>NC_016088.4:53665747-54350244 GCF_000004515.6 Glycine max | reverse complement strand
AGGCTCTTAACACAACACATATGTGACAAATGATTAAATAAAATAGAAAATAAAAAGTCTTGTCATATATGAGGGATTTTGGTTCTTATATTTTTAAATCAAGGCATTTAGTTTTTTTATTTTTCAAAATAATTTTTTTTAATAATTTCATCAATTATCCATCAAAAGTTAAATGTTAACTTTGATGTGACATATTAGTATTGACATAAGACTTATGTAAATTATTGACATGATAACTATGTGACAAGGAATTAAATAAAAAAAAAAGTAAAATATCAGTGAGAGTTGAAATCCATGACTTTCTATTTAAAGATAAAATAATAAATCATAAAACACTTCATTTGTTTAAGTAATTTTATAAATTTTATTTTACATTTATCATAAGTTAAGAGTTATATTTATTTTTGAATTATAAAAATGTATAAACTAAAACAAAATATTAATATTTAATTTTACATGTATTTATTTTTATTATAAAACTTTATTTTAATATAAATTAATAAAGTGTTATGCATGTAAAATTATTGTTATTTTATTATCATTTAAAAAATACATAAACTAATATAGATTATTTTATGTAATTTATAAAAATTAAAAAATTTAATTAATATTTAAATAATCTAAACTCATCTATATAATTAGAGTAAAAATAATTTGTATATTAAAATGAATTTACAAAATAGTTTATGTAAATAATTCATATATTAATTTATGAAATTTAAATATAATTTGGTAAAATTAAATAAAAATACGTAAAATATTCAAAATAAAAATATATAAAATGATATAAAATAAAATAAAAAAATTATATATTAAATTATGTTTTAATTTATAAATTTTTATAATTCAACCGAAACATAAACACTGTGGAAGTAACAGAAACAGATAGGAACAGGGAACATGAAATCTGTAGAAAGAGGAAGGATTTGGAAATTCCATGGCGGCGAACTTGTTAGCAACTCTGGGGGATCTGGAGAGGGACTCCTTCGTGCCTCTTCTCTCGAAGCTGATTGGTGAATCGAAGCACCCGCCGGAGCTTATTCCGCAAGAGGACAGAGTGGTGAAGCACGTCTTGGACATTCTGTTACCGTTCAGCACCACCTCCAGCGGTGGCCCCTTGCTCGTCAACCACGTCACATACCACGCCGGCAGAGGGAACCTCATCATCGAGTACCCCGGCACCGTTCCCGGCAAAATCCTCTCCTTCGTCGGATGCCACATGGACGTCGTCACCGTCAATCCCAACGACTGGGATTTCGATCCCCTTTCGTTGACCGTTGACGGGGATAAGCTTCGGGGTCGTGGAACTACCGATTGTTTGGGACACGTGGCACTTGTCACCGAACTCGTGAGGAAACTCGGGGAAACCAAGTCCAATTTGAAGTCAACTATTGTTGCTGTTTTTATAGCCAATGAAGAAAATTCTGCGATAACTGGTGTTGGTGTGGATGCACTCGTCAAAGATGGCCTCCTCAATAAGCTCAAGGATGGTCCTCTGTAAGCCTTTCTTATATCTCTTGCATATTTGAATTAAGAGTTAAAGAAATGTGTAAGTAGCTCTGAATTTGTCTCTTTTGAAAAACTTTGGTAGCAATCTCAGTTCCAATTGTAATGTTTCTGCGAGTTTTAAATTTGTGCAGTTTCTTCTCAGGTATTGGATTGACACGGCGGATAAACAACCAGGCGTAGGGACTGGTGGTATGATACCCTGGAAACTTCACGTCACCGGGAGGCTCTTTCACAGTGGATTAGCTCATAAAGTATGCTCTTACGTTCTTCACTACAATTAGGCTTTTCTTTTTTAGCAATGGTGTTTTCTCTAGGATAAAGACTTAACAGTTACATAATATTGAGAAAGTTCTCAGTCTTGCATGTGAGTGAACCAACATAATTGCTTCTCTGGAGTCTGCATTTGATTATGATTGTGTCCATGTTAGTGTTTTGGGAATGGATGAATCTCGTGAAAGATGTTCTTCTCAACTGCCTACCCTGAAATTGGTTTATGAACTGCATCATAGGAACAAAAATATTAGTTTGTTGGTAATTGGAGTCAGGACATCCAGGCTAGTTTATGATGTGATTGGTTTGGATTTAAAGGGTATGGTGATTAACATGATGGTTAACATGTGACATTGTTATAACAAAGGATTGATGAAGACTATTCTTTGGTTTTATCTGCTGAAATTTAGGGTATGCTTAATTGAGCTGAAAACAGGCAGATAGAAGGGAAAGTTGGGAGGTAAAATTAGCTATAATAATTTATACATGTATAACAAAGATGTGGGACTATTGCAAGTGGATTGCAACTCTATGATAGTCCACCCCAACAATATACTACCTATATTCTATTTCAGTAAAAATTTAAATATTTCTGTTGTACTATAATTTCATCCCTGGTTATACACCTTCACTTCCAAGCTTATCCTTGACAAAACTAAGGAGAAGAAAATAGCTTGATTGTGTGTATATCAAAGATTATAATTGCTGGGTATTCATACTTTCAGATATAAAAGAAATGCCAATTCTATATTTGTATTTTTCATGGACCATACCCCTGCTGCTTGAGTACTGGACCAAGTATCCAAATTCCAAACAGATAATTGTATTATAGCAGGTTTGGTATCTCATTTATGATGCAAGTATGCCTATTTTTTCACGTCAATCTAAAGAAAGATGTAGAAGCTACAAGGAGTAGTTTTGCAATTAATATGAATTTTCACATCCTAAACGAGTAACCTGACACGTACTTAATGATGTAAGAAAAAACAATGTATCCTTAAGTTTATATAGACGAGGAATAATAATGTGAGCAAGAGTTGAAATCAAGGCATGTTTGTTGTAAGTATCCCAATTGTAACTTATCTTCTGTTTGGTTACTTGTAGGCCATAAATGTGCTAGAGCTAGCCATGGATGCTCTAAAGGAAATTCAGTTGTGATTTTATCGAGACTTCCCACTTCATCCTCAGGAACAGGTTTATGGGTTTGCAACCCCTTCAACCATGAAACCAACCCAATGGAGTTGTAAGTTATGGGTAGCTGTTTTCATATTTCTTTTTTTTATTAACAAAAGCTACAAAATTTCGTAATTATTATTTCTTTGCTGCAGATCCAGGAGGTGGAATCAATCAAATTCCAGGGGAATGTACTATTTCAGGAGATGTCAGGTTTATTCTCCTCCTTAGTTAGAATTATTCAAGGCATTTTCTAGGAATGGCATGGCATTACAGATATCTTTTCTCTTGTTTGTTTGTTGCAGATTAACTCCATTCTACAAGTAAGCTACATCCTACAGTACAGTCAAAAGTAGTTGTTTGGAAGTTATGGGTTCAATTTTTGTTATTTATTTTACTAGTAGCTTATTGCAATTGCAAATTCGTTATTTATAGAATGAGAGTTGTTGAAATTGCTACAAATTTTTAGAATATTCTTAAATATAATATGTATGAAAATAGTAGAATATCCTAGAACTATAGTGTGTATGAATATGGTAAAACAATCTAGAACTATAATGTGTATGAATATGGTAGAACAATCTAGAACTATAAGTGTATGTATAAGATAGAAGAATCTAGAATTATCATGATACTAATCTATCATGAAAACTCTATAGAAAGACCTAAAGTAATGTAGAAACATTCACCACCATTGAGAGGTTGGTGACTTGAGCCTATAAATAGGCAATTGGTATGTTGTAATTGATCATCCAAGAAATCAATGATATAGTCTTCTTTCTAAAACAATTCTCAAAAACTATCAACTATCATCTAATAAACTACCAACAGTGGTATCAGAGCTACGTTCGGTCATCATACATTGGGCGTAGTTATATTACCTACCTACCATTCCAAAATCCTCCAAACTACTTCAAAAATTTCCTTTGTACTATTAACTCACTCCAATATTATTTTTTCTAAGCTATGAATAATACTACTCAATCGTCAACTATTTCTGTCCCTATCTTCAATGGTAAAAATTATGATTTCTGACGTGTTAAAATGGAAACATATTCTTCATCTCAAGATTTATGGGACATAGTAGAAGAAGGCTTCACTGTTCCCGCAGATACTTCAGCTCTTAATGCATCTCAAGAAAAAGAGTTGAAGAAAAATAAACAGAAAAATTCAAAGGCATTGTTCACCTTGCAACAAGCGGTGACTGATCCAACTTTCCCAAGAATTATGGGAGCTAAGACTGCCAAAGAAGCATGGAACACATTGTAGGAGGAGTTTCAAGGAAGTGTTAAGGTACGTGCCGTTAAACTTGAATCTCTAAGAAGAGATGTTGAACTATTGAAGATGAAAGAGTCTGAGACAGTTAAAGATTACTATTCTAAAGTTAAAGAAATAGTTAATCAAATGAGAGCTTTTGGAGAAGATATTCTTGACAAGAAAATTGTTGAGAAAATTCTAATTACTATGCTCCAAAAATTTGACCCAATTGTGACAACGATTGATGAAACCAAAGATCTGTCCACCCTATCAGAGACAGAACTCGTGGGCTCTCTTGAAGCATATGAGCAAAGACTATATAGGCATAAAGAAGATACACTTGAAAATGCCTTCCAGTCAAAGTTTAAATTTCAGCCCCAAAACAAAGAAAATGGAGGAAAGAAAAATTATGGAGAAACTTCCAGAATAAGAGAAGGTTCTAGGAATTTCCTTAAGAATAAAACAGATAAAAATCCTCCGTGTAATATATGCAAAAGACAAGGCCACGCAGAGAAAAATTGTTGGTTCCGTAATATGCCACAATGCAACCATTGCAAGAAGTTTCGTAATATGCCACAATATATACCTCTGGCTATGCTTTCTCACTAGGATCGAGAATTTTCTCCACGTGCCCTGCCACAATATATACCTCTGGCTATGCTTTCCACTAGGATCGTGAATTTTTATTCCGTAATATGCCACAATATATACCTCTGGTTATGCTTTCTCACTAGGATCAAGAATCTTCTCTACGTGCCCTGCCACAATATATACCTCTGGCTATGCTTTCTGGAAGTTTCTCCATAATTTTTCTTTCCTCCATTTTCTTTGTTTTGGGACTGAAATTTAAACTTTTGATTGGAAGACATTTTCAAGTGTATCTTCTTTATGCCTATATAGTCTTTGCTCATATGCTTCAAGAGAGTCCACAAGTTCTGTCTGATAGAGTGGACAAATCTTTGGTTTCCTCAATCGTTGTCATGATTGGGTCAAATTTTTGGAGCATAGTAATTAGAATTTTCTCAACAATTTTCTTGTCAAGAATATTTTTCCCAAAAGCTCTCATTTGATTAATTATTTCTTTAACTTTAGAATAGTAATCTTTAACTGTCTCAGACTCCTTCATCTTCAATAGTTCAAAATCTCTTCTTAGATATTGAAGTTTAACGGCACGTACCTTAACACTTCCTTGAAACTTCTCCTACAATGTGTTCCACGCTTCTTTGGCAGTCTTAGCTCCCATAATTCTTGGAAAAATTGGATCAGTCACCGCTTGTTGCAAGGTGAACAACGCCTTTGAATTTTTCTGTTTATTTTTCTTCAACTCTTTTTCTTGAGATGCATAAAGAGCTGAAGTATCCGCGGGAACAGTGAAGCCTTCTTCTACTATGTCCCATAAATCTTGAGATGAAGAATATGTTTCCATTTTAACACGTCAGAAATCATAATTTTCACCATTGAAGAAAGGGACAGAAATAGTTGACGATTGAGTAGTGTTATCCATAGCTTAAAAAAAATATTATTGGAGTGAGTTAATAGTACAAAGGAAATTTTTGAAGTAGTTGGGAGGATTTTGAAATGGTAGGTAGGTAATATAACTACGCCCAATGTATGATGACCGAGCGTAGCTCTGATACCACTGTTGGTAGTTTATTAGATGATAGTTGATAGTTTTAGAGAATTGTTTTAGAAAGAAGGTTATATCATTGATTTCTTGGATGATCAATTACAACATACCAATTGCCTATTTATAGGCTCAAGTCACCAACCTCTCAATGGTGGTGAATGTTTCTACATTACTTTAGGTCTTTCTAGAGTTTTCATGATAGTTCTAGATTTTTCTATCTTATACATATACTTATAGTTCTAGATTGTTCTACCATATTCATACACATTATAGTTCTAGATTGTTCTACCATATTCATACACATTATAGTTTTAGGATATTCTACTATTTTCATACATATTATATTTAAGAATATTCTAGAAATTTGTAGCAATTTCATCATATGCAAAGCAACCGAAGAAGTTGTTGGGTATGTAAAGCCTTACTCAATTACTGTGAGTTTGCCTCTCATTCGGAAACTACAGGTGAAAATATATTCTCATTGTTTCATGAAAAGCGTTTGTACTACTCACATTCCTTACTTAAGCCCTCCTCTTTTTCTGTCACAGGAAGAAGGTTTTGATGTTCAAACTTCTGGCTACGGTATGACTTGACTAACAATAAATTTATGCATATTGAATTTGAAAGTAATTAAAGTACCTAAAACTTCTGGCTACTTACCATGCCGAGAATGAGTACTGCCTTTTTACGGATATGTCCCAGGTATATTGGGTCTTCGCGAGAATCATATCTCAATTGGAAGAGTGAGAATATCAGAGGAACTAATAATACTGGTGTCTCGTGGGCTATGAAGATGTTTTTGTTGAGATGAGATATGAACATAATTTCTCTGTTAAATTGTATAGAGGATTAGTTCGGTGTTACTGACTTTTCTCCAGCGTGATAGGCGAAACTAGTTTATTCCACATAAATTTCTCCGGTAAAAAGTACCTTTTTATCCCATGAAAATCTAATGTTCTTTTCCCTTATTTCTTTTAACATCTTTTGACATACTTGGGAAGGGAATATTCACTTTTAGTGGATGTTTATCGTTTATGAAGATATTAGTGATGACTTTCGATGATGAATATTTCATACTAATATCATGATTAAGAAAAAAAAAGATTTATTACTTCCTTCTATTATCAGGATTATAAAAAACTGATGGAACTAGATGATTGGATGAAAAAGTCAGTGAAGCAATTGTGTTTGGTTTAAATAAACTACATAATTAGTTTAGAGAAAAATCAAAGAATTGAAAAACTGATAAAAATAAATAAAATCAAGTTAAATACCTGAAAAAATAAATAAAATCAAGTTAAAAACCTGAAAAAAAAAACTGGTTTACGGTAGGTTAATGAAATATGTTTCTTACAACTTTTTTATTTTTCTTTTTAAAATGAAAAAATAACTCAAGTATTTGTCATTTTATTTTTTATTCTACATGTAAACTTATTATTAATAAATATTGATGTGTATTATTGAAATTTGGACTCAAATATTATGATATATTTTATTTGAACTTTTGTTTATATTTTGAATGCCTAAAATTATATTTTATTTTAAATTTTTTAGTATTATAAAATTATGATATGGTATTTTTTTAATATAATTTTGTACTATTTAATTATTATTATATGAGTACTTATTTAACCATAATATGATCATGTCTGAATCATTAAATTTTGAGTTAGCACTTTGTTTAATAACTGGTCCAATTTTGAAAACATTGGTACTTGACGTAGTATGGTCCAGAGTTAAATATATAAACAAATCCTATAATTGGTACTTAATGTAGTCCAGAGATAAGTATATAAACAAATCCTAAAATAGGGTCGAGAACGTAGTTGGAACAGCAGATTATATGCTAGCAACCTTATTATTGCACAAAAAAACCCACTTTTGGATTATTCCATTTTATTAAGGGAAAAAAGAGTTACAACTCTTATTTCGAAATTTCTGTAATCAAAAGCTGCATATTCTGTATGTACGAGACCAAAACTAACATGAGTATACATATCTTTTTTTTATACAACAACTCTAATATACACTTTTTTTAAAACCAAAATCAGTCATGGACATGGAGGATATTTCAAAATCTAGTTGGAGTTTTTTTCTTCTGACTTGAGCTGTTGGATTCTTTGACGTAGTCTACGCCGGTGGTCATTTATCTTCCAAAGGCCATGTCCCAATATCACAGTGGAATATATGCCATGTGTGATAATGGGAGCAAGAATATTATCAGTCTGTCACGTAACCATTCTAAACAAAAAGACAAATTAGTTCAAACCCAAGACAAACAACCAAATAGCTTTGAAATACATAACATGTGAAGTTGAGGATTACTTGGATCCACTCGAAACCTAGGTATAGTGCCAGCAGTCCTTCCAGAAGTGGGGAATAGATTTTTTTCATTTGCCGTTTTTCATACCAGGCTGCAAACCAAAAATAGAATGGTTGAGATTAAGACATCATATGTAGAAAATGCACAAAGTTAGGCTTCTCTTTTCTGAATCATTTTTCCTAAACACCAACACAACCAACTAATTAATGACAAATAGATATTGAAATGAAATTTTAATGGTTTTTCCATATTTTCTTAATCAAATGGTAATTTATGTTGTTGAAAGACATTTTCTTGATCAAATATACCATCATTACTCACTCGTTAGTAAATTAACAAGTCAAAATTTGTCCCAAATCTTCTGTTTAGAGAAAGATGAAAACAACAGTAAACACCACAAATGTAAGCACTTGCAACTTTATTGTAAGAATAATATAAATCTATAGATGAAGAATTATAACTCGTCTAGAATGCTTGAAAATAAGAAAGATGTGAATTGATTCTAATATCCAAGTATGGGAGGAGAAAAGAATCGAACCTTCAAATAGCTTTTTCAAATCTTGGCGACCAGAGCGAGATTGTAAAACAGGTGCAACAACATAAGTAGGATCTGAAAGAGAGAGAAAAAGACAGAACCATTAGGAGAGGCCATCGTTAATCAGACTGAGAACAAAGTAGGGAAAATATAAAAGGGGAAATTAACAAAGTCACCTTTAGGAGAGGCAGCCATGTAATAGAGAGAACCAGTAAGGACAGCTGTAAGAACAGCCGCAAATGCTTGAGCAAATGGAACAAATGGAGGCAGCACACCGGTCTACATTTTACCATACAAATCACAAGTTAGTCACCAGAATGAAACTTCTAGCTTTGAATACTTGTAGCATAAAAGGAAAAGGAATAATGGGTTGTCAATTGCATGAGGCTCCCACCATTGTGGGGCTTCTTGTTTCCGCAACTAGAACTCATTAAGACCATGTTATAAGGCAGCAAACTTATCATTGCACCAAGACTCGCCCTTATAACATAAGAAAGGAAAACTACAATGATGGTACACATACATACCAATGATGCCATTCCTTGAACATCTGTTATAAGATTACTGCCTCGTAAAAATATATCAGCCAATGCCCCCTGGAGAATTGCAACAATAAATTACTACACTCAGATATAGTGTTCCATGCAGAAAACAATATTATAAAGCCAACAATTGTTTTTCTTTTATTTTCACAATGAAGATGTTCTCATTATAAAACTCTAGTTATTCACCCACTGAATAAGTTTGAACAGAAGTAAATATAGCTTAAGTGTGATTCTTTCATCAATCTCAAGATACAGATACCAGAAGGGGAAAAGCAAGGTTTTTCTCCATTCTGAATAATCATTAAGAAGAAAAACAAAACAATACAAGCAAAGAATTGCGATACTGGGTTCTTCAAAGAATTAGGGAAGTCATGTGGTGTAAAATTTGGTCAGTCAATCAATACATCTAACTTTTCAAATAAAAAATTCTGAAAACCCAGTGAACTATGGAATGAATCTAATAATAGAAGATTTTATAGAAGTCAAAACTATTTACAGGGTATTATTGTACTATATAGTACTATTATAGATGGGTCAAACCCAAAATACATATTTCATTATTCCCAATTTTAAGCTTATCCAAATATCATTTTTCAGACATCTCTTGGCATATACAATCAAAAACCAGAGGCAGAAGCTCCTAAACAAACCTGAACAGCAGCCCTGTAGAAGAGCTCCTCTCCAACTGAACTTGCTGCAACCATCAGTATAAACTATAAAGTAAAATCAATTAGATATCCTTCTTCATCATTGCACTAGATTCCAAACAACATACTCAGTATGTCAAATAAAGCAAGTTTTATCAAATTACCTGCCAAGGGGACATCCCATAGAAAAAGCTCCACAGTTCTTCATCCTCTACATCTCTGATGGCACGGGCATGGGGTGATAGCTTCACAACTTCATCCTATTAATTACCATGCCGGCTCATTAATTAGAAGCTTTACAAAAGAGGAGAGTTTATTTTGACTAAGGCTCAACTCAATTGAACAAAGAAAAATCACAAATTTTCCCCCTTTATACATTTTTTCCCCAACAATCATGGGGTTTCAAAAAAGTTGAAGCACAAATAAAATGAATAAATGAACTTACATCGAGTATAAACAAAAGTGCCATAATTGGAGGAGCTGCATATCCAAGCCCTTCCAAAATGGCATCTAACGATAGATGGAAACCACCCAGAGAGTCAATTCCCGTGATTGAACATATAAAACTCCCCGCAACAGCCATGGCACCATAAATCCCTGAAACAAAGCAATTCCATCGCAAAGTTCAACTCACAGTAAACAAAATCAAGATTCCCATTTTCCCAAGTGGAAAATTCATTGATTTGATTGAAGAGAGTAGTTTTTTTTCAGACACTTTTACTTCTTGTGCTACACAACAAAGCAATTCTCTATTCAGCTAAAGAAACAAAAAAGGGAAGCAGAAAAGTTTGAAATTTTAGATTCGAAAAGTTAGTGTGATGTAATGATAATAACATAAATCAGATAAAAGTAAAACTCACTCACCGATACCATAACTGAGTCTGACGACAGCA
This sequence comes from Glycine max, assembly GCF_000004515.6. Classification (NCBI taxonomy): domain Eukaryota; kingdom Viridiplantae; phylum Streptophyta; class Magnoliopsida; order Fabales; family Fabaceae; genus Glycine; species Glycine max. The sequence goes on along the minus strand of NC_016088.4, from coordinate 54,339,465 downwards.
CCAATCTTTTCCCAAACGGGAAAGTCAGCAGCATCGCTGAAAGTGCTTCGATTGAATGTGGTGACTTCCATGGCAGGTGTGGTGAACCCGCTACGAGCCTCCCCATCATCGATCGTATCACCGGTTCGCTCCGCCGAGGCCTTCACACACCGCACCGCAAGCCTAGGCGCGTCGAAGCACGCCTTCTTCTTCTTCCTCGGCTGAAATTCACATAGCTTGGAGCAGTGAGCAAGTGCTGCAGGAAGCGATGAAGTCGAACTCGAAGGTGAAGGGGTGAGTCTCAGAGACAACAGTTCCATGTTCAGAAGAAGTAGAAGTACACAAGAGAAACAAAAGAAGAAGAAGAAGGAGAAGAAGTTTCAGAATTGGCGTTGTTCATTGATTGCCACCGAGGCAATTGGAATATGAAACATATGACAACATAATCATAATCTCTTATTATTTGTGTCTGTGTCTCTGGGTGTGGTGAGGAAGAGAGAGAGGAGTAGTCAACTAAGACATATTGATGAGAATATCCCAACAACCACTCACCACCTGCCATGTGGAGATAACGTTGGCAACTATACTATCCAGTTACGTGAAATTCTATGATTTTTATGGTCTTCGGTTTATGGTAAAGCCACGGGTTAATTTCCATTTTTCATTTGCGTGGTGCTAAGTTTAAACCTACTTTAAGTTAATACAATACCATTTACCAGTTTTGCAATCTAGCTTCTAACGTGAAGCTTTCTCCCAGCGCATCAAATTTACCTAATTTCACAGTTCACCCAATCCTTCGGGACAAGATATTAGTACATGATTCGTTCTTGTAATAAACACATTTTTTTAAGAGATCATAAAGCAATCACGATTGAATTGAATAAAATTATTATTTACCGTAAAATTTTTCACCAAGTATTTTTCGTAATCACAGCATTCAAACTTAATACTACTAATTAATCTAAAATAATCATGGTAATTTTTATTGAAATAGTTGCATTTCACTTGTATTAAATAATTAAAATGAGATATACTATTTTTTGAGGAAAATGAGATATACTATTAATACACGTAGCTAATAAATTTACATTTAATGGGGTGAAATCTAGAAGAAATAAATCTTTAAAAGCAAAGCAAAATAAATTCCTAATTATGTACCATTATTGGGTGTGTATTACTTCAAATCATAAGTTGTTTTCGTATAATAGGCGTCTCTCATTTTTAGTTACTACAAGCAGTAGTACATTTCTAATAGTGACGATGAGATAATCAATATTTAATGGCTCATATTTTTAAGAGATATTTATAATACGTAGTTCACACCATTAATAGATAAATTTAATTCCGTGGTCACCTGATAACTTTTCTATAAATATATCCATCAATCCAGTCCATCTTGTCTTTTTCTTATTTGGGTTTACTACAACAAACCATGGAAGTTGGAACATGGATTTGTACATGGCAAGTTGCTTAAATACATAGGATGATAAAGATATTTCTAAAAAAAGTTTTCTTCCTTTTGATTCTTTATTTATATGTAGTTCTTATTTTCACAAATGACCTATATAAAAAAGAGACAATTTCTTTTGAAATACAAAGACCACGTCTAGCCCAATTCTATGAACGAGAGATTAAAAAAATTATCAATTTTTTCCAAACTAAAAATGAACATTATCTTATATCCTTAACTGCTACATGGTTCACCAATCATCATTCCCCACCTCCACGTGAAAGTTGAGATATCCTTAACACCCAATCCCCCTAACTCCTCGATTCCCACTTGACTCGTGAATCTTTCCTCCTCCCATCAAGCTCACCCAAAGAAGGGATCTCTCAATCTTCCTAAATTGTCTTGTATATTTCAGGTGACGTGTAATTTTTTTTGATAAATTATATTTTTAAATTCTCATAAACTAACATGATATAATTAATTGTTTTTGAACAAATAAAAATCTAAAAATACAATTTACTAAAAAAAATCTATTTGGACTCTTGATAACATGATAAATAAATCATCAAATTATTAACGTGGTTGTTATTTCATCAATGATAACAAAGACTAAAATAAAAAAATATTAAATTTTATTGGGACTTAAATAAAATAAAATAAAAATAAAAGTCCAAAATCAAAATGACCTATTTTTTAAAACAAAAAATCAAATTCATTTAGGCTTATATTTTACATGCAGAGTTCACTATTAAAAAATAGGTCAAATGATTTATTTTATTTTATTTTAGTTTAATTTAGTTCTTTATCTTTTAAAAACTTTAATTTAGTCCTTTATTTTTTTAAAAAATTATTTTGGTCATTTTTTTTATTCAATCTATTTAAGAAAGAAATTTTTGTGTAAAAATGAAGTGTAGGGAAGGAAAGAAAACTGAATAAAAAATATTTTTAAATATTAACAAAGTCAATTTTAAATAAATTGGAGCAGAGAAGTTAATCCGACCCAATCTACGATTTTCTCAAATCCAATCCAACCCAATTGAATTTTTGTGGATTAGATTGAGTAATTGAATTGGATTGTTTTTAGTTTAATGAATTATATTAAAATTGGATTGAGTGACGAGTTTCGATTTTGAACCCGACCAAGATCTAATTCCAAACCGCATACAATTAAATTACTAATATGAAAACCCTAAACTAAACACACCTCATTCTCAAGGTAATACATTGTTTATCTTAATATTACATTGTTTTGAAATTTATTTCAAGTTAATAACATTGTTTTATATGAATTATATTATGAGTTGTGTATTTATGTTTTTTCTTCTTTTGTTTATCATATGAATAATATAATGTTTTATTAATATTAATTTTTAAAGTATTCTTGCTATTCAGTCAAAAAAATCCTTACTATTTTTGAGTTTGAAGAATTTTTTAATTTTTTTTCAAGATATGACATTTTTTAATGGCCAAACCCAGTCTAATCCAATAATAATTGGATTGAATTGATAAAATAATAAAGATAAAATCCAATCCAATCTACTTAAGTTAAATTAGATTGAGTTGAAATATAAATAAAATTCAATTCAATCTAGATTACCTATAGTCCTAGATTGTAAGATTAAAACTAAATAAAAAAAAATAAGATAACATAACATACTAAAAAAAAGATTAAATAAACTTTTTTAAAAAATAAAAAAAATAAATTGAAAAAAAGGAGATGAAGGAAGTTTAACTTTTTAAAAAGAAAGACTCAAACTTTAAAAAAATAAGGAACAAATAGGTCATATAATCTAAATAAATAAATAAAAACTCATAAAATTGCCACGTGGGAGGAAAAAATCTGAGTGTCCAAGGCATTGAAGGGAATTAAACCGAGTGTAGGCAGTGGAAATAATGGACGGAATAGGCGAAAGCAGAGACGAGTCATAGGTTTTGTTCTGATTCTGACTCACTCATGCTCATCCATTATGGCTATGCTGCGTGATTATGCAATGTGCTCCACATCGTGTCTTTCTATTGTTCATGCGTTTGTGTCACTGACAATGGGAATGGGGAAGAAGAAAAGCTTTAGAAATTTGAAATATCTCTGTCATACTACTCAGCACTTGCAACCAACCTAGGCATGCACTTCCATTCTTCTTCTCTTTTCTTTTTATTATACTGCATTTCGCTCATCCCTCTCTTAATTATGCTACTTAATCATTGCTCTGCGTTTCACTATTTGTTCTTCTCCTTTGAATTTATGGTTTTCGTGGTATTGATGTCTCCCCCTTTGTTTTCCTTTGTATTAATTTCATTGCTGAAATAAATAAATAAAAAGAATTTTCGCAATGTCCAGTTGTTTTTGTGAGGGGAAGGGGATAAGATTCACTAATCGTATGATAATGACATTGCTTCACCTTTAATCATATACTTAAGAGAAACTTAGTTCTCAAACATAAGAGAATAAGTTCCTTCTTTATCATTGCATTTTTAGTGTTTTTAATAGGAGAACTTTTTCCATATCTTTTTCTTTCGGGGGTGTTGCTCATTAACCATTTAATTTAATTAAATTATCCTGAATTAATTACACTCCTACATAGAAAATTTCACTCATTTATTTGCAATTCAAGTTGAAAGCGAATTATATATGTTGTGCTATATTTGCGCTTTGCTTCAACATATCTGCATATCAAGGAAATAGATGTTCTTCCTTTAGTACAGCAACTAGAAACTGGTTAGTTTGAATATGAGAAGTCCAAGGGAGCTTGTTTGTTATAGTAAACAATGCATGTACTTGTTCAATAATTTCCAACTAGTAAAAAACAACAATATGGTTTTATTTTCTCAAAAATGGAATTTGGGGTTGGGAGAACGCCAAGAAAAACTTCTCTGCAACTCAAGTTAGAAGCATGCAACAATTGTTATTGAACTTTTTTAAACACATTTTATAATTGTTTAGATCCCTCCTCCCTGGTGTCGTTAATATTTTTCAAGCTCTATTGCAATCTGGGTTCAAGTAAATGTATGGAACTAGAAAATAAGGTATTGTATTTTTAAATACAACTCACTTATGTTACAACAACAACAACAATTTTTTTTATCCCACTAGATAAGGTCGGTTATATGAATCTCATAACATCATTAAATTTGATTAAAATTATATTTTTAGAGATATTATTCATAATAAGATTTTTCTTACTATTTTCTTTTAATTGTCCTTTTTGGTCCCCTTTTATCTCTTTTCATAGGACTAAAAATTAATAACTTGCATACGTTGATTTCCAAAAAAATTGAAATAAAAAATTGTTTTGGGACCTAATTAAATTTTATCAAATAGTTTTGGGAGCACATTAATTGAAAAGTAAAGTAAATTAAAAATCATACAAAAAATATCATTTAATTGAAAAGTGTAGTCAGAAGGAGCACCAAGTCTGTCCAAATAAAACTTGTAAGGAGAAACTATAAGTGCAGTTACGAAAGTTGAAAATTCCTCTATAATTAAAGTTGGTTCACACAGTAAACATGCAAATTTAAATACATGAAAAATTAAAGAACACATTTCAGGACATGCATAGAAAGTTATGGAGCACTTTCCAAGGGCTTAGAATTGGTTCCTATGACCTTGAGACTTACTCACTTCACTTAGGAAATTGAATATTAGAGTTATAAGGAGCTTTGCTAATGTAACTCATTCATTGGTATTCACCACTCACTCTTGAAGGAAGTCACACCCCTCTCCTATAAATAGGAAGACTTGTGAAGAGTTTGAGCATCCCATCCAAAGAGAAGCAAAGTAAGAGTAAGAGTGAAAAAAAGAGTTCTTGTATTCTTTCTGTGAGAGAAAAGGAGTTCTATTTTCCACCATACGTGGTGAGAGTTGAGAGGAATTATAAATTATTCTTAATGGGTGAGGTGGAGAGATATTCTCTTGTATTAAGAGATTATAATTTTAAATAATAAAGATATTTACTGGTTTGATTCCGTGTTTTTTACCTTTTAATTGAAAAAAAATTTCAAGTTAAAAATTCTTGGTGTCATTTTTTTACTCTCTTTTCTTGTTTTTCCGTTTCCATCAAATACCTATTTTAAGTATAGAGAGCAAAATAGTGTTGATGCTTCCCAACTGATGTCTATAGAGTTTGAAAATACTAGTTGAAGAACCTATCGAGATTGAGAATACTGAGTTTAAAACTTGGAAAAATGATAATATTGACTTGGTGAAGTGAGAATACTCCCATGAAACTTGCAAAAGTGACTTTATAGGATTCAAAAGCAGCCTACAGTGACCTTAGTAGTGAAAATATAATGAAAGATTAAAAATTGTCAAAAAGCTTTTGAAGGACTAAAAATTAAAATATAAAAGAATTAAGAACTAAAAACTTAATTAATCTTTTTTATTAGGTTCTTAAATATTATTTTTTCAATTGAATTCATGAATTTATATTTATTTTTTAATTAGATGCCTGTCGTTAATTTTCCACAATAGAGTTAGAATGAATGACCCAATCAAAAAATAATTAGAAATTATTAAATAATTCATGCACCTACAGATTAATTTAACCTCACTTTTTTCTTTCTTAAAATGAGATGAAAATGCAACAAACTTAACCATGTGGCTAAGAAATAGATAAAAAAAAGAATCATAATAGAAAATTCGGTAAAAATGACGTAGCCTAAGAAATGACATAACTATCCCTGTAACAATGAATATAGAATTTCATTGCTGGCTCTAACAAGGATTTTAACTTTTTTTGGTAATTTTTATAATTTATTTTATTTTATTTACTCAATTACGATTTTCCTTCTTTACAGCCTTTTAATTGTGAGATGAAAGAAATTATTTACTCAATTACGAATATAGAACAACGTTGATTGCATGTAGTCTTTGCGTCACACGTTGCTCAACAGACGTGCCTTTTTGTTGAGTGCCTACAATATCGAGGGTAGGGAATAGAAGCTTAACTAAAAAAACACGTAAGGATAAGAGAGCGTGTCGGTGCCCTTCTAATGACGGCATTCTGATCACATGACTGGGGGCAACACGCAAGTACCGAGGTAAGTAATTTTTTTTATTTTTCTCTTCCAGTCACACATCTTTAAGAAATTCAGAAAAATAATCTTTTTGAATAAAATAATTTTAAATTTTAAATTTAAATTTCAAAATCATAAATGAAATCATAGACGAAGAAGCACATCACGACCTTAAACTTTATCCTAACATGAAAATTCTGTATCAACATACCAGTGATTTAAAATTCTCATAAACGATGCCATAACAAACCAGGTTAAATGACTCCACGATTTCTCTCATGATGACACAGACAAGCACATAAGAGAGACTGAGAGAGAAAATGAGATTGTGAGTGCAAGTAAGCACAAGGGGTTGGGAATTTGAAAGCAAAAGTGCGAATGTAAGATTACAAACAAAAAAATTTCAATTTCTCACGTATTAGAAGAATATTTAAATTTCACATTTTTAGTTGTTTAAAATTATTTTTTAAAATTTCAAAAATTTAAATTCTTGATAAAAAATCCAAACAATAAATTTTAGATTAAAAAAATTTAACTCAGTTAAAACTTAATGCAATTACATTTCAAAGATTTGAACTCGAAACATCTGGTTAAGTTGGAACAACTCCACACCAATTGATTCAGAGGCTTGGTGGTATAAACTTGTCTTAGATGGTTTTAACATGTGTAATAAAGATTTGTAGAAACTCCAACAAAGAGAATAAATCATATATATTCAGATGAAGGATAGGCCAATCATTAGACTTAGATGGAGACTAAGAAAAAATATAAATGAAACAATTAAGAAGGTCAATACTTTATTCATAAACTGGTGTCGGAGATCCCACATTGTCTAGTGATAAGATTAATATATTGTATATAAATGGGGATAACCCTTACCTTATAAATCAATTTTGTAAGCTTGAGTTAGTTAGACCCATAATCTACTTTTTAAGATGGTATTAGAATCGATTCTAGCAATATGTTGTTGGACCCTATCGTGCTACCTACAATCGGGTGCCCACAGATGTCTATTCCTGCAAATTCCATGTTCAAGATGTCGTGGAGTTTTGTAGGGTTGAGCCGATCCTAGCAATATGTTGTCTTCTATTTTTAAAATTCAGATTCAGTTGTTCTGTTACAATTTTCTTTTGAGACACATCCTTCCACACACAAAGAAATTTCAATGCAAGCCTGCTTTACTATTTTTTTGTGTTTTAAAATGCTATCTATTGGGGCATTCTTTGGATTTTTAAATTTTGACTGATCTCTTTCTGCCTCTTTATCTGTAGAATTCAGGACTCATATTGCATGTTCCCGTACAGTTCACTGTAATATTATCGATGGTTCTTTATTTTTCTTCTGCATCTCTCTACTTTTATTCCCCCCTCACCCTTCAAAAAGAAAAAAAAAAAATCAGTTCTGTCTAATAACACCTTGTTCCTGGATATTTTATTTCTCTCTTGGTTTCCATGTGATAACAGGTTATACGTTGTGATACCTGTGGGGCTGCAGGGTTTGACAGAGATCTCTTTGTCACAAGTGCCATGAAGGCGCAGAGCACACGTATATATTTTAATCTATCTCATATTCTTATCTTCTTTTTTTCCAATTACCTGCACATCTATATAGTCTTTCTTTCTTGCTTTCTGAGGTAGTAAAATTTGTGTTGTCGTTCATCAACCAGTTACTGTATGCATCCTGATGAGCAGTCAGAACTAGAAGCAAACTGGAAGTTCGTGAAGATTGGACATGTCAAGAGTGCATGCCGAGGGAAGGTACTAACAAATTAGTTGAAGATGAAGTTGAAGGCATCTATTTGAAAGTTCAACAAACTTTGAATCTAGTAAAGGTTCAAATTAAAATCTAGATCTTCATGTACTGGGAAAAGTGGGGAAAATAGTGCTGAGCTATCATCTAGAAGACTACTAGTCCCTGCCAAAAAGTTTACATTAAAATCGGTAAACAGAATGTTTTATTTTGGGCAGGAAAGATCTAATGGTGAAACTTCATTTCCTGGACATAGATTACTGGTAAGCAATGACAACACTCACAAAGACCCAAACTTTCCAAATGGAACGAAGAAAAATGAGAGCCAGCAAGGTGAACAGCATAGAAAAGCTGGTACATCCACCAGCATGTTTGAATTATGGACGGATCCTGATTTTGATGGAATGGCCTACTTCCAAATGGAAAGAAGAAAAATGAGAGCCAGCAAGGTGAACAACTCACAAAAGCTGCTACATCCATGAGCATGTATGAATTACGGACTGATCCTGCTTTTGATTAAGGGACCTACTTGAGAAACTTGGTCCAGGTTGAGGCAGCATATCTTTCACGTGTTGTGGTCCCAAAGGCTGATCAGTGATCACAAATGGCTGTATGACCCATTTTCTTTGTCTTCAGTTTAACTATTCAGCTTGTTTTGCTTCAAGGGTGTACAAATTTTAATGTTCTTGTGTATTTGTGATTATTCTTGCAGAGGCAAGTTTCAGATACACAACATTGAGGGTATTGCAAGGACTTGGGATGCGATTCAAGCTCACTTATCGAATCGTGCATCAGCCGAAGTTCTTGAAGTGGCGAATACGAATAGGCTTTCTGAGATTATTATACTGGAGGAACTACCTCGATTGAGGACTTGGCCATCTCAATTTATGAGAAGTCAAGTCACTGAAGATAATATTGCTCAGTACTTTTTTGCACATGACTCTGATAGGTTTGTTGGGCCTTTCTTTTGTAACTAACAAGCTTGGTTTATACTGTCTACTCATATGTATGTATTTTTGCAGCTATATATATTATGAACAATTGGTGAATTACATGATGAATAATGACTTGGCTCTGAAAGGACATTTGGATGGGGTTGAGCTTTTAATTTTTCCATCTAACATTCTGCCTGAGAATTTCCAGTGTAAAGTCTTTTACTCTTATATATCTTGGTTCTAACTACATTAATATTTTTTGTTTACGTTTGTCTCCCTATTGCTATTAGTCTATTACTATAGCTATTCCCTAGCACTTATTTAGATTTTAACTATATTAGCAGTTATTTATTAATTCGTTTTTCTAATTTTTTCCATTGCTACTTGTTTGTGCTTTGCAGGATGGAATGGCATGTTTTTCCTTTGGGGTGTATTCAGAGGACAAAAGGCGAATAACTCAGCAAGTACACCCAGTGTCAAATTCTCTCAAGGTATTGACCTGAGTGAAATTTCTTTACTTGCTGTCTTTGACCAACAAAGATATCTCTATTTTCCATCACTTAAATATTGATTGACACGCTTGAAAATACTAGACGATCATAATTTGCTACTTTTTTTTATATTATATTTATGTGTTGATTGTTTACGACATTTGTCTACTATAACCTCCCCACCAAGTTATACTCGTCTGCATTTTTTCTGGAAAACCAAATGTCTACTATAGTCAGCAAAAACAAAAAAAAAAAATCTTCAGAAAACACAAGTGATACTGTTGCGTCATAAAATTGCATATTCAGTCAATTGTCATAGTCAAGTGGGGAAAAAATGTCCTACTTTAAGAGTGGCATAATAAACTGATACTAATTTGGATATACATATATATGTGCGTGGGTGCATTTAGGAGAGCGGATAACCAATGCAGATGTAAGCAGAGCTAATGCACATACTTACAGTCTTGCAGCTAAAAAATGGAGATGACATGGCAATAGTTGATGAAATTCCTGAATTTGAATCTTCAGGAGACACAGTTTTGGCGGTTGGAGAGAATTCCGATAGTAAAGGAGGAGTGGCAAATGCAGAGCATGCAGTTGTAGATATTAATAATGTTTCACTTTGGCCTAAAAGTGAAACCCAAGAAAATGGTTCTGTTGGGATTGAGGAGTCTCTTGTACCACCTTCAACTCCAGATTCAGACCGGTTGCAAGCTGTGGCTGCTTTGTTTTTGCTCGCTGAGGGTCACATGGAGTTTTGAGTGCTGCATTTGAAGAACACGTCTTATTTATAGTTATCCTTTTTTATGTCGCGTGTCACTGAGTCACTGTCATATTCATAATTCATTCCATCGTGGGGATAATCTGTACCAGAACGATTGGCAACTTAAGGATACTTCCATTCTTCTCTCTAGAGATAAGTCTTCAATGCCTCATTTGAAGAACGCTTTTTTATCGTTACCCTCAACCCCTTCATAAACTTTAGAATCTAGAATGGGTTATTGCTTGTTTCTTGCTTTCCAGTATTTTTGTTGTTGCAAATTTATGGCACTTGACTTTATTTAAAAGCGAACAAATTAAATTACATTTCATTATAAATTGAAAATTACATTTCATTACAAAACTTTTCACAAATTATATAAAAGCGAACAAATTAAATTACATTTCATTATAAATTGAAAATTTACGTTTGAGAACTGAACCTTCGTATTTTGGTAAAATAATAAAATAAATGTGTTTTTGTAAGTTGTTTCGGCTAAAAACAATTATAACAATTATAATGGGAGTTGCTTAACAACAAAATGTTATTTTTGTGTGTCATATGTGATTTTGAGTTATTTAAAAGTAAAAAGTTATTTATATAAGTAATTATTGTTTATGAGATGTTTAACTTTACATTAAATATAGAAGAGAGAAATATAATAATTGGGAGTTAAGTAATTTGTTAATATATATATTCATTGAAGAGAAAATTTATTGAGGTGCTTAAGATTGAGATGAAAAAAATTGAGTTGCTTGTATCAATGATCTAAGTTTATAGCTACTTTAATCAAAATAAATTTAGCTTGGTAAATAAATTATTTCACTAATTTATAACATTTTTAAGTACTATATATATAATAGTGTTTGAACTTGTAACTCATTATATTTTTTTTTCATTCTAATCCTTAGTATTTAAATAAAATTCCTCACTTATCACGTCTTTTAATATTACATAACTTTATATTTTTTTTATACTTTTTAATAAAATAGTTGATCTTTAAAAAATACTAGTTAAAAATTAATAAAAAAAATAAAATCTATAATTACTTAAAAGTTGTATTTAAGCCTAAAAATATAAAGTAGTATAAATGTGGTATTCTATTTCATTTTATATTAATTAATTAATTCAACATCTAATTTACTAAATGATTCAACATTTTAAAGTTGATTGTTTTTCTTTTTAATAAAAAATTCGCCTCGCTTCGTCCATGTGCGCGAAAGATAATGGCAGCATGGCATCCAAAAAAATTGAAAAATATGCTGAAGGAGAATATTGGGAATAAAGCCACGTTATCATATATAGCCCTATATTGTCACGGTTCACATAGTGTGATAGCAATGGTAGCATAGCTAGTACAAATTGAGATAAAGCCTTCTATTTTGTGGGCAACGACGATCAGTCCTCAAATCAAACATCATTAATAGCTTGCTAAGTATAATTTGTCATTTAATGTTTTGTGTGCTTGCTAGGTATTATTAGGTATAACCTTATTCCTTTTGTTGTCGTGTGTTACACATGTTTTTAGGTGCCAACCAAGTCCGCGTATATTTGGAGATATTAGTACTACTATGGTAATTAAGAATGAGAGAAAAAAAATATCTTATTTTAATATATAGTATATAGTAGGAAAGACGGACGAGTGAGTTAATTAGGACTTGTATGTTTGTTGACAGTCATCTTCCCTTGAGTTAATGGAGATTTGGAAGAGGGGGGATTCATGTTTTGTTACTTATTTTAATAGTAGTATTTAATATTTTTATACCACAGGAAATATTAAAAATATGCTGAGAATTTGCTTCACTTCTTTCTCTTATTTTTATTCATCTAAAACATTAAGAAGTGTGAATTGAAATGAATAAAAATGAAAAATAATAGGAGAAGATAAAAGAAATAAAAATTATTTAATTTTAATATACTATTAATGTACGTAATTTTTTATACTATTAAAATAGTTAATATAAAAGTTAATCATTTTATATTATAATTTTTTGTATTTTTATTGAATATTAATAGAAAAAAAATTCCAATCATCAATGTATTCTAATTAAACTTAAAATAAATAAAAAAGAGATAAAAATAAAAAATCTAGAAAGATATGTTTACTTTTTAAAAACAGGCAGATCTTTTGGCTGCTAAATCAAATTATATTTTAGAGTGTTTGATATTTGGATACTTACAAATTAGTACCAATATTTTATCAATACTTTTTTTTTATTATTATTACATCATGTTATTAATTATATTAATTATTTACCTCTCTTATCTTTATATCTCTGTATATAAACACCGAAAGAATATTCTAAAATCATTTTTCTACAAAGTAAACCTTTTTATTTTAGTTCTTAAAATTGTGAGATGTTATAATAATCCTATCTGAACGAATGATACGTTGAGATATCAATAACACAAATAACTTCCTATCTGAACGAACGAATCGTAGGGATGTATTATTATAGTTTCTAAGTTTGATCTCATTATCATTATAGTCCCTAATAAAAACTAATGACAGAAACTAACGTGATTAAGATATTTTCATTTCTTCTTATTCAAAAAAAGATATTTTTATTAAAAAAATGTGTTTGATATTTTTAAATTTTAATTACTAATATAGAAATGCTTAACAAATTCGGATCTGTCAAAAATAATCAGAGAATAAAATAAGAGTTTACTCTTTTTTCTGTATTTTTGACGTTTATGTTGTGCTTTTTTCCCCTAAACTGGACTTTGCACTTGCAAACTGCAGTACAATAATGCTCAATCGTTCTGACTTTTGCCTGTCGTATCTGTTTATTATGATCGTACTTTTTTCGAGATTCTGCGTGAACCGGTGAGATTATTTTTCGAACACCATGGATTGGTGATTGGATTTGAATAAAATATTAATAAAAGTTCATGAACATGGACAACAATAATCCCATTAATATTTGTTTATCTTTATTCATATTATTTTATATTTTTTTCCTTATCAGGCTAGTATTTCTCTCTATATAAGTACAAATTTCTCCCTATCATTACTTCAAGTGTTAAGTATCTTACAATAGTTAATAACAACTAATCCAATTGATAAAAAAATAAATTAATATTTTAAGAAATATGAATTCAATATTTATGATTGATGTGAAAATTTTATTGATAGATAATTTATAAATACGTTTATAAATATTCTTTAAGCCTCGAGACTTGTCCTAATTTTGATGAATCTCTTGGATTCAGCTCATCTAAATTTTCATGTAAAAAAAGACTTAATACATTAAGTTTTTCATTATGATCTTTTTATGTTTTCAAAATATATCATTTTGATTTTTTTTTAATTTTTCGTTAGAAACATTATTGTTCTATTTTGAAAAAATTCAATGACCAAAATGAAACTTTTAAAAATTAATGTACCAAAATGAAACAAATGTAAAATATAATGGACAAAAAATGATACTAAATCTTTTAAAATAATTAACTTTACATAGTGAGGTAAAAAAATCTCCATTATCTTTATTTTATTTTTTAAAAAATAAACTAAAAGAATATCATCTCCTCCAACCTTTTTTAGATTTGAAAAAGTTAAAAATACAGCATCACATAAATCCAACAGCATTAAGACATAATCTCTCGCTAGAATTACCAAAAATTCTTATACTACTCATCGAAAAATCAAAACCTTTCATACAACTATGTTATTGGAAACAAAAATAAGGAAGATCGAAGCAAAATTTGCCTTCGACAAAATACAAAAATATGATCTTAATTCGTCAATTTACCCAGATCTAAATGAGAAAGTCACAATGTGGCTCTTTGTGAAGTTTGCGAGAAAGACCTCCCCTGTTGCGCACGATTTGGCTGTATAAGTAAAGGATTTTCCATTTGATATTTACAATCGAGACGGACGAAAATAAGCAACACAAAAAGGGAATGAACGGTAAGTTTCATTAGAAGATAATTTTGATCGACTCGACCAGTCAAACCTCATCCATAATCAGATGTTATCGGTCTTCATCTTTGCCTTTGTTAACGCATGGTTGGTGGTGGTGGCAATGAGATGATTATCATGTTGGGTAAGGCGACAATTTTGTAAGCATATTTCACTTAATATTGGTGAAAGGGAAGAGAAAAAAAGATGAAAATTAGTCACTACTATATTAATTATTTTAAAATTTAAAACATTGACGGACACTAATGTATCTAATGAAAAATTGAAAAAAAAAATGATACATTTTTTTAAAAAACATTAAAATAATACATTTAAAAAACATGTAATAAAATAGAATGATTATAAAAGATGATGGAAATGACGTTAATAAAAAGACGACTTTCCACAAAATTACAAACCCTTGTTTCTCCACGTGCATTATTTTTGAATATTTAATTTATCCACCTCTTTTTATGGGTTGTGGCCACAGGGTACGCAAGTAGGTGCATTACATTGCAGCGAATTGAATGATTGACTATACCTCTATAAAGAGGGCATGAAGGTGATACTCATAATAATACAACATCCACAAATATGGAGAATAATAACACATCGATGGACGCATCAGAAGCCAGCTGGTTATCTGATTTGGTACGTAACAAATTCGCTTTTCATTAGTTTTCTGCTAATGGCTTTTATCAGTTTATTTTTATAATTAGTTGTTTTATTTGATTTCAGCTGTTGCAGGAAACGGAGGATGGTTGCAACTTGTTCCGACAATGTCACCTTGAGACGTTGCTCGACGATGATGAAGAGTTGCTTTCGCATGAGATAGCAAGTGCCTTTGAGAACTTGCAGCAACCTTTGTCTTCGGAGAGTAACACTTCGTATTCGGAGGCTCCGATGAACTCATTCACGGAAGAAACAAGTTTTGAGAAGCCCATCAAGCAGCCCAAAACGAATGCCTCTAGTTGGAACTCATCGTTCACTAAGCATTTTTCGTTATCTTCATCCCCTTCTTCTCCAACCTCCAAGATCCTGTCTTTCGAGAACTCAAACTCGTCCCCTCCCAATCCCAACAACACCGATCAGTTTCATGGTATTGTTGTTTCTTCTGCCTTAAGCCCAAAGCAGATCAAGACCAAAGGTGCTTCAGTTTCACTCCCACATACCCGGAAACGTTTATCAGAAAACCAGAACTTTGAAGCTGAAAGCCCCAAAGGCCATAGAAGCTACAAGTCCCCATCTCACGTTCGGGATCACATCATCGCCGAGAGAAAACGAAGAGAGAAGCTCAGCCAGAGCTTAATCGCTCTAGCAGCTCTTATTCCTGGCTTAAAGAAGGTACTATTCACTGTAAACTAGTAGTGATTAATGTTTAAAATTGATTTTAAGCTAAAAGAAGTTCTTTATTACTGGGTAAAAATCATGGTATATAGGGCAATGCACGAGACAAATACTTTTGTTACGTGACTGATTTTAAAAATAATTAATAGATACCACAAATTAAGAAAATTATGTGATAATTTTTTGTTAAAGATATAAAATATTTTAAAAAACATATATTTTTACTCCTCTTTCTTTAATAATTAAAAAAATAATAACTAATCAACGTAATTATTTTTTAAAAAAATATTGAATTTTTTCTATTATAATATTTCTCTTTAATTCGGTAAATACATTGAATTTAATATAAATTGTATGTATTAATATTATTAGTCAAAAATAAAAAAAATTGTCTTATATATAACTTGTGTTGTTTTTTTTTGTTCCATATCATATTTTTAATGAATCATACAGACCGGTGGTGTTTTTATTTAAAAAATAAGTCAGTAATAATAATTTAATATACAATTTTTTAAAGTAATTTTGTATGACTGGGTGTGCGCTTGGTTTGTCCCGCATGATTCCAAAGATTCAATCATGTGTTCTAAGACTCAAAGTGGAGAAGGAAATGTCTTAGTAATTTAGTATATTGGAAATGTATTAGTATATTTGAAAAAAACGTGGGTTATGTTTATTTTTCTAAACACACCCTTAGTGTTAAAACCAAACATGTACTAGGTTTAGAAATTAATCATTGGGAATTGGTACAAAACACTTTATCAAGTTAATTAACAGATGGACAAGGCATCAGTGCTGGGAGATGCTATAAAGTACGTGAAAGAGCTCCAAGAGCGTATGAGAATGCTTGAAGAAGAGGACAAGAATAGAGATGTGGAGTCTGTGGTGATGGTGAAGAAACAACGGCTGAGCTGCTGCGACGATGGTTCAGCTTCACATGAAGATGAAGAAAACAGTGAAAGACTCCCCCGCGTGGAAGCGAGAGTGTTAGAGAAGGACGTGCTCCTTCGGATCCACTGCCAAAAGCAAAAGGGGCTTTTGCTCAACATACTTGTCGAGATTCAAAACCTTCATCTCTTCGTTGTCAATAGCAGTGTCCTACCTTTCGGGGATTCCGTACTTGACATAACCATTGTTGCTCAGGTAACTGGACAAAACAAAACTAGTTTTTAATTTTTACAGATTTGTGATCTTAGAAGCTTACAAAAATAAGTGGTTACCTTTGCAGATGGGAACCGGCTACAATTTGACCATAAATGATCTTGTAAAAAACCTACGCGTGGCTACTTTGAAATCCATGTCATAACACCAACGTGATCTTGTCTGTTTCTGGTCCAGCAGGATGGTCTGGTGGTGGGTGGTAATATTAATAATGATATTTTCATGTTTTGTGGTGTGCAGATACCCAAAAATGATTGAAAATGAGTTATTGTTTGAAGGTAAAAAATTTGGTCCTCCAGTCTATTTTTAATTTTGGATTTGATCTCCCACTAAATTAATTCACAAATATTATTTTTTTATTTTATAAAATCATGTAATGTTCGTCCTCCAGTCCACACTTGAACCTTAACGGGTTACAAGGTGACGTTGATTATTGTCACGTGTCACTTTTTTATTGAATGATGACTTTCACGTGTCATGTTTTGATGGGTCAATGAAAACAACAATGTATTTCATCTTTTATGGAATTAACATCCACATGATACGTGACAATCATCATTCAATAAGAAAGTGACACATGGTAGTCAATGTCACTTTGTAACAATCAACGTCCAATTGTGGGTTGAGGGACCAACATTGCATGATTTTAAAAAGTAGGAGAAAAAAAAATTGTGAATTAATTTAATGGGGGACAAAATTTGAAATTGAAGACAAACTGGAGAATCAAAAATGTAATTTTGCCTTGATTCAAATGCTCTCTTGTCAATTTGAATGCACAAAATTTATATGTAATTGAACTTTCATTTCAAAATTTACTTCTCTTGATATTTAATGCAAATATTTATTATATGAATTGTTTAAATGAAACTTCAATTTTAATTTAAATGTTATTAATCGAATGATATCTCTGGTCCCCACCTATTAATTTTGACATAGAGGAATAAGAGAATCATGATTCATTCATTTGAATGTTATTTATGTCTCTTGAATAAGAGCATCACAACAATAATAGCATCACAATGGAGGGAGTATCATTTTAGTTTTTTAATGTAATATTAATTTTTTTTCACTTATATCTCTTATAATATTAATGATAAATAAAAAAAAATTATAAATGAATTAATGATGATATAAGATCAATTTTATAAAATTACTACTCCCCCGATCATATATATTGATCACTTTCAACCGAATCATCAAGACCAAGGAAGGAAAGTTAAGTCATTAAATATGTCTCAAAATAAAATAAGTTTTTAATTATATCATAACATAATTACACATTTAACTAATTCTACTAATAACTAATTAAATGTTTAGCCTAAATTATCATCTCACATTCTCTCTCTTACACGCCATTATTAATATTCACCCATTACTTTACTATTTCCATCAATGGATATGGACCAATATCACCCTTTAATCTCAATATTTCTCTTCCACCACCTGAGTAAACAACACATATCAGTGATCACTCCACTATCTCCATCAATAAATATGGACCAATAACAACTTTGAATCTCTCTTATAATGAAATCTTATCCAATGTCCATCAAGAATTAACAAGTCAAGGATCAATATTCTCTGCTATCAATATCTTAATAATGATTATGGAAATTAAACTAATTATTTAAAAATTTTCCTTCATTTTTTGTTGTGGGTTTTGTATCTTTAAATACCAAAGGTGAAGTTTGAAATTGATTTTCAGCTCAAGCCATCAAAGAGGTATCCTACTCTTCATAAACAACATGAACAATGAGAATGTGAACTTGGATTTCAACTTGAATGTAGTCCTAGAAATAGAGAACGAAAATGAAGGTCCATTATTGAATAGTGATGCCAATAATGTACAATCAAAATCCTTAAATTCTATTGATTTGAATATTATACCCATAAGTGGTGATGGAGCAAATTCTCAACAACCTATCAGTGGTGCGGGAAATCAATCTCAGCTGCCGAACTTAAATGATCTTCCAAGTGTTGAAATGGACTTTGATATGAGTGTTGACAAGGAAGAAGATGGTATGGCTGACGACACTGAAGATGCAGCTTACACGGGGTAATGAGTGATGGACAAGAGGAGGAAGCAAATGCAGAAACGAAATTTCCTATAAATGCAGATGCTACATTAAATAAGCAACGAAGATTCTTATCAAATGAAGAGCATAGGTTCGTTTGTCGTCTCTTGTTAAATTCAGTTTATAATGGAAAGCTGAAGGAAGGTACAACAAAGAACATTGCTGCATTGTACTGTGTTTCAAGAAGGGTCATTCAACGTATATGATGTTAACTTAGGGAAACCGGAGAAACATTGCCCAAGAAGACCAAAAATTATGGAAGGAAAAGGATTGGATTGGATATTGAAAGAATTCGTGAGATTCCTCTTTCAAAGCGGACTACTTTAAGGTTTCTATCGCATGCATTGGAGATTAACAAAACATCACTCATTAGATTCCATAAGGATGGAATTATATGACGACATTCAAATGTGATCAAGTCCTTTTTGAGAGATGAAATTGATGAAAAGTGGTTTTAAATGACCAAGAACTCTGTGAATTATTACTTGGCTGTTGGGGAGGAGGAGCCACATCGCCACATTGAACATGTAGAAGTAAGAATTTCATTTGCAAGGTTATGTTCTTATGTATCATGGCTAGACCAAGATTCAACTCTAACGACAATGAGACTTTTGATGGCAAGATTGGTATTTTTCCATTTTTTACAAAGGAACCGACAAAGAGAAGGTGTGCGAATGAAGATGCAGGGACTATGGGAACAAAACCAATATCTTCAATAAATAAACAAGTAAGCAAGCATTTTCTTATTGATCATGTGTTGGCTGCAATCAAAGCAAAATGGCCAATAGGGGATAGAGGAGAAACTATTTTCATACAACAAGACAATGCTCCGTGTGTCACATTAATGAAGATGACAATGACTTCCATCATGCTGCTAGTGAAGACAGTTTTGACATTCGATTGGTTTCTCAACCCCCAAAGTTGCCGGATTTTAACTTCTTAGATCTTGGCTTCTTTAATGCCATTCAGTCATTACAACACAAAGAGGCTCCTAAAACTATAGATGACCTCATCATGGCAGTAGAAAATTTTTCTTGACTTCACAACATCAAAATCAAATAAGATATTTTTAACTTTGCAAGCTTGTATGATTGAGATTATGAAAGTTAAGGGTTCAAATGGGTATAAAATCCCCTATTGTAAGAATGACATGCAACAAAGACAAGGAGGATACGCAACTAAATTGTGATCCATCTTTGGTCCAAGCAATGGTGGATTACTTAAGACATGTAGGTTGACTTTTTTTTTACTAGACTTGTTTGGAAGAATTCTTGTTGTTTTTGAAACGTTGTAACTTGGTTATCCTCGTAGACTTTGTTTCTTTGTTGGTGGAAATGATAATGTAGCCACTTAGTCCTTTTAATTATGTTTGTTTAGTCATGCTTTATTCAAAAAGATATTCTTAAGCCACTAACATTGAAACATGGATGGATGAACCTAATAAAGAACCAACAAAATCTCTACACAATGACATTAGTAATAATCAAGAAAATATATTTTTAGCTCGCTCAACAAGTATTTTTTTTTCTCCTCCTCGGTATCATCCTGACACTCATCCTCTGGGAACTTGTTAAGATCAAACAAGAACACTTTGTTACTAACCCACACGACGATGCACTCGAAGATGACGCCGCACTCGAACCTTCAATCATTTTTGCCGCACTTGAAGACGACGCCGCATTTGAACTTTCAATCATTTCGGTAATAGCATATTCGAGTTCACCTCCTCATCTTGTAACTCATTCAAGTAGAAGGGGAGGACATGTTCAGACTCTAGCGAGTCTTCCACAACCAATGCCAGCAAATCCTCATGGCTTACAATGGGTTCCTTGCCTTTCTCCATTGAGAGAAAAACATTTCAGTTTCAATTGAGAAAGAAAACCAAAAGGCATAGGTAATATGAGAGAGAAGGTAATGCCAGAGACAAAAAGAGAATGGAGTATTTGAAGAAGCACTCATATTTTCATTAATTGCATGAAGTGAGAAGACTGAGTGGACAGTGCATGTGAAATAAGTTTCCCTAGTAATGAAGTGTTGAGAATAGTATAAAAGACATAATTGGAAAATCATTATTAATAGGTTAGTTGATGACTTATAAATAGAATCAAGTATTCCTTCTAAGATATGATCAATATATAGGACTTGGAGGAGTATTTTCTTTCAAAAGCTAACATGATACTTATTTTGAAATTATTTTTTTCAAATACACATTTATTTTTTGGGACTCCAAGAGTACCCTTTTTCTTTTCCCAATTTTTAAAAAAAATTTGAAGTAATGCATAATATTTTTTTCAACTTTACTCTTATCCAGAAATTATTTTATATTTAAATAAAAATAAATAAAATTTAAATATATTTTTACTTCCTTAAACTTAAAGTTCATTTTTTAATCTTTGAACTTAAAATTGATTTTTTAGTTGTTGTAATTTGAAAAAAAAAACTATTATAGTCCATCTACCAAAACATTGTCATAAATAAATACTTTGAAAAAAAAAACACGGTAATAAAGATGCAAAATAAGGTAAACTTTCACACAACCAAGTCTGTTAGCAGGGGCTAAAGATGTTGGGGTAAAGGGACTAAAACAATTTTTTTTTTCTTCAAATTACAACACTAAAAGAATATCAATTCTAAATTTGAAGGACAAAAATATACTTATCCAAATTTAACAAATTAAAAAAAATAAATTTCTCATATCTTATTTTTACAAGAAGATGTGATATAGAATCCAAGGAACTTATCATGATTAATTATACCTAATAATTTTGAAAATCACAACAAGTGCGTGATGCATGTATTCATGTAGGTAATATCATATCATGAATAGTTGATGTAGCTGGAAGTCATGTGCATGTATCTTTCTTCGACTTTGTCTGCATTATTGTAACTCTTTCACTAAGTTTTTATATTTTCGTGTGAATTAAGAGAAAGTTTTATAGGAAGAGAGTTTAATTTTATTTAAGGTTAGACAAAAATAGTGTATTCGTGTTCTCTCTGCAGCACATTTTTTATATTTCAAAACGCACAAAATTATGCTATTTTAAAAGAAGTATTATAATCTTATTTAAATCAAATAAGATTATTATATAAAGTAAATTAAATCTTTTCTCTAAATATTTGAAATAATTACATACTTAACATTTTAACTCAAAATAAATAATTTAATTAAAATAATCTCATATCAATGTATACATATATGTGTCCAGTAGTTTATTAGTTTAGAATAATCTCACATCAATTTATGGATGTGCCCATAGTTTATTACAATTATTTTAAAAGCTTGGATGATGATAAATCTTGCACTTTAATGCCTCAAATTCACATATCTATTAGTTTAGTATCACAAGCAAGAGAATGGTATCATACGAGTGTGAATGGTATACAGCTTCTTCATATTGTGTTGATCGACACTAATAACGCTGCAAAGAGCGTTATAGTGTTTGGTAGACGACAAAATCTGCATCATTTTGACTTCTTGGTGTCAACGATGATAATAGAGACGCGCCACTTCAAAATTTTCACCTAGAAGTTTTCTAAATTTCATGATTATTAAAAATGAGTCCCAAATACTAAACAAAATAATTGCGCAATCTAATCTATAAAATCATGAGGGTGTTTAGTTATGTTTGGATAAAATTTGAAAAATTGTTTTTGAAAATTCTAATATATGTTTCTAAATTTAAAGACGTTATAAAATGAAGAAAGAATTTGTGCATTTTTTGATTCAAGTTTGCAAACATAAGTTTGAATAAAAAAATATGTTATAAACTCATCAGTTTTAATAAAAAAATATTTTATTAATATGTGATTTATATTTGGATATTTTTTCTGAAAATACGTTGATAAAATAAAATTTATTTGATGTTGCTTATGCAAATCTGCTAATAGAAAATGCAACTTTTAAAAGCAAATTTGATGTTACTTTGAGTTTTTTTGTTGAATGGATGAGTTAGAACTCAGTTTATTTGCAAACTTAGAATATGTTTGGTTTGCATTTGAAAATACAGCGACACGAGTTTTAATATAAATTCAACGGATAAAAAATAAAATAACATAAAAAATAAGAATCTTAATTTATTGGCAAAATTATTTTTGCCTAAAACGTAATTTTATAACAGAAAATCAAACATGCAGTTGATTTTATCAAAATTTATGAGAGAGTGAAAGATTTACCAAAGTTTACTTAATTAATTTTATAATCTTAATTATTTGAATAATTTGATAAATCTCATACTACATATTTATCCAAAAGATCTCCCACTATGCTATGTCTTTTTTAGGAAAAAAATTACAGAGCAATAATAATATAAAGAAACTATTAGAGAGGAAAAACTTAATCTAATACTACAATACATAACTTTTTTTACTTCATATAACAATTTTATGGCTCAAATCTCCTGGCTTACAAGGTAGTAGTAAGTATTAAGTAGCAACTATTTAACATATGCATGTATTATTAAGTGGCTTGGAGAAATATCAGTCCAAAATTACTATTCCAAATTAAACAAACCAACTTCAATATATAAAACTTGTGTGTAGGCTTTTACAAAATATTGAAGTTTGATTTACTTTTTTTAAAACAAACTTTATATATAAATTGCCACACACACACACACACACATATATATATATATATATATATATATATATATATACACTTGATCATAAGTATTAAATGATTGTCATAGTTCTGAATTTATAAAGTGATTATGTTTAATATATATAATTTGAAGGACAAATCTCTTTTCTACTAATTAAAATAGTCTAGTTCCACAGTACCAATATTTCCAACGGGGCAAATCTTAAGAACTTAAAAGGCTTTACAATTATTTCACAATTTTTAAATAAATTATCCTGTCAGCGTTTGTTTGTGTAACCATTTGCTTTTACAGACAAACATAGAAAAAAAACATCTAAGTCCTTTATTTTGCGTTCAATTTACACTGGACCATTAAATTTGTCTCAAAATTCATGTGACAACAAATTGAATGAACAACTAAACATATACTTGAAAACTGCATTAGAACTACTTAAACTTAAAAATTCCATAACTAATTTATATTAATCGATTAATTTATAAAAAAAAATTAGTATTTTAGTCCTGACGTTATTCATAATAAATATTTATTTTATATAACTAAAATCTATAATGAATATTTATTATATATAACTAAATATATTAAATACATAAATTATATTATAATTACACTAACTAAAGAAACCTAATGAAATTTATATTTATATTTTATTATCATGAATAAAATGAAAGATCAAATTTCACCCACTGAGAATTTTATTGAGGAGGTACGACGCAACTTCTCACAGACACACAGGAATCCCGATGTCGTTGGGAAACGTTATTGATAACATTTCACTTGAGAGGATATTCGATAGAATATTTATAATGATGTTAATTTGAAGCCATATGCCTAGCGTTTATTTTCTTTCGGAACATTGATCCCAATCTTTCTTGCAAGTAACTGAAATAGATATTGCAGCAAAATGACTACAAGGGAAGAATCATGGACAAGTTGGTTGTGTGATTTGGTAAGACACAGACAGCATATATACATGTTTTAAACTACGCTTTTGTTTACAAAGGTTTTAAATAAACTCTCTGCTTAGTTACCCTTCCTATGTTTCGATGGCAAGGAACCTGAGGATTACAACAATTTCGTCCATCAATCTGACTCAAACGGGGTTGGTGGAATTTTCCCATCTAGCAAAGACTCTTCTTCAGCTTCTCAAACGGAACACTCTAGCACCGTGAGCAATTCCTCGGAAGATGATAAAGTCTTTGGTGAGAGACCAGCCAAAACACTCAAGATTGGCACTTCAAACTCTTCTAACACGGAGTTTCTCTCACAGAAGAAGGATTCTTCTCCCTCCTACATTATTTTCTCTGACAATGTGAATCAATTGCAAGCACCAACGTTGAAGCCAAAAGGCAAGGTTGCGTGTCACGGGAGAAAGGGGTCCTTGGAAAACCAGAACTTTGGCTCTGTGTCCAGATCTCCCCACCACGCTAAAGATCACATAATTGCTGAGAGAATGAGGAGAGAAAAGATTAGCCAGCAGTTCGTAGCTCTTTCAGCCCTTATTCCAGACCTCAAGAAGGTTTAGTTTTTTCTCTTTTTATTGTCATGGCTGAATGATTAGTTAAGCAGATTCATGGTTCTAAATATTTAAAGGGTGCAGATGGACAAAGCCTCGGTGCTTGGGGATGCTATAAAGCACGTGAAACAGCTCCAGGAGCAAGTGAAGCTACTGGAAGAGAAGAACAAAAGGAAGCGGGTAGTGGAATCCGTGGTATATGTTAAGAAATCTAAGCTCTCCGCAGCAGAAGATGTCTTTAACACTTTTTCAAATTCTGGGGACGGAAATTCCTATGACATCTCAGAAACAAAAACAAATGAATCATTTCCCGAAGTTGAGGCAAGAGTGTTAGAGAAGCACGTGCTGATTCGAATCCACTGCGGGAAACAAAAGGGTCTGTTCATCAACATACTCAAAGATATAGAGAATCTTCACCTATCGGTGATCAATAGCAGTATTTTGCTTTTCGGAACCTCCAAATTGGACATAACTATCGTAGCAGAGGTACAGTGTTACATTGCTGTCATTGTTTATTTACTATTACTGTAGTATTTATTTTACCACTGCTATATAGCTACTTAAAAAAAAAAAATGTTTGTAAGGGAATTAGTTTTCCAGTTTGCTTTGTTGCATTATGTTCACTACTGTGGCTCTGATTTGGTTTCAAATTATGCAGATGGATGAAGAGTTCAGCCTGAGCGTGAAGGAGCTGGCTAGAAAACTACGAATTGGACTCATGCAATTTATGTAGCTTACAGTTACAGGTGTATGAGGTTTTATTAGTCCTCACTTTAATGCATTAATTATGGTGTCAATAAATGTCCATCTTCTCAGCAGTAAGTTAGGGTTGTTGGGGTAATTCCCACACGGAAAATTAAAAATAATTTGTTGAGGTGATAATCCGCACCAATTAAAAGAGCTGAAGTTCATTGGAGTAGTACTATATTTATTTTCACATGGGTAGTGATCTTAACTGTTGTGTTAGGTCCAAACTTAATTATATTTATCCATAAGTAAAAGTTAAAAAGTATTTAATTAAGCATTTTTAATTATATAAAAAGCAAATATGAAATCATTTTATTTTTATATAATAATATATTTTTATTTATTGATAATTTTATTTTTACCTTTTTAATATGTGTTTCTTGAACATATTTTTAAAAATAGTTAAATTATTTACAGAGTTAAATAACAATAAAATATTATTATTAAATTAAATTAATTTTTGAATTCGTATTGATATATGCTAGTTTGGGTTTTGTTGAGCATTGCTTGAAGAGGAGTTTTCTTTTCCTTTTTTTTTCTTTTTTTCTAGATTTCTTTTATTTTTTTTTAATCACTACGATTTTTTCTTTACAATGTTTACACGACACAATATATAAATTCATTTTGACAAAGGACTGCATGGTTTAGTTTATGGTAGAGACAATTTTATTTATACAACTTCTTAAAAAAAGAGAAATAAGAGGGATAGATAAGTGTAAAATGAGGTGAATGATGTGATAAAAAAAATAGAGATTTTTTGTGCCTTCAAAATCTCAACCATCTAGCCAATCTTAGTGGACAAGAGGGTAAAAAAAGAGAAAATATTACATAAAATGTTGTATAATTATGTTGTATGATAATAATTAATTTCTTTTTAATTAGTTTTTAATATAGGAGTTGCATTAAAATCATAGCCTGTTTTCCATCAACACTCATCATTAATCAAAATAGGCAAGTCAATGGTTAAGAATTAAAAAAAATAATTATTAACAAATATTATTAATATACTCACATTATAATTTATCATGTATCTTATGGTACATTTTAATATTAAAAATAAATTTCTTATTTATTTATTCCTTAAGTATTCTCGAAGTAGATATCAGCATGCAAGACCGTCAGAATATAAATTTTCTACATTCATTTTGTGGTTTAATTTGTATAATCTGGGATGAAGTTCTACGTACGAGTCCGACGCTCCTACACAACCATGTCCTCCCTAGCGTAGATAATCCAACTCCTCCTCCGCAGGTCAGCCTAATTAACTCAGCTGATAGTAGATTTTTTGTTTTTTTAAAAATGGATTTTATTTGAGAATTTAGAACATTTCCAATATTGATAGACAGAACCAAGCAAAACAAAAATGGTAAAGGGAAGAACAAAAAGACAGGACAAAGCAGTCTATCACGATGTACGACTAACAATTCAGATTTCAGATTATACCCAAAAAATTGGCAGGTATTTTGTTTTATTTGTTACCCTCCATTCAGAAGCGCATTTGAGATATAATTAATGACAAATATGAAGCATTAACAAAGAAATTCAAGTTATAATCCCTTTCCTCAAAGTCCTATCTACAAAATTGTCCTTCGAATTCAACAACACCGACTAGACAGTATATAAAAATAATCACAAGACAATTAAATTTGCTTCTTAGTCTTGGTTAAGGACAAAAATGAAGAGAACAAACATCTTTCTGTATGTACGAGTGGATCATAAAGCCTATGTTCTGTTTGAAGCAGTGCAGATAAAAAACACATTAAGGGTATCACTGACAGCAGGTACGGTAATTTGACGACTACTGCCGTTGTGATATGTGGTAAAATATGGGAGATTTGTTTTGTGAAGGCTCGTGAGGTGGTTCTTGATAATTGTCAGGATAATTGTTATCTTAAAATGTATAATGTGAGAGGTTTAATTTAATCTCTAAATCATACTATGTGAGACTCTTAACACTAATAATAGAAGGTTTCATATGAATTAAAAGTAATCTCATATTAAAATATATACAAGTGAGATGATTTTTCTTTACTGTTTGTAAATTGTTGGTCCTGCATGCATCCCTAGAATAGTGGCTTTTACATTTATCCGATGCTTTTGTATTCTTTTTTGTTCCCACTGGTAGTTTTGTTTTTTTTTTAATCTTTCTATTTATTATTGGAAAATAATTCTGATTAATCAAGAGTTGAATTGAGAGATAAATAAAATTTGACTAAAAATTATTTTCATCATGAATCAAATTTAAATATTATTTAAATGATTTATTCTTAATTTCAATAAATACTAATATTAATGAATCTTTTTGTTTTGCTGAGGAAAAATAATAATAGATAAGCTTAAGAAATAAGAAGGATAAATTTTATTACATTTTGCATATAAAAGATAATTTAGTATAGATAAGAATATAAATTATAAAAAATAACAAAATATTTCTTATATAAGTGATAAGTGATGAGAATAATAATAATTAGTAATATTAATAATGATAGTTAAGCCCGATAAAGATAGTAATAACGATACTAACAATAACATTTGTAATAATGTGATGGTAGTAATAAATTAGTAATGATTATAATAATAATAATGACAAAAACCATAATAACCAAGGATAGAATTTGAACTTCATTTTCCAGGGCCTAAAAAGCACGGTTTAATGAAGAGAATTTAAAATTTCACATACATAATATATAAAAATTTAATATATAACTAATAATTTAATATAAAAAATACATATACAAACGTACTGAGTAAGAAAAATGAGAAAACAAATAGAATAGATTTTTTTTTTTTTATGTTTTTACGACTGTATAGTGTGTAGAGTTATTTTACTGTAATTTAAACAATCTTAGAAAATTGGAGTTGACAATGGTCATGTACCCCTTCTCTCTGCTCCTGATAATAGTTAGTGATGGAAAGTGGAAACTGATGGTAATGATGCAGTGATGCTAATAATGATAATAATGGTGGTAGAAGTGATCATAATATATAATGTGGTAGAAGAGGGGGTGATCGTACGTAGTTATATCCTTAAGCAGACAAGCACAGATTGAATATTGCTATAGTAGGTGCATTCTAATTGTCAGTATACGATCCATCCCCATTTTCAAATATATTTTTCTTCTTGTTTTCCATATTTAAGAATCACCTGAAATCTTGACGAAGATATTTCTAAACTTCTCAACATATAACTATGAATTTCATATGATCTGGAAGGATTCTTCAACTGCACATATTTATTAATTTTCAACGCGCACGTATTTCATTATCATAGCTAGAAATTGTTAAATCTAGTCCTAGTTGCGTTCGTGTGGCTTCATTACTTTCTATCTTCAGATATATATATTCTCTAATTGAAACAAAATCTGATCAAAGATTTGTAGTTTAGTACAGACAAACGGAGACTAAATATGAAATTTTCATTGCACGATGTTTGAAACTATCATCAGTTTACCAAAAAGAAAAATGATACATATAGACTAAAGATTAAGATTCCTTTAGATGCGAGATACAAGTTTCCACACAGAAGCTTAATTAGATTTATAATTCAATATCTAACGTTGCCAGTCTGTGAAAACAGTTGGGTTGAAGCAATACATTTATATGAAAAGTGTTATTAGTAATCTTTTATAGATATGGATTGTAAAATAAATTACTAGTATAAATTTTTTTGTATGTTTAATTATAAATTTAAGGCCTATGCTAACGAGTATCATAAGCATATTAGTTAAAATTTTGATAAATAGTTTGTTATTAAAGATTACGATTAAATTGTTTTGGAGAAGTTTTTTATGATTGATCTTTTATGAAAAAAATTCACTTTTAGTTCATTAGTTAGGATAAGGATTAATTATAACATTTCTCCTAAATTTCTAAATAAAATATTCGTACTATATTGTGCAAAGCTATCAATAATGAGGCAAGTTCGCTTGCATCTTCTGTAATTCCAAAATGTCGCGATGATCATTGGAAGATGGTCAAATTCTTAAGTTAGAACTAAAATATAAACAACCTCAATTTAATCTTTATATCAAAATTTAAATATGTAGTTACATTAAATATTTTAAAAAATTATTATATAACTCTATTCGTTTAAAATAAAATTACCTCATAAATTAATCATTGTACTAAGAATCAATGCAAAAAGTATTTTTTATATCAATTTATCAACTCATTTAGCTTGTGGATGTCCGTTGCAACTTTTGATATTCTTGGCAAAATAAAAATTTAAACCAGTTGTACTAAGAACATGATATAAATAATACTTTTTTGATAAATTCTTGGTAAAATTTCTAATAAGAATTTTTAGATCAATTGCACTAAAATATGATTCAGAAAGTCCTTTTAGATCAAATTTTAGTGTAATCAATCCCAAAAATCTAATATAAGTTTTATGATATTAGTAATGTGGATGCTCATATTTTTTGTTCTCACTTCAATTTCATCAAACTCTCTTTCTTTGTGTTTGACGAATCAAAGAGGCTTCAAGAAAAATATTTTTAAGTTTACATTGAAGACGTATGCTTAATGTTATCGATCTTCCTCTTGTATAAATATGACTCTAGTCTTTATTTTCTCTTTATACATCTTTTCATTTTTATTTTTCTATAAAGTTCTTTATTCTCAATATGTGTATCTTTCAAACCTTAGTCTCATAGGCTGTTATTATACATGAGTTAATATTCTCTCGATAATAACTTTTGACTTGATATTCAAATTAAACCGTGATGATATCCTTTTTTATTTTAAACCTTAATCTTGTTATCTCTATCATAATAAATGACATATGTGTGTTTTATTCAAAGGTTTCAAATATTATCGTTAACTCGCTTAAGATATAATTGTTTTCTACAATAATAAAGACATCATGAATCTTATTTATCATTAACTTAGTGCAATTGATGCACGAAGTATTGTAAAAAAATTTCAAAAGTTAGAAAGAATATGATATTTTTTAATGCTTTTTATTTTATTTTGTTTTAGTCCTTTTAATTTTTTCTTAATTTAGATATTTTTTATTTTAGCCCTTATATTTTTTTATTTCACTTTAATTATTGCCCCTAATCGTTGACAAAAAAGTGATAAAATCGAGTTGGATTTTTGTTAATCATGAGAATAAAAAATTATAATTCTTAAAGCAAGAGTGCAAGACCTCTATAAATAATATAGGTAGGTTAATGAAGCCATAATTATTTTCATGGTTAATCAATTACTATACACGTATTTACTTTGATCAGTGGCAGACGCCAAACCTTGAAATGGAACAAATTAGCAGTGTCATCAAGGTTGACATTAAAGCAATTACGGACCTCACTTATCACGTGAATTTGTTCATTCAATTTCAGTTTGTCTTTATTCACCCGTAAATTAATAAAAAGCAACATATTACTAGTAATAATCAATCATCCAAACGGATATCGCGTACAGTGTGTCGGTTTCTTCACTGATACCTTACAGATTATTTAATTCTAGGTAGTAAGACAATTGATACTCGTATTGGCCTTTTGACTGTAAACCGTGTTACTGATATCTCTTTATTAGTTAAAATTGTTGAAAATTATAAAATTATGAATGAAATTTTTTAAATAAAAAATTATTTTATATAATATATAATTTTTAATAAATTTTAACTAATACAGTAACAAAGAGTGTATTCAATAAAATATATTAGAAGGTGTGTTACATTTCTCAACCTTTGGATAAAAATATTCAGAAATATTACTCCCACAAATATGTTTATAATTTTTGTAATTTAAAATATGGATGTAACAAGATAAGATGAGTAATATAATAAAGAAAAATAAAAATATGAAGAGAAATAAGAAGATGAATAATTTAACAAAGAGCAGTACAAAATGATGTCATAAAAATGTATTGTTAATATATTATTAAAAAAATTAAGTCCTAAATTTGTTTACAAAAGGGAGAGGTTTAAAAATGATATTGTACTTGTAAATTTAGCTTCAGCCTCAAATTTTAGGACCAATAAAACCCCCTCAAATTTTAGGTAATAATTAAAAAATGGCGTAATGTGGTGGAGCATCAAATTAGATGCTAACTTTTTAAATATTATTGAATTTTATTTTTTATTTATTTAATTTAATAATTGCAAAAAAATATTTTTTTACTTCGCTACTTTTTTATTTATTTATATCACTATCACCTGAATCCCAAAACTCCTTGTTAAAATAAATTAATAGAAGGTACTATTAATAACAAAAAATCAAGGTTTTTCGGTTAATTAATTTATCGCAAACCTTTCGTGTAACACGATGCATATTACCTAATATATGCTAGAAATTATATAAACTATCGATGATGTATATTTGCTCACGACAAGAGACTAAAAAGTTGGTCTAATAATGCAGGTTCAACTTGGTCACAAACTCTCAATATTTATTTGGATTAATGATTTTTCACAAATTTTATACAATTTCATGACAACTATATTTATTTATTTACGTTTTGTCTATTCTCGATTTTCTTTCTACTGCAAACAACGCAAAATCTGATTTAAAAAATTCCGTGCAAGCATATTTCTTCGGTCTTGCTTACTTATATATATATATATATATACACTATTCGTTGTTTGATTAAATAAATAGTTTTGATGCACCAAAAAATCGTCATTATCCTGTCGTGTATATTTCCCGAACAAAAATTAAGGACAAGGATCAAGGATGTATTAGTTGTACTTTTTTTATTACTAGTTGTAGTTGTTGTTTTTGTTTTTTGTTTTTGTCAAACAGTTGCAATTGGTGATCTAAACCAAATGTCACAATG
Organism: Glycine max; assembly: GCF_000004515.6. NCBI lineage: Eukaryota > Viridiplantae > Streptophyta > Magnoliopsida > Fabales > Fabaceae > Glycine > Glycine max. Next base: position 54,306,963 of record NC_016088.4, on the reverse strand, counting down.
TTGTCATTAATTCAACCTTTTTTTGTAGAAAAGAAACTGGATTTAACTTTACTATTAAATTTATAGTCCACTACTACAATATCTAGTACTTTTCGTTGAAACGAAGCCAACTAGGAAAAGTTAGAAATTTAGACAAGGGAAGTGAAATGAAGATAGAATAAAAAATGAAAGGAAAGGAGATAAGAAGAGAAAAAATGGAAAATGAGTAATTGTTTAGTGATTAAGTGAAAAGGAAAAGAGAGAGAAAAGGTAAGGAAAGAAAGAAGTATATTTATAAAATATCATAAATATTTTTATGTAAAAAGTGATATGTTAAAGTTAATAAAAATATAAAAATATATCATCAAAATTTAAGATAAATTTAAATATTTATTTAATCTATGAAATAAAACAAAAGTAAGGTATATGTGAAAAGAATATTTCCTTAATTTTTCTTATAGTGAATCACCCCACTATATAATAAAAAGAAAAAAATTAACAGGAAAAACATTCAATAAAAATCAAGATAAATTTAAAAATGTTAAGATATTTTAAAATTATATTTTTTCTTTGAAATTAAAGTTGTATTTTTTTTATAAAATAATAACTAAAGGAGTGCTAATAATATACTTTTTAACACACTCGTCCCAATAAAATTTTATCATTGATTAAAATTTGTCGAATATTATAAAATCATTGAGAGAACTATCAAATAAGATATGAAATTCATATTTTTTTTAATAATTTTTAATAAATTTTAACTAATAAGTGATAATTTGTTCAATAGAGTAGTGTGTTGTTAGTATTTATCATTTTTTATTTTTGTTTTTGTTATAATTATAAATAATAATATTATAATAAAAGAGTGTTAGAAATACATCATTTAACGCATTGCTTCAAACTTACTCAAAAGGTGTGGGAGCTGCATTTTCCAGTTTGATGGGAGTGGGAACGAGCTAAGGATAATAGGATATGCGACAATTATCACTGTCAGCATCAACCACAACGGGTCAATGGCCATCTGCACCTTCAACTTGTTTTGTGTTTATATTATTTATGTTTATGATTAGCGTCTTTGTCGGAGTTTTACAGTAATTAAATACAATAGTAGTAAATGAAGCGCTGTCGCCTATTAGCAACTCTTTCAAAGGAAAACTTGCACAAATTATTTGGTTGGGTGAAAATAAAATTTAAATTACAATCTTTTTCTTATTTAATTAAAGAGAAAGTGAAAGGGGAAAAATTGAAGAAAAGAATAATAATAATAATAAACATCATTGCATGAACTTCTACGACAAAGTATCAGGAATCTTCATAACAAGATTTGAGCTGAAAGCGTATTCATATATATGATTATTTGAGAAAGATACCTCATACCACCGATCCAACAAATTTTTGAGCCTTGATTAGCAGAAAATGATGGACGTGCTAAAATGTTCCAAAAAGAGGCATATATATGATCTAAAGAATACCCAAGAACCCCTAGTTTGACCAGACGTTTGTGAGTGAAGACAGGGATTAGCCGCATTCAAAAGTCACCAACTGACTCGGAAAGAAAGAAAATGAAACATTTTCACACGTGCTCCTATTGACCCGGGTATGAAGCGTGTATGGTGATTGGTGACCCTATATATATAAAACGTTGCCAACATTGTTCCTCTCATCTCCAAAGTTTACAAAATTAATCTCTCTCTTCAATCTTCATCCTCTCGATCCGTCTTCTAATTTTCCAGTCAAGGTAGCCAATTTTCTTCTCAATCTCCTTTCCATCCAGGTGTTTTTGTTCTCTTCATTAATTACCATGTCCCATTATTTATATATGACCTCCTCACCCCAAAGTTAACAAATAGAGGCTTTCAAATAAGTAGTAATTTCACTCTAGTTTATATTTTTTTCTTTTTAGTTCTTGTTTTCAGTATGAACTTCACCAGTTGTTTTGGGCATTTTATCGATTAAAGTTTAATTTACTAGTCCTCTCATGCATATGCACATTGTGTTTAGTTCCCCATTTAACTATTTGGAAATCTCGTTTCTCAATCCCCCAATTCATTAGGTGCTCCCCATCTGAAATAATTAATTGATGTCTTGCTTGACTCTCTTTCAGTGCCCTACACTACATCACATCAAATTAGTAGTAATTTCAAGAAAGATCATGGAAATTGCGTACAACTACTACTTGCCTGAACTTGTAAGCATGCATACTGATCACAGCTAATCATTAGCTTTTAAGCAAATTATTTAGGCTCAGAAATTAATAATCTTAATCTGACTTTTTAGCAGGAAATTGAGGATCCAACCTTCTTTGATCAATACCAGATGGATTCATTTGCTTGTCCACTTGATGACTTTGACTTTGAGTCTTTCTCCGGTTCCCCTGAGAGCAACTCCTCATATCATTTCAACTCCGAAAGCACACCAAATTGTTTCCCAGCTGAAAGTCATGATCAGTCTTTTACCCCTGCAAGACCAACCAAGAGGCTCAAGAACACTTGTGCCAGTGACTTCATTTCCCACAAGGTTTCTGCTTTTTCATCCTCCCAACTTATTTCCTTTGGGCACTTCAATGCCCCGTCACCATCACATGCTTCCCAGCAATTTCAAAACCTGGACTTCGATGAGAAAGCGTCTAGTGAGAACATGGATTTTGCAGCTTTCGTTTCTCAGGGTTCGTATGAGGACAAAAGTTTCCTAAGTTCTGATAATAGAACGAACCAGGTTGGCATAACCACTAGGAACCCAATCCAAGCTCAAGAGCACATAATAGCTGAAAGAAAACGAAGGGAAAATATCAGCAAGAGGTTCATCGCTCTTTCCGCTATCCTCCCTGGCCTCAAGAAGGTACTGATCTCACGTTGACAATTGCTTCTTTTTCATTTTTATCTAGAAAATGTTTAGGTGCGTTAAGTGTGAAGACTCACCAAGGCACGACATATCCTTAGTTCAACTTTTTTTTTTTGTTGCATATCAATTGCTATGTTAATCTCACTTTCCATGCATGATGCACCTCCATTCAAACTACAGTTACAATTTATATATATGATCAAACACACGCTTAAAGACTTAACCTAAGTTAAACCAACTATACATGACTAAATGTTGAACTAACTTATATATATGATTGCATGCACAGATGGACAAGGCTTCTGTGTTGGGAGATGCTGTCAAGTATGTGAAACAACTACAAGAACGTGTGCAAACTCTGGAGGAGCAAGCAGCGAAGAGAACACTTGGATCGGGAGTGCTGGTGAAAAGATCTATTATCTTCGCTGATGATGAAACTTCTGACAGCCACTGTGAGCATTCACTCCCCGAAGTCGAAGTCAGGGTTTCTGGGAAAGACGTACTCATCAGAACTCAATGCGACAAACACAGTGGACATGCTGCAATGATACTCAGCGAATTAGAAAAGCTTTACTTCATTGTCCAGAGTAGCAGCTTTTTGCCCTTCGGCAATAGCAAAACTGATGTCACTATTATTGCTCAGGTAAATAATTGAATGTGTGGTAGTTATTAATAATACTCATGCAAGTATGTAGCTATTAGTTAGTTAAATTGAATTTGATGGCCGAATTTCTTTTCTCTGCTACTTAATTTCTCACCAACGTAGTATATGTGTTTTCTTGCAGATGAACAAGGAAAACTGCATGACAGCAAAGGATCTCCTAGGAAGGTTGCGACAGGCTTTGGTCGGGCATAACTAGTTCAAGGAATTTATGTCTATGATGTGCATGATTACAAGAATAAGTTTAGTCAATAATGATTTTTATCGCAGTGCTTTATTTTTCCTTTTTCGTCCATGATGTGGATTCTGGAGTTACATATCAAGGGCCTGCGAGTATCTGTTTACATAGGACTTACATGGAGTTGTTCATTCTGCTGTGAGGTGTGGGGAGTTTCAACAGAAACAACACATGATGCCAAAGTGTTTTTTTTCTGTTGCTTTTTGCGTAGTTGATTGGTCGGCTATGTTGCCCTACACCAGAATAGCATTTTCAAATCTCAGTAGTTTTTTTCCCTCTCATTAAGAAGGATTTTTGAGAGGCTTTGACTTATAGATCACCTCTTTCTTCTCTGTTTCCCTGTTGTGAAAAAGGGTTCCGGTTTGATAGAAGCTAAATGCCGAGCACTTATTTAAATTTGTTTCTCTTGTCGTTTTGTGTTCTCTTACTTCTCTATAAAATTCTTCTGGTTGTAATAGCGACAAGTTGATTTTTTTTTTCTTTTTTAAAATATATATTGTATGGTTTGGTTGCAGATCTTTTTATTTGGGTCAAGGTATATATCTTGCTTAGAATATTCATTCATGTATATATTGTGTGAAAAATGATGGGTGTGTACCCAAATGCACAGTTAGAAAGATGAAAAAAAAAAAAGAGAGAGAGAAGCATGTACGTTGGTCTAGCGGTAATAGGTTTAAATAGTTTGTATAAAGTATTAGATTTTAAATTTTATTATTGTTATTTAACATAAAAAAGATAATAATAATAATAATGATAATAATAATAATAATAAATAATGTTAATTATGTGTACGGAGTGGAGAAATATTTACATATTATTAATAGAGTAAATTATATTAACACTCCATGAAGCTTTTTCATATTGCACACAATATTTTTTTTCTTATTTCTACACTAGTTGTTTGAAAAATATTCAATGGTACTCTTATATATTACACTATTTTTCTTAATTGTTTGAAAACATTACATAATATACTTCAGGTTGTTGTAAATACTAAAAAAAACAAATATGCAATCTATAAAAACTTCAGGAACTCAGTTTAATTTACTCTTACTAATATTTTTTTTGTAAGCTCTTACTAATATTATTTGAGTAATGATTTTTTTAACACTTCAACTTATTTAATAGTTAAGTTTGGTGCTTGCTGTCGTAGGCAAATTGGCGAATCATGGGTCCATGTGAGATAAATCTGACAATTGCAATTTAATACTGGAAACCACTTGGCCCCATCACAGATCATGCGATCTCATTGCTAATCTGGTAATCATTTAAATATTCACATACCTTTCTTCCTTCTAGAGCAATGTTTAACTATTTTATATTATTATTAGTTCGATCATAATACTTCACATTATTATATTATTATAGTTAATTCATAAATCAATTTACAAATTTCTTGGCCTTGTGGAGCCATGACCAATTAAAAAATAGACAATGCAAATTTTATGTCCACCTGATTACTGATTGATTTTGTTACAGGATGTTGATATATATGAAGCATTAAAGCTGCATAGTTTGGCGGTTTGCTGTTCTGGTATACCTAACAGCCAACTGTAGTAGCTGGGCTGGGCTTGCCAAAAAGAGGGGTGAAAGAACCCCATTTTAAAAATAAAAAACAATTTGGTATTTAAATTTGACCAAGGCTCTTTTAGTTATTTAAATTTGGTGAAAGAAGTATATATTTTTACTTTTAGAAAGGTTGTTCCAGAAGTAAAAAGTATACTTCCCGACCGGAAGTGTAAAAAAAAATTGTGTATTCTAGAAAGGCCTTTTTGGAATAAAGTTAAGTTTTGTATCTCATTTTCATTTTCTACTTTGTCTGTGTTTTTCTTTTCTTTTTTTTGCATAAGGGTCATATCGTGATGATGTTGGGTAGTTGTGCCAGCAATGTTTGGGTTCACAGGGTTGACAGTGATATTGGGTGGATGATAGCAATAGAAGTGACAGCAGTAGTCATCAAACGAACCCAAGCACCAGACCCAAATGCGTAGCAACAAAGCCCAGTTACTTAGAAGACTACGAGACTTAGAAGCACGTGGTGTTTTAGCTTTGTTAATCAGTTAGTAGTTACGCAAGTTGTACAAATTCCGTTAAGACAGTTAAGCCTGGTAGTTACGGACAGTTACGTAGTCCTTCATACATTGTATATATACAAGATATATCATGAATAAAGGCATGCAGAAAGTATTACGTGAAAGTACCCATAGGAGGAACCTTCCCTCGAAGCAAGGCCCCACTCTCTCTCTTTCTCTCTCTCCTTCATCCCTTGTTCCCTAGCTCTAACACTGGTCCGACCTGCCCTCCTTTCCGCCATGGCCGACCACGCTACCAGAAAGACCACCACGGATAGGCTCGAAGACGCCATTTCCCGTCTCTCCACCAGTCAAGCAACCCTCAATGATAAGCACGCAGACCTCGTCGACAAGTACTCCGAGCTCTCCGGTAAAGTCGACTCCATCCTTGAACATCTCCATCTACGATCTCCTAAACACCTACCACATGCTCCTAGCACTTCCTTCCACCAACGCAACACCGTCAAGCTGGATGTTCCCCGGTTTGATGGACGTGATCCAATGGGGTGGATATTCAAGATATCCCAACTTTTTGAGTGCCAAAACACACCAGATGAGGAACGAATAACGGTGGCTTCATTTTATCTCCACGGCGCTGCATTAAGTTGGTATCAGTGGATGTTTCGAAACGGATTTATCACGTCTTGGTCTGGGTTCTTACAAGCTTTGGAATCTAGATTTGCCCCTTCACACTATGATGATCCAAAAGGAGCTCTCTTCAAGCTAATGCAGCGAGGCTCCGTAAACGAATACTTAACGGAGTTCGAAAGGCTTGCGAATCGCGTGATAGGTTTGCCTCCTCCTTTTCTGTTAAGTTGCTTTATCTCAGGCTTAACGTCCGATATTCGTCGTGAGGTGCTAGCTTTGCAGCCTATCTCATTACCACAGGCCATGGCCCTAGCAAAGTTACAGGAGGATAAGTTACGTGATCGAAGACAGACAACTTCTCGGTACTACCCTTCGCCTTTTCAGCCATACAATCCTCCTAACACTCAACAGAAACACAAACCTTCATATGTCTAGAGAACCCCTGATGAGATGGCCCTACGCCGCGAGAAAGGGCTATGTTATAATTGCGATGAGAAATGGAGTTCTTCTCATCGCTGTAAAGGGCGCGTACTTCTATTCATAGCCGATGAATCCGACGAGCTTACACCAGAACCTTCTCCACTAGACATGGAATCTCCTACATCCCTGACCATAGACCCTGACACCAACCAACCCCATATAAGCCTCCACGCCCTCTCCGGCCTTCCCTCCTCAGAAACCTTCCGCCTAACCGGCACCATTAACCACTCTAACCTCACCATTCTCATAGATAGTGGGAGTACCCACAATTTCCTTCAGCCCCGCATAGCCCAATTCCTGCGTTTACACCCTCAATCTACAAGCCCACTTCACGTTTTGGTTGGTAACGGCTCAGTCTTAGACTGTAACCAGATGTGCCCAGATACTCCACTCACCCTCCAAGATCACCAGTTCACGGTGACATTTCACCTACTTCCAATCAGTGGCGCGGACGCAGTCTTAGGAATTGACTGGTTACGGCAACTTGGGCCGATAACCACTGACTACACCTCGCTTTCTATGAAGTTCACCTACATGGGCCGTCCAGTCGAGCTCCACGCAGATATTTCAAATGGGCCTCATTCGGTTTCAGCAACCCAGGTAAAACGGTTAATCCATACCGGGTCAGCTTCGGCCCTATTCCACTTAAGCATTTTACCCACTCAACCGGACCCACAAACCTTTCTTCCTCACCCGATACCTGCAATAGAGGGCCTTCTAACCCAGTTTCAGAAACTGTTCCAAAACCCATCATCCCTTCCGCCACCGCGCCAAACAGTCCACCGTATCAACCTCATCCCAAACACAACCCCCATAAACGTACGCCCCTACCGATATCCACACTTCCAAAAATCCGAAATAGAAAAGCAAGTCACGGAGCTCTTATCATCCGGTCTAATCCAGCCTAGCACCAGCCCATATTCTTCACCAGTTCTTTTAGTGAAGAAAAAAGACGGAACCTGGAGAATGTGTGTGGATTACCGTGCGCTCAACACGGCCACTGTCCGAGACCGATTTCCAATTCCGACAATAGACGAGTTACTAGATGAACTCGGGCATGCTTCATGGTTTTCAAAGCTCGACCTTATACAAGGTTTTCATCAGATTCTTATGCACCCCCCAGACGTAGAGAAGACGGCATTTCGCACACATCAAGGGCATTACGAGTACCGCGTAATGCCGTTTGGCCTATGTAATGCCCCATCAACCTTTCAAGCGGCCATGAACACCCTCTTGACTCCGTTCCTCCGACGCTTCGCCGCTGTCTTCTTCGATGACATATTGGTCTATAGCCAATCCCTGTCTTCACACATTCAACACCTCGAAAGCGTATTCCAGACGTTGCTATAAGGTCAGTTTTACTTGAAAAGGAGCAAATGTCTCTTCGCGCAGAACCAAATCGAATATCTCGGGCACGTAGTATCGGGAAGGGGAGTTGAACCAGAACCGTTGAAGATCCGTGCCATGGTGCAGTGGCCTACTCCATCCTCTTCAAAGGATCTCAGGTCCTTCCTCGGGCTCACCGGATTTTACCGGAAGTTCATTAAGAACTACTCCACGATGGCGGCTCCACTAACTTCGATCTTAAGCAACGACCCATTCGAGTGGTCTTCAGTGGCCCAGAGTGCCTTTAAACAACTCAAACAGGCCATGTCCTCAGCCCCAGTATTAGCCTTACCTGATTTCAACGAGCCCTTCGTCCTCGAGACCGACGCTTCAGGCTCCGGCATGGGCGCTGTACTCACACAAAAAGGTCACCCTCTCGCGTTTTTCAGTAAGCAATTCGGGCCACGAATGCTTCACTCATCCACCTATGTCCGCGAGCTTCACGCCATCGTCTCCGCCGTACGCAAATGGCGGCAGTACCTTTTAGGGCACTCCTTCACTATACTCACAGATCACAAAAGCCTTCGTGAGCTTATGTCTCAGGTCGTCCAAACACCCGAACAGCATTACTACTTATCCAAACTCTTGGGCTTTGATTATACAATACAGTATAAGACTGGATCATCCAACGCCGTCGCCGATGCCTTGTCTCGAACGAATACTGAACCTTCTGCTGCAATGTTACTTCTCTCAATGCCTCACCATGACTTCATGGAAGATCTTAAACGCACCTTACACTCCAATAGTGAGTTCCAAGCCTTACTTGCCAAGGTTCGTACGCAACCCGAGGATCACCCCGACTATCGCGTTCATAATGACTTATTATTCTTCAAGAACTGCATCTGGATTAACCATGATAACCCATATATTCCTACTTTGATGCTTGAGTTCCATGCAACTCCACTAGGAGGCCACTTCGGGGTCACTAAAACCATTCATAAGCTCGAATCCAGCTTCTTCTGGTCCTCCTTACGCAAGGATGTCAAACGTTTTATCAGGGAATGTACCGTTTGTCAACAGACGAAGACGACAACCCAGCGTCCAGCAGGATTACTCCAACCACTCCCCATTCCCTTTGGAGCCTGGGAAGATATTTCCATTGACTTCATAACCCACCTTCCGCAATCACATGGATACACCGTTATACTGGTAATCGTGGATTGTTACTCTAAAGCCGTTCATCTCGGAGCCTTACCAACCAGTCACTCAGCCTTCAAGGTCGCGAACCTGTTCATGGATATCATGTGTAAACACCATGGTTTCCCGAAAAGCATCGTCTCCGATAGAGACCCCCTTTTCTTAAGTTCCTTCTGGCGCGACCTTTTCCGGTTGAGTGGGACACGCCTCCGCATGAGCACCGCGTATCACCCACAAACCGACGGCCAGACGGAAGTCATGAACCGTGTCTTAGAACAATACTTAAGAGCTTTTATTCATAATCAACCGGCCGACTGGTACCGCTACCTTGCATTAGTCGAATGGAGCTACAATACCTCCCTTCACTCCAGCTCCGGTCTCACCCCCTTCGAGATCGTATACGGTAAACCACCCCCATCCTTGATTCACTACCTTCAAGGATCCTCACCGAACGAGGCCGTAGATTCATTGCTCACGAACCGCCAAGAGATCCATCACAAGCTACAAAGTCGCCTCACCAAAGCTCAAGCTAACATGAAGAAATTAGCTGACACAAAACGGCGCGATCTCGAGTTTGCTATCGGCCAATGGGTCTACATCAAACTACGACCTTTCCGTCAACGCTCCATCACCGGGGTTCTGCATCCGAAGCTATCCAAAAGGTATTTTGGACCTTTTCAAATAGAAGAACGCATTGGCAAAGTCTCATATCGTCTCCGGCTACCGGACGAGGCCCGTATACACCCAGTCTTCCACGTTTCACTTTTACGGGAGCATCACGGCCCTCCTCCGCCACCCACCGACGTTTCCCCACTGACTTTTATTTCCCAGAAACCCGTTCCTCGACCCCTCTGCGTCCTAAGCTCAAAATGGGACCACTCTACATCCCCTCCCACACGCTTGGTTTTAATCCAATGGGAAGGTCAACCACCCGAAGACACGACGTGGGAAGAGTGGCCACAGGTTTGCGACCTTTACCACCTTGAGGACAAGGTGGTGTTCGGGGGCGGAGGTATTGATAGCAATAGAAGTGACAGCAGTAGTCATCAAACGAACCCAAGCACCAGACCCAAACACGTAACAACAAAGCCCAGTTACTTAGAAGACTACGAGACTTAGAAGCACGTGGTGTTTTAGCTTTGTTAATCAGTTAGTAGTTACGCAAGTTGTACAAATTTCGTTAAGACAGTTAAGCCTGGTAGTTACGGACAGTTACGTAGTCCTTCATACATTGTATATATACAAGATATATCATGAATAAAGGCATGCAGAAAGTATTACGTGAAAGTACCCATAGGATGAACCTTCCCTCGAAGCAAGGCCCCACTCTCTCTCTTTCTCTCTCTCCTCCATCCCTTGTTCCCTAGCTCTAACAGTGGAGGTGGGACTTGCTTGGTAGAGATAGGGGTATTTGTGTCCGTTCACATCTTTTGGGAGGTGCAGGAAACAAAAAGAGAGGTACAGAAAGCATTTGCCTAACACAAACTGTCTCAGTCCACTAGCATAAGAGGTGTCCGTTGGTATATTGAATTGGACTAATTGTGTGTGAGAGAGAAAATTCCTATTCAACTTTTTTATCAACCAATCAGTTTGCTTTCTAAATGAACATAATTTAAACTTTAGTAGAAAAATGAACAAGTACATATGAAATAAAATAGGATTTAACTGTTGCCTCAAAATAAATAAAAACTGAAAAAAAATTCAATTTGCTTTTTAATAAAAACACAAATTATATAATAAGTGTTAAAAAAATGAAATATAAGAACAAATTTTAAGTTAATCCGAAGTTAATAATTTCATAATTATATTAATACAAATTGTAATTAAGTAATTTAGAGAATAAAAGTATAAAAGATAAAGTAAGATTACAATTTTATATTTATATATTTATATAACTACGGGTGGTATACAGATTTCTAAATAAAATTGTTTTTATTTATATGAATTTGATTTGTTTCAAATTGAATTAGTTTAAATATTTAAATTTAAAATCCAATTCAAGCCAATAAAGAATTAAAGTTTTTCCTATTTCAAATATTCTATGTGAGTTTTTTTTTAAAAAAATTATTGAACTAAATCAATTTATGAAAATCCTTATTTGAGTAAAAAAAAAAACCTTAATATTTCCACATCCACTTTTTATACCGACCTTAGATTTTTATTTACTCATTCACATATTTTTTTTCCATCACATTACTTGTTACATTTTGTATTTCCTCTCTTTTTGCATGGGTATTTGTATTCCTTAAAAGTGTAAAATCGTCTCGCTCCTTAAGCAAACTCCAAGTATGATCAAAGGCATTTTTTTTTTGTTATAAGCATATATAAATATTAGCTTAGCTTTTGAGTACCTTTAAAGATATCCCATCTCTGTTATGGACTAATTGTAAAACTCATCAACATTACCAAATTAATTCCAGTTTATCTTACCTAGTATATCCAAGCAAGAACATGGATGAACTTTGGAGAAAACTAACATCAAATTCCTTTATATCTTTCACATTCAAATAATGACATTTGAATATGTAATTTTACAAGAATAAATTCTATTAATAAAAATGTGTTGCAAAATTTTAAATACATATTTACGTGACTTTGTTTAATTGAAAATTTAACATTCCATAATCGTCGTGGCATGGGGTAGGGTAACTTCAAGTTCCTTCGTCTTCATGTGATAATTAGTTGACACTAATTCAGATGCTGAAAGATGAAAAATTTTGCAATCATGGGTGGTATATTTATGCTTATAAGTGAGAAGCAAAGTTTCAAATTCGATAAAAATGATAAAGTTGAATATTAAATAAGTACATTTCAAATTCGATAAAAATGATAAAATTGAATATTGAATAAGTAAAAAAAATTCATAAATCTAAACTTTAAGATTTTAAATTAAAATATAATATTAAATTTACTTTTAAGTGATTTGTTTAGTAATTCATGAGTACAGAAATGTTCAATTTACTGTAATTCATTACTCCTAATATAGATGCCCAAAGGCAAAATTGAAAATGGCAAAAGTTGAGACAAAAATATATAACAGGGAAGATAAAATTGAAAATGACTTGAGGTAATATAGTTTTTTTATGAAAGAACAAATCAGGCCTTGTGTCACCTTTTGCCTACCATTCTCAATCATGATCATGCACACTACTCTGCACATAAGACTTGGGCAGAAGGAATCCTAAAAAGCTTTTTAATCCCACAGATTCAGACAGGCATACAGACAGTGCCTCTCCATAAGCCTCTGGTTGCAAATTAACTAGAAAACCATTATTAACCTTGTTAGCTAATATATACTTACACTAAAACATTAGATAGACTCGTTAGTGGATTTGCCAAGTGCAAACACATAATTAGCGTATGAATAAGTTTGGTTCCAATAGATTGAGGGAATTTGCCATTAACCCATTCCCATATGTTGACGGACCACACCACTGTGATTCTCTTTGCTTTTTGTCAGATTAGACTCTGCCTCTTTAAAGACATATTAGGCATGGCAATCACACAATTATTTCTGAGGGTATGCATTATGCAAGATAGTGGGACTGTAAAACGTTAAGGAATTACTTCGCATGCCACATGACATGATAAGCATTTAGTGCATAATTTAGCTTAAAGCTGTGAATTAAGAACGGGAAAAGGATAGACTGGACACAAATCAGGCAAGGCAATCACCGATAAGCTTGTGATTTAATTTTGTTTTTTTCAGTATTTTATGGGATTGTTTTTTTTTTTTTTTTATGAATAGGTGATTACATAATCGCTTTAATATTATAGCCTTTATTACATAACCATTTCAATATTATGCGTGAACTTATTGAAGATTAAAATAGTTTTTTTTTATGAATTACATATATATATATATATATATATTTCAGGTGGTACCAATTTCATGTTCTCTCTACCAAAAAAATTCATGTTCTAAATTATACCAAAAATAATATATATATATATATATATAAAGAACAATGGAACTGAATGGAATAAAATATATTTAATTTTTTAGTCAACTTAATAATATTGTGTTAGGATGTTTCCCTGTAAAACTTTGGGGTAGGAAGTAGGAACTAAGCAATATTGTTAGGGTCAAGTCGACCCATCTTTATGGTTTTGATATAAAAAAAAATAGATGAATATTTTGATAGTTAACAATTTTTTAATTGTACAAAAATAGTATAAGATGAACAATTTTTTAAGCAACCATTTCGAAAGGCGCTTATTAAGAGGATCAACTTAAGACGATATGACATTACTGGTGTGTTTGGTACAGTAGAAAAAGAGATTGAGGAAAGAAAAGAGTAGAAAGAGAGAAATTAAAGAGAGCGTGTTTAGTTATGGTAGTAGAGTAAAAAACCAAAAAACAATGGTGAGACTGAAAAAAAAAAGTTCCTCAATGAAAAGCGATTAGTCTGTCCTACATATTATTTTGAGTCACAGTTATTTCTTTCGTCTGAAAACAGAGACCGAAGCTTGAGGAGGATTTTATTAAAGAATATTTGAGCATGAAAAAACTTGGGGGGAAAAAAAACCTCAGGCAGTGAAGCACCTTTATTATTTCCTTTAGCTCTTAGGATTTAATCTACTAACAACTTCAAATTAATCTAGACAAACCTAATTTTAACTGATAAACACACAAGCCTAATTTATTTAAATTATACTACATTTGACCTTTTATATAAGAAATAAATAAAAATATTTTATTGATCCTAACAATAAGAAACATAGGTTCATCTTTAAATACATTCGTACTGTTAATGCATTATACTTAAACTATTACTTTAAAACTATTTTTTAAGATCATTTTCAATTAACTAAGCGTATATGTAAAAAAAAAATTACACTAACAATGCATTAAATTGAAACAAATATATCTCTTTTAATTCACTAATTATCTTTTTTCAGATTTCATTACTTTTTTTCACCTTGAGAGCCATTTGTATAGTTTCCGGACTCCTTAGTACGTAGAATAGAGAAATTATGAATATTTTTTTTCTCCATGAAGTTTTTTTTTAAAAAGTAAATCCAATAACATCAAATCCTTATTCCTTAATATATGTTTATTAAATTTTATTGATAAAACTTTTTTTTTTATGCTCAAAGGGCCGAAACGGGCATTTTATTGATAAAACTGACTTACGGGCACATATTAATTTTAGTTTGTAATAATATCATTTGTATCCAATATGCCACTTTTTTTAATGGATAAAATGGAGCCAAAGCCGCATCTCAAAAACCTATGTAACATGACACCCTGAAGAGTGAAGAGTCAGCTAACATGATCAAAGCCAAAAATTCGGGCAAAAATCCAGACACTTTACTAAATACACTACTAGATAGTCCACATTTATAGCCAACGTGTAAGAACCCTGCTAAAATTATGTAAAAATATAATAGTATTATTATTATACGGCAAATAGACAGTATAATTTAATGTAATTTATTTAATGTTACAAACTGAGTCAACTTTAAATCTGTATGCTAATTGGAGTTTAAAATTTGTGAACAAAAAGCAAGTGCATTTTGTTGCGTGATAGAAATTGCTCATCATGTAGGAAAACGAATAACCAGAATTTGTGTGGTCCAAAACGACAAAAAGATGCATTTATAAGCTTGACTAGTTCTCTTCGTCGTCAACTGACATTCTTCTCATTTCTTAATGATAGTTGCTACTTGATAATATCTAATTCGAATAATTTGTCGTTAACCCAACTATAATAGCTGGTACTGTTAGTTGAATGTTTAATCTCATTTTAAGATTTACAGTGTGTTTAGATTGATAGTGAAGATCCAAAAATCACGGCATATATCTCATTATAATTTAATTTCTATTGCATTGTAGAGTAGTGTTTGTTGAAAGATTGACAAATACACTAATGAATCTCCCACACTAAAGTTAAAATAAAAGTCTAAGTATCGAATTCACATGTATTTTTTGTTTGTACGGTAGACAAATATTTTATTAATAAAAGAAGTTAAAAGGAAATTGACTTAAAAAAGTTATGTGAAAAATAGTAATTTAAATTGGTAGAAAATTAAATCAAATAAAAAGAGAAATTAAACAATAATTTAAATTAATTAATTAAAGCCATAAAATATGGGAAAATCCAATATTATTTTAGAAGAAAATTCAGCTGAGAATGTTGAGAACTTAACCTACTAAAATTATTCTTTGATGTAATGTTAATGATTTTTTTATTTATAATTATTCTAATTTAAATATGCATCTACTAGTATATTCTAATTTTACTCCCCAACATAAAAAAGTCTAATTTATCTATTTTCTCTCTCAAATCCCTTTACAAAACTAAAATAGTAAATTGCATTAAAAATATAGATGTATAACATGCTAAAGAAAAATTAATGTTTCCCCATGTTACCCCTAAAACTTATCATGCAAATGGATGATCAAGTCATAAGAAATGTAATATTCATAAATAGATAAGAAGATAAATTACATCAAAAGTAGTTGACGGTCAAATTTTCAACAAAAAAGGTTTAGCCTCTTATTGTCATGGAGATTTTATAATTGCAAGAGTAAAATATTTAGTAAAGGGGAGAAAATAAAAAAGGGAATAAAGGAAATGAATGACTCTCAATATTTATTTCTCCTTCTTCTAGTCTTTGCCTTCTATAATGAAGTGTATTCTCTCTTAAAAATTTTCCTTTGTTTTTTCTTATTCTCTCCTTTTCTTTTATAGATGCATATTAGTGGGCTTCTTGCATTAAGTCTAAGTCTGTCTTTATTTTTCTTAATTAGTCATATTTTTCTTAATTAGTTCGCTTTCCTTAATTATTCCTCTCTTCTTGAATTATCCTACTTTTTTTTTACTCACTAAGCATAATAAATTCATCATTTTTAATATTTGTTGCACAAAAAATAAAATAATGTTAATTTAACAATTATTTGCTTAAAAAAAATTAGAAGAAAAAAATTACAAATTCTTATATATTTTAACCCTCAAAATATACTTATAATTAGTTGTTATTGATTTTAAAGTTAACCTATTTTTTCAAGATATCCATGGTAGGTATTTTCAAATTACACACTTCACATGTAAACTTTGAGGTTGCAAGGGTGAAAACAGGTAAAAAGAATAACAGCTAGCAAAGACATTTAAAATAATTCTAGCAATATAAGTCCAATCTAAAGCGGATACGTCCAGCAATATTCATCCCTCACCAACTCCAACTTCACTCTCAATAAACTGGAAAATTATAACCAAACATGCTGAATCGTGAAGGCATCCCTACAATTCCTTCCTAGCCAACCAGCCCAACAATTTTCTTAGCTTTTAGAAATATTATCGTGTGCAATGTGATACACTGCAGTAAGCATCAACAAGAATAGTAACCTGACCTTTCATGCCATATATGATCGAAGTGGTCAAGAATGGCAAGTAGAAGTGAGGTTCATGCTCTTTAATGATTAATCTAATGGGATAAAAAGGACAAAGACAAACAGAACTCTTAATAGAAAAGAAAAAAACTAAGTGGGTCAACAATGCATATTTTGGATTCAAAACCACCACTGTCCAATCGACAACATTGTTCTACAAAACCGGAATGATTGTGATTCATCCGGAGGGTATTTGCTCATTCATGTTCCTTATTGTCGATATGGGCATGCCTAACTAGCTAAGTACAATTTCCTTAATTTCTATTTTGGCACTTACAATCGTAATTAAAACTGAAATCAGGTTTATATATATATATATATATATATATATATATATATATATATATATATATATATATAAATTAGCATGCATTATATATTTAAGGGGTACGGGTAACGTGTGTACAATATACTCCTTACAAAAGGTTTATATCTCTGCTCGGCTTCTTATCCCAAAATTAGCAAGCATTAAATGAAGGGTAACGTGTGTTTTGTTCTTATTAAAAAAAAAACATAGTACAATTTTTTAAGTGGAAACATGGAAATATTTTTCACTCTTTTTAATGATTTTTTTATAACATAAAATTAAAATATTAATTCTAAAGTAGCCAATAATTATAAATTTTTCACTAACTATGTATTGTAATGAAAAAAAATATTTTTATATTTTACTTTTGGAAAATTTTAAATTTATTTGTTAGCAAATGATCTGTTCATGATATATTTTTATTAATTTTAAATATTATAATTTAAAACATATATATTTAAATTTAATTTTCTGATACAACATTGGAGGATTATATATATAACTGCTCAGATAGACCCCTCCAATAGTCCAATTGTAATAAGAGTTTGAGAACATAAGAAAAAAAATCTTGTAATTACTAATCTATATTGTGGCTTTCCTCATACAATTGATCCATGGAGAGAAGGAGTAATTCACAATAATAATAGTAATTATTAGTATTATAATAAATGTTAATGTTGGTGACTGCTTGGTCATTTTCTCTTCCAGAAAAACAGATAAGCTGTGACCTGTTAGTAAGGCCATGGTGGGAGGGACCACTGCATGGCATCTTTCTCAGTGCTACTAGTGCTTCACTTATTACATGATTTTGAAGTTGTCAGTGAGCGGGTAGAAGATGGAGGCCATGGTCCACACTTTGTTGCCGCATTGCAAGAAAATGGTAAAAATGATATTGAATCTGCAACCCCCCAATGTAAGGGCCTCTTGTAATAATGGAAGCAGCACAGGGGCGAAGTCACACATTGATAATAGGGTTTATCGAAAACACCACATCACACCATACCACTTCACTTACCACGCCCCCTCTCTTTTCGTGTCAACAATCTTTGACCACCTTTATCCAACCTAACAAAATCATTACTGTTTATTAATTTTATACTCTTGTTTTACTAGTAATTTTCTATATTGATTTCGTTCATTTGTTATGCAGGTGTGAAAATGAACACGATCAATAAAAGAAAGGAAGAAAAATCTAGCCTTTAGTGATGATATCGGACTTCTTTTTTGTTTTTTCAAAAGGAGGGCTTGCAATTCGACAATAACTAAGCAAAATTAACAAAAATTAAAGAAACAATAATCCATTTTCTGTCATAATTTCGTGCTTTGATAAATTTAATACTGCAATATTATTGTAGAACCCGTGATTATGAAGTATAAGAACATAAACTTCATGTGATAAATTTTCACTGCAAATAGAATGTCTATATGTTTTTCATTTAAGACACACTATTACAAAAAACAATCTTTGAACGACGATTCATTGACACATTTAATAATTGTTTTTAACCGTTATTGAAGTGAATGTAATGAGAAATATTATATTTTTTACGATAATTTCTTAATCATCTTAGAAGATCTCATCTTTTAAGATAACTTTTATGTTAAAACCGTTGTAGAAGACCCACCATCCTAAAAGAACACTAACTAGAAAAAGAATGGTGGAGAGGGTGAAATAGCTACGGGTTCCTTGGCTTAGTGTACAGTTTGGCGGGACCTTACTCCTTGGGAAGGCTAGACAGTAGAAGGATACTCCGAGATCACTTCAAAGAGAATACGACACCCATGATTATCAAAAGGTTAGACAAGTTGATGCGCAATTTCCTTGTTTTCAGTCATAATTTTGGACTAATTAAACTCCACACAGAACGACAAGCATGCTTATTTTCTAGGCTTTTGCTTTGCTGAATACTAGAAGATAAATCTCATAGCTTTAGCCCATTGCCAAACGCTGGATTTTACTCTCTTCCTCACAAGATGGTAACAAGTTAGATAATCTAAGATTTGTGACCTTATTCGTCTTATGTTTGGGTTAATATTCATGTTGTACCGAGTATCATGTGCTCTAAAACATGCAGTTTTGGCTTGGCAATGAATTAGAAGTATTCCATCAAAGTAATTCATACCATACCCCATTTTTAAAGCTCAAAATGAGCAAGATAAAAACTTTAAACGTATCTTAGGGCATTCATTATTATCAAAAGCCTTTATATTCATTAGAACTCTTTGCATGTATAGACCATTTTCTCTTTTTTAAATAAAAAACATATTAACATATGTATCTCAGGGAATTTATTAAACAATTAAAAATGAAAATATTTATATAAAAATATTATCGACATAATATTATTATTATTATTATTATTATTATTATTATTATTATTATATATCGTGAGTTTTAATTAAAAAAAATTCATTGATACTCTTTAAAGTAGAAACGCTTGTTAGTAAAAATGATATTTTTGAATTTAAAAGGTTATACATTTTTATATTATTGTTAAAATTTAAAACTTAATAATGAAAATTAAAAATATTTATTTTTATCCTCAAATGACTAGACACTACAACAAAATAAATAATAAATAAGACAAGGAAAACTAACAAAAGAACTAACCGTTGTC
This sequence comes from Glycine max, assembly GCF_000004515.6. NCBI lineage: Eukaryota > Viridiplantae > Streptophyta > Magnoliopsida > Fabales > Fabaceae > Glycine > Glycine max. Next base: position 54,287,260 of record NC_016088.4, on the reverse strand, counting down.
CTTGACCTTCCTTGGAAAATAAGGCAATAGCATAGGACCTACTTCAAAAAAGACATTCGACTACAAAAACATGCAAAATGGACAAAGATGAACAGAAAAACTAAGAAGACGTTGCATTTATTTTTTCAATTTCACGTATTTTCATTGAAAATTATATTTTAACATTATTCATTTATTTGTTAACAGGCCTATTTTAAAATTCGAAACCTCGGTATTTTATTAAACTCATTAAAATATCTACACCATTTTTTATTAAAAATATAATAATAATAATTTTAATATAGTTTCTTAATAATAAAATCTCTAATAACTGCGAAAAAAGTATTTTTCTAAAAATACCATAATTAAATACGTACAACAACGAAGTATTAAACATATAAAACTAAAGAACCACGACACATTTATGTCTTTCCTATCACAATCATAAGTAATGCTTGATTTGTGAGCACACTCTCCATAACCAACAACACACACATAACATTCTTTTATTAAAATCATTTTAAATTATGTCACATAATAACTACTGTAACAACACACATTAGCATGAAACTGGTATTAGTAGCACATACAATAAATAAATATTGATTATTATCTGATGTAATTATGTAAGTATTATGAGTGGTTGATTAAAAAAACAAAATAGAGTTGGTAAGGGGGTGGATCCACATCCACCGCTTCTGCACCAAACTCAGCATAGCAGTGGGTCAATGATTGATTGGTAATTGTAATTCTATTCAAAAAGTGAAAAGAGTTGAATGAGAATTCGTATATTCAGAAAATCCCCCCTCCTTTAAGATAAGAGAATAGGCCTCACTCTTTCTTTCTCTTCCATTCCCAAAATGCGTGTCCTCTTTCTTTTTCTGTTTTTCCAGTTTCTCCATTTTCATTTCCCCAAAACCCTTTCAGCCCCAATCTCAGAGTACCGTGCCCTTCTCTCTCTCCGTTCAGCCATTACCGACGCCACCCCACCTCTTCTCACTTCGTGGAACTCCTCCACCCCTTACTGTTCCTGGCTCGGCGTCACCTGCGACAACCGCCGCCACGTCACCTCCCTAGACCTCACCGGCCTCGACCTCTCCGGCCCCCTCTCCGCCGACGTCGCCCACCTCCCATTCCTCTCCAACCTCTCCCTCGCCTCGAATAAGTTCTCCGGCCCCATTCCTCCCTCACTCTCCGCTCTCTCCGGCCTCCGCTTCCTCAACCTCTCCAACAATGTCTTCAACGAAACCTTCCCCTCGGAGCTCTCGCGCCTCCAGAACCTCGAGGTCCTCGACCTCTACAACAACAACATGACCGGCGTGCTTCCCCTCGCCGTCGCGCAGATGCAGAATCTTCGTCATTTGCATCTCGGCGGCAACTTCTTCTCCGGCCAGATCCCGCCGGAGTATGGACGCTGGCAGCGCCTCCAGTACCTCGCCGTCTCCGGCAACGAGCTCGAGGGGACTATCCCTCCGGAGATCGGAAACTTGTCCAGCCTCCGGGAGCTCTACATCGGCTACTACAACACCTACACCGGGGGCATTCCGCCGGAGATCGGAAATTTGTCGGAGCTGGTGAGGCTCGACGCCGCCTACTGTGGGTTGTCCGGCGAGATTCCGGCGGCGCTGGGAAAGCTTCAGAAGCTGGACACGCTGTTCCTTCAGGTGAATGCATTGTCAGGGTCTTTGACTCCCGAGCTGGGGAACCTGAAGAGCCTGAAATCCATGGATTTGTCTAACAACATGCTCTCCGGTGAGATTCCGGCGAGATTCGGCGAGCTGAAGAATATTACTCTTCTGAATCTGTTCAGGAACAAGCTTCACGGAGCTATACCAGAGTTTATAGGGGAGCTTCCAGCGTTGGAAGTTGTGCAACTGTGGGAGAATAACTTCACAGGTAGCATTCCAGAGGGTTTGGGCAAAAACGGGAGACTCAACCTTGTTGATCTTTCTTCTAACAAGTTAACTGGGACTTTGCCTACTTATCTCTGTTCTGGGAATACTCTTCAGACTCTGATAACTCTTGGGAATTTTCTTTTTGGTCCAATTCCTGAGTCGCTTGGTAGTTGTGAATCCCTTACACGGATTAGAATGGGAGAGAACTTTTTGAATGGTTCCATTCCGAGAGGGCTTTTTGGACTTCCCAAACTAACACAGGTTGAGCTTCAGGATAATTATCTCTCTGGAGAGTTTCCTGAGGTGGGTTCTGTTGCTGTTAATCTTGGTCAGATTACTCTCTCTAACAACCAGCTTTCTGGGGTTCTACCTCCCTCCATTGGTAACTTCTCCAGCGTGCAGAAGCTCCTTCTTGATGGCAACATGTTCACGGGTCGGATACCTCCCCAGATTGGGAGGTTGCAACAGCTTTCTAAGATTGATTTTAGTGGCAACAAGTTCTCGGGTCCTATTGTGCCTGAGATCAGTCAGTGTAAGCTGTTAACTTTCCTTGACCTTAGCCGCAATGAGCTATCTGGAGACATCCCAAATGAGATAACTGGCATGAGGATATTGAATTACTTGAATCTTTCTAGGAATCATTTAGTGGGTGGCATTCCCTCTTCGATATCATCTATGCAAAGCTTGACTTCTGTTGATTTTTCATACAACAACCTGTCTGGTTTGGTGCCTGGTACCGGTCAATTCAGCTACTTCAATTACACGTCTTTCTTGGGAAACCCTGACCTCTGTGGCCCCTATTTGGGTGCTTGCAAGGATGGGGTTGCCAATGGCGCACACCAACCTCATGTTAAAGGTCTCTCCTCTTCTTTTAAGCTGCTACTTGTTGTTGGGTTGCTACTATGTTCCATTGCTTTTGCTGTGGCTGCAATATTCAAGGCCCGGTCACTGAAGAAGGCCAGTGGGGCTCGTGCATGGAAGTTGACTGCGTTCCAACGTTTGGACTTCACTGTCGATGATGTTTTGCATTGCTTGAAGGAGGATAATATTATAGGGAAAGGAGGTGCTGGCATTGTCTACAAAGGGGCTATGCCTAATGGGGATCATGTTGCTGTGAAAAGGCTTCCGGCTATGAGTAGAGGCTCTTCACATGATCATGGCTTCAATGCTGAGATTCAAACATTGGGGCGAATCCGACACAGGCACATTGTTAGGTTGTTGGGCTTCTGTTCAAATCATGAGACAAACCTTTTGGTCTATGAGTACATGCCCAATGGAAGTTTAGGCGAGGTTCTTCATGGAAAGAAAGGGGGTCATTTGCATTGGGATACAAGGTATAAAATTGCGGTGGAGGCTGCCAAGGGGCTTTGCTATCTGCACCATGATTGTTCGCCACTCATTGTCCATCGTGATGTGAAGTCAAACAACATCCTTCTTGATTCTAATCATGAAGCCCATGTTGCTGATTTTGGGCTTGCTAAGTTCCTGCAAGATTCTGGGACATCTGAATGCATGTCTGCTATTGCTGGTTCATATGGATACATAGCTCCAGGTACCGTCCAATTTCGACATAATTAATGCATTATTTACATGGTTGTGGAAAATTTTCTTTTACCCGCCTGTTCATAATTGTACGTTTAATCATTGTTCAGAATTTGACTCTTTGACTTATCATCATGTTTTAGGTGTAGACTGTTGATATTGAGGTGATGTCCCTAAATTAATTAACATTGCTATGTGGTTTTTCTTGACTTTGGTTTTCTATCATACCCAAATGATCTCTTGATTTCGACCCCTTATTTAGTCTATTTCAAGCCAAGTACTGAAAGTAAATGGTAGATAGCTCTGCAACGTTAGAGTCATTCACGACCGGAAACTGATGATTATGGGCAAAATATCGGATAAAAAGACCTATTATGTTACTTTACACTTATTGCCTTTGTTTAACTTATAGTTTCAAATTCAAGTGTCTTGCTTTATTTTAGTTTATGATACATGTTCGATGTTTGATTGCAGAGTATGCCTACACATTGAAAGTTGATGAGAAAAGCGATGTGTACAGTTTTGGTGTGGTTCTCTTAGAACTTATAACAGGCAGGAAACCAGTTGGAGAATTTGGTGATGGCGTGGACATAGTGCAATGGGTGAGGAAAATGACGGATTCTAACAAGGAAGGAGTTCTTAAAGTTCTTGATCCTAGACTTCCCTCAGTTCCCCTTCACGAAGTGATGCATGTTTTCTATGTAGCCATGCTGTGCGTTGAAGAACAGGCTGTAGAGAGACCAACTATGCGTGAAGTTGTTCAAATACTGACAGAGCTTCCAAAGCCACCTGACTCTAAAGAGGGGAACTTAACAATAACGGAATCATCTTTGTCATCATCAAACGCTTTAGAATCTCCATCCTCAGCCTCTAAGGAAGATCAAAATCCTCCTCAATCCCCACCACCCGATCTTCTTAGCATTTAAAGTGCTCTGTTGGGTGTTTCATCTTAGTTCCCTTGGGTTGTGATCGCTTATCCATTTACTTTCTTTTTCTGTCTCTCTTCTGGGATTGGTTTTTTTTTTTTTCCCTAACTGAAGGTGTTAATGTTTGGATTTTTTAATGGTTTTGTACAGTAGGATTGATGGGGGTATTTTCTTATAAAGTCACTGTCTTCATCATGTAGTACTGCTTTTTAATTTTTATTTGCGACCGTTGTTGGGGAGGATTCAAGGGATACAATTAAATTACTCGTTTGTTTCCTGAAATTTCATTATTCATACTTTTTTAGTTTATGTAGTTTTTATGTAGTTTGAAAGTGATTTTTTTAAGAACTAAAAGGAACATTTTTAAATTACAGTGATTAACAAAAAATTAAGATGTAAATTATAAAAATTAAAAAAATAAGGATTATGAAACTATAAAGAGTAATTTATTTATTTTTTTAAAAGGGTTATAGCAGGGAGAGTGAAAGGGACACACATTGACGCAAACAGGTTGGGTATTAAACAGTGGGTATATTGTATGATTTAGAATATTATTGATGAATCCTGAGTGAGTGGATTGGCACAGTATGAACTGTGAGTCTATGAGTCAGGTTTGGATAAAGCTTATTTCAAGAAGTTAACTTGTTTCGAGAAAATCGGATTGAATCAGGATTCAGGCGTGTTTTAGTTTTAGTTCGTTGCTCATGCCGTGACGCTTTTACAGAAATTAAAAATTATTTTCCTGTAGCTTTTTCATTTATGCTAAAAGAGATTTTGTAAAAAGCGATAGAGGTGTTTTTTCATTTACGGGCTTGAGATTTTGTAAAAGCGATAGAGGTTTTATTTTCCTTTTTAAATAACAAAAGAGAGGGAGTGGGGATAAAAAAAAAAAAAAGAGCAATCTTGTAATCTATTTATATATTCAAATCTTAGAGCTAACCCAACAAAACTCTGGTTGTGGACCACAGTGCTTGGAACGTATGGTAGCTGGCGTTGATATAATCCCAAGAGAATTATGGCCATTGAATTTTAATTTAACCTTGCAGAAAGGGCCAGAGGAAAGGGTATCCACGTGATGCACGAAACAAAATATTAGTTTGTGTCCAAACCTTAGCTTTGGATGCCTTGCTGGTTATACCATATAATAATACGCTTGTTTCACAGTTTCTCTGTAAAGACAATAAGGTGAGGAAAGATTAGAGTTAGAACATAGAAAGAAAGTAAGGAGCATAGCATGGTTTTATGATGTGGGGTTGGTTGGTGCATATGTAATGTAAAACAAACAAAAAGACGACTGCGGAATTGAAGTTTCTGGGTAGGGTACACAATACTTGCTCTCTACCATGTTCAAAAAGTTCAGTACATGTCTCATTGGGGGTGGGTTGTATAGCCTTGGATCAAGTAGTGTAATATTAGGATTTATTCTCAGGAAGAGAGAGCGAGAGGCAAGGGTCCCCTCACGTATAAAATGTTTTTTTATTTCCAAATCCAAAACCACGATGATGGGATGAATGTTGTTCATAGGCTGGGACAATTGTTTTTGCAGCAATATGTAGGAAAAAGTGGGCAGCGTTGTACCAAGTATCCGGGTTCTTTGATTAGGTCTGACTTTGAAATTTGAACATTAATAATGAGTGGTTTTTGTACGAATGATCAACTCAAGAATGAAAATATGGTGGAAGACCTCATTGCCACATTAGTCAAAGTTAAATCCAGTGCAAAAAACTAATGGAATAACTATTTTGATCTAATAGAAACACAATAAAAAATTAATGTAAGACTTTTTAAACTTAATAAATCAAACTTAAATAAAATGATAGATCAAAATTATATTTTAAATAGAATATCGTTTTAATTTTTCATTTTTTTCCATCAACCCAAATATAACAGTGGAGATGCTGATTAACTGTAGTAATTGTTTGGGAAAAACCTAATACTATAAAATAATTTGAATCCGTAACTCATTATTGCTCTGTGATTGGGCAATTGAAGATTGGAACATGGAATTCAACCAAAGAAGCTCTCCACAGTGGAGACACCATAAGCATCGGACAAAATTTATACATTAATTTTTGTGTGTGTGGTACAACTACAAGGTGCAAGATAAGTCCAATACGTTAGAACACAAGAAAAAGCCCCTCAATGCGGCTTTGAAGTTCAAATTATTTGCGTACCAAATTCAACAATGAAGGAAAAAAGATGAAAATTGAAAGACGGGAGAGGCTAATCAGTCCCAAAACGACAAACAACTTTACTGAAAAATCTATCTATCAAAACTCAAAACCAAACAGCGTGGGGACTTTGCACAGGTTTATTGTTCATATAAATATATAACGGCTTAATAATAACTAATGCAAAATAATTATTTTTAAAAAATCACTAATATATAATGAGATGTGATTGAATAACTGTAATTTTTTTTTTATTTTTCATTATACAATGGCGAGTGTTTGTAATAATTTTTTCAATAAATCTTTTAGTATGAAGTTATGAAATAAGACTCATTAAATAGGAACCGAAACTTATCAAATATTGTGAATTTTAATAAATGTAGCTAATAATAGAGAATGTATTTAAAAAATTGCATTGATAGCATTTCTCTTCCGACCATTACCAATTTCTATTTCCCCCGTTTTATGTGTTGTATTCTTTCTGATTGTATCTTCTGCTACAGTACTGCTCTATATATTATTCTGTCCCGTATAACTTTTGGGATTTAGATTGAAAGACAGGGAGAGCACTATGCGTAGAATATCAGAAAACATGGCGAATTGGCAATTTTGTGTCGTCTTCTGCATTTTTTTCCTTTTCAATTTTTTGTTTTGACTGAGTAATTGCCCAAGCTCTCTCTCCTAAGATTCTTATTTAGCAGCTTGCATTTGGAGTTTTTAACAATTATACTCTTTAATGGATCAAGTCCTAGTTCATGAAAGGGATAAAATATTTGATAAACATTAACTTACAACCAATAGCAGGTCAAAGAAAAAATTGCTGGTGCATCATTCAAAACTTGTATATTTAGTTATATATTTTTAATGAGTAAATATAGCGAAGTGAGCTTTACATAAGTTGATCATACATATAGACAGTTTATATTCAAAATCAACAGAAAACTGTATATAAAAAAAAAAACACAGAAAATTTACATAGGCAGCATCAAATACAAAAGAAGATTAAGGACAAATACTCAAGAAGTAAAAATAAACACTAACTGCTCATCGTGTGTTTAGAATTCATTTTTGTTTGTTTTTTAATTAAAAAAAGTTCCTCTTTATGCTGGCAAGGAAACTATGCAAGTAATTGCGATGAAAGCACCTGATATAACACGACATGTATTATGACAAGTCGAAATAGTAGCTGGAGTGATTGATTATTTGTGTTGTGTGGTTGCCCACAAGATCTGCCTTTTATTGTTGTTCCATCTCATTACTCTTCTTTGACTTCATTTATTATTGCAGACACCACAGTAGTTATTATAAATAATGTTATGAGATCTGTTCATTTCCTTCTTCCGAAGCATTAGTAAATGTCCCAGAACTCGGATAATATATAAATGTCTGTTACGTGCTACTCCTATAAGATAATATACATATTTTATGCATTAATGGTTCTAATATAGATCTCGACAGCTGACTACGCGACGCGATGTTTCACTTTTCATGGATTGCTAATATTTTGAAATATTGGCTTATATATATATATATATATATATATATATATATATATATATATATATATATATATATATATATATATATCAATTTTATCTTTTTATTATTTTATAGATTATTGAAGAGATTTAAATATAAGCAAGTTATCAATTAATGTAATTATAGGTAAATATTCATATCTTTGATTTTACTTGATAAATAAAGGGAAAAAAAATTACGTTGCTTTATAAAAAAAGATCTATTTTATTAAAGAGAAAAAAGAAAATAAATTAAAAAATATATATATATTAATTTACACACTTATTTATTAGTATATTAAATATATAAAAAATAATTATCAGTTATATATTTTTATTTTCAATTAAATGATCTAAGAAATATTATTTCTTATTTTTTCTATTTTTTAAAGCAATTTTCTATTTGTTTTTAAAAAATAGTTTTCATTACTTTCCACGTCTAAACAAAATATTTAAAAAAATAAGAAAATAAATACAAATAAGCAATTAAAAGAAAATTGCTGACTTTAATGTCTGCATGGCCAGGAGGCCTGGCCTCCTGCATATATGATACTCCAATTTAAGCAAGTTGTTGGGCTACTCCAAAGTCCACTTTGAGTTTTCCAGTACCAGTGCCCTACAGTTTTCTGGCAGCTCATGAAGAACTCAAAGACAAAAAGTTGAGTACCAAATTAAAATAGATTTTGACCGTTAGATATAATATACATTTATTAATGGTTGTGATGTTTGAAAATAAAACTGAAATTATATGTTCATTTGTCATTTTTTTATATACAAATTGCGTATTAGCATTTCAATAAAATAAAAGGAAAAAACGTGTTTAGTGTATTTGTAATAATGAGACCGTGTTCGAAGGAGGTAAATGTGTTAAGAAAGATGAAACCTAAAGTTTATGCACTATTATGAGGGTAAAAAATAGGTAAAAAAGAAAGAGAAAAAGGGAGAAGAGACAAGAAGTGTCTTATTTTTTGTGGGTTCGTTTAGTTAAAGAGGGATGATGGCGTCCACATAATCTTTGTGAAAATAAAAAGATTTTTTCACTGTTCATATAGCTTTTCCGTGTTCCCCTTGGGTCCTCATGCAACTCATGTGCAATTGGTCTTCGACTTCGGTGTCATCGTCGTTCTAGAAGAGAAAGATGATGGCTTGATGGTGAAGGCATGATTATCATAAGGGTTCATAAGTTCAAAAAAATATTGACGACGCAGTATGTATTTGGATTTTTGTTTGAAACCCTCTAAACGAAAGTTTCTAGATTCCAAAGCAATAAAAGTAGAAGTAACTTCCTTTTTACCTACGTGAAAATGTAAGTTACGTTCAACGTAACAACACACTCATAGTCGCTAGTTTACAGCAGACAAAGGACCAGTTGTCGTGACTAATCGTATGGTTCATCCAAAAGCAGCGTGTGATGCAAAGGAGGGAAAGTTAACATAGGTGGAGGAATCCACATTGATAATTTTATGGAACCATAATCGATTTTGATAAACAAAAAATTCTTAAGCAATTCAGTTTTGGTGAAGGACAAAGTCGATTATGGACAAGGTTTAGTACAGGTAAAAAGAGTAGTTTTATATTTCTCTTAAAAAAAAAAACAAATAATTTCAGAAAGTTAACTTCTACTCTATTTCTCTTTTGATTTCTTTTCCATCAAACCATCTTTATTTTCATCATATTTCTCACTTATTTATTTTTTATTTTCTATTTTCTCACCCACCTGTTTTCTTTTTCTTTATTTTATTCCTTTCTATCAAACACTGCCTTGGAGATGACAAAAGATAACTGAATGTTAGTAACTTTATTGATCCAAAGAGACTGGCGTGTGGTGATTTGGTTAACTTTTATTAATTTTCTCAATCACATTTGAAAATGAAGTTCATTATCTAAAATACCCTTCATGCTAATGAAAAACTTCAATTTATGAAAACTTGTTTCAATAGAAAATATATTTTTTTCACTTTTGAAAGTCATACAGCTAATATCACAAGAATAAAAAAGTCATCAGATTACTTATATTTTAAAGTATCATATATAAATATTTTGTAGTATCATATCCTACCGAGAAAGCAAAGCCTATGTATTATGGCCCAATATTATTGTTTTCTAAGTCCGTATAATGAAAATGTGAGGGCAGTGAAGCCTATGTCCGCTTTGCTAAGTTGTGGACTTGTGGGCAGAGATTTTAAACTTTTATCAAATAGTCGCTCACTTGGACTCGTCTGGACTTTATGTTATGAAGGGGAATTTCTTTTAATATACCGAGCGTATTACACACTCCAGTCAATTCGTGACATGTTATAAATCAATAACTCAAAATACTCGAACAAAAGAATTCAGTTAAAATAAAGAATTTATATGTATGTAAAAATAAAATACACTGTCAATAAATTTCTCATACATAATAATTTGTAATTGAATAAAAAAACCTACTAACGTTGTCATTGCATAAACTATTCACTCTAAAAGTTCAATTTTTTGGTACATTAATATATCAAAATGAGGAATTTAATTGTTCTAAAGCATACGCATTTTAGAAGATAAAATCTAAGATTACATTTTCTCACTTAAAATTTAAATATTAAAGTTTTTGATTTCATAATTTATTTATATGTATATTATTTCAATCTTGAAATTTTATATTTCAATATCAAAATGAGGCATTGTTAGGCCATAATCCAATTTAGGCAATTATAATTGTATATTAATATTGGGAAGTTATGTGGTAGTTATTTTTAGATTAATATTTAATTTTGTATTACACATTTATAAGTTATAATGTGACAATTATAATATGTAAATTGTGGGTATTCCAATTATTACATTTACATGTTTCTAGACAGAATCATAGAATACTATCCTTTATTACATAGATATTCACACATATCACATAAGTAATTCTAAATCTATGATCTCGCAATGGACACAACACAATCTCACCATTTATTTTCGGGACGAACTGTCATCAACTACTGATTTTCTGATGAAAGAAATACCCTTCTCAATGCTTGCTGCTAACTCTTTCTTGGCCTTTTCCAAACTCTCCCTGTTGAAATAAAAGCACTAGATAAACTCTAATGTTTCAGTTTCACCAATGTGAATAGGAAATTCTTAAGTAGAAATGCAAGTGATCACTGCATACCTCTCACAATCATTCAGGGGACCAAGAGGAAGAATTTCCTCAACCCCACCTCGGCCAAGCCGTACTTTTGATGCAAAGAACGGGAGTTCAGCCACCTAAAATATAACAGGAGGAAAGGATAGTAAGTCTCCAACCCTAAGATGCTCTTTTTAGAAAACAGGCTTTTGTATACCTGTGAAGCAACATATGCACATTCAATGATGCCAGCATCTCCTCTCAGGGCATGAAGGCATGCATCTGCAAATTTAACAGCAGCATATGCCTGCAGTTTATTACAAGTTGGACATTACATTTACTTGAACCGAAATAGTTAATTTACGAACTGCAGATGCTATAAAACAAAGATGAAATTTCAAAAACAGGGGAACAATCACGTGAATTCATACGCACAAAAGTAAAAATAAGAATACTAACCATTGATAGTGTTGCAGAACCAGCTCCAGCTTTGGCCTAAGAAAATTACAAATTGTACATATCAAAATTCTTATTTATAGATAATTCATAGCAATGGAGGAATCATGTGTAGCACAAAGTTACTGCCAAAAGGCACTAACTGATACAATCCACCAAGATAGATTAGTAATTACTTTCAAACATAAATTACTCAAGTGTAAGCTTCCCTGCATATAGCAAAGCTTTCCACATACAATTTCGCAGGCAAGCCACCAGGTCTGGCAAAAGCCACTAGATCAATATATTGACTAAGGGCTTGGTGGAATTGCAAACTACCGAGTAAAATAAATAAATGTAAAGAGGATTGGAACAAAGTGATCTGCTCTGATGTGAAATTTGAATCATCTTAGGATTAAGCAAACCCATATTCAATTAGCCTCTACACCTCTCCCACAAGGGTGGGAGTGCAGAGTTGCCCAAAGGACCAGTTTATGCTATCTCTCACTCTCATTCCGATATTATAAAGGAAACATGGGTAATGATTGAAGTTTGGAATGTTAGTAATCGAGATAAAAGTAAACATTTAAAAAAAAAAAAAAAAAGCAAATATTTAAATGTTCACCTCAACAACTTCAGTTCCACCATTTTGTATGCGATCAGTCAGGTACTCAATTTCTTTTGGGGTGAAAGAGCAAGGAGGTTTAATCTGATAATTGAGTGATTTTGTCAGGTAATAAATACAAAATCAAATTTGGTAACCATTAACAATCAGAAGTATTTATGGTGAAGACCTGAGAAAGAAGAGGTAAAATTGTGATTCCAGCATGTCCTCCAACAACTGGGACATCCACATCCCTTGGATCAACACCTAGAACTTCTGCCTGCAGTTTTTGCCCAGCAAAAATGAATGAAGAGCAACTCCATAAATAAGACTAAACAACAATATGAGAGTGCTACAAGGTATCCAGACTTCAACAAACAATGCTATAGAATCCACATAATCTAGATTATTAAATGGGAGTGATAGAAACTGGAATCAGGTGTGATGATAGTAACAACCAGAATTCCATTTTCTGAAACTGATATCACTATCAAAAAGAAGGATTACAGATTGTATCTCACTCTCTGTAATACTGAGAAACAGAAAGAAAATGTTAAACATTCTTCAAGGGACCTGCAAATCTTCCACATTTCCCTATTCCATTTTTGGCTGGCCTCACACTTCCTGTCCTTTCCTATTGTATTCTCATTTCCCAAAACTGAATTCCCTTCTTATGCTACAATTCATTGCCAGCTCAGAATTTGGTTAGCTGAAAATAATTAGCATGAATATTCCCCCTTTCCCCCATTTTGATTTTCTTACCTACATGTAGTATACACCTTAGTATTAGGGGTTTATCAGAATGATAGTGCCAGTGCAATTATTTCAAAGATTGCATTAATTTCCTTTAAACCAACAAGACTAATTACAGAGGTCCAAAGGAAACTATTGCTTTATGCATATACTATCAACAATACAAAAGATTACGACAAGAAAGAAAATCATCTTTACTCAAAGATTCAGCTCCTTAGTCATACCATCACAGGTTTTTATATTTAAGTAACACACATAAGCATAGCTGGTCTAATCTTGAAACAACAGAAATGTTGCACTGCATCAAGCAACTATAAAGAGCTGACTAATTTCAAGAACAGTAGCACATACCACAAACGTATTGGCTCTAACAACACTAAGCATAGTGACTCCCAAAAGTCTCTTGGGATCATAAGTACCAGCACTTTTGAAAACTTCGGCTTCAATTGGGACCGTGGAGTTAACTGGATTGCTTATGAAGTTGACAATGGCTTTAGGACAGCACTTTGCAATTGCTTCACACAACGTTTTAACAATTCCAGCATTTATATTGAATAGATCGTCTCTTGTCATTCCAGGTTTGCGGGGAACACCAGCAGGGATGATCACCAAGTCCATGCCTATAAGTGCATCCTCAAGCTGCTGCTGCCCCAAAAACCCCCTAACCTAAATACCAAAACTTCTAGTCATAGCTATGCAAACAGAAATGAAGATCAATTTAATTTTATCATCTAGATTAAATGTATGTCATTATGCTCCCTTGCTTTCCAAGATTACTGGCCTGATGCAGGGATGGAGCAAGAAGTTTTTATCTTATGCAGGTAAGTTAGAGTTGATCAGAGCAGTTATGCAAGGAATTGTGAATTTCTGGGTGGGGATTTTTCCTTTGCCACAATCTGTTCTGGACCGGATCAACGCTTCGTGCCGTAATTTTCTGTGGGGCAAATCGGATATTGACAAAAACAAACCCTTGGTTACTTAGTCAGTAGTTTGTTCTCCGAAAAAAAAAGGGGGTTTAGGCCTTTTTAATCTCAAGGACTGGAACCTTGCACTTCTTTCCCGTATCCTGTGAGACTTTCATTGTAAGAAAGATTCTCTATGGGTTCGGTGGGTTCACCATTACTATTTCAGAGAGAGCGATGTGTGAAATTACAATACTTCTTCATCAGATTCAGTTTTGATAAAGAAAATCATTCAAATAAGAGACTTTATTATCTCCAAAGAGTTAAGTACGGAAGAGGCCAAAAAGAGGATTCAATCTTGGAGCACCAATGAACAATTGCTTGTTGACAAAGTCTATGAATACATTAGAGGTGTCAAGCCTACAGTTAGTTGGTGTTCTGTTATATGGAACCCAGCAATCCCCCCTAAGATGTCTTTCATTCTATGACTTGCTAAAAGGAACCGGCTGCTTACTCTTGACAAAGTTGCTTTTTTGAACAAGGTTCCCTCTGTCCTTTATGTTCAAATGAGGCTGAGTCAAATGCTCATTTGTTCTTTTATGACAGGAAATCTCTTCAAGTTTGGGCTCACATTCGTGACTTGGCTCCTTTTGGTAGGCGTTTCACTTCTTCTTTACAGTGCATTACTGACTCTTTAATTAGGGGCAGATCCACATCAGGTGTTCAAGGAAAAACTACGTTGTCTGGCTATAGCAATTACAGTCTACTGCATCTGGCTGTCTAGGAACAAACTGATTTTTGAATATTATCAATTTTCTATAATAGAGGTTATTAGTAAGAATAAGTTTCTTATGTATAGACAAGCGCACCTGTTGCATTTGTTTTAGCATCTTGATATAGGCCTTATTGTATTAGGGAGACTTTTGATTTTATGTAGCTGCGGGGTATGCTTCATTTATTGTTGTATCATTTTGGGTTTAATATAATTTACATTTTTCTAAAAAAAAAAAAAGACGTTCCAAGTTTGTTCAGAAAATTTGAATCTGGGCAGACATTACCTTTCCTTAACGTATGCTATAATTTTGTTTTGAATTGATTTATATTCGAATGTTTTTATCCTAAAAATAGGTTTAATAAAAATTTCAGTATAATTTTTTTAGCACAATATAGAAATTAATTTTTTATATCACTTCTAGTTAAACCAAGATTTACCTAACAATAAAATATGATAAAAAAAAAAGTTAGAAACAAAGATAATTTTACCTAACAATAACCAAATTTGTATATTTTAACTAAAATCATAAGAGACAAAATCAATTTCAATACTTCCTACCATAAAACCAAACACAAATTAAAAATTATGCTAGCTAGTGTTTGAACATTATTATCTAATGTGAATCCAAATACTCGAAAATCAAGGATGCCTTTGACGCGATTTTTGTCACACAAAACCGGCCAAGAACTGCATAAAAAATCCGTCAGCATCCACACACACACATGATGGTTTACGATATGGCTACCACTAAAACATCAATCCGCCAAAATAATTACAATATGTGAAAGAGAAAAGGAGAGTTTTGTGTCTTACGAAAAATGTGAACAAAGCGTAAGTCGAAAAAGGCCTTTCACCGGCCGAAAAACGCATTTGCTTTGCCGCACGGACAAAAAAATACTTCTTTACCCCATATGGGCCCTCTCCTCTTATATACCAATCTCTTCCTCACCCACTCACTGAATTTATTGTACCTCGAGCCTTGAGAGAAAAGAGAAATGAAGAGAAGAAAACACTACCATATGGACTCTACACAATTCCTCTCCCTCAAGAGGCAATCACCAACACCCCCTTGTTGACTCAAGCTAACATTCCCAGTTCTGGTACGTGAATAAGGCCAACTTGGAAGGACAAGGATTGCATTGATGTAACTTTGCTCTTCCTAACTTTTTTTTTAAAAAAATTTCCTCCAAAAAAAAAAAGATTTATCGTCTAGATATGAAAAAAAGGCAGACAGGATGGAGCCAGGCAGTGGTAGATTTTAGTTTTTGGTTCCTTTCATAGAAAATAAATAAATAAATATGGTCGAAATTTCTTTTTCGTACTTTTGTTTCCTCTGAAGAGGAGGGGGCCGGGAAAGAACATATATAGAACAGGCCAACGTTTTTCACTTGGTTCATGTATCATCATTATCTAAAAGGGTATTTGATTTTCTGATAATTTGTAATTTATGCGTGTATGTGGGCTTAGCAATTATTGATATTGTGGCAGTGATATGTTGATAATCATCCTTCTTCTTCTTCGGCTAACTTTTCATTTGATTAATTGATTGCAAATTATTCATGTTCTTGTTTATACACTTTTTTGGGTTTCGTCGATTATTAATTATTTGCCTGAAAATAGCCAGTGATTATAATTTAGAGCGTGATACCTAATTTCTTATCAAACATCTGCTGGAAGAATTTGGTGAAATGAAACAATTATATGATAAATAGCCTGTAGATTATATGTTCACGAAACCTTCATTAACCGGTACTTTTATGGTTCAGATGGTATTTAAGTTTTAAATTAGAATAGTTCTAAATCTTCAATAATCATTCTCTACTAATTTACTTACTTCTTTATATGTTAAATATTAAATATATTTTATATTTTCAAGACATTAAGGCGAATTTGTAAGAGAATTAATAGAATGATATAACATTGCTCTTTAAATGATACTTTGTTTTTTAATGGCTCGTGGCTGCTTCTATTCAGAATACATAAAAAGATATCCCAGATAAAGTTTTCTTCCTGTTTTCTGTCCCCTCTTCATTTTCTCTTTTGCGAAAGAGTTTGCTAGTTCAGCTGTTACATCAGATCAGGCGATATCCTTGAATCGATCATTCGTCCCTAATGTAGGTAAGTTTTATTAAAATGTGAATTGTACACGCAGTTCTATTGGAACTAGGAATGTAAATTGAGCACTTGAAACTTAAACTTCTCTTGGAAAAACATGTAATGTTATTACTTGACTCATTTAGATCGAAGAAACTAAATTTAAAGTTTAGACTCGACTTGTTATAAAAATATGAAGCTTAACCTTATTTTGTTTAATAAATTTAATTTATAGTTTGATTGCTTTTTATTTATGGAATACTCTTGAAGTGTTTCTAACTGTATTAATTACGTATTCTTATATATGTTAAAAGATATGATATAAAGCAAGGACATAAAGAGATTATATATATATATATATATATATATATATATATATATATATATATATATATATATATATATATATATATATATATATATATATATTAAAAACAAAAACTTAATTGAAGTTGAATTTGTAAACAACTCCACCAATTTACGATGTTATAAAAATACTTGTAACATACTTTTTATTATTAATTGAAATTTATCAAAAATCACAAATTAATTTTTAATAGATCTTATCTCTTATTTAATAAGTATTGCTGATGATTTTACAATTTTTAATACATTTTGGTCAATAATATAAAATGTATTAAAAAAAGTATATTAACGTACTTGAAATCAATCAATCCCTCATCCACTGCTTCAAACACACACTGAAATTTTTTTACCAATATTTTGAATCGTATAGTATATAAATGCTTCAATAAAAGGTCATAACTTTAAGTCTTAATTTTCTGTAAAGAAAAAACATCGATCTTAATTTTTTAATCTTAATTTTTTTTGTTACCTCAAGCCTAAAACGTTAACTCCATTGTTATGTTTTTTTCATCAAACCAACGCTATGTTTTATGTTCTCGTTATAAATTAAAAAAAAAAAAACTGATGTTTTATGTTTAGCTAATTCGTAATGGTTTATGAGATATTCCAAACATATTCAATGTTCACTTTTGAAATGCTCAGCATTATAGAACACTCCATATTCTTGAATATCTTACGTATATCTTGAATAATGAGTGTTTATCATCATATCAAATATGAAAACTTTTGAAAATTGAAGTGAAATACTAGTGGTATGCCAAACGTGGTTTTCTTTATGTTTTTATTTTCAAATATGAAAATAATTTTCCTATGCTATCACCACACAGTCAAAAATTGCGGCAGTCCCCTATTTGAATACCAAATTTTGGTTTTTCGAGATAATATAGTACTGTATAGTATTACTCCATAAACATGTAAAACCAATGGAAAGCTGTTTTGGTTAGAATTACGATATTTTTTGGTAACGTTTTTAGAAATACGATATAATTTTGTTTTATAAACCTTATTTAATTAAAATGCGAGTTAAACATGGAAACTGAATGATCACGTTTTGTTGCTTATCTACATGGAATTAAGTTATTCACGTGCTTTCTTTTCATATCTCCTTTCTTTTTTTCCTCCTATATACGTTAATGGAACTTGACTTTGGGTTATATGATCGTTCAAAATTATAAGAAAACGATTTTTAGTATATTTTACTCCTCCGTTCCAAAATATATCATGTTTTAGCAAAAAAAAATTTCAAAATATATACTATTTTACAAAATTAATATTACATTAAATATTTTTTTGCAAAGATATTCTAAGTAAATACTTGACGGGAGTAATACATAAAAAGAATAAATGAATTATTAATTAAAAAATTATTTAATGTTTTTTTAAAATGCAACAAATTAATTACATTCCTTATGTAAAATCATATATTTTGTAACTAAAGGAATACAGCTGAAATAAACAATAATGCAGCGTGGCTCGCTTGAATATTGTTGCAAACGAGTATTTAAGATTTTTGTATTTATGCGATTGAACACAAGTCATTACTACAGGTCAATTAGTCAATATGTTCAGCATTTGTTTCAACGTCGAAACATGACATAGGGACTTGGTTTTATGCATGGCACCAGCTACATAACACAACTCTGGAAAAGTTTAAGTGCTAGAAAACATTTCCATTTGGAAAGGTTAATTAAGGAACCCAATCCAATGACTAACTGACAACAATATTCCCAATCTTCGAAAACTAAGTCAAAAAAGCTATACTATAAACAGAAGATTGGTATGTCTTCTCTTGTCGCTTATATAATGATTTTATATATAGACGTGGAAACAGGGAATCTGATAGCCTATATGTCTCATGACCAACCACCATCACCAAATTAATGGCTGAATTAGCTCAACTAATTTGGCCTTTTTGCTACGATTAAAAGGTATTTTATACTAAATGTAATATTAAATATGCCATATGCTTGCAATTGCTAGCTAGTGTCGCCCATAGCCAGTAACTAAGAAGTCCATGACATTATGATAAAGGGCAATGAAACTACCGCTTCATGACGCGTAAATAGAGCTCTTCTTTTTCTTTTTTTTTCCTACTTCAATGACCAAATGATGCTTTATCACGACTCAGAACTAATACTTCTGCAAACTTGCAAAGGTCAACCTCACCTTATCAAGATTAATAGGGAAGGACACTGACAGAGTGACAATATTCAACAGTACAACTGCGGAGTCAACATAAGCATTTATTGTATGGTTCATTATTATTTTGTAATGTAGATGCTGCATTTGCTGCCAAAGGGTCCATCACGAGAGAGTCTGGTTTAAGTTCTTAGGCATAATGCGTAGGAGTAATTTCTTGGCTGTATCTTTCAACGAGTAAACTGTGCCACATTTTGTCTTGTACGTACTTTGGATGAGACTCTAGCTAGTGCTTGCGTCATTACTATTTAATTGATGCTTTAAACCTTTCTAACCAGTATTGATTATGGAGTCAAGTGGAATGGGAAGAAGTGAGTTTCATTAACTACTACTAGTAGTTGTATTTGTTTATCTACAATGACCCTCGGGAACATTGTATTTTGTATTTGTAAAGGAGGAAGTGGGAGACAACTCCTGTCTTGTACCAAACAGCTGATTCTTCACGGCGACGGAGAGCCAAGAGCTATAGATTCTTCCAAAGCATTAACTTCTGGTTTTTTAAATTCTATTTTCAAATCTGCAATAGATCTTATAATGTTTTGAAACTTAATTAGAATGCATAATGTTATATTGTCATTTTCCCATCTTGGCAACGGGGCTTTCCAAATTCTCATACACAAGACTTTGGTTCAAATTATCAAGCAGTCCTTTTCTTAATCAATTTGACGCATGTGGGATAGGGTAACGGTTGTCGTGTTTAAAAAGGCTAGATTATTTTCGAAACATGTTTTCAGTTTCTAGCTGTTTTAACATGACTAGGAACTTTTTATAAAAAATAAAAAAACACATGACTAGGAACTTACTTGAGAGAGGTTTTTATTTATGAACTATTCGATACATTCGTACTCTGCTTTTTTCAACGACTAAATAGTTTAATAGCGGTAAGTTTGATTATTTTTATGATAATTATTTTTAAAAATTACTTAATTGCTTCTTATGATTTTTAATTATTTGACAGTGACCTGCTTAAATTTTATATTTTATATCTTTTAATTTTATGTGTTTGATCCTAATTTATTCTCATGTGAGGGCAAACAAATATATTCACTTATTTTAATAAAATCATAAATATTAATTTTCAAATTTTATATTTTACATCTTTTATATTTATTTGTTTGAATTCATTGCTTCATTTTTATGTTAGATTTTTTTTAAAATACTCTATCCCCACTTACTCCGTGTTTTACATTTGTCAATAATTGTCACCATACATAAAAACTAAACTCTTATTTTATTTTAAACGTATAATAACATGAATTCTTGAATAATAAAGTAATAGTATTTATTATATATTTTTTAAATTGAATACCAGGAGACAGACAAAGTTTGTTTTTATAATGAAAAATATTTGTTGGACAATCTTTAGTTGTTTATATCTTGAGAGAGAAAAGAAAAAAAAAATAAGTGATTGATTTAATTAATGATGTAGTGTGATAGAAAAAAAAGAATTAATAATTAGGCATTTAAATTTTTTTGTCATCAAAATACAATCACTCTTCTATAATTTTTACGTTTCTATGTTGGAGCAGTAAAAAAATATATTTTATTATATTTATTTTTCCATTACATTAACTTTTATGATTTATTTTCCCCTTTGTTGATGTCGCTTTCTTCTATCTACCCAATTCACCACCAACGAGGTGGATGTTTATTATTATTATTATTGTTTCACTTACATTCGTTTTTCCCCGAAGTAGGAGTAGTTCTTAGAATAGTAGGTATTGGAGTGGATGGAATGAATTCAATTTGGTAAATTTGGAATGTCTGAAATCTAAGACCAGAAACTGTAGTTATTATTCGTTCCTCACTTTTTTTTTTCTCTAGAAGAAAGGCAAGAACAGGAAAGAGAATTGGTTCCCAGTTGAAATTGATTCACACCAAACTACAGGTCCGAATCAAATCCAAAGTTTTACTTACAGCACAACTCTCTTTATTTCTGGAAGCAATATATACCTGTGTGCTGAACCAGTGTAGTGTCCTATATGCTCTCAGCTTCTGGTTTGGCATGCACATTAAAAGTAGCTCCTTTTTGCCACTTCTTTTCTCAACCTTTGAAAATACGCCAACGCGAATCACGTCTCTAAACACAAACGTCCTTTTCTCACTCATCATAGTTCAAAAGATGATACCCTTTTAATTACTTCAACAAAGAGAACCGCGTGAGTTCCACATCACTCATGTCTGCTTCCAACTTGTCACCATTTCCATGCATGACATGAAGAAGAAGAAGAGGAGCTATCTCCGTGCTTCCCTTTTTCTCACTCACGAGTACGAGACAGTGTGAGTACTCATACTAAACAACAAACAAGGTCCCCTCAAAAGTTAATCATTCTCATTTCTCATTTCCTCACTGCAAATTTAACCCTTCCTTGCTTCGTTCTCTTTAAATTGAGAAACATGCCGCAACCATTGTTTCTGTTTTTACTTTTATGTTTATTGTGCTCAAGTAGTGGTTTATCTCAAGTTTTGTCCCTCGAGAGAGAGACTCAGATTCTACTTGGGGTCAAGAACACTCAGCTCGAAGACAAAAACAAGAGTCTCAAAAACTGGGTGCCCAACACAGACCACCACCCCTGCAACTGGACCGGCATTACCTGCGACGCACGAAACCACTCACTTGTCTCCATTGACCTCTCCGAAACTGGAATCTACGGCGACTTCCCCTTCGGTTTTTGTCGCATTCACACCCTCCAAAGCCTCTCTGTGGCTTCCAATTTTCTCACCAACTCCATCTCCCCCAACTCTCTGCTTCTCTGTTCCCACCTCCGTCTCTTGAACCTCTCCGACAATTACTTCGTCGGAGTCCTGCCGGAATTCCCGCCGGACTTCACCGAACTAAGAGAGCTAGACCTCTCAAAGAACAACTTCACCGGCGACATTCCGGCGAGTTTTGGACAGTTTCCACATCTGAGAACGCTCGTTTTATCCGGAAACCTCCTCAGCGGAACGATCCCTCCCTTCCTAGGAAACCTCAGTGAGTTAACTCGTTTGGAATTAGCTTACAACCCCTTCAAACCAGGACCTTTACCTTCCCAACTAGGAAACCTCTCTAATCTCGAAACACTGTTCCTCGCCGATGTAAACCTCGTAGGGGAAATTCCACACGCCATCGGTAACCTCACCTCGCTCAAGAACTTTGATTTGTCTCAGAACTCCTTGTCAGGTACAATCCCAAACAGCATTTCAGGTCTGAGAAACGTTGAACAAATTGAACTATTTGAAAACCAGCTTTTCGGCGAATTACCCCAAGGTTTAGGAAACCTCAGCAGTTTAATTTGCTTAGACCTCTCTCAGAACGCTCTAACGGGAAAACTACCAGACACAATTGCTTCTTTGCATCTCCAATCTCTCAACCTGAACGACAACTTTCTCAGGGGAGAAATTCCCGAAAGTCTAGCTTCAAACCCGAATCTGAAGCAACTGAAACTCTTCAACAACAGCTTCACCGGGAAACTCCCACGAGATCTGGGGCGAAACTCTGACATAGAAGATTTCGATGTCTCAACCAATGACTTGGTGGGAGAGTTGCCAAAGTACCTCTGCCAGGGGAACAAACTGGAGCATCTCATCACGTTCGCGAATCGCTTCTCTGGAACGCTCCCTGACCAATACGGCGAGTGTCGTTCACTTCAATATGTTAGAATCCAGAGCAACCAGTTCTCGGGCCCGGTGCCGCCATCGTTTTGGGCCCTTGCTGGGCTTCAGTTTCTGGAAATGTCCAACAACAGGTTCCAAGGTTCTGTCTCTGCTTCCATCTCTAGGGGACTCACCAAACTCATTTTGTCCGGTAACAGCTTTTCTGGCCAATTCCCAATGGAAATATGTGAACTTCATAATCTCATGGAGATTGACTTCAGCAAGAACCGCTTCACCGGTGAAGTTCCCACGTGCGTAACTAAGTTGACAAAATTACAGAAACTTAGACTGCAAGAGAACATGTTCACCGGCGAAATTCCCAGTAACGTGACCCACTGGACTGACATGACAGAGTTGGATTTGTCGTTTAACCGGTTCACCGGTTCAATCCCATCAGAACTTGGAAATTTACCGGATTTGACATACCTTGATCTCGCCGTTAATTCTTTAACGGGGGAGATTCCGGTGGAGTTGACGAACCTAAGACTCAACCAGTTCAACGTCTCTGGTAACAAGTTGCACGGAGTGGTTCCTTTAGGTTTCAACCGCCAGGTGTACTTAACGGGTCTAATGGGAAACCCTGGTCTCTGTAGCCCCGTTATGAAAACCCTGCCTCCTTGTTCCAAACGCAGGCCGTTTTCTCTGCTTGCTATTGTCGTTTTAGTTTGCTGCGTTTCGCTCCTTGTGGGGTCGACGTTGTGGTTCCTGAAGAGCAAGACGCGGGGTTGTAGTGGCAAATCCAAGAGCTCCTATATGTCAACCGCGTTTCAGAGAGTGGGGTTCAATGAAGAAGACATAGTTCCGAACTTAATCAGTAACAACGTGATTGCCACAGGGAGTTCGGGTCGGGTTTACAAGGTGAGGCTCAAGACGGGGCAGACGGTGGCGGTGAAGAAACTGTTTGGTGGCGCGCAAAAGCCTGACGTGGAAATGGTGTTCAGGGCGGAGATTGAGACTCTGGGAAGGATTCGGCATGCGAATATTGTGAAACTGTTGTTTAGTTGCAGTGGTGATGAGTTTAGGATATTGGTGTATGAGTACATGGAGAATGGGAGCTTAGGGGATGTGTTGCATGGTGAGGACAAGTGTGGGGAGTTAATGGATTGGCCTAGGAGGTTCGCAATTGCTGTGGGTGCGGCTCAGGGGTTGGCTTATTTGCACCATGATTCTGTGCCTGCTATTGTTCACAGGGACGTCAAGAGTAATAACATTTTGTTGGACCATGAGTTTGTGCCAAGAGTAGCAGATTTTGGTCTTGCTAAGACATTGCAACGTGAGGCCACCCAGGGTGCTATGTCCAGGGTTGCTGGATCATATGGTTACATTGCTCCTGGTCAGTTTTCTTTTGTTTTTCTCCATATTTTTGTTAGGGAAGGAATTTGCCTAGAGAATTTGTACATAAATGAGATACTTAAAAGACAAAAAACTACTTAAAATTGTTTCAATTCAAAATCAATTCTTTAAGGTGAAATTAAACACGTAAAGATTTAGCTAAAACCAGACTAAATAGTATCTTAATATGATTTTAGATGATTCGATGAGAATCTTAACATGTATGGAGATGATTGAGATGGGTGTGAATGTGAGTAGAGGTTGTCCAAAGCTTAAGCAACTATAATGACTTCTCAATTTGCTTAAAAAATATAAAGAGAATGTGACTCCTTCTGATAAACTTAATTGCTAATGTTTACCTAACTGATTTAATTTCAGAGTATGCTTATACAATGAAAGTGACTGAGAAGAGCGATGTGTATAGTTTTGGGGTGGTGCTGATGGAATTGATCACAGGCAAGAGGCCTAATGATTCTTCATTTGGTGAGAACAAGGATATAGTGAAGTGGATCACTGAGACTGTTTTATCACCATCTCCTGAAAGAGGAAGTGGCGATATTGGAGGAGGAAAAGATTATATTATGAGCCAGATTGTGGACCCGAGATTGAACCCAGCCACTTGTGATTATGAAGAGATAGAGAAGGTCTTAAATGTGGCCCTACTCTGCACCTCAGCGTTTCCCATTAATAGACCCTCAATGAGAAGGGTGGTTGAATTGCTCAAGGACCATAAACTGTCATGATGCTGTATTGAGCTTCCCAAGCTCTGTCCACAAAAGGACCCAAATTTTGCATTGCCGTGGCGGTAGGCACCAAATGAAAGCGATTGATGGCTGTGTATGCAAGAAAACAAACTTTCGAGCAAATTTATTATTAAGGAATGAACAGCTATATGAGTGATTATTTAGTTACTCATTGTACGTAAATCTTGTTGTATATATGATGGCTCGTGAATCCTGTCTTTGATCAAAGTAAAACTAAGTAGTGAATTGGAAAGTCATGTCACATCCATACCATACTGAAAAAGAAATACCTTCCTGCAGGCTTTAGCTTATCTTTGTTTTTTTCTTTTTCTTTATCTATTTTTGGAGCATAACTTCTAAAAAAAGGCTGGTTTGCATTATTTTATATTAGCGTATCACTCATCTGATCCACAATTGATTCCAACGTTCATATGTCTAAGTATTACATTGTCATATTGGTACTAGACTCTAGACACTAGAGAGTTGGAGTAATGTTGACACTTTTTATAGGATGAATTTGTCTTCCTTTTTTCCTCCCTAAAAAACGAGAGCATACGATTGCTCAGGTATGACCGAATCTTTCCCTCATGAGCGCTTGGTTTTCAAGCAAGGGTGATTCCACTACAAAAAAGTTGCAGTTGTGGAAACGTGAAGGCATGTGGGTCTTGACTATTGATGGAGAAGGCCCATCTCACATGCGGTTCTGAAAAAAATATGGAAAATGGTTCTGTATTAGATTGATGAACCATCCATCTTCTGAAGGATTATGTGGCATCCATCAGAAAAGCGATACAAACGAAGCCTTTGTCACAGGCTCACAGGTTCTATGTAGACATTAAGGTAGGACAGTTTTTTTCTACTTGACTCTAACATAATTGCCTGATCATGCAGCAACTTCAATTATGTTTTCCAAAAACATAGACAAGTCGAATCAATGAAGAGGTAAGAAGAAGCTAGTGCCAAAACCAATCAACATCTAAATATAATATAAATAAAGTTATAGGAAAAATATACCCCTTTAGTATTTTTCCAAGTATTATCCGATGGTTTGAGTAAAGACAAAAAGTATCATCCCATGGAGAAGATATATATTTACCATATCATACATTTGTCAGTCAAATATAGCAAGTTAAGCAATAGCACGGTCAATAGCTTCATAGAAAACTTCAAACTGGTGTGTTTGCTGAGTTAATGACCCTTTAGTTCTCTGAATACATCCCAGAAGAAGAGCATCTGATTCCAACCAACATGCCAAGCACAAACAAGTAGCAAGGGATAAAATTTTTAAAATAGAAAAATGAATGCAAAAATAACTGTTAATGTAGTTTAAATCTAAAGTAGCAGAGATAATAGTAAAATAGAGAGACAAATGCAAGCATAAAATGCAAATGCAGTTAAGATCAAAACATACATTATACACATGGATAAAAGAATATTTCATACGCTGGGATTTTTCAGGCAGAATGTTAGATGGAAAAAGTAAAACCTTTCAAGCCCAAATCACAATGTAATCCATCCATTGTCCATAATACCTACACCTAAAAAAAAAATCCTTTTCATTTCACAATCTGGTAGCGTACATCTTGTTAAGGCTTTTTAATAATTATATATGCTACATAAAGTTTTGCTCAAACGAATCTAAGTAATACTAACTAACAAGCCCTGCAATTGGTGTAAATGCTCGTGTATCTAAGTAAAAACCACTTCTTAAGTTGAACTTAAATGTTCTTGCTAATCTTGTGAGTAATGAGAGAATATCTATTTATTTTATATTATTTGAGTCATGCCATATGATATACAGGTTTTTTTTTCGTGACTTAAATAATATCCTTGACAATAAATCAATGATGACATCAAAGGCAAATCAATAGAAAAAGTTGACTTGAGATGGAAGGAATTCCTTCTTTACATAAAGAATGCATGTATTATTGATATATGTCTCTAATAAAAGGATTCGGGTCCTTTCTATTTTATTTGAAAGAAAAATGACACTTCTTTCTTTTTAGATCATATCTCTTTCTTGAATAGTAAGACATAATTTTGTTGATAAAAGAATGATATATTTTTATATCAAATATAGATTTATCATAATTATAAAATTTACTAGTTATTACATTAATCAAATGGGGCCCTTTCATTTCAAGAAAACCACACACTAGTTGGTTTAATAAAAGGGTATTTCTTAGCTTATAAAAACATTGATAAATAATTCAATTGAACACTTATTCAATAAGTATTTATGATGTAAGAAAGTATATACAACTTATTTTCATAATAAAATAAAATGATCAAAATATTAGTAAAATTGTAATGAATTATTATTTTTTAGCAGTTTCAAACTATTTAAAACTAGATCCAAGAATCTAATCACAAAAATTGTAGGAGATTAAAGATTTAAACCGTATAATTTTTGTTTAGGGGTCACATTAATATTCTAAAAAAAATTCAAGCACCTATTGATCATGTTAAACCTGAAAAAAAAATCTATGGTATAGTTTTAGCAACGTAAAAATTAATATTTTGCATATTATTATAAAATATAGTTATTTGAATTTGAAACAGATGAAAAAACATTAACTTGATTTTGAAAATTGAAACACATTCAAATTTAAATAAAAAATAATCAAACATTAAAGGCATAAATTTTTTATCCAATTATTCAATCATGGTGTAAAAAAAATTATCTAATTATTCAATCATAATTTATAATATATGATAAATTAATTAATTTTAAAATAATTTAGACCAAAATATGTAAATAATAAACTCATAGGAAAATAAATGGTAATAGAAATTCAAATAATAAAACCCAAATAAATAGGTGTAACAGTATGTGCGAATCTTAATTTAGAAGGGTATACGTTAGGACTATCCAGGTGGAGGTGGAAGAGTCACATTGGGCGCGTGAAAAGTGGAGGAAAGTTGGGTAAAATTGGACGGCAATAAAGTTTCATTTGACGTAAAAAGAAAGAGTGCAAGTTAACCGCGGTTAATTTTAAACATCATTGAGTGAGTGACCCAGTCTCCAATATTAATCCGCACTATAAAAGAACGAAAGCAAGCAGAGAAACGGAAGATTCGACCAGAGAAGCGTCTTAATAAACGCTAACCTCTGTACCCTTCGCTAAAATGAGAGAGTGCATTTCCATCCACATTGGCCAGGCCGGAATTCAGGTCGGAAATGCTTGCTGGGAGCTCTATTGCCTCGAGCATGCCATTCAGGTAATAAATCTTTCACATTGCCCTTACTAGATACTAATATTCAAATCTTGAACCATTCTCTGTCACTCCGAATTTCACATTCAATATATCACAATTGCTCATCATTTCACCATAAAATCTAGATCTGTTTCGGATATTACTCATCAAACTACACATAATATGACGTTAGTTCTTTTTTTTTTCTTTTTTAAATAATTTGTTTATAATTCGAATTCTGTGTTGTTTATGGTCAACTCAGCGTTAATCCACTTTGATCTAACGTCCTCCCATGCACAATCTACAGCTATACCTTCGTAACCATCTACGTGCATTCTTTGTAACCAATGTTGCATTTGTTGAGCGTACTAGTTGGAAATTTAAAAAGTTTCTTTGGTTGGAGTGGATGCTGAGCGTTACTGTGTTGTTTTTTTAGGCTGATGGGCAGATGCCAAGTGATAAGACCATTGGTGGAGGTGACGATGCTTTCAACACCTTCTTCAGCGAGACCGGTGCAGGAAAGCACGTGCCTCGTGCAGTTTTCGTAGATCTTGAGCCCACTGTCATTGATGAAGTCAGAACTGGCACATACCGCCAACTCTTCCATCCTGAGCAGCTCATCAGCGGAAAGGAAGATGCTGCAAACAACTTCGCTCGTGGCCACTATACTAGTACTGTTTCTTTCCCCATTTGCACCCATTTCAAAAATTGTGCCTTTTCTTTGATTGTGTAATAAGAAATTAACAATTTTTTTTTTCTTATGGTGATCTCTTAATTCAGTTGGGAAAGAGATAGTTGATCTGTGCTTGGACCGTATCAGAAAGCTTGCGGACAACTGCACTGGTCTCCAAGGTTTTCTGGTTTTCAATGCTGTAGGTGGTGGCACTGGTTCAGGTCTAGGATCCCTTCTCTTGGAACGGCTTTCAGTGGATTATGGCAAGAAATCCAAGCTGGGTTTCACCGTCTATCCTTCACCGCAAGTTTCAACCTCTGTGGTTGAGCCTTACAACAGTGTCCTTTCCACCCATTCCCTTCTGGAACACACTGATGTTGCCGTGCTACTTGACAATGAAGCCATATATGATATTTGCAGGCGTTCCCTTGACATTGATAGACCCACTTACACAAACCTTAATCGCTTAGTTTCTCAGGTTTATGTTTCTTCAACACATAAATTGAAACAAACTCTGCAATATCATTTTATGAGTAAACCATCAATTTAGTCTTTCAAGTATTACCCTATTTGTCAAATAGTCCTTAAATTAATGAAATTATGTAAGTAGTTCCCAAAGTATTGAATATCTATCAATTTAGTCCCTATGTTGACAATATGATACATTTTACTAACATCTAGGGATCAATTTGAAGGATTTTTTAAGACTTGGGAGACTATTTAAGAGAAAAGAGTAAAAATTTAGTGATGAAATTGATGGTTCATTATCGGGTTTTATGACATGTGATCTGACTTTCTTATCATCATATTTTTCAGGTGATATCATCACTGACTGCATCTCTGAGATTTGATGGTGCCTTGAATGTGGATGTTACTGAGTTCCAGACTAACCTGGTACCATATCCGAGGATTCACTTCATGCTTTCATCCTATGCTCCCGTGATTTCAGCAGAGAAGGCATACCATGAACAGCTTTCAGTTGCAGAGATCACAAACAGCGCGTTTGAGCCGTCCTCTATGATGGCCAAGTGCGACCCTCGCCACGGCAAGTACATGGCTTGCTGTCTGATGTACAGAGGCGATGTGGTCCCTAAAGATGTTAATGCAGCCGTAGCCATTATCAAGACCAAGCGCACTATCCAATTTGTTGATTGGTGCCCCACAGGGTTCAAGTGCGGTATCAATTATCAGCCTCCAACTGTTGTTCCAGGGGGAGATCTTGCCAAGGTGCAGAGGGCAGTGTGCATGATCTCCAACTCCACAAGTGTTGCTGAGGTTTTCTCACGCATTGACCACAAATTTGACCTTATGTATGCCAAGAGGGCGTTTGTGCACTGGTATGTTGGTGAGGGCATGGAAGAGGGTGAGTTTTCTGAGGCTCGTGAAGATCTCGCTGCCCTTGAGAAGGATTATGAGGAGGTCGGAGCAGAGGCTACGGAAGGTGATGAAGGCGAGGATGGAGATGAGTATTGATTAAGGACTTTGCATTTTTAGTTACGTTTTCGTGATGGGTTTCTTTTATGTAGTTTCCTTGGCTTTATTTTCTAAGTTGTTGCCATATGCTGCTGTTATTTGCATGAATGGTTTGTCATTTGGTGGAGCTTGCTCTGTTCCAGCACTAAGCAACTTCAATGATATGATTGTGGCTCTTTTAGTTAAAATTGGAATGTTTATGCGCAGTAATTTGATTGTCTTTGTGATTGCGGAGCTTAATTATGCGTGATTGCGTTTGAAAAAATTATAAAAACTTACATCATGCATGGATTGCATTTGAAATCTATAGTTTTATAGCTATTGTTTGTACTATTCTTCTAAAGATTTTTCTTTTTTGAAAGGATTCTCCTAGAGTTTGATCTCAATAATGAGTAATAGAAGTTTGTATTCAAATTTCAAGGACTAAGTTACTTAGATTAAACACAAAGAATAATATAAATAATACCTAAGAAAATGCATTTTAAAAAAAGAACTAAACATAAATATAATTCTATTAAGTATTGTTTAAGTTGTTTTTCAATTAGAATTGGAGTTTAATTTAAGTATAATAAAAGCTTACATTATGTTAGTTATTGAGACGTAGTTCCAGTTCTAAGGACCTAAATGTTATATAAGTTTTGTCATATATTGAATAAATAAATAAAAAAGATTATGCAAGTTATTGAAATGTAATAGTACCGATTCTAATGACCTAATAATTGTTACATAAGTTTTGTCATTTTTAATGAAATCATGGGTTGCACATCACGTGCCGGTACATAAGTAGAGAAGGCATTAGAAAAGGGATTCATTTGTTTAGGCACACCAAGTAAGAAATACTATTATTCATCAAAAATAGTATATAAAGAGAAGAAATGTTAGCTTTGCCAAAAGCGTCGATGTTCTTTTTATAGTGTTGATTATTTAGCCTTGATGGAATTCATGCATATTGCATGTGTCTATTAAAAACTACTGTATTACGAAATTCTAGGGTTTCCCTGGAGAGGGTGCGTCTAGTCTAGAGTAGTAAATTTTTAAATGTAGAATTTCAAGATATTGGAGGAAACTATTCTGCCAACTGCACAGACGCATAGTACATAATTCTAGGGAGATGTGTAAAATGCAAAGCCGAACCTGCATAATTTGTCATATGACAATAAGCGGCCCAATTTAATTTGATTGAATTGAATTATTACCTAATATATTATATACTCAATATATATAATTACAAGTGCAAATGGAACTTTTGCAGGCCTGAAAGCCTTGAATACGTGGTTTGGTAAAGAAAAATGTTTGTTTACAATGATGTAAAAAGTATGATAAAGAAAAATAAGAGATATTAATGAAATATTTAAAATTAGTGTATGTTTGGTAAATAGAAAGAAACACAGGAACTGAGAAATAAAGAGAAAGAAAAAAGCTGTGAATGCTCATGCGGATTCTCAGGGTTTTAATCTCGGAAGCATAGTTGCTGCTTCCCGCTTAGCGTATCCTTGCATTGTAGGTTCTAGCAGTAACACGGACTTATATCCCTCACTGTAAGGAAGGTTTCAGGCAAAATAATCGTTTTCATTTTATTTTTTTTAATTGCAACCTATGGAAGATAAAAACAAGGAACATGAATCCGGTTTCGTTTGTAATCAAGAATCTCAGACAAATAATGAACCTCAGGTATGGAACTCTCGTTTTTCTGATCAATCTTTTGCGGCTTTACAAATTCAGCTTCTTGTGAAGCCTTTTTCTATTTTATTTTTGTTCCCCCTTTCTTTTTTTCCCTGTTTTTTTCTGGCTTAGTTCTTTGTTAATACAATCACAGAATAACAGAGGCTAGATATGAATATCAGTCTTAGGAACGGTGGAAAGAAAAGTAGGAATGCAATTTGAACTAAAAAGAAAATGAAAAGAAAGTAAAGATTGAATAAATTTTTACTTTTAAAAATTCATTTTTTTCCCTCTTTGGCTTCAAAAACACACATTATGATATCTACTACTTTTCTTCTATCTTAGGGTTCTCATCTTTTTAATTGGAATCATATGTAAAGGAGTAGCATGAATACCTCAAATATGAAGAATCATAAAAACCAATTTCAGTTGTTTAAATAGTCCTTTTGAGTTTATTTAGATGAATATGATGATTAACAGCACAACCAAGAGAATGCACAGCCAAATGTGACTGTTGGTCCTATTGCCAAAATTAGTAGTCCCTCACCTTCACATGACAGCATGCCCAACTCAAATCAGCAACAACAACCTCCAATTGTTCAATGGCCTTGTACTCCTCAAAATGCCACAGAACAGTTCTTGACAATGCACTTCCCCACCCAAGCATCACCACCTGGTGCCTTAAATCAATGGCAGCAGTTTCAATATCAGCAGGTATTTGCACAGACAGCATCATCCTTTTGGCAACCGCAACCGCCAGGAGCAAATGTCCCTTCATTCTTTCAGCCCTTTACTGATACTGGCTTTCAAGGAGGACCTTCCTCAACAATACAGACACTACTTCCCAATATGTCTTGCCATTACACATTTCCTGGCTTTCCACGTAATTATGCAACTTTTACTCTTCATATAGCACACAATACTTTATACTGCAGTTATTTTAGAGTTGAATTTGATAGTTATTTTACCAAATAGAATACTATGGGAGTAGGAGTGTTTTTCCCTGCGTTTCTTTCTATTACTAGAGTATATTTGAAATGAATGTATCTGTAATTGAGCATAGTGAATTTTACTAGCTAATACATCATGTTTTATATTATTGTCATCTGGCAAGCACAAATATGACATAGAACGCAGATATATGACAAACATAAGTTAAGGGACGTGACAACAGGGCTATAATATGACATACAAAATTAGTATAAAATTAACATAAAACAAAAATATTACGAAGAGCGTGAGGCATTGTAGACAACTAGACATTATAAATACTATAATTTGTATAATTATTGTGGTATTGTCATTTGTTTTGGCATAAAAAATTAACAAATAAAAGTAAGAAAATTGTAATGTGCAAGTATTAAAGTGTTCAACACGGATATGAGTCCCAAACATGACCAATATTTTGATCTTTGAAGTGTATGCGCTTCCTTTGTTGTCAATGTCAGCTACTGGTTGAGTGCAGTCAACATATAATTTAGGCTATAACATAAAGTTTGATACCTTGTTTACAGATTCTTGGGATCCACCTTCTTACATGGCTCAGTTGTACCAAATGCAGCATCCTTATGTTTTCAGTTTTCCTGGTGCACCTAACTTTTCTTCAGCAACTCCTAAGGTGCCTGATCGCTTAGCTTCTGTAGAGCATTCTTCCCAAAATGGAATTATGAGACCACCTTCAAAACTTTCTCAGAAGCATCAACAACTTTGGGAAGCTCAGGTGAATACTTCTCAGCTCACACTCAAATTATGATCATTATGATTTCTGTTGTCTTGAGTCTTGACTACAGATATGAACAAATATTTCTTGCAGTCAGCGGAGAATGTTAAGCTGTGGAGTGTGATAAATAAATTGCAAGCTGAAGTTTCTGATTACAATGATCGGCTGAAGAAGCTTGAAGAAGAAGTATCCTCGTTCAAAAAGAAAGCAGAAGTGCCCACTAACAAAGTTATTGGGACAATTCCTGTATTAACAGTGCAACCAAAAAAGAGAGGAGGGCCTAAGAGATCATTGGCTTCAGTGGATCCATCATATGAGTCTCACCTCCCAGCTGGCGGTAAAAAGCCTGCACTAAGTAACTATCTGTATCAGAGTAAATCACCCTTTGGAGCAGTTAAATCACCCATTTTTGAAAAAGTTATCCTTAAAAAAGTGGAAAATAAAGAAATAACTACTCGTTCCACTACTACAATGGTGCAGCACGAAAGCAATGTAAACATCTTAAATGCTGTTAAAGATGTGAGCTGCAATACCCAAATTAATCAAAGCAACCCAATTATGTCTGCATGTCAAGGCCAAGTTCCATGTGGAAATGGAGTAAATGTTAATTTTGGAAAGGATCATGACTTGAAAGTAGTCTACTCTGAACCATCACAACCAGATAAAGTTTTGAAAAATAGTAGCATGGGTGTTTCAGCTAAGTCTGTTGGAAATACTGGTAATGGGAATGTTGGGTTGACTTCTTGCGCACCTTCTCAAGACACTGCAAAGGATATGCTAGATGTTGCTCGTCGAAGTTTCTTCCATAATGGCAGTTTCATCCAACAAGGAGGAAACATAACTCCTGGATGGAGTTTGAGTTTTGCAAATGAAGAGGATGCTTAAGAAGATATGGAAGATGCTATGGAAGAATCAGCTAAAGGTGAAAATGAAGTAATGGGGGATGACTCTAGCTCCGCTGCTGAAGAAATTGGTGTACCAAAAGACCTAGGTGGTGGTTGGTTGCCCCATGAATGATGCTATGGCAACTATTCCAAAAGCCAAAGCTATGTCTCCCCTTAACAACTGGTAGTATTTTTACAAGAAATGTCTCATACATCTAGTTCCCTAACAATAGATTTTTAGTATAATGGGATCACTTTGCTCAACTGGGATAATCTTCTAGCCAGGTGAAGGGTCACCAGTCACCAACTTGCCCAGGATTTTTGGTATAGACTATAGAGCAGTATGTAGATTTTTGTTAATATTTGTCATATCATTCAGGAAATTCATGCGGTTGGTCCTTTTGAGTCACTTGTATAGGCTATTTATTACAAAAAAAAAAAAGCGGTTATATTATAATAAAAATTGATTGAAAAGTAGTATATTTGAAAATAAATTAATACAGCACCAGAACTGAAATACCCATTAATATCAAATAATGACTTTTATTTAAAATTGTTTTAGCTACATAGGACTACGGGAAGGAAGAACCACTCGCACGCAGATGCCGATATGAATATTGTACGTATTTTGTAATGTTTTTAAAAGAGAATTAAGAACGCTATCCAATAAATTTAGAATAAAAAAATTACATTATATTTTAAATTTAATATAAAAAATATGCCCAATATGTAGTTTCAAAAAGATTTAATTAAGTTTTTCATACTTAAAATATAATTTATTTTTAAAAAATTACTTAACATTCATTTTTTTCCCAACTACTTAGAAATTTTTTACGTTTCATTTTAATACATGTCGTTTCATGTCATTAATTGTATTTTTGATACCTTGTTCCAGAGATTGTCCTAGACGTGATGACCGTTGCCTCCCGCACCACCACGAACAATTGTTCCTCTTCTTTTTTTTCATTTTTTAAAATAAAAAAAAAAACAAAAATTAATGACATAAAGAAGCATGTGCCTACATGTTTAGTGACCAAGTGTGATGACGTATGTTACATTATCACTTAACGGATGCATATTAATGATATATACGCAAAAAAAATTCAAGTACTTAGGAAGAAAAAAATGAATATTAAGTTTTTTTTTTTTAAAAAAATCATGTTTTAGATATGAAAAACTTAATTAAAATGTTAAAAAACACTGAGAAAGATAAAAAAGAGTGATATTGATTCATCGTGGGACCTATGATCCTCACTCTCACAATTGCTACTTTTACCACCCATGCGGGTGACATTTTTGTTTGTTCCAAAAATATCATTCTCACATACTCATGATTCTATTGACCAAAAGGAAAATTTCATAATGGATTTTATCAATAAAATCATATTTTGGTTGTATAATTTTTTTGCATTTCCACTTATATAAAAACATGTTTCTGTTGTATATTGTTTTACAATTTTTTAATTAATTCGAGATACAAGTTATTTGTTTCAAAGTGATTAAATTATTTGTGATATAGATATCCTATTTAAATTGATATTAAATTAATTAACATACAATTTAGTATTTTTAAGGTAGTCAATATCATAATATAGATTATCTGTTTTAATTAAAATTGAATTAATTAGATAGAAGTTATCATTTATAAAAGTAATTGAATTAATTATGATACTAATTTATATCATGATTAATTTGATTCGAATTAAATATGATAACTTGGGTCATCATTAATTCAAATTGAAATAAAAAATTAATTATACCAAAATTAATTCTATTGCAGTTTAAAAGGTAACTTATATTTAACAAAAAGAAAATATATTTTCATTGTTAAGAGGGATACTAAAAAATTACACAATTCAAACATAACTCCATAAACGATAACTCATATATCTTAAAAATCAAATATTTTCATTTTTTTAATAAAATATTTCGATAAGCTTTAGTTATTTATCACAATAAATGATTTTTTTTAAAGTCAGAATAAATGATATACTGATAGTAATGGGATATTTTTTGAAAATTGGATAAAAAATTCCCAAAAAACATTAACGATATTTTTTGGAATGTTAACTTTTAAATGATAAACCAAATACGATTGATAGTTTTAGCAAGACATTGATATCTTATGTTAACATTTCACTAAATACCTTTATTAATTATGGAACAAAATTATGATCATCGATAGAAGATTAACTCTCATTAAAACTTAATCTTTTTAATATTAATTAAATATTCTTTAAATTTATCCTAATTTTTTTTTTTGACGCGGGGTTCAAATGAAAAAAAAAATCAAAAATAATTTCACATTCTAAAAGTTTTTAAAATAGACTCTCAAAAGAAGAAGAAACTAGATGTTGATTTAAGACGTATATGAACATCTTAGATTATATTATTATATTAATTGAATAGTTTTGTAATTAATGTCATTTTCAGAAGCATATTTAAAGGCTTAGTTTAATAAAAAAAATTGTGTACATTTAGTGCATAAAATTTGTGATCCGGACTTTTTGGTGGAATATGGGAAGTATTGAATTGAAATTCATGACTTTTATAGTTTGACTTTATGAAGCAGTGAGTAGAGAATGGGGATCCCGGGTCATAATCAAATTAATTAAGCCAACATGGAAATTACATATTCAATACCATCCATTTTAGCAAGGATACATAAGTACATCCGAATCTTCCAATTAATCCAACTGTAGAATTAAATTGATTTATAGTAAGTAAGGTCATTCTATATAAAAGGGTAAAAATCTTCCTCTATCCTATCAGAGAATCATTTATAATTTAATATTAAAATGCCACGAATGGGCATTATATTATATTATATGGTATGGTTTGCAATCCTTTCTCTATTAGCACTCTTACCTAAAAGACAAATAACAGGGGTATTTCTAATGCAACTCTCTTCCTCTAGATACAATTGAGAGAGAATGGCCATGGCCACGGGCACCCTTGACCACAAAGCGAAATCGAAACCTCCAAGGCCGAAGAAGCGAATATGTTTTTCATTCGCAGCGTACGCCAGCGACCTCCTTAATTGCCTCAAAGCCTCGAAGGTGGTAATCGACGAAGGACTCTCCGACGCAGAATTCTCAAACATCGAATCCAAATTGAAATTCTCCTTCCCACCGGACCTACGCGCGATCCTCCAACAAGGCCTTCCCGTTTCCCAAGGCTTCCCCAATTGGCGTTCCTCATCGACACAGCAACTCCAAATTCTCCTCAACCTCCCCGCCTCATCGATTCTGCGTCGCGTCTCCAACGGGCCCTTCTGGCCACCTTCGTGGGGTCCAGCACCGCCCGACCCGACCCGACTCATTGCCCGATTGTTGCATGATGCACCGCCGCTCGTTCCGATTTACCGCCATTGTTACATTCCCTCCTCCCCCGACGCGGCCGGGAACCCTGTTTTTTACGTCGACAACGAAGGTGATGTTCGCTTGCTGAGCTTTGATGTGGCGGGGTTTTTTCGGGAGTTTCTGGCGCGGGGGCCGGAGGAGCCGGTGTGGGCGGCAAAGGAGGCGAGGAGGGTGAGGTTCTGGTCGGAGGTGGCGAACGGGCGGTGCGGGGGGTGGTGGTGGTGGGGCGGCGAGAAGGGGGAGCTGGGAGGGTGTCTGGAGAGATTGGTGTGGAAATTACGCGAGGGAGGGTGGACGGAAGAGGAGATAGGGGAGATGATGGCGGTGGAAGAAGAGAACAAGTTGAAATTCAATGACAAAGAGGCAATGGCGTGGCACGTCAGAGTGTTGTCCTTGGTTTTGCTGCGTGGGGGATGGAACAGGGAGGATGTGGTCTATTCCCTGGGTGTCGTTGCTCATCAAGATCAACTCAACGCCTTCTAACCTTGTCACTTCTCATCTCTTTTTCCTTTCTACCTTTTCCCATCCTCTACTATTGCATTCATTTCACCACTCCTTTTTTTAACGTTAGGATCATCATTTTAAATTGCGATTACCATCTTATTAATTTGCCCTAATGATCATAGATCGTAATTTAAAATTATGATTAAGAATACAATAATTTAGAAATATAGAATACATACAGGACAAGATAAATAATAGTACTATTTTTTGTAAACAAAATTTTAAGGGCGATTAAACATAGTTTAATTTCTCAGTTTCCACCTAAAAATAAGTTGATTTATTATTGAAGGAACTAACTAATCCCTCGTTTTCCGCCATCAGAAAGGAACCGAATCACGCGAATTTGCATGGAACATGACAATTGAATTGATTCGCCCTATACGGTAGATGTGCTTCTGTTTCAAGCTTCATTCCTGGACCACAATCAGGCCTTGCATAATATCCAGTATTTTTTTTTCCTGTGAAGGCAAAAACGTTACGCATTTCTCAATTCTGGTGGTTTAATTTTTATTCCTTTACTTAGGTGGTCATGATATTTTTATTTTTATTTTTATGTTTCATGAAATGAAGAATATATACTATAAAATTGTCACGGGTGTAGCCGTGTATTTAGGACAATTGGGCACATTCGGGGAAAAGTCCCGTCTCTAGTTGTTTCTAGAAATGACTTGGGTGATTGCAGTGACGCCAAGCAGAGCATTACGACCGGCCAAAGAAAAATAATCCGTGTTTTGATGCAAATGACAACCCACCCTTTTGGAGTTACTATAGTCTACAGAATTTGAATCCTTAATTACAAGTTAGAACAACTTCACCATTGCTCAATAAACTATACATATTTTGCTCAGTTTTCTTGTTTGTCGCTTTCGATTTTCGTTTAATGACAAGATGATAGCACTTGAGTAACAGTTTTAACTTTTTAAAATTTCAGGTAGTTTAACAATTATCAGCAATTATTCAGGTATTTTTATATAAAGGCAACGAATCAATTATTTTTGTAATTGACAGTAATTATTTTCATTTTAAACTTTCAATATTCATGAAAAAAAATATATTATATATTAAAAAATTTAATTACATAATTAATGTGAGTTAAATTTGGAATGAAAAAAAAGGACATCCTTAAGTTAAATTTGTGTTTTATATAATATTGATTGATCGATTTTTCTAGGTCAATATAAAATAATCTAAAATAATAATTATAATGAGGCAAAAAAAAAAAGATTCAACTTATATGTCATTATTTAATAGTGTGATTTCCAAAAGATATCATACTTGATGTGATCTTTAAAGTTATTAGGTGTAATTATTTTTTTAAAAAGGAGATGTAATTAATCTTTAGATTGTGTATTCCCGTTCTTATAAAAAATACACTACTATTTAATTTATCCTTTTATTATTATTTAAAAATAATTATTATAATAATTATTCTTTTTCTCCCAAAATAATTTTAGTTTTCGTCTTTAAAAAAATTAAATTCACTGATATTTTCACTTTTCAATTAAATTCTCAAATATTTATTCTATTTATTCTTCTAATATATATTATTATCTTAAAAGAGATAATAATATATTTATTGAAAAAGAATAAGAATAATTTAGTAAACACAATTTTCTTGAGATATTTTTTTTCTTAATACGTGAGAAGAAATCTTAAATAACATCAATCAATTTGTGAGGAGGGAGTATTAACGGTTATTGTTGACTGTGTCTATCACATGTATCTTGATTTGAATTTTCTCGTCTCATAAGGTTGTTGACTTTATTCTTCTAACTGAACAGCATCTAATATCTTCTTATACTTTTTATACTTTTAATATCAACTAAATGATTTAATAAGATATATATCAAAAGTAAATTTCAAATACATATTTTATCTCTAAAATTCAAATAAACTCCTAATATGTATAAGATATATTTTCTAGTGTTTTTAATGTCAATCGAACAATTTAACATGTTTATTTCAATCAATCAATATCAAAATCCTTAGTTCTAACTTGATCTTTTTTTTAAGTTATCAACAATTAAAAATATATCCCAACATAAATTATTTATCACAAATATAACATTATTTCTATGTTAAATTTATTTATATTTAAATTATAATTTAGGTATTAAAAATATTTATTTATTATAAATTTTAATGTATAAAATAAATATTAATTTTGTGTATGTATATGCCAAAATATAATTTTTTTTACTATGGTTAAAATAGAAGTTGAGGAACAAATTAATTAAGTTTTGAATTTCTAGACATCAATTGTTTTGGAGAAAAAAAGGCTAAAAATCAATAATCATAGAAAGAAAGTAGTATGAATAATTTAAATCTTACAACGTCTTATTTTCTCTATATAGTAAGTATTGAAAATGTTTTTTTTAATTTCCTAGATATTAAATATATTTATAAAATAATAGGTGAAATTCATAATAGAATATGGTCAATATGTAGCATTACACTATTCTACTATAAATTTGATACGTATTGGCCACATGAAGATGTATTGTTCTTCATGTTGGCCAAATAACAATACATCTCTTAACCAAAACAAAAAAAAAAAAGAGTAAGATTTAAAGAAGAAGAAGCATGATACAATTGATTTATTTGAATTATCAGTATCACTTCGTGGGAACAATATCATTGTGAATGATTGTTGTATTTGTTCCTGACGAAGATCAACATACTATTTCACATGACCTCATCCTAATCATTTGTAGAATTAAAAACTGCCTTGATAATTCCATTTTGGATTGTTATGATCATCTCTGGTCAATGTGTTAATTCTTCTTTCTCTTTCTGTGATTCAACTGGTTCATTATGAGCTCTATATACATTTTTACCTGAATCAATGTTCTCATTCTCAACCTGCCCGACGTCATGATTATTCCTCGAAGACGCATCTTTTCCTTCAACAATAGAAGAATCAGAAGCACTGCCTGGTTCATCATGACCATTGTCATTAATTAGCATTTGCTTTGCCACTATATTCTCCATTAGTCACATTTCTCTCATGAGCTCCTGATGAATTTGTTAAGATGGAATCAACTTGTTCCACTGCAGCATCTGACAACGTTTTATTGTGGAAAATTGAGTCCTTTACCTTGGAATTTTCAGATGTTTCAAGCTGTTTTTCAGTTCTATTTGATGTTGTGTTAGTACCATTATGCAAGTGAAGAGCTTCTACATGATCACTCGGAGGCTTATTAGGCTCTTGCTCCCGCTTATCTGAGTCAGTAATGGAACTTTTTTGTGAATCATTCTTTTTCTCAGCTTGATTCTCACTAGCTACCATTTCCTTGGTTGGTTATTGTGACAACAGAATTAGTCATTTGTGTAGTTTTTGGTTGTGTTGCATTTCAGACCCTCTCCTTTAGATGAACATGAACTAGTTCGGTACCATTTGTTTGAGACTCCAACTCAAATTCATTGTTTTCTCTTCTGTCAGATTTTTTTGTCTTGTTCAAACCTTCATTGGAGGCATAATTTTCCTCCTCAGCCTCCTCATTGTTCCTTTCACTGTTTTTATCCTGAACTCGATCTTCGAATGAATCCACTTCCCGAATCTGATCATTTTGTGTTGTAATACTCTCCTCTTTATCTTCTTGCTTGTGATTCCTCCATATGTTCCTTTGCTTCTATTTTGTTTTGATTGATCTCTTCATCCTCCTCATTATCTGTCTTTGTTTCTCTCGTCTCTTCTTTTCCTGTCTCGTTTTTATCCTCACTAATCTCTTTACTTTGATTGTCCTCTTCCACCTTATTTTTGTCGTCTTCATTCTCCTTTGTTACACTATCACTCTCCTTGATTGCCTTATGCTCATTGTCTGACTTTCCTTCTTGTTGGTCACCGAATTCTCTTCAGTGTCTTGATCTACTGGATCCTTTCTATGCTCAGATTTTTCTTCGTTGTTATTCTGCTCATTCTTTTGCTTTAGGATCTCATTTTCCATACCAGTAACATTATCGGTCTTCTTTTGCTTTTCATGCTCGTTTTGTTCTTCATCCGTTTCCTCCTTGTCCCTTGTTGCATCTAAGATAGATGATTGCTCCACGTTAGGATGGGGGTCTTTCCTCCCTAACTTCACAACCT
This sequence comes from Glycine max, assembly GCF_000004515.6. Classification (NCBI taxonomy): domain Eukaryota; kingdom Viridiplantae; phylum Streptophyta; class Magnoliopsida; order Fabales; family Fabaceae; genus Glycine; species Glycine max. The sequence continues at coordinate 54,244,734 of NC_016088.4, read as the reverse complement.
CATTGTCAGCTGTTGTCGCTTCACCATAGGATCTTTTTTTCTCACGAGAATGTTGAACTAGTTAAACCATCCAGATACAAACGCCAAGTAGAACACATATTTGAAGAGATTCACCTTGAAGTCTTTGCATGTCGAATTCCTCAGTTGAGCCTCAAAATTTTGCCATTTTTCCTATATACCTGCCCAAAACGTTGATAGTTATTAGAGCATCTACAATGAGACTTGTTTAACAAAAAAAATTATAACTTATAGTATGTCATTGTTTAAAATTAGAAAAAATTGTTTATATAAAAAATCATTATTGATGTTTAACTTTATATTAAATATAATAGAGAAAATATAATATTTGTAAGTAGCTTATTAATAAACATACCCAATGTAAAGAAATTTAATTAAGTTGTTTAAGATTGAGGTGACATAATTAGATTGCTTATATAAACATCATTAAAGATGCTCTTGGACACAGAAAAAGAGTTAAAAAAAATTCTCCAGCAAATTTCGTCAAACAACTGCTAATTCAAGATTCAAATATATTACTCAGACCAGACCCACTCTAAGAAAAGCACTTACGAGAACAAATATTTTTAACAGTACTGTGTAATCCACACGGTCCACGGATCATAGTTTACAAAAATCTAGACCACAACTGTTAAGTGTACTCATCATGAAATTTGGCTATATCTATCAATGTTATAAATTTCTAATTCAAATTATCAGCAGGCAACAATGGAAAGAGCAAAAACGTATTCGTATTCTGAAGCCAAAACAGTTGGAGAGAATAACATTACAAGCATGTATGACCAAGAATAAATAATTGCTGAGAGTGCATTTACATTGAAAAATAAAAAAAAAAGATAACAAAAGTGCAATTACATTGAAAAATAAAAAAAGGCGTTCTTTAACCAAACTGAAATATTAAATTGAAATTTAAATATATAATCCAAATCAATTGTTTTTTTTGGTACAAAAAAAAGTTTAGGTGAGACTAATTCAATTAATTACTTTATTTGCTCTAAAATTGAATTAAAATAATTGCAATGTGTTTAATTTTCAGATTATTTTTACCCGAATCATCTCCTCACTTGATAACTCTTTATTTTTTAGCACAACTTTTTGTTTTTTTTTTTTTAACTTTAGTGTATATACCTTTCATCTATTTTTGTTTCTATATTACTATATTCATAAGTTTTTGGAATTAATTTATTTTGCTTCTTTTTTTTCAGTCTACAAAAATAGAAAAAAATGTTTTGAAAAGTTTTAAACAAACCATTTTTATCAAATAGTTTTATTTTTATGTATTGACTGTCTAGAAAATTTTATATTGTCAAAAAATTAGAAATTATTATTGTAATTTTAAGATAATTATTATAAAAATTAATAAATTTATTATATTTAATAGTTTATGATAGAACTTTTTACACCGATAGCCAATGCATGGACTGTTAAATCATATAAGAATTTTTTAAAAAAAAACTTTAAAAACATTATAATTTTTAACTAAAGGCATTTCATTTCTTAAGAAAATATTATGTTAATTTTTACATTTAATAGTACTTTACACATATACGTCAAAGATAAATTATATTACAACTTTATATCAAAAGTGAAATAAATAAAAAATTGGTGAATATTACGAGTAATAATACTAACAAAGCACATACCAGGAAGAAACTGGGTTCTGGGACTTGAACGATTTTGGATGTGATGGCGTCCTCACTTCCTACCAAGAAGCAAGCAACCAGAAGTTAGAGGAAAATAACTTTTTATGCCAAAACTGCAAATGGCAATGGCATCTGAGTGAGAAAGTCATATTTATAGATTGGAAAAAAGGCAAAACGACGTCGTCCACTGTCAAACCCCATCCGCGATCATATAATAGATAAGTTAAGTCGGTTACACTCAACTAATTCTCCACCGTCAGATTCCCTCTGTTCGTCTTTATCTTCAAAAGCCCCAAATCAAATCCGAATAATAATTAGGTTTTTCTCTTCGTCTTTCATTTTCTTATTCTTCACCAAACCGATAAGCAGGAAATAGCTAGTGAGACTAATCCATCGCACAAACCTCACCGATTCAATGACCTCTAAGCTAATTGCTTCCAATCTCCGTCACCAAATCACAAAATCAGCCCAAAACCTCCGCCGCCAGCTCCTATCCACGGCGGCGGCGGCGGCAGTGCCGGAACACGATGGGAACAACTCCAACTCTTTGGGAATGACGATGAAGGGCGTTCGAATCTCCGGAAGACCCCTTTACCTGGACGTGCAGGCAACATCTCCGGTGGACCCGCGCGTACTTGACGCGATGCTCCCTTTCTACATCTCTCGCTACGGAAACCCTCACTCTCGCACCCACTTCTACGGCTGGGAATCCGACGAGGCCGTGGAGCACGCGCGCGCTCAGGTCGCTTCCCTCATCGGCGCTTCCCCCAAGGAGATAGTCTTCACCTCCGGCGCCACCGAGTCCAACAACATCTCCGTCAAGGGCGTCATGCACTTCTACAAGGACAAGAAGCGCCACGTCATAACCACGCAAACGGAGCACAAGTGCGTCCTCGACTCCTGCCGCCACCTTCAGCAGGAGGGTTTCGATGTTACCTATCTTCCCGTTGAATCTGACGGGTTGATTGATTTGGATAAGCTTAGGGCTGCGATTAGGCCTGATACCGGTCTCGTTTCGGTTATGGCGGTGAACAATGAAATTGGAGTGGTTCAACCGATGGAGAGAATTGGGAGGATTTGCAAGGAGTTTAATGTGCCTTTCCACACTGATGCAGCTCAGGCTTTGGGGAAGATTCCCATTGATGTGGAGAAGTGGAATGTGAGTTTGATGTCATTGAGTGGGCATAAGATTTATGGCCCTAAGGGGGTTGGGGCTTTGTATATGCGTAGGAGGCCCAGGATTAGGGTTGAGCCTCAGATGAATGGGGGTGGGCAAGAGAGGGGAATTAGGAGTGGGACTGTTCCCACTCCTTTGGTTGTGGGGATGGGTTCCGCGTGTGAGGTGGCGAAGAACGAGATGGAGTATGATGAGAAGAGGATTTCTGCTTTGCAGCAGAGGCTGCTTAATGGGATTAGAGAGAAGCTTGATGGGGTGGTGGTGAATGGGAGCTTGGAGAGGCGCTATGTGGGGAATTTGAATTTGTCATTTGCTTATGTTGAAGGGGAGAGCTTGCTCATGGGTTTGAAGGAGGTGGCTGTGTCCAGTGGCAGTGCCTGCACTAGTGCTAGTTTGGAGCCTTCGTATGTGTTGAGGGCGTTGGGAGTTGAGGAGGACATGGCTCACACTTCTATTAGGTTTGGAATTGGGAGGTTCACTACAGAGGCCGAGATTGATAGGGCGGTTGAGCTCACCGTTCAGCAGGTGGAGAAGTTGAGGGAAATGAGTCCGCTTTATGAAATGGTCAAGGAAGGGATCAACATCAAGGATATTCAATGGGCACAACACTGATTATCAAGCTTTATTATTTAGTTATATTGTATCCTTGATGTTACATTACAATTAAGAATTTACCCTGGTAGAGCTATTTATTAGGTATACACCTTTTATTTAAATGATTGGTAGTTTTACTTTTGTCTGAGGAAAGACATGCTTTGGTACTTTATGGGCTAACCAATGTTGGTGTTATTATGGTTTCAGATGAACCTCTCCCACACTTCTTCCTAGTTTCCCCTTCCTCGGCTTAAGGAATAGCGATTTCAAGTTTTGCTCTATCTCTGTTCTTGGATCGGGGAGAGGGGGAGCTGGCGCAGGTACCTTGGTTTTGTTTTGCATTTTTGGTCGTTTGTACTATGGTATTGAACTCGTCCAGCATTGAGGCACAGGCCTCTTTCGCCATTTCTAGCTTTGCTCTGGAAATTGCTACTTGTTATACTAAACATAATAAAAAGATATAAACCCAATTCTCTGTAACTTATGTCTGCAGTAAAAAAAAATGTCTACTAGTATTATTCTCTAAACTTTTTTTGCATTATTTCTTTCCTTTCCCTGTTTTCTCTGTGAAAGAGATTAGAATTTTACTTTTAATATTATTGTGTTGCAATTTTATATTCAATTCTATCAATCATATAAAATATTTTCATTCAATTTTCTGTACTGTGCGCGCTAGGTAAGGTGTGATTTCGTTATTATCATTCCAAGGAATACATGGAAAGCAACATAATTACTATGTTGATGGAATAGTGTTAGGATCCCATTGCAAGGTAAGGACACGTCCAACATTATAAGATTCTAGTATGGGAGTTATCAGACTTTGGGCTTCTAATTACAACAATGAACTTTTGTGGAGTGGTTATTTCAAGATTCTTATTAATTGGTATTAGAGTATTTTACCATATTTCTTAGCTACGAATGAGCAGTGTGGGTGGTGACATCTACATTCCAATGTTTGCTTGGGACTAGTCATCGGGATTGTGCATATAGCCAACCCGTGTGGGCGTGACTTGAGTTTCATATTTCATATTGAAAGGACGAGATTCTACTGTGAGATCTATAAGGTCTTAGACTTCCAAGTTCCAAGTACAGTAACTTTTGTGTGTTAAAAAAAATACTAGTTTTTGTGGTGGCATTCTACCTAAGTTCTTGTCCATAGATATTATTTTTGCTTTCCCGAAAGTATTCTCTGAACCCTTACCATGCTTTTGGATATGTCAATTCAACCGGGTGATTCATTTTAATTGGACAATTAAAATTCTCTTGGTTGAAATGACTTGTTTGTAAAAATTATTTAAAAGGAAATTAAAATGCTGGTATTTTTATGGGGCAATTAATTGTACTAAATCAATGGAATTTAAAATACTACCAAAAAATAGAAAATTTGAAATTCCACGCCCCTAACTCACTCTCATCGCCTCGTGACTCCACGCTCAACTCACTCTTTCACTCTCATCGTCTCTCAACTCCATGCTTGGAACTCGCTCTACTCTTGTGTGGTGATTCAAATTGTGTTCTCACTCTCTCGTGCAACAATTCACCCCTCTCACTCTCTCATGGTGGTTCACACTCTTGCGTGGTGGTTCAAAGTGTGTTCTCACTTTCTCTCACACAGTGGTTCACGCTCTCACTCTCTCATGGTGGTTTATGCTTTCACTCTCATGGTGAGTTCATATGTTCGTATTGTGTCTCTGATTTTTGTTAATGTGTTTTGTTATTTAATTTTGTTGATTTTGTTTTTTTATCTAGGGTTTGGCTTTTGATGATTTGTTTGTCTCTTTCTTTTCATCTCTGTATATCTCTGCATTTGTGCACTTGTCTCGGATGATTGCTAACTTTTGATCTACAAAAGCACCACTAGTTGATAACCTAATCATGAAGAGTAGTACTTATGAGAAGGTTACAATTTAAAAAAATTATATCAGTTGTTAGGGGTGGGGTAAATGATGTGGCTTACACCAGTATCAGTAGCAATAGGGTTTCCAATACGGTTTAATTCTATCTCCAGTCAATGATAGTATTGTTAATGAGTGATTGTAGGCCTGGGATCCGAGCCTTGATGTCAGATTCCAAATGTTGAAAATTTAAACATATATTTAACAAAAAAAAAAAAAAAAAAATAAGGACGATAATCAACTCAGCAATTTGGAAACAATCGGTTGCATCCCAAGAGTCAATGCATCCATTGAATTTCAATTTTCAAGTAACACCTTCTACTAGGACCACAATTCTGCATACCTTAGATAGCACCTTTCCTAGATGCACAAAGCCCATTCTGGAAGCAAGATGTCTGCATTGCTTAATTTTCTGAAACTACAAAATAACTTTTCCCGTGCTAAGTTCTTGGTCAAAGGACAACATGAAGGAAAGACTTTTCCCAAGGAAAAGGAAAACCTTGCAGCAAGTGAATGCTTACCTCAGCTGCGTCAGTACCCTTGTCTATAAGATTAATCTTTGTCAAAACTCCAAATGTCCTTTCCCCTGAAAATTAATTTTTTTTTTGTGCAATTTCCAGGTTCTTTGTATTAACTTTACATTTTTTTTTTCTTTTTCTAGCAAAAACCTTTTCATGGGAAAGTTTTCTGACTCTAAACATTGAAAGTTGAAAATCTGTTCTCAACAGTCCACTTGTGTATAGAAATTTCCTACCCTTTTGGTACTAATTATTAAACAAATTAGTCAAGTAATTAATCTGGTTTCTGCTTGGGGCAGGAGTTGGAATTCAATAAGCTGATCAAATTATGAACTAAACTGAATTGGGAGTTTAAAAACTGGACCATTTTTAACAGTGTACTGAATGAAAGAAACGATTCTGTTCAGTTTTTGCAAATTCTAGTTTAGTTAAATTAAGGGAGAACCGTTTTCCAGTTTGGTTCAATTTCATTTTGCAAAGGCTACAAACGTGCTCTGGTATTCATTATTATTATTTGAAACAATCGAACATAGAGTACAAAGCCTGTTGTTGATTAGGGGTAAAAGATAAAATATATGTTGTGGTTGATATTCTGTTAATGGGAATGAGTGTTGCCATTCCCTTGTGTCCATTGTCACTCCCCTTTGTTAATGAAACTAGTAATTTAAAAAATGTATATAAAATTTAATTAAATAAGAGTGTAATGGCAATAGACATTTGCTCTGTTTTGCCAGGCTTCTTTTTTTTTTTTTTTTAGTTATGAGGGAGGAGTGCGAAATGACTGAGGTAGAGGAAATTCCTATTCTAATGACAAAAAACTGCATAGAATTCAATCACATAATTTAGTATTCAAAGAAGTTGAATTTTCCTATTCTAATGACAATAGGTCCGTTCTTGTCTGCACCTTTGGTTTCTTCAGTTAAATGTACTGCAACATCATAGCCATAGAGAGAATACTGGCTGCCAAGAAATGTTAGAATGACTGCATTTGGTTTGCTTGATACTCCTGCTGATTTAGGGGCTAATTCTGAGTGTGTGAATACAAATGAAGCAGATTTTGTAGCTATTGCTACCAGAGGTAACATTATGACTATGACAATTCCACCAATAACCTGACACATAATAAATTATGTGTTAACACCAATAAATTTTATATTCTTTTAAAAACTATATCTTTATAGTAATTTTATATTCTGTTTCGTATAACTTATTATTATTTTTAATCTTCTTTAATATAACTTTATTTTTAATCTTATTTAGTATAACTTTGTTTGGGTTTGCTTCATTAGGCTTGAGGAATGGTTTAATATTGAAGGATTTTTTATTGTTCTGTGTTATGAAGTTTGATTTTCTTTGGATCCTGCTAGTTTGGACTTTGGATTGCATTCTTTTAATTAGGAAATGATCCTTGGCTTGTAATTACTAATCTTTTAGAAACTACATATTTGACAATTTTATAGGAGTTTGGAGTGGGAAGAAATGAATGCTAACATAGTTGACATCGTAATTACTTCAAGAAAATGTAAAAGAGAGGAAGTTAAGAAGATAATTAAAATTGTTTCTGCTTGTGCCGTTTATATGATTATGGGTGTAGTAGCATGATATCATAACAATCATTTTGTTAAGGAACCAACCCGCAATTGGGAATTGGAATGTCACAGTCACCTTAATCGTCTCATTAAGGGTTAATAAGAATGCATTTTTCAAGCTTTGTAGAATTTTACAAGAAGGCAATGGATTAGTAAGAATAAGAAATGTTTCAATAACTGAAGCGATGACGATGTTTTTACATATCCTTGCTCACAACCTTAAGTATAGGGTTGCACATTTAGATTATTGCAGATCTAAAGAAATAATTAGTAGACAATTCAATAATGTCTTAAGAGATGTAATGAAACTGAGCAAATACTATTTGAAGTTTTATATATATAACCTATAAGGTTCAGAGTCAATTAAATGAAGTTGGTTTAAGGTAAGTTTATCAATATTTAGGCTAGATTAACTAACTATAAACATTTTTCAGAAACTAAATATATTAATAAAGTTGTGTTGTTTGTAGGATTGTGTTGAAACACTTGATGAGACACATATTTCGATGTTAATTTCCCCTACAGATAGGCCTAGATATCATAATAGAAAAGCTAATGTCTCTGTAAATGTGTTTGCAACTTGTGGTCCAAATTTAAGGTTTAGTTATGTGTTGCCTGGGTGGGAAGGGTCTACCGGAGATTCTCGAGTATTATGAGATGTTTTACGTCGTCAAAATAAACTTGAAATTTCAACCGGTAATATCTCTTGTAAATAAATTTTTATGTAACTTATGTAGTTCAAGCCTATGATTTTTTTAAACAATTGTAAGTAAGTTCTTTCTTGTGGATGCAAGATATACTAATGGTCCTGAATTTTTAGTGCCATATTGAGGGATTAGACATCATCTCAATGAGTGAATTGGAAACACCCCTCAAAATTATAATGAATTATTTAATCTTCATCATACAAGTGCACGAAATGCAGTAGAAAGGTCGTTCGGGATATTGAAAAAAAAAAGATGAATTATATTAAGAACTCCTTCATTTTTTGATATAAAGATATAAATAAAAATTATAAATGTTTTTTTTTTGTTATACAATTTTATAAGAGATGAGCAACAAACTATTCAACTTTCAGAGGCTCGAGATTGAGAGCTTTTTCTGTTGTTGATCAAGAGTTAACTCGACCAACAAAAAGAGTTCAAAATAATGTGACAAATGATGTCACAACTATTCAACTATTGAAGAGTGGACTAGATTTCAAGATACATTAGCAGTGAATATGTTTGCTAATTATCAAGTTAGAAAACTTTGCTTAGGAAGTGTTTTTTTTATGTAATTTGTTATTGAAGAGAGACTTTTTTTTATGTATTTGGTTTAATTACATACTATAGGTTGCTACTTTAAGAAAAAATTTTGGTGACTGCCATGTGTTTCTTCAGAAAAATAAATATTTATTTATATAATCTATAATTGTGTATTGTATGTGATATTTGTTATGTGCAATTAATCATGTTAATAGAATTAGAAAAAAACTCAAGTTTCACATTGACTAGAGATAGTATCAAGATAGAGCATATAAGGTGAGGACAACCCTTACTCTATGAACTAGCTTTTAGGGTTGAGTTAGATGAGGTGACTTTGATACCAAACCTTAATAAACAACAATGGACTAAAGCCCTTAAATGTAAAATCTCTGGAGACAGTAGTTTACCTACACGGTAATCAAACTAGCCCCCCACCCGGTGTTTTTGTAAGGTGGCGAAAATAATTAGAGCCAAGTCATGTCATTCTTGAGAATGCATTTAGGTTAATGCCAAAAACGATAGTGGTGAAAATATGCTGGCAAAGGCGTTATAGAATAGAATAATATGACTTACTGGTCCATCAGCATCAGATGGGAACTAAAGTATGACTGAATGGTATGTAGTTCAGCGTAGTACATTTTGTCCACGCCACAGGGATGGGGCAACTTCAAAACCGTGTTGCTGATATTTACAGCACAAAAAACTTGAGAGGAAAAAGCTGTGTATGAAATCACAATTCCTTTTCTCCCGGTGGTCCCGAAGCTAGTTTTTCACTTGTCTCCGTCTTGACCTTTGCACCAACATTCTCTTTTATCTTTTCGAGTTTTTCATACCATGTGTTCATGTTCATGGTGGAGCTCCTTTCTTAATTCTACTTCTCCCTCACGTGACTGCTGCCACCCTCTGTACTCCTATCATATTTTCTTCTTCTCTTGCCCTTTAATTAGCTTCATCTATATTATTATGGTAATCCCTTCCAAGTGTCCATGTAAAAAATAACAGAAAAGGTTCTTTCGATCTGCATTCACTTTTAACGTAAATCTTATGTTCTTTCTCTAGTCATTTTCCTCCGTCTCACAGCATTTTATAACGCCTCTTTTGGTTACATGCAACGGTTCAAGTATTTAAACATAAAAAAAAAATTAACATATCTATACGAGTATCTTTATTTTTCTCTTAATTAATTATCTTTTTGGTACCGAAGTTTGGCAATCAACCACTGAATGAGAGATGGTACACGTGATGGCTAGAAATACACAGGAAGCTAAATAAAACTATAGAAGTTAATAACATTTCACTTCTTACTATTGGTACGGATGAAATTCGTACTAAAAATAATTTCCGTTAATAAAATAGCTTCTTTCATGTTGTGTGTTTCTAACACAGACCCATTTATGGTTATACTCCGCATAACTTTGGAAAATTGCGTAACCATTTAAATTTACAGCAGGTCAAAAAGCTTGTTCTCGTTTTCAACAAGGTATGCTCATGGAATAGAAACTATGCTCATTGAGGTTCTAATTTGCTTCACGACAAATGGGTTTCCAAAGGGTACTACTGTTGCAGCTTATTTTTATGCAAAGGCTGTCACGCAAATCCATCAATCATGAAATCAATCCACAGTATGGAAACCATTATCGTAGTGGATATTCGTAAAATAAGATGAATTGTCCAACCGTGGAACGTAACAGATCACATGCAAGTTCTTTTTTGCTGTGAAGAAAAAAATTCAAGTTTGCCGCAGTTTGGATCAAATATTTAAATCTTGGTGTATGATACTTTTTTGTCAATTTAGTAGGTTAATTTTAAAACTTCAATTTAATCTTCAATGCAGAAAAGGAAACTGTTTATTGTATAACTAAAGGGAGATGATTCTTGTTGTTTTCCTGGATTTTAGAAGAATATTTTAGAGACATATGAAAAGGATACAAAACACCCAATAGATAGAAACAAGTATATATAATACGCTATTAGTCATTTGACGTTTAAATAATAGAACTATTTCAATGACATTTTCGAAAGAACAGAAACAAAAGTAACAATTTGTTCCAACAGTTGTATCAAATTCAGGTTTTCAGTATACTACTACGTTAAATATTCAAAGAGAACTATACTATTTACAGTAATTCTGGTTAGTTTGAGTAAGATTATCTCCTGCAGAAATACCATTGATCTGTAAAAAAAATCTTTGTAAATATTCTTTTTAACTTCGGCATTCTTTACACTAAAGAAGCCTGTTCTCTTCCATCTATTCAATTCCTAAAATGAGAAGTGGAAATCCTGTGAAACACTCCACTAAGTTTGCTTACTCAAAACAGCATCTGATCTCCTGCCTTCTTACTATTGATATACCAATCAACAGGTTCATGATGGGAAAGGTGTTACATCATGTGACTCGTTATTGTATTGTCATTTTGAATAGAAATCACAAACATGGGTTTCTTTCCAACTAACGATCTCCCTCCATTCACGGACACAGCAGTTCCCAAGCACGTTATTGGAAAAACTGCTGCCAATTTCTTATTGATACTTTAGAATTTTTGGCCGTAGATATCATGCATCCCACTGCTTCCTTTCGGTGGCTAGTTATCAGTGCCTATTGTCATTTGACCACACAATATATAATAATGATTCTCGTTTTGTACAACTCACTGTAGAGTCAAACAGTGGCGTTGCATTCATAATATATCAAATTGGTAACCAAAGTGCGACTCTAAACATGTTACATCACGGGTTTTTTCAGTAGTTATAGATATATTCAGCAAAATTAGATTTTTCTGACGGGTATTTACTACTATTTAGACTCCAATGTCTAGCGTCTACAAAATCAACTCAGATATGGTAAGATGACAGACTAAGTGGGGTTTTCGTATTTATTTATTTTTTTATTTGTTTGTTTTTGTTTTAGTTCATTCAAGTGAATAAAACTCAACCATTATATCAGAAACTGCTTGATTTCATTTGTAAGGTTTTGTTCCAAAAATTTTGTAGAGTAGATTGATCACTCCAATATAGGGGCACGGGAAACAGGACAAATCATATGCAAAATCTACTTGAAAGCAACTTAATACTCGCTTAGGACAAATAGTCCGCAATCAATCTCTGTTTATTTTTTAGACGTATATTATAAAATAAAATAAAAAGAAAATTTAAGAGTACAATGAAACTATAGAGGTTTACTTGTCAATTTATTTTTGTTGCTTTCTCTGATTTCATGTAGATAGCAGGGTTTAGCTCCGGCTTGAGATTACTACAGGACGTCTCAATAAAAACAAGAAAAAGTAGAAATCAGCTCTAACTGCATTGTATCAATGTATGGGATTTTCAAAAATTAAAAGTTTGATTGTATTCTTTAACCTCATTAGTGGATTATCCTCGAGGAAAACAATGGGGATCATGTTTGGTGAAATCCCTTTTAAATTGTGAGCAAATTTTCCTTTTTCGTCTATTACATTGGATACAAATCAATTACATCAATTAGGAAGTTAGTTACTCTCACTGTCTTTATAAACTCCATTATACTCTTGTAAAATCACCTTTCTCATTTGTATATTTCTAATAGTGTCTTCTCATCTCTTCTTAGTTGGGAAATTTTTCAATATGTTGGCCATGTTAATATAGAAATAAAAACAGAGGAATTGTCACTCCAATCTCCACGTCCATTTTATTTTTACTAGCACCCCAAGATATTAAATATGTGAACATAAGAAAGCAGCCATGCTGCTTTATGAAAGTAGAGATTTTAATGACAAAAAAGCTAGTTTTCATTTTAAGTTTTAAACTGGCAGAATCTACTTAAGAGAAGCAGAAGCACTAAATCAACTAGCACACTGCAAGTTATGTCTTGGACAATGATTAGCAGCCGCAAATGGTACAAATAAACATTGCCAGGAAAGAAATGGAGGAACAATGTAATTATAGCATAATAAACGCTTTTCCTCAGACACAGGACATTGAGAGGTAAGAACCAAAGAGACAAAAACAAAAGAATTACATTACTTAGAAATGTATATTCATATACAAAATTGGTAAATTAGTTGCTATCCTTGAATATCTAACAACTAAGTTATGGTACAATTGGAATTAGGGGTTGAAAATCCGGTTCCCACATTTGCACTTCCAACTCATAGGCTTGTAGTTAGAGCCACCTTCTCCCATTGTAAAAGCAATAGTAGACACAGTTGAAGAGTTGATCTTCCCGTTCTGCGCTTGAGGATTTGTAGGTACCTGAATGGCCTCACAGTGTCCACAAGACCGGCACCTTCTCTCACATTTTGGTGGCCTTGACCCTATTTGTGCCCTCACCATTGCCTTATCATCATGTACTGCCTACACAAATCACCACAATGCCAAATCAAGTTTAAGTGGTTTATCATTCATGCTAATCAGCAGAGACTAGAGAACATTTAATAAGGTAAGCTTAATTGTACCTGATAGAAACCATTCTGTTTGGGAGTCTTTCTACCTGTTAAGAACAAAAGAGAAGACAATGTTAGATGGAGATGATATTGGTGTCTATTTGGAAGCTTTGAAAATCTCTAATGTATGTACCTTCAGTAACAAGTCCCATCTGGGTCCAACTTGAAATTATCAGAAAGCAAAGAGAAATGCTAAGAAAACTGAGTCTTTGGCCACAAACAACAAGGTGATGATCACGCCCCATTTCAGAGAGAATTTAACACTACCGTAAGGAAGGAGGAAAAGTGAAAGTAGATGGAGTAGTTAAGAGAGGTGATCAAGAAAGAGAATTTGAGAGCTGAAAGGACGGATAATATAATAGGATGAAGCAAAGAGCATAAAGTTAGAAGGAAGGAATTGAATATATATATGCTAAAAAGACCTTTTCATGTTGAAGTGATGGAACATAGAAGGACAAATGAGAAAAATGCAGAGGGGCAAGAAAAGGAGGAGCCCCGAAAAGGGAAACACCTCTCCTTCGGTCGACGAGCCTCTGTCAAAAAACAAGAAACCAAAGATTATATAATAATTGCTTGCTGCAATGCAAGGGAGAAGCATAGGCATTACAATTTACAACCTGAGAAGTTAGAACCACAAATAGATGATAAATAAGACAAGTAGAATATTGAAACAGCAAAAAGCCACCAATTTCACCAGATATGAGGGGAAATCTCCCACTAAAGGACATGCATTTACAGCTGTAGATTTTTGGTTTTTCCATTCATTTTACACACTTTCGTTCCTTACTTTTATTATTTTGGCTTTGGTTTTAATATAGTGGGAGCCTTGTAATGAGGTGTAGTCTTATTTTTGCAGTAAAAAATGTCAGCAGAGTAGTCCCACCATATAACAACGCTAGTACGCTACATTCCCCTCTATCCTTCTCTTTCAGTCTGAGTGTGGGAAAGAGAAAGAACATAATCTCTCGCTTCAACATTATGGTATTATCTTTTCACTCTATGATTATGCAATCACATGAGATCCTGGCAATCATTCTTCTTTTTTTTTTTCTGGTTGGGTTTTGGTAAATATGATGGAATGGTTCAGACTTCAGAACATGAACATGCATTCCTTCTGCTGTGTGTATCATAGTCACACTGCTAAGCTAGCGACTAAATAACGAGCCTCTGCCGCATACCAATGAATGCTTACATAACAACATCTTGCCCACGCTCGCTCCTCTTGTTGTGTTGTCCATTTTTTGTGCAATAATTGAAACTCCAAACCACTTTAAATCTCGTTTAAGACGCCATAAACTGAACTTTGTGTACGTTTAATCACATTTGCAGTCTATAACTGTGGCAGAACAAAGAGAGTAGTAAAAACCTTGGAATAAGAGGTAACTTGGATTCTGCTCATAGGCTAGTTTTAACCATGCTAAATTAATTTATCTATTCTAAACTCATTGGCCTTCACACTGCACTTAGTAATTTATTGAATAAATTATTTTCACAAGCAGATTAGTTTAAAACTGAGGACAGATTTGTGTTTAGAAACTCATTCTAAAAATCATATCCACTAGAACTAGAAGTAACCTTAAGTAGCTTTCACATTTTTTAGTCTTTGGACATAGGAAGAGAATGTGAATATGCGTTTCAAACTACCCAAACATGAACTTAATAGCTTGTTAGAGAAAAATAATTGTATAAACTAAGCTGTTAATTTACTATGTTAGGTTTGGTTATTTAAAGTCACATCTTATTTAGATGAAAAACTAAGAATTTTCAATAATTATTAAAAAAATCAACAATTAATATTAACACATGTACATAGTACATGATAAATTTATTATTTTTATTTTCATATCAAACAATTAAAATTCTTTATTTCACTCTGCATTAATGGAACGGAAGGCTCTTGTGCAATTCATGATTGACAATTTGGGCCTTGTAAAGTTTTAAACTATTTTTTTTTGTCATTTGTGAAAAGATGACACGGCCCAATTTGTACTACAAAGGATTATCTGTTCATAATGTATGTGTAGTTCAATCAGATGTTTAAGGCTGAGCCAACCCATTTTCTGAGCAAAGATACGAAGCAACCACTTCATTATGATTGGGAAAAAAAGTTGACAAAAATATAAAACAATAAGTACAACATGAAAACTGCAAGAAATAACTGACAAAAATATAAAGTTCACAAAAATATAAAACAACTGTAAGAATAAAAAAGCATTTTAAAACTGTTTCCTTCTTTTCTAAAAAAATCAATACTACAGGCGTACAGGGGGTCTTGGACGTGCACAAACAATGTTTTGGGGCGTGATCAATGAAACTCGCATAATAATTTTTCAATTATCACGAAAAGGTAAAAAAAAAATTGATCAAAAACGTTAGTTTAGGTTATGAGATGGACTATTGCATGCATGGAATTAATACAGGACGCAAAGGGTAGTTTGTGAAACAAATGGCATGCATGGAATGGAAATCTCTCGTTTACTGTCAACTGGAAATTCATACCTATCACAAATTGCATGGAGGAATTATGCACTCAAAAGAGAGTGGGAATCCCACCTGTTTCAAATGTTAATCATATAATTAGCTAAATTTGCAGACAGAAATTAAGCAGACAAAGCTTCATTGTTTGGGAGGTCCCCTGCTGCGGCTATTCATCTACTGAATGCTAGCTGATGTTCAATATAATCCTTCCCTTTGATTTTGTAGTCTATTTTTTTTGTCTTTTCTCAATTTATTAAAAAAAACACACTCAAGATTTAGCATTTGTGTCCGTAATTGTCCTTCGTTTTATAATTTTTCACTCTATTAAATCACTTCCAATAACAATAATTTCTTACAAAATTAATACGCATGCACTTATGGGCTTTTTAGCCTTGCTGCATGTTTTTTTTTTTAAAAAAAAAAATATTTGTGGAATTTTTGGCCTTTGATTACGTGGATAAGGACTAAGTGACGTGGGTAAGCTATTTTGACACCTCCATGAAAAAAGTTGAGTCTGTATAAATTCAACAATTGTTTTCTACAAATATTGCTCACTTTACAAAAAATGGATCTTACTTTATATTTTATTTCATTTTTTAAGGTATGAAGTATTCTAAATTATTATATAATTTAGAATTTATGTAATTCCAACTGACTAATGTTTACATGACACGTTATTAACTTTTTTTTTTCAAATTGAAAATGGGATAAAGATTCATGGATATCTAATATTATTTGACATTTTGATAGAGAAAAAAGAGGAGAGAGAAATATAGAAATAATAGGTAATATAATTTGATAAGAAAAAACAAATAAAAAGATGTCAAATAAGTATTAATGATATAGAGTGTCTTACCAAAAAAATATATATATACATTGTTGATATATTATTATTCTTCAAAAATGTGATTACTACCTAAAAAAAATGTCATTAAATATTACATGAAATTTGTCATAATCACATTATCTAAGATCTTGTAATAATTTTTTCAAAGGAGGGATAGGAGTAACCGTTCCGCCAATAAAAATGCTCCGAGTATCATAAACAAGAACAAGTATGGAACTCTTGACTCCTTAGCAAGAACCTTATCTTAATTAGCCGGTCGGTTTATGGACCATAGTTTCTGGAAATTCAGAGATTAAGTAGTCGGTACAATGCAGAGAGATATAATCATCCTTTGGATGTAACATAAATCTGTCCGAATAGTGTAGTTTGTCCCCTAACAAGAAACGGAAGCACGTCTAATTAAGAGAGCACTCAACCATATTTCGTTATTCTATGCTGCATCTATTTTCTGTATATATAGTGAATTACTATCAAAAAACTTTTTTATTATCCAGCCACTTCATGATAACATCTAAACAGTAATTAATATATATGTGTGACAATTTCATGTCTGCAAGTCTAGATACTAATAGAAAGTGTTCATCAAGTTGATATAAGATAAGTTGGATGATTAATGGAGAATAAAAACAAGAAATATCATAGGGTTTTTTTTTCTTCTAATAAAACTAACATTCTAATGATTAACATTTGTTAATAAAAAAAATATTCACCAGTCACAAGAAATTAATAAGAGCTGTAACTAATTTAGGACCGTCAATTATTTTTTGTTCTAGTAATATATTAGTGTCGCTTGAAGAGCCAACCAAGTTAATTATTAATTCGATCAAGTGGGGTCTGTGTGTTAGTTCGGTGCATGAAGAGAAAGGGAGAGGAGGGAATCCGAATCTGTTTCAAATTCCATCAATGCTGACTGGCACAGCCTCTGTACTGAAAGTGATCTGTGCATTTCAAGCTGCCTACACAAAATTTCCAACCACACTCTATGCATCATATTCATGCTATACTATCTGGTTGATATTGACACAGCACCAATTCCTGAACTGCTCTTTTCTGTATGCGCAAATTTAGTAATGTATTATACTGTTCTACAAAAACTTGAATTTGAAGTGCCACAATTCAACAAATTAATGACCACATGCATACGCTACTTTTGCTTGATAAATCAGTAGATTTAACCCATGACAGAGTGAATTTACTTCCCATATATGAGAAAGCAAGGTAAAATTTACAGCCATAAAAAAAAGTTCAGGTTGGCCTGCTAATTGATTGGGAACTAGCTCGATTGAGAGTAACGGTGAAACAGCTAGCTCACTGTGTTAAAAAGAAACAACCACCGGCTCCAAATCAATGGCGTAGTTCTTTATTCTCTTCCTAAAGGGGTAGAAAACTATTAAATGGTGCTTAGTTGGTAACATCACTTCACAATAAAATGAAATAATTAATGAAGTCTGAAACAAAAAAGGTTAATATTAATATGAAAATCAATTTGAAAGGACGAGAATAATTCCAAAAAGGTTAAGATTGCTATTTAAAAATGATTGGAGCTAGTGATTAAGAACCAATATCCAAACTTCGGCTTTACTTTTATTATATATTAAATATAATTATAATAATGGGCATGAATTGCATTTCGTGGGATATGTGTTGTCAATGATTGATCATTTTCCCATAAGTTAAGCATTTCGAAAAATCTGATGCCATACTTGTGGTTGTGTGGAAGTCTACTAGAATGGACAAACAAAAAAATTATTAGCAAGTGAAGTCCAGCGGATTCCAACAACTACAACAATACACATAAATGCTGACCATATTTTATCTCGGAAAAATGCATTCGTAGTTTTAATATCCAGACCCATATATAATTGACCCGGTTTGGATAATATGAGTGAACGAATCACTATATAGCTAACTCAATTATCAAGTCACTCCAACTATATATAAAATGAAAGTAAAAATTAAGAAAATCTCAAATAATAATACAATATGTGCGTACATTCGTCACTTTCAAATACACTTCTATATTATACCGTTAAAAATCAAATCAAGTCACTCCCACTATATAGCTAATATTTTTCTTCTTCTAAATATATAGTTTTTTCAGTCTATCACCTGTCTCATTTTTTCAAAGAGATTTAATTATCTGTGAACAGCTGGAATGAGTAATGGCTAACATACTGCTTGGTCATACTGTTTTCTTCACTTTTTCCCTGCTAAGCCGTGATTTCATTTTCAAGTTTGATAAGTCATTGTCTCACAAAAGCGATATTTGATAGAGAAAAGTAACCGAATTATGAGTAGTGTTTAGTCAAATTATTTGTTAAATTGTTAAAATGATAAAAATGTATAAAAATATTTTTTATTTAATCGAGAAAAGTAACCGAATTAATTTGTTATGTATTGGGAGAAATGAAATATGAAGGAGAGAAAAATAGGAAAGAAAAAAGTTATTCCATGACACTCAGAATTATTTAAATATTTTAAGTATATATAAATAAATTGTTCTATTTTGTTTTTTAGTATATATATATATATATATATATATATATATATATATATATATATATATATATATATATATATATATTAAACTTATTGAGTTTTAGTTTTATTTTACTTTTTACTTTTAAAAAGATGTTATACTTAAACAAATATCAACTAATACTAGTGGATACCCTAAAAACGAATGCTAACCACATTTTCTTTAACCTATCTTTCTTACACTCACTTTATTAAAATATGTAAATATATATAGATACTCGTATAATATGAACATGAGAAGATTGCTAAGCTTGCTTGCCAGCCCCATTGTATCCCTACGTTATCCAAACATAATATTAGTATATGGCATGCTGTTCACTGTTGCACCCTGCTGCCGACAATTCAGTACTGTTCTGTCCGCTATTGGACAGAGTCGCACTCAGCTTCCTTGCGATGCACGGTCTATACAATTATCTCTTCCATTGTTATGCAAGTAGACCCAATAATTTATTGAACTTTAACATAAGCAGGAAATTAACATGTTTAAAGGATTTTAAATTTTAAATATTCTCCCAATTGTTGAGTAATGAGTAATACTACGGTGTTACAATTTTCATTACTAGAATGGTCATATCACGTTGGAGAAGTTAAATATCATCATTGAATCATACATATATGTGAATTTAGAACAGTAATATATAATTAAACTTGTAATTATTGTCTTTTCCTTGTTACTATGACCAATTTCTAAATAATAATTATAAGAAGATTTAAAAATATTCAAGTAAAACTATATATGTTGGTGTTGCGTCCTTTCTATATTGTTGTGCCATTAAAGCAGTCAATATCGCGAGCTTCGGTCTCGCGTGGACTTGCTGTGCTGCTAAATGCATGCATGATTGCTTATCCCATACACACAAAAGGAGAAGGAAAAAGAAACATAGTTGCACACGTGCTATTTCTATACACCAGCATTTCTCTACAATAATTAATGTCCCAATCATTTCCCTTCTGGTGTTCGTATGATTTCTTTAAAATTAAGGGTAGAAATTAAAAAAAAAATCTTTTTTTAAATAGATTAAGATTTAAGTGCCGAGCGAAACATTTTGTTATTCACTAAATCACATGATAGAAAATAATTAAAGTTGCAACATAGGTGGCTATAGGTGCATTGTGCAAAATTAAGGAAAGTGGAAACCGGCAGCCTGTCGTTTAATTTTTTTCAAAAAATCATTGCCTTTCAAAAAAAAAAATTACTATCTACTTGAAAAGGATAAATATATTTTTGTTTAGTGGAAATATTTTTAGCTTTTTTTTAAAAAAAAAAACAAAAACATGTCAGAAAATTTATTCTTATTTTATAAATCTGAATTTAGGAGTTATTCTTAAATAAAATCATTTTCGAGATCTAGATGAGAGCATTTTTAATAATTCTGCCACCCTTATTGAATCATGTATCTTATCATAATATTCTACATATTCAACATTTAGTTTTTTATTATTATGATTTATTTACACTTTTAGTCCATCATATATTATAATTGTGTGATTTTGATCTCCTCATTACAATTGTGAAAATTGAGAACATTTGAGTATTACACTTGTGTTATTTTAATTTTTCCGCCAATCTTCTATTAAATGTTTAATAAATTTTGGTGATGTGATATGATGTAAAATAATTTTATATGATTCAATAATTAACTTATACATGTATTAGCTAGTTACATGATTGTTTTCTCATAAAATGTTCAACAATATTTCCAAACTTAATTTTAAAAGCTAAAAAATAAGACTTACTCTACTGCAAAAAAGGTATTTTACTGTGGGTGTTATTTCAGAGTTAAAACAAATTTCACCAACCAAACACTTTTTTTTAGTTTTTTAATTAAAAAAACTGAAAAATGTTTTTGAAAAGAGAAGAAAATAGGTTCTAAATTTTCAATTCACTTTTAACCCTAAGTAAATATAAGGGGGAGGGGCTAGCTTCCATCAGCAATGCATCATCCCACCAGAAAAATCTTATCTTTGGCTATGCCACGTTTTTCTTCTCATGCAATAGAATAGAAGGTGTGGTACGTACAGGGCACTCACATGCCACCTCCTACCAAATAGTTTTCCAAAACCAAACTGATATGATTAAATATTGATAATGGTTGGGTTGATGAACCGGTTTTGCTAGAATGGACTTTACAGTGAAGTGGATTAGTTAGGTTAAGGTGTAGTTAGAGTTTAATGGACTTTTTGCACTGCCTATTATCACAATATATATCACCAAACCTCCCTTGATCGATCAGAAGTGGTTTTCAATAAGCAACCTAGTGATACAAACACTCATTGCATGGCTGTTTCTCTCTATGATATACTACTATATGCACAAGAATCAATCTAATGGATTTGAGGAAGTATTAACTGCAATAACCATTTATTTGTGTTGTTTTCGGGCATTACAAAAGTATTATCCATTACCATGACTAATCATAAATTCATCTAATATGATTAGATATTATATGGCTAGTATAAATACCAACAGATTTTAAAAAATGGAGTTGGGAGAGTTCACTCCTACCAGTGGACTTGTGATACTACTAAAAAATTTACACTGAACAATTTGATTATATTATTTTATTTATTTAACTAAAGGAAAAATGCACATGTACTCTTCGAATTTGTCCTCCAATTTACTAATTCTCAAGGTTAATGACAATATACCTTTCCATTCCTTATATCCGAATATGAAAAGGTGGGAAAGTGAAGGAATGAAGTAGTTTAGAACACATCTAATTTATTTATTTCTAACTTTATCGCATCTTTTTTTTAACTTATCTATTACACATGGTTACTAAAAAGTTAGTTATTGATGTGAGTGATACTCAACTTGATATTTCCAAATTAAGTAAAGTTTTAGATTTAAATCTTGTGGATTAAAAAGCTGTGATTAAAAGTAAAAAAAAAAAACTCCACTAAAATGATTTCTAATGAAAATTAATTATTAAAATTAATTGATATTTTATACCGATAAATAACAAAAAAAAATCCACTACACATGATTTTCTCACCATGATTTGAGAGTGTATGTTTCCTATTTAATCTTTATTAAAAAAAAATATTAACTTCCTTTCTTCAAAAGTTTTCTTTGCAATAAATAAAATCTTGCTAACCAATATCTTTAAAACATTGATTAAAAAACTAAAAAATAACATTATTTATTGTGTAAATCATAAAAAGAACGTTAAAAAAATCGTCAACATTATAATTTTTTGTATTCTAATAAAAATATGTTTACTTTAAATTCTTTAATTAATGACCTTAGATACTTATTAGTATTTTCCTAAATGCTATACCAACAAATATGCTATGTTTATTTAAATCTCAAATAATTTCACATTCATTGCTATTCAAATTTATTCTCTATTTTTCTCTAGCTAAAGCATTCACTTTTCTTTTTCTATTTCTTATCAACAGTCTAAACAAGGACTAAAGTCTAAAACACCTCTATCCTTAAGCTATAAATCCGAACTGATGAAAAAATAATACAATAGAGTAAAATAAAATAGTGATATTTTATTCTATTATTTGAGATGTTTAAAATAAAACGTATGTATTTATTTAATTTTCCTTTTTTTCTTATCCTTCTTATTTAGAAAGTATGAGACGATGTTATCCTTTTTTAAAAAGAGTTTAAATAATATACTAGTAACTTTTATTGGCCTTTTTTTTTTTTGCATTTAGCATTATGTAATTTTGCACAACCTAGGCCTTTTGGATCAAAATTTTAATTTCTTGTAGCCATGAAAAGATTCTCGGACACTTGAATGCAACAGAAAAAAGAAAGGTAATGATGCATTAACACTAATTCACTCTAAACACCTCAATGGTATATATTTATCATTAGTTTTTCTATTATAAATTGATGATGAAGAAAATACAAATGACTATGTGTTGCTTTACTTTGAACTTGAGAATAAACACAAATTTAGCTGAACGTAGCTGTTCCGAAGAAGCATTTATCATATTTACGCTGCTCTCGATCTCTTTTATTTGTTTCTTTTATTAGGTGTCAAATAGACCTTTGTGATGTCCACATATTATTCATTTATATGGGGTTACAAAACATACAGTGCACACGCTCAGAAAAATCAGCCGCAGAGGACAAAAGGGGTGCCAAGCATGAATAGCGTAGGCCCTAGTGATTGTTCGCCAAAAGCTGTATGGAAAGCAATGCTGTTGTGACGCTTTCAATTTCAATCTTTGAGTGCATTGTTGTTCCAATTCTCAAAACTCCTTATATAAATAACACACTTCCCTCCCCTCCACTTGCATCCCAAATTAACCAATAATATTTTAGTTAAAACATGTCCATGGCCATCATTAACACTTTTGGAAACGTTGATGTCTATATTCTATTATTATCATCATGGTTTCTCGTATCTGCTGTGTGTGTTTGGGGACGACCCGCCACTTTTCTGCAAGACTTTGAAATCACGTGGTCAAAGACTCATATCAGGCAAATTGATCAAGGCAGATCCATCCAACTCATTCTAGATCAAAACTCTGGTAAGCCATAATATTAACTTGTCCCTAACTCTTCTCTTTATTATTCCCTTTGCCAAAGAAAGAAGAACCAATTAATTACCATTTACCACACACACTCTCTGCATCATTTACTACAGGTTGTGGCTTTGCTTCCAAGAGTAAGTACATGTTTGGCCGTGTTAGCATGAAGATCAAGCTCATACCCGGAGACTCTGCTGGCACTGTCACTGCATTTTATGTGAGTCTAAATCTCTATCACATCTATTTACTAGTTTCATTACTGTTTACTTGTTTTTTTGAATAAAAGCATCTAGACATGAATAATTAGAATCAATTTTATAAACACACTTGGTTTGTGGTTTGTGGATTATGGTAGATGAACTCTGACACCGACACTGTACGTGATGAGCTGGATTTTGAGTTCTTGGGGAACCGTAGTGGTCAGCCTTACACAGTTCAGACAAACATCTATGCTCACGGAAAAGGAGATAGAGAACAAAGGGTCAACCTCTGGTTTGACCCTTCTGCGGATTTTCACACTTATACTATTATGTGGAATCATCATCATATTGTGTAAGATAGTACAAATACTACTATATATTAGTGTTACCATTAATAATAATGAATTTAGAATCATTTACTTACCAATTAGAATTGAATTAAAATTTGTATGGTTGGTGATGTTTCCCAATTAAAATTGAAGTTTTAAGTATTTTATGTTGATATTTACTTAGGTGTAACTCTAATTTTAAAAAAATGTATCAAGGTGTTGCCCAATTGCCAAATTGCTAGTTAATCATGTATGGTGGTATTTATGTGCGTGCAATGCAGATTCTACGTTGATGATTTTCCCATTAGAGTGTACAAGAACAGTGAGGGAAAGGGAATCCCATACCCAACAATGCAACCAATGGGAGTGTATTCGACATTGTGGGAAGCTGATAATTGGGCAACAAGAGGGGGGTTGGAGAAAATTGATTGGAGTAAAGCACCTTTTTATGCATATTACAAGGACTTTGACATTGAAGGGTGCCCAGTGCCAGGACCTGCCAACTGTGCCTCTAACCAAAGTAATTGGTGGGAAGGGGCTGCATACCAAGCTCTTAATGCCATTGAAGCCCGAAGGTACAGGTGGGTTCGGCTCAACCATATCATCTATGATTACTGCCAAGATAAGTCAAGGTTTCCAGTGATCCCACCAGAGTGCCTTGCCGGCATTTAAACCCTAAATTTCATGTCACTTCAATTATTCAAGTACAGGAATACCCCTATATATAATTTACATTGTCCACTGTTCAAAAACATATCATACTATATTTTATCGGAAAAAAAAAACATCATACTATATATACTAGAGTAATCTATTTGCTTCTGCTGAGTTAATTTCAATTTATCCCATGTGGTACGTCTCTTCAATTATTTCAAGTCTTTCATATAAACACGTGAAATAAAATGTACATCAATAAAACTAGGGGTAAATTATTATGTCCCCATACCATACCACATGGATAAATTGAAATTAACACTTGTTTTGTTTTGGGGGAGAGGGCAAATGATTCTGGTGTATGTGGGGCGAGGGCTATGTTCGACCAGAAGAGAATAAGTCAAAAGCTATCTCTGGGTTTACTGTGCCTGTGTATTTAAGTGCGCATTGTTTGTGGTGTAATAAAGCTTGCGCATTATTGTGATGATTCATGAAGGATATTTTTGGGCTTGTGATGTAGCAAATCTCATTATTTGTTCAATGACTACATCTATTTCTGTACAAGCTAAGGAAAACATATGATTGGTCAAGAACATTAACATGACCTGTCAACCGTCATAAAAACAAAAATACATAACACTATACAAGTTACAATCATTACAATTACAGTAACAATATAAATTAACCGTGCTTAAAGTTAGATTTTTCTCTGTTATTGTTTGAAGCCATTCTGTTAAGGTCTCTACTTAATTAGTTATCATTTATCAGTCAATTGAAGACTAGATTCATTAATTTAGGATAAACTCAATTCCTTAATGTTAACACTTTTGTTTTAGCCATAAATCCTAATTCCTTGAGTGTTCCTAACCAAAACAAGCCTTAAACATGAGACTTCTATCGTACCTCTTATTTATTAAGTCTTTTATGTGAGATCTCAATAATTATGGAAGAATTCTTTAACACTTATGTTAATAGATTGACAAGTGTACCAATTTTATCACAAGTAGTAAAGATTTAAACGGAAGATCGAGTGTCGAGTCTACGTGAACTTTATTTGTACTTGCATTGATAAATATCCAATTTGTAAGCAATAGAAGAAGGAGTAGAATAGAAAGAAGAATAAAGAAAGAAATTGAATTTAAAAAAGGCAAAAATAATAAAATAAACAAGAAGAGAACAAAAGATGATTTCAAAATGCAATTATGTTGGAGTTTAGCATGCCTTACTACCTTTGATGCAATATTAATATTTTTCTCTATTAACTGTTTTTTCAATTTTCACCAACATCTACTAATATGCTCAACCCTGATCCCTTATTATGAAGAGCTTAATTTATGTATTCTCTGTCCCAAATCCCTTTGCAAAAATTGAATCATAAACAACATTAAGTATGAAGATATATGCAGAGGCATAACAAAGTCACTTTATCCCTAGTAATGCAATGTTGAGATGTCATTTTTCAGTTCTTTAGACATTACCATTTTTTAGTGTATCCCTAAAAACAAATGCATGGATGATCGGGCCATACAATAACAATAAAGTACATGAAAGAAACAATAAAAATTGTCATTGCATTAAATAGATAATAAGGAAAGATTACATTACAAGGACATTTGGCTGCTAGGTTCCCAACAATGAGAGTTTAGTCTCTCATTGTCATGAGAGACTTTACACTTTAGGGGTTGATGTGGATAGAAGAAGAGAGATGGATAGAGGAGGAAAAGGGGATAATGGACATAGAAAGAGGATTTCCCCTATTAGAGATACTCAGACTTAGAATGTATGCATTAGAGAGCTCTGAGTCTCTGGGGTAGTGTTGTCCCGATGTGTAGGTTGTGTCTTTCCCTTCTGCTTCCTACTCCTTTTATAGAACTAAGGTAACTTACATTTCATGTTGACTTCGCGCTTAGTGCGGGCTTTCGCACTAAGCGTGCCTTTGGGCTTCTTCGCGTTAAGCATGAGTTGGCCACTAAGCGAGGAGACGCGCTGGGCGTGTCTTACGCGCTAAGTAAGCTGTCCTAATTTTTAACTTTTTCTTAAGGCTTTTTCTTCAAATTTTTGTATCAATTTTCCAAAGCACTTGAAATCTTCTTCTTTTAAATTCAGCTGATAAAAAACTGCAAAGATATTAATTTTTTTATTATTTCATTAAAAACAACAGTAAAGTAAAGAAATTACAATCATTCTTAGTCAAAATTGACTATCAAATTAACTCAAATTTCGCAGTTATCAACTTAATAACCAATTTTCTAATTAAGAGATTGACTCTTGTTCCAATTAGGTGATTAATTGAAGAATAACATTTAGAACATAAAAATTCAATCAAATGAATGATAAAGTCATAAATTGACATGAAATAAATTGAAACACATGAGATTTCTCCTTCTCCAACATAAAGATTTAGTAATACTTGTAAAAAGAAGGATAAATAGCTACTTTTGTCCTTATAGTTTGCACTTGATGAAAAATTTGTCCCTAAATTATGGAAATGATTAATTTAATCCACAAAAGTATAAATGTATCGACAATTTAGTCCAACCATCTAGTTATCTTTGTTTTCGTTAACATTGAATACTTACATGTCATGTAAAGGTTGGCGTGACAAATTCACGTGTTCAAGAAGACTTTCCTTGTCAGCTAATAGGATTTTGGATTAAATTGTTAGGGAAACTCTTTTTAAATGTTGATTTTTTTTATTTTACGAACCTAAGGGCTATTTTGAGAATAAGCTTATTCTGTCCAATTTCATGGTAACACGTTGTTACTCAATGACATTTTGGTTCCCAACAAATATAACTTAATGACAAAATGGTTAATGACACTTATGTGAATTTAAACGTGTATGCATCATTATACTAAAAACTTTATTCATAGCATAGCCAACTTGAGATGAGGAAGATGTTCCAGACCAAATTTTAAAGTGGTTAAGAAGGAATTCATAAATGGTTGCAGACCAAATTCTAAATATATTGTCATTAAACTTAAAATTTTGTTCATAACATAGCCAAAATAATAGTAAAATTTTTAGCATGATAGTACCCAAAACAAACAAAAAAAGACACCAAATCCATGATTCTACCCGCACATAGAACATAATATTGTCACAGCATAAATTTCAAAAAAGAAAAATTTAAGAAAGTAATATATTCTTTAAAATAACATAATAGAGGAAGTTGCAGTTTATTTATCACAACCTAATCATTATTCCTTTTCACAACTTTCATGCATTTGTCAAATTCTAATACAGTTGATGATTGTTGATGGATTGACAAGTGCATCAATTCGTCCCAAATAGTAAAGTTAAAATGGAAGTCTGAGTGTCGAATTCACATGGACTTGGTTTGTACTTAGGTAGATGAACATTTAATTAACAAAAATATTTGGAAAGGTTGTAGAAAACAATAAATTAAATTGCTGAAAATTAAATCAAACAAGAAAAAGAATTAAACATGAATTTAAATTAATTAATTAAAGACAAAAAAGATGAAAAAATCCAATAATATTACAAAAGGAGATTCAGAAGATGAAAATGTTGGAAACTTAGCCTATCATAGTTACTCCTTGATGTATTGTTAATGTTTTTTCTCTATTTATAATTATTCCAATTTACACCTGCATCTACTAATATATTCTAACTTTGGTCCTCCACATGAAAAAATCTAATTTATCTATTTTCTCTCTCAAATCCATTTACAGAGCTAAAATGATAAATTACATTAAGAATAGAGATATATAGCAGACTAAATAAATATCAACATATCACTAGTGATGACTTTATTTAGATATATTTTCCCAGTTCTATTAGAAAATAATGTTTTCCAACATTACCCTTAAAACTTACCATGTAAATGGGTGATCAAGCCACAAACAATAATATTAAGCACAAGAAAAGATAATGCAAATGTAATATTATAAATAGATAGGAAGAAAAATTACATCGAGAGTAGTTGGCTACCAAGTTTCCAATAAAGAGGGTTTAGTCTCTCATTGTCATGGAGACTTTGCAATTGCAAGAAGGGAATATTTAGTAAAGGGGGAAAAGATAAGAAAAGAAATGGAGAGAAGGAATGACTCTTATTACTTGCTTCTCCTTCTTTTAGTCTTTGCCTTTTATAAGGAATTGAATTGTATTCTGTTGAAATTTTTGTGTGTCTTCTCTTTCTTCTCTCTTCTTCTTTTATAGGTGCAAATTAGCGGGCTTGTGAATTGGTCTGATCTCCTTAATTAGTCATTCTTTCCTTAATTAGCCTTTTTTCCTTAATTATTTTGTTTTCCTTAATTAGCCTTATTTTCCTCAATTAGTCTTCTTTCCTTAATTAGTCATTCTTTTCTCAATTAGTCTTATTTTCTTAATTAACTTGTTTTCCTTAATTGTTCTTATTTTTATGGGCTTTATTTTACTTACTAAGCTTCATAAATTCATCACTTTTAATATTCTCTGCACAAAAATTTAAATGATGTTAATTTAACAATTATTTGCTCAAAAAAGAAAAATTAGAAGAGAAAAATTAAAAATTTATCTATAATTTAACCCCAGTATACTCATAATTAGTAGTTATCAATAATGCCCTTGCACATTGCTAAATTATCCCCTAAGCTCCTTATCTTTCCATTTTTTGGGAAAAATTCCTCCACAAATGCATAAAACATAACCTATGAGGAGCATTAGGAAAAATCTATCATTATTGAGACCAAACCCTACGTGATTGCATATAAACATAAGTAATAGTCAGAATAAATAATAAATTATAATTGAAACATTCTGACAAGTTGGTCCCTAATTTATGACACTTAATGTCAAAGTGGTCCTTATACTATAGTATATATTGACAGATTAGCTCACGAATCATGCACAAATGACATTTATTCATGAATGAATGCAAAAAATAAATGAGTCAGTTACCTTTTGAATGTCAAACATAAAGTTCCAACCAAATTATTTTTTATCACCTAGATTTGGATGCAACAAAGTAAAAAATTCCATTGTTAGCATATTGTCCAACAACACACAGTAATTGACCCCATAATATGCCTTAAAAAATCCATCAAGACCAATAAATGGTCTGCAACCAACTTTGAATCCCTTCTTACATGCATCAAGACAAACATACATTCGTTCAAATTGTGGTTGGGAAATAAAGGGTTCAAACAAAGCACCCTCATTCACGCATTTGTGGTGCAAAGGAGTAATGAAATGTGACCTTACCTTACAAGATGAGCTTTTGTCTTCAACGCACAGGGAGATATCGTGTTCAAATAGCGGCCGCAAATGAAGCACCATCGTTTGACGTTGCATCATCGTCATTGGCCATCGATAATGCAAATAATGAGAAGGAGAACAGTCAAGAATGTTTAGGTTTTGGTTCTTCTCTTTCTCGCAATGGTAAAATGAAGAAAAACCTGAATGGTAACTTTGTGTGGTTGTGTGGTGACTTTTAGATGTAAAAACAAAAACAAAAAAAGTAAACTGACAAATTGGTCCCCAATTGCTTAGCCTAGCACATGCTTTTCACTTTCACACACATGGATGTGCCACATCAATGTTCACATGTCACGTCACTGATAACTGCTAAATATGAGTTATTTTTTATGATAAAAATATATTGAAAATATCTTTAAAAATATTTATTTAGCAGCTATTTTTTGCTTAAATGATAGGAATTGATATTTTTCTTATTTATGGCTTGCAGATATGAAAAGGAGAGATTAAAAACAACAAAAATCCAGAAGATATCAAAAATATAAATAAGGAAGATTTTTTAGCATCAGACTCAAGTCCACTCCAATAACTATAAAAAGGGAGTCAAGCCCAAGTCCACTCCAACAGCTATAAAAAGAGAGTCAAGCCAAGGAGAAAAAACACACTGAGTCTCAGAGCACTCTCTAATACACACCTAAAGCATGAGAACTCTTCCTTAGAAAATTCTTTCTTCTCTTTCATCATTTTCTATTCCCTTTTTCCATTCCTTCTTCTCCATTAGTTCTTATACCCTCTTTTTTTTGTAAGGCCCCTTATGGCTATGAAAGGCTAAACCCTTAGTTAGGGTCTGACAGGCCTAAAAAGCCAAAAGATGTATTGTACACTTCATATTTATCAATGCAAACAGGTGTTTTCTTTCTTATTATCCTTTCTTACTTTTAATTTTATGCATTATTCATCCTTGCATCATCTTTGGGGTTAGGTGCTTGAGAGAGGGTAATCCTTAATAGAAAAACAAGGAAGGTTTTGCATGCATCTGTTTTAGGAATTAATCGCTCGACAAAGGATAATTTTTAATAGAACTAAAAGGAAAGAGTATCTTAATAAAATTATTGCTAGACATAGAGTGATTGCATTATGCCCATGCATCAAAGAAAACATCTAGAATTAAAACTTCATGCATTTTATCTATTGACTCTTTGCAAAGACATTTGGGAGATAGATAGGTCAAATAGGCTTGTCATCGTGAGACATCAGGGACAAGTATTCTAACAGATGTGGGTAGGATAAATTCACCTGATTGATCGAGAAAAATCACAAATAATACATCTTAGGCAAATAAGGCATAGTAGGTCCTAACATTCTCATCCCATTGAATTCCCTATTATTTCTTTTGTTTTCTATTAATAGTTATTATTTTATACTTTGTTCTTTTAATTTTATCTTTTATACCTCATCTTATCTTTTTCTCTTATAAATTGAAAATTATCCAACACAAGTAAAAAATAAAGTCTCTGTGGAAATCGATACTCGTACTTCCGATTCTTTATTGCTTAGACACTTGGTATACTTGTCAATCAGTTAACGGTCACCTAAAACATTAACAAAGACCGAGATGACTTAACAGTTAGATTAAATTATCGGTACATTTATATTTTTGTGGACTAAATTAATTATTTTCATAGTTCAAAGATGAAATTATCACATAGTATAAACCATAGAGACATAAATGACTATTTACTCTAAAAAGAATAAAAAACAAAGAGAGTATAGAAAGAAATGATATCCTTCAACAAATTGATGAGAGTAATCCTTTTTCTCCAAATTGATGAATATATCTCTTGAAACAAATGAAAAGGAAACAAAAAACAAAAACATAAATCATAGATCAATTAAGCCCTCTGACAACTGCTAAATAATTGTGTTGTTGATAATGAAAAATAAAGCAAAATTGTCTTTAAAAATAATTATTTAGCAATTATTTGTGCCTAATTGTTAAGAATTGATGTGTTTTCAAACCTTGGCTACAAATATAAAAACTGGAGGGACTAAAAGCAAAAAGTTACAGGCATTACGAGAAAAAATGGAGAACTCAGCATCAGGCCCAGCCTAAAGGCTCGCTCAGCACGCTGAACGCGCTAAGCACTGGCGCTAAGTGCGCAGCACACGCTAAGCGTGAGAACGAGCACCCGTACTGAGCAAGAAGAGTGCACTAAGCGCGTGTACGAAGGCCCAAGTCCACTTCAGCAGCTATAAAAAGAGAGTTAAGCCAAGGAAAAATGACACACCGAGTCTCAAAGCACTCTCATTGATACCCAAAGTCTGAGAACTCTTCCTTAAGGAATTCTCTTCTCTCTTTCTCCATTTTCTCTATTCGCTTCTTCCGTCCTTCCTCTTCCACCAATTCTTATACCCTTATTTTAGTGTAAGGCCCTCAATAGCCATAAGAGGCTAAATCCCTAGTTAAGGCCGGGTAAGCCTAAAAAGCCAAAGTGATGCATGATGTACTCCCTATTTATCAATGCAACAGGTGTTTTCTATCCTATTGTCTTTTCTATTGATATTCCATGCATTATTCATCTTTACATTATTTTAGGGGTTAGGTCCTCGACAGATGGTAACTCTTAATAAAAATATAAAGAAGATATGTATGTATCAGTTTTAGGGGTTAGACGCTCGCAGAGGATAACTTCTAATAAAACAAAAGGAAAATATATCATAAGGAAATCATTGCTTGACATAGGATGATAACTTTATGCCCATGCATTCAAGCACATATCTAGAATCAAGGCTTCATGCATTTTATCTATTGAATCTTTTCAAAAACATTTAGGAGATAGGTAGGTAAAATAGGCTTGTCATCGTGAGACATCAGGAATAAGTAATTAAATAGATGTGGATAGGATAAATTGACCTAAGTTGATAAAGAAAAATCCAAAAATCATACATCCTAGACAAACAAGACATGTTAGGTCCTAATATTCGCATTCTATCGAATTCTCTAATTAATTCCTTTGCTCTCTACTATTTATAATTTCCTGTTATTGTTTATTGTTCTTTCTTCAACACCTCTCTTTAATTATTTATTCTCTTACAAATTGAAAATTATACAATAAAAATACAACATAAAATTTCTGTAAAATTCGACATTCGAATTCTCGAATTCTCGAATTTTACTACTTAAACATTTGGTGTACTTGCCAAACCGTTAACACCCTCTAAGTTTGATCTCCAACTACATAAGAGAGAAGGAGAGTTTTGTATATTATTACGAAGTGTTTCCCATCTGCCTTAAAAGTCTCGTAACCAACTTAAGAAAAGCTATTTATATTAATTCAATTGAATTGAGTATGTTTAAATGCACTATTGAGCATTTAAAAGTGCACAAGTCAATGGCTACATCTTATCACCGTAGCTTCGATGTTTAAACATACTACAAAATGTTTAAACATGCAATTGTCAGTAAGCCTATCTTCAACCGTCTTCCTTTTTATCATAAATGGTTTCTAAACCTTGTGCACTCATGCTCCAAATTAAACCCAGTAAAAATCTCTTCAATTCATTCCCAATTAGTCTCCAAGTAAGCCTACAAACAAGAGTGAAATATAAATGGGTTTTCTCATATTTTTAAGAAGAAACTTTACTAAATATACACAAATATACCAGTAAAGGTGTTAACTCTTGAATACATGGCTTGTGCAAAGTATATACACCCGATTAAGTTTACAAAAACCATATCCACAAAATAACCTATCCACGAAGAACAATATACCGGACATGTGCACAGTGTATACATAAAAGAGATGCTTATGATTTCAGTTACAAATACACCTAAACAAGAAGATAAAACAGTAACTAACCTATCCACTAAATAACTTTAAGTTCTAGGACTCTTAAAAGAAATAGCCGACAGCAACAAATGCACTATTAAAGAGGTGGCCTACAATAACAAGTCCTAAATAAATAGAACTTGACTTTTTCAAAACAAAAAAATCAAATTATTCAAATTAACAAATACAAATTAAATTCCAACTTTTCTAACAAAGGTCACCTTAGTTTCTATGTTTTTGTCAATTTAGTGGCGACACTCTGGTCGCCAAGAGAGGACTATACTGAAACACTTGTGATTTGTGACGTGATGAGAAGAGCAAGAACATGCTCTTCCAGAACCACGAAACTCAAACTAGTTGCAATCACCAAAATGAATTTAGGTCTGCTATGCATTAACATGATGTGAACTCTCTAGACGTAATAGCTCTTGACGAGGCTGTTTTCTTCAGTTCTTGTTTTGAAGTAGGAGGTTGGCACGTACCTTTCCGTCCTTCTTTTCTTCACGTCTAATCCATGTCACTTAATTCTTCTCCATTGCTCGATGAAATTATGCAAAGGAAAAAAACTACTGCTATTAATGGAGGATGAAACTTACTGTTTAGAACAGAAAATGAAATGATAAAGGATTGGCTTTTTATTTTAAAATTTTGTTTATTGGAAAAATATCTGTATTAAAGTTAAATTATTAATCCTTGAATATAAATAGTTCACTTGATCAGTCCTCAAAGATAATTTTCCTAATTAAGATTAGAAAGAATCTTAAGGACTAAATAACGAGCAAGCATCTTAAGAAAAACCTTTCACCAAAAAATATTATTCTATCCGATTTTTCGTGGCAGACCAGAGTCATAATATCCTCAGAATCAGAAACATTGGCATATTTGATATATTTCTTGGACTAAAATTGCCTCAAATTGAATTTGATTCTATTTGTCCTTAGCATCAGTGGTAACAATCGAGACAAACAATAACTCTTGATGGATTGTAATATGCCCAAGTTCACCTAGGAGAACTCATTTTTTTCAGAAAATCTTACATACATTCGGAGACAACGGCTGCACCACATGTTTTTTTTTTTTTTTATCTAACTTTGATTTCATATAGAATAATAAATCTAGGACAAAAGGCACCGATCCCCCCACCTTCCGTGCTACGTGTATTATATTCTTCCTTTTGTGAATATGTGTCGATGCTACCAAGCACTCGTCTATATCTGAAATCATAAGAGAGGAACAATATATGGACACATGCACATTATATACACCCAATTCACACCTTTCACATATATATATATATATATATATTTGTACCTTCTTTTCTTGATGTGTGTATGGACACATAAGTGTCTATAAATAAAACTTCCATCATGATAAGTTTCTTGAAGTACAAGTGTAGTGAAATCTCATATCAAATGAACTTATATCAAGTGAAAAAAATTAAGTATCATGTAAGTGACGAGAAGATCTATCAATTTGAACCTTAAGGTTTTGGGGATTAAAGTATAATATAAGTTCCTAATCTCTCCTCAATCCTTAATTAGGCTGCTCTTGCTCCAATCTCTAGACCAAAAGATGATGCGCGCCTCAAAAAATTTATTGGCTGCATTAAAAAAATAACATCATTAGTTGCATCAATACATATACCACCTTTTTTTTATAACCAGACAAACGATTGAAACGAGTTCTTGATGTTTTTATCCCCATGTGCAATGCAATGAGGACGATCTTAAAATTCTTAGGTGATTATGTCTTACTCTTGGGTGTTGGGTTTTTGTTTTCTGCCCCAACGTGTGACATGGATTTATACAGCTAATTTACTGGCTTATGTATTGCCCTGTTTTGTAAATGTAAAATAAAGAAATGCGTTTTAGATTTTTTTACTATTTTATTAGAGTTTATTAAACTAAACTAACGCTTCTCTCATGAGAGTTTATTAACTTAGACAAACAAAGAATGCCGTGATTTTTCACCTAGTTTCTGTCCCATAAACATTCAAAACCTCAATCCTTGATTTGAACATATTGTAATAATCTTTTTCATGTGTGTGTATGATTGACATGTGTGTGTGTGTGTGTGTGTAATGTTGTCAAATGTTCTCGCTTTCAGTGCCATAGCCCAACCCAAAAGAACAAACAATCTTGAATATTTAATGTTAATAGGGATTCTTTATTTGTTCATGTTTTGTTGCCGAGGTGAGGACAGCAAAATGTTCGTATTACCTGCAGAACAAGAAAATAAGACAAGAACAGAGAACATGTACACGACCCCAAGTCGAAAAAGGCACGCACAGAAGCATCCTTTCTGCTACAGAACAAACGAAACTAACTGTAGGGAGCAAGATTCTCTTTCACGAGAGTTGGCATTGCCAATGCCATTCTCTCAAACCTCAAAACAGATTGATTGGTCTTTCCTTTCAAAATATATTTATTCGCATACCAACATTCTCAATTTCCTCACTTTCTTTATTACACCATCATAACTGATAACTCCTTACTTTTTCAATATTTAATGGTGCAAAAACAATGACATTTTTAAGTATTTTTTTAATTTAAATAATAACTAAATTGTTTTATCAATACTAATTATTGTTTTGAAGGCCAATTACATAACATATATCATCAAAAACACAAAATAATTCTAACTTAATTAATAGTTTTGAGTTCAAACTCTAAGTATACTGTTAAATATTCGAACATAAAGTTTTGTCTCAAAATTAATTTACCATGCTTAAGAATAATTGTCTATTTTAGAAGATACATATGCACAACAAGAAAGAAGGTCATTGCAAATCGCTACAAAATCTACTGTTGCAAAAACTTTTACAAATTACAATGACATTTGACATGGCTGTGATTACTTATGTTTTAAGAATAATAATTATTGTTGTCATTTTAATTCATTTGTTGCCGGAAGTGATTTGTGTTTTGTGGTAAGTACTGAAGTCATTTTAATACCATTGTCCCTGCGAAAAACATTACCGAACAAATCTTCAATATCTTGTTAATTTTCAGTTGTTGATATCTGGTTGGGTTGCGCTACAGAGTTAATATAAAAGAATTAAAGTTGCTGGCACAATTTCAAGCATTTCCTACCCAAGATGATATATAATGATATTATGATACAAAGTGAAGGTATGCGTACATTTTTTTTTATGCTAAGTTCAAACCCGCACATTGATAATCTTAGAAGATATCAACAAACCATGAAACCAATGGAGGAATTGGCATTGGCGGGGTATGTATACAACTGTACATTGATAACTGGATAATTGACACGGTTAATCAAATAAAATTATCAGCTATTGCACATCGGAAAGAGATATAAGAAGCAGCTAAAAAAACAATTAATTATGATAGGCATGCAAGCAAGACATCCATTAGGTGTTACTAAACCAAGAGACAGCTCATGTATAAACATGTCAGATCAGCACAGAAAAAGAATCAATATTTAAGGCAATTTTTATATGCTGGATACTTTTTCATGTTTCAGATAACAATAACATCCAAACAGGAACAAAAGGAATAGCAGATTCCTTTAGCCCCTTTGAGAGGTCCTAATTCCTAAAACTAATACTCTATGATCATCACTTTCTGTGTGGTCCCACATACCACCATGTCCTCTCTACTCTACCGATTATGCAGAGGATTAGCTCCTGATGGCACGCCTCTCTTGTCTTGTAACTCTGCTTTGCCATTGCCAGAGATATTCTTACGTGGGATAGAATACCTTGTGAAATTGAACAAACCACCAGCTATACCAAGAATCCCAGAATTGCTGAATATCAGTAGAACCAGCAGCACAGAAAGAGCACTCATGTCACTCCTTAGCATTACAATATGTGAACAACTTACTAATTTGGTTTTAAACTGTGGTCACTGTAGCAGTTGTGGTTTCTCGCGTTTCTTGATACCTTGAGAAATTGCGGATAAATGCAGTTGATGCAGCCACACTTGGGTGTGGCAGACACTCCAAAAACCTTGACGTTGCGGTCGAAATCACAGTCACCAACCGTATTTTAAAACTTAATCCAGGTAAGAAATACTTCCCAGCAATAGAATATTATATCAACTGGAAGAAAATAATAGAAGACTAGGGAGGGCAGCGTGCATAGATAGCATCACACGTAACTATTGTATGCTAAAGGATGAACAGGTTGAAAAACATGCTTAGAAAGAGGACTTTGGATTGAAAATGGGAAGAAGGAAGGTAATGAAGGGGAAGATGGTATTTGAATTGGCTTTGCAGTGAGTTATGAAAAAGAATGAGGGAAACAGTAGGAAATGTACCCAACTTGTGATTACAGTCAAAATGGTACTTGAGTGAAGGCATGCAGCTCCAAATGGCAATCCCCAATATCTTATATGTATAATGCTAGTGATGGGCATCTTGGAAGTTCGTAGCAACCTTTTTAAGAGAGAGCCTCTGAATCACACGCCAGGGAGAGAGCTTGTCCAGCATGACAAGAGTTTTGATACTTTCTCTTTGTTTTCTTCTCTTTTTGGAGGGAGGACACTGATGTCTTATAATATGATCACTCGCACCTGCTTTTGTAACCACTTGATTTTTCTATTTGTTTATTAGTAGCATACAAACAATACCTCCCAATAAGAAAGTGAAGTCCTAACAACGTTTGTTGAATAGGTCCCGGGAAACTGTGCATTTGTTACCAATGGAAACTCATAAATAATTAAACAATAATCATTGGTCATTGAATGCACGAAATTTAGCTTTATTTTATGGGTTTTCTTCTTTAGATTTTGTTTTTTTTTTTTTAAGTTTATGCATTGACACATGCGCTTTGCTCAAGGGCTTTTTATCACTTCAGAAATAACTATATAATAATAATGTTTGTGTCAGATGTTGTTAAAGACTCCTATTTCAGCTATGTAATGATACAATACTACACTATTGATACAAATGATCTATCTCTCTCTCTCAATTCCTTTTATATTATATATATCACCTATCCACGCCTCTTACTCTCACTCTTTTTAAGTGTATATTAACACTTGGTGTCTATGGATTATTTTTCATTTCAGGTCCTTGGCATATTGTGGAAGTAGAACAAAACGTCAATGTCCCAAAAATTGCAGAAAAGAACCACTAAGAGCATGGCCATTGGACCCCCAAATAAAGGGTGAATTATGCTTGGGTATAACCGAAGATAGAGGGACCTCGTGGTCGTGATCCCCAATGTTGGGCTCACTGATTAGTATAATTTTGACAGGGGACGAAAACCTTACATCACACTCATTAGGAATTGAAGAAAAACAACTATATTTTTCTTTCGCCGCGTGGTTGGTTTTCCAATGTATAGATCAATATCTTCCCGTTGGACCATAATTTATTCTATTATATATTTAGCTTCTACATCTTTTTTGGCCCTAAATAAAAGTTGAATTTATACATAAAAAAAAGGACAAGGCAGATTAT
Source organism: Glycine max (assembly GCF_000004515.6). Lineage (NCBI taxonomy): Eukaryota > Viridiplantae > Streptophyta > Magnoliopsida > Fabales > Fabaceae > Glycine > Glycine max. The sequence goes on along the minus strand of NC_016088.4, from coordinate 54,205,632 downwards.
GATAGCAGGGCATGGGGGTTCCAAATTCCATTGGGCCCAACCGTGAATGTTTACCGAAAACAAAACAATTTCCAATCGAGAGTTAGTTTACCCAAACGAAAAAAAATCGGCAATAGATATAAGAAATTGACCTTGTCATTGATGATTAGCATGTGTCCACGTTAAGAGTTTTGGGCCAACCTCATGTGACCATTTGGGCTGTTTCGGCTTCTCTTAAATTGAATTGAAATATAAAAATAAATAAAAAATACTTACATGGCACATGGTGTGAATGTGGTGAGCTAGTCTCCGTGAAACACGGTAATGTATCTAGTAATAATGGCCTCGAATTGGTGATTCAGTTCTTCAACTTCACTTTTCATTTTCAATAAACTGACTAAGCAAGGCAAGTGGTGTGTATCAATGTATGTGTCCATGTATTAGGGTTGTATAAAAATACTAAAAAACCAAATTAAACTTAGAAAACAAATAATTTAAAATGGTTTTCAAATCAAACCTATTTATTATTTGAATTTGGATATGCTGCATTATTTGAATTTTGTGTAACAAAAAAAATCAATTATTCTTTAATTTTACGAACAAAAAATAAATAAAATATTTTAAATACAAGAAAGACGGACACTATATTTGCAACATTGCTTCCCAAGTACCACTGTATATGACCAAATAATTTCTCCCCCAACCCTTCAAATTTGTCCAAATACTCAAATATTCTCTGTCACTGCCTCGGCATCACGATGCCTTCTGATGTAGACACGTACGTAGTCATCATAATATGTAATTATGTATACAAAATAGCAAAAATGTATATATATATATATATATATATATATATATATATATATATATATAAGTACTAATTTTGAATAAATCAATAAATTAACTAAATTTATTTTAAGATTAGAAATAATTTAATTGCTCTCATCTTTTGCGAGAAAATATGAAGATAAACTAATGCTACATTACTTTTAAGTAATATATATATAGATAGATAATTGACTACTACTATTTATGTTAGTTAGTAGGCATCATGAAATTCTTAAATGCAAGCCCGACTTTGAAGGCACGCATATCGTAAAAGAAAACTGTACTTTCTTTGTCACCACAGAAAATTCACAAGAAATGGTGTTATCTGTACGATTGTACGAAACTACGAATCCATCAATAGTTGATGTGGTCCATGTGGGAGAATTGTGAATTCAAGAAAACTCCACGAATTAATACATATTGATTATTGAATTTGTATACTGAGAAGCATTATATTATAGCTAGCCTTAATTAAGCTGACGACTGAGTTGAAATGTTTTCAAATGTTATTAAACGTAAAGAAACTAAAGATGATCATGACATGGCACAAATATAGTAGCGATGTGCATCATTGACAAAGTAATTATGAAGAAAATTAAAACAAGTTTTTAAATCAAGAAATATATTAGCAAAATCAAATACATGCAAATCAGAATTGACTATGATTATCATAATCTTAAATTCCATCAAACAATTGTTTAATGGCCGGGGTTCTGTTTATAGGGTTGACAAGTACGTGTGCCACTAAGGATGTATGTCATCAGGTTAAGTCTGGGACTTGGTAAATGCGTAAACGTAGTAACAAGGTTTCTGCGATCGTGATTACAGTGGCGACATTAAGGTTTTTGGATTGTTTTTTTAATTTCTTTGACTGCATTGCAAGTGCAAGTGGTAGTGTCATATTAGTTGTATTTGTCTATAATGTCAATGAATCCGATGAAACTGACCGCAATTTAAAATCTTTGTACTACCCTTTAAAAAAAAGTGGTTCGAACTAAAACATCAGAGTTTTTGCAAAGTTTATTTATTTTGGTTTCGACAGAGGCCGCTATAATCAACAATGCAAGTTTCATTTTCATTTTCCTTTACTTCAACAAAACCCAGGCCCTTCATTACGCCAGGTTTAATTTTAACCAAGAGAAAGACCTAGTACACATGATCAGGTACGTCCAAGGACAAGCTAGGAGGTTGGGAAAATTAAATGGTAGAAGTACTAAACTCGAAATTTGAATATATATAGTTTTCATGCTGTTGGGTCCTCTCGATCATCAATCCATCATTCTGGAAATTTATAAAATAATGATATGCGTGTATGCAGTTGTTGTAGACTTGGAGTTCAACAGGGGCATTGAAGGGGGACCTCATCCGATGATGATGGCGATGGATTAAAATGGTGATGAAAGTGATGATGAGGAGGCAGATTAGCAGTTTCCTGGAAAGTGCCTTTATTTTCCCGGAAAGTCCCTCTCATGATATTTATTGGTCCACAGCATGATGAATGATGTGCGGAATTCAATTCATTATTGTATTATCCTGTACGTATATGGTTTTTGTTTTATTTTTTTGTATGTACTAAGTTTGGTAGATGTTAGGACGTTCTGACTAATCAATAATTAGTCATAATTGGTAGATAGATAAGTCTTCTAAATATATTAATTAAAAATGAATTTTCTAGAAGTGATTAGTTTTATTTTATTTTCTTTAGCTTAAAAGGAATAAATCTCCGAGCGTTACCTTGACTGAAAAATACAGTTGACGGAAAAGACAAAAACGTCTTGGTGAGAATATTAAAATTGAATGGTCTAGTAGTGACTATTATTCTAATGATGATAGCGTGGGGGTGGTGTGGGCAATTAGCGGTGGATGCGAGAGATCTGGACCGTTGATTGTGGGCGGGCACGGGAGAATATGAGATGGCGTTTGAAGTGGAATATAAGGGCTTTTTTTGGGTCCGGGTTTGTGGCAAATTAACCGAAAAGAAGGGGAAGAAGAGCTTTGCTAAAATGAATCTCATGTTAAGATTTGATCTTGGAGTGAGACCAATTGCCCATTGGGCCATCACGTGGGGTGTGACCTACCAGTCCCCTTAAAGGCAAAGCACCTCACGAGACGGCACCATATGCACTTATAATCAACCCTAATTATTTCAAACTCAACCATCCATTTCTTTCTTTCTTTCTCACTCTATGTCTCTCTCATTAGATCCCTCCTTAAGAAACTGATTTCCAGACACAAACACGTGAGCTAACTTCCCTGTCCACACCTTGGACTTTTCCCTAACTTAATCATAACCTCCCATCCCACTCGTATATTCAATTCAACTTTCATAATTTTAAGTATTCTATATTCTATATATACACAACATGTGTATAATAGTATACCAAAACAAAATTGTATAATAGAAACTAGTTAATAAATTAATTGAAATTTTATTTAATAATTTACATGATTATGATTATATTCGAAAAAATTAACTGAAAAATTAGTTAAAAATTAAAAAATTAACTTATTAAATTATAAATATTTAATAAAATTAGTTGTTGAAGTATCTAAAATGACAAATAATAATAAAATCATGATTTGTTTAAAAGAATAATTAATAAATTAGATAAATATATGAAGATTAAAAAAATATAAAAAATTAAAACTTAAAAGCTAATATTTCAAAAAACTACTAAGAAATCACTAAAAAAAATTTACCAGACACTCAAATAAATTTTTCAACTAATAAAAAATTTGAAAACAAACTTAAGATGTCCTGAAGTTAACATAGCCCATGTGTAATAATAATAAGTATAAACGCATGTCTTTATTCAACTTCAACTATCGTTGTTTTAATTTTTTTTTCTGTGCGGGTTTCCTCTCGTTAACTTTGGTATTTCTCCCCAGCAGGTTAAGATATACATAACTAAGTTATCTTACCGGTATTTACAGCTATAAGACAAATTTTCGAGCTAGAATTTGGTAAAGTCTTGTCTAGAATGATAATCTCAAATTCGAACCTGATTCTATAATTTACAAATAAAGTTTGACCTAATGTTGTAATCCACTGTCGCTTTGATATCAGCCATTCTTGGGGTATTTTTTTTATTCAGATTCTTGGGGTATATTTGAGATATTGTTGCTCCGTTGAATTCTACGTGAATGATATAATATTTTTGCCCCCTCGTGGTGTAGAAGAATGATAATTTTCCGCTTTCATTCAACAATGGTACATTTTTCTGAAAGGAACAATGGTACATTAATTATAAATCGTAAACCCAACAGCAGCATAATATTACTGTCGAAGACTTTACCCTAATAATTTTAAGGGAACTCAACTTTGAATTTCACATAATATTACTTGCAGTACCGGTTGATATTTAGATCAACTACGTACCAGTCGTATATATATTTAGAGACAAATTTATAATGAGAATAATTAAGAATTGTAAATATCTAAGTCCTGATCTGTAGTTGATCAGGATTAGTTAATTATAATTTATAAGTTATATAACTATTTAAAAATTTATATACATTTACCTCTTAATTTTAATTATTTAAATATCGTTCATATTTTTTTTCAATAACAATCGTATTTGTTAAGAACAACCACTGATCGAAGTCAGAAGACATCTTACGCATGAGTCCGGAAAAAAGAGATAAATGGAGAAGAAATCAGATTAGCCCCCACAAATCACAATCCTCCAGCTATCTATGAAAGGGGGATAAATGGATGTTTCACAACATTGACATATGTGTATCTATATCTATATACATATACACTTACCATGAGAATTTTATAAATGAACGACAAAAGAAAAAAAATTCTAATTCCTTCATAGATGAACACCTTCTGTAACGGTTTATATAAACATACAATAGATGAAGAAAAAAGCAAAAGATAATTTCAATCAGCAGTTACTATTCTCAACAGTATTAGCTAATTACAGCTTAATTTTCCCTAGCTAGCTAGACGCATCGCCCTCAACCAAAAAAATACAATGGTTGTGGGAAATAACTCTTGCCTTTTTAACCTCTTCGCCCCGAATGAATAGTGAAAACCTAACCACAATAATCAACATGCTGCTGAAGGATTGGCGAAGGGGTTATAGAAGTGAGGCTTGGGAGCCATGGAGAAGGGGCTTTTATTCGAACCGTTATCGTTAACGCCACCGAGCCTGTCGCAAGAAGGGCACATGGTGAGTGTGGCAGCAGGCATAGGCATGTACAAGGGTTGAGCTAGTTTCAGTGCCTTCAGCTCTTGCAGCTCCTTCTTTAACCTCCTGTTTTCGTCCTTCAATGTTTCACAGCATTTCTTTAAGAACTCACAGTCCACCTCCGTTTGCTTCAGCTTTGTTCTGCAACACACACCCCAAAATCTTAATATACCACAAAGTCATGTTATTATCTTATGAATTTATCAAACTTGTGAACCACACAAATTCAATATTAATAAGCCTTTCTAATTAGACAACAACCAGCAAATGATTGTAGGTGTTAATTAATTAATTAAATTGTTTAATATTTGTAGAACTAAAGCTTTATCGTTCCACACGTACGGATATTATTAATTTGTGCTTGATAATTATACATACATACACACACACACATATATATATATATATATATATATATATATATATATATATATATATATATATATATATATATTATGCTTCTTTTTAATTATATACATGAACACGTAGTTAATAAAACATTTTTTGTGGTGCTGTTTGATGTACCTGGCTCTCCGATTCTGGAACCACACTTCAACTTGTCGAGGCCGGAGATTTAACCGTCTGGCTAAAGCTTGTTTCTGTTTCTGTAAATTCAATAGAAGAAAGTAATACTAATTAAATTTTGCACTAAATAAATAGAGAGCGGATATAGAGATTAAAAAGCAATTAATTACTTACGGGGTTGAGAGTGCTGTGTTGTTTGAAGCTCTCTTCTAGCAGTGCAGATTGTTCTTTGGTGAGTCTGAGCTTCTTTCTAGCATTGGTTCCATCTTCGTCTTCGTCGCTGACTCTTGAAGAAACCCTCTCTTCTGCCTCTACCTCTATGTCTTCACAGCTAAGATCTCTCTCCCTCTTAACGACCCTCCCAGTTGAGAAAGACGAAACAACGCTGTGAGGTGATGTCTGTCGAGACAACTCAAGAGGGTCCTCACAATAAACGTTATTTCTAAGCACTTGCTTGGTCACGTGGTAACTCTCACCGGACAGGCCCAACGTTAGAGACGGTTCATTGGGGGGATAAGGTTTCGTTGGCGTTGGCTTAATAACACAAAGATGATGATCATCATCAGGCTTGGTGGATTGAGTGGTTTCCTTTACAGTAGCAGTCAAAGAAAGCCCTAGAACGAGGTGAAGGCCTGAGCTATTGGCATCCTGGTCAAGACCCATTTCAGAGAATAAAACGGTGGGTTTGGGGGGGAGAGATAGAGGTACGTATCAGTTAGAAAATTATGGATGGTGTGTGGTGGTTTAAAGGCTCATGGGATTGAAAGGGTCTTAAGAAGAAGAGAGAGGGAATGAATAGGACCTTTTGTGGGGGCGTTGGGTGGGTGGGTGGGTAGCTATGATTATTGTTAATCAAAGGAAGGAATGAGTAGAGAAACGAATCTTGATATATATTGGAAAGAAAAAAGTTACACAAACATCCAAACAGTGTTTATATCTCCATTAGCCATCCTTTTAAATATATTATTTTATTATTTCAATTAGCCATCCTTTATTATTTCAGGTGTTGGGTGGGGGTATCGTACGTGTATCACTGCCCTATTGGAAATAATGAAAGTCGGTGTACGTGTATCACTGCCCTATTGGAAATAATGAAAGTCCCTTGTAGTATATCTCTTGTTGCTTAGGTTGACCATACATTTGAGCCCAAGTAGTACTGTTACGTCCATTATAATTATAATAACAGACAAAATTGGAAAATCCCTTCTCTCCAATTCCTGCGATTCTACAGTGCACACATGAACCTGGTTACCATCGCTACCAAAGGGTGTACCATATATACATATATACTATTAACACACTTTCTTTACCTATATATGCTTCCTTTCGTATGTAGTAGTTTCACTTTACATATTGTACCAATTATTGGCCCCCTTTAGTCCTGCTTTACTCGTGTCCCAGCAGCTTTTATTTATTTATTTCTCTTTTTTTCTCTCCTACGTTTATTCATTTTCTCATCATTGTTCTTTGCATTTAATTTATTTTCCACGTTACCCCTCCCCACCTCACTCTCACGCCCACACATAATAATATAAATGATAAATTGTCCCTGCATATATGCAGTGGCACGTATACAAAAGATTTTTTCTTAAGTTATTTCGAAAGTTTTAAATATAACGCAAAAGCCAAAAATGAAGACATGATTGGGAATAGGTGTATAATATAGTATGTATGCGTCACAAAGTTTTGTAACTATAACAGACCCACATGAACTGTCTCCCACTTCATGCCTGGTTGAACTAGTTAGAGATGGGTACCATGTCGCTTTGCTTACCAATCTTTCATACTTTTTAATGAATTAGGAATGCGAGGGACTGTGGTTGGGCCTTTTTTCTCTAGCTTATAATGAATGTGGAAAGATTAGAAAGGGATGTGCACTACTTGTTTTTGTTTCCAATAGAAAATGAGATAAAAGTAGGTATAAGACACAAATGGAGTTTCAAAGAGTTAATGGTGCCAGAATGTGATTCATCAACAAGAATCCGTATCTTTGCTTAACTAGAAAGTTGACGTGGAGTGTTTGGGACCTACTTTTCTGTATTAGTACTATAAGCACTTCCAATAATGCATTGTCGGCGATGCTGAGCAGAAGTTAGGTCACCCATTATTAATGATAAACCTAAAACAATTAGTCAGGAAATAACGGCGTTATTACCACCATGCTTTTACTGCACTAGCTACTTGCCACACATCATCAAAAAAAAAAAAATTATCTAGTTTTATTTTCATGGATATTTAGCATGCATCTCTCCTTAGTTAATTAAAATAAATATATGGACCACTCATTAATTGTTGATCATAATGGAATGCATGATAAACATTTTTTTGGTGTAGAATGCATGATAAACATGTTCTCACTGAATGTAATAGGAAATAAAAAACAAAGGGAAAATATCATCATTAAGCTGCTTAATTAAGTGCTAATTAATTGGGAATTGGATTAATTTAAACTAGATCCTTTCTATTAAACCAACAAGGATTCAAGGAAATAATCAATTAATTGAGCAGGATGTTCGATGGGAATAAACTCTCGCATCTTTAGTTTAACTTTAATTGGATGCATCATCATGGTTACACAAAAAGTGGGCGGGGGCAAATGATTATTTTGAAAATAAGAATGCAAGTTGTTTTGCTTTTCGGTACCTGAATCTAATTCCAATCTCCTCTTCGATCACAACAAGGTCAGAAAGCGAGGGGAACACCCTTTTTTTATTTTATTTTTAATGCAGAAAACACGACCTCTCAATTTTCAAACAACAAATAATAGTAAGTTATGCGTGTGTTTATTTACTTACTTTTTGTGTAGGGCATAAGAAATTGTATCTTAGAAGCTTTTAGGCTGAGCGGGTATTTTTGTAGGACGAACTTACCATTTAATTTATTGCGTCATGGATAGGTATTTCTGACGTCAGGTAACTATTTTATTTATTTTAAAAGAAAATAAAATATAAATTGCAAAGAAGGATAGTTCTGCAGCCTACGTACAACACCACAACAACTTTAATAGGTTTGCTTAAAAAAGAAACTCCATTGATTAAAGATATAAGAAAGGCCATAAAACCACAATATTTGAGAGGTGTTCAATGGACTAGATAGATTCTGACAAACATGATAATTCAAATTAAATTAATTAAATTAGTTTAATTAATTGATTTGCTTTACTTTAAACTAAAATTAAATTAATTGTAATCTGATTAAGCTATTTGAATTTAATTTTTTTATTTTAATCTGAATTCATCCAACCATTTGATAATTTTTAAATAATTAAAATTTAAATTTTATATTTTAAATAAGTATTTAAACTTCTGCTTTATTTTTGTCCTTTTTCCAACACTTTTATTTAGTCTTATTGATTTTTTTTAGATAATTTTGTTTATCCAGTTTCATTACTATATTCTAAAAAAAAAGATATTAATAATTAAGACATGTAAATTCATAATTGTAAAAAAACATATAAATTAAAAATAATATCAGTATTATAATTGATTTAATTATTTTAAATTAAATTAATCTTCATTGAATTGATTTAATATGAGTTAACTAAAACAATCTAATTAAATATTATCAGTTGAACTTTTATTTTATCCTAAACAAAAAACTAAATTAAGCTGTGGATCCTTCTGGACTATATGTTTATCATTGAACGAGTAAGATAATCATGTGTGATGTACCAAATATTTCTGAACAGGATTATGCAGAGCTTTTGTCAGCAAGTGGCTGAATACCAAAAAATAAAGTAGATGAGTAACCGCTGCTTTTGTTTTGATTTGGGACCCAACAGAAGTAGATAGAATTTGACTTTGAAACAGTGAACAAATTAAAATTCTAAAGGCAGTGGGAAATGGTTTTATGCATGATGAACGTGAACAATTGAAAATGAGGCGGGATGATTAATATTATATATATATATATATATATATATATATATATATATATATATATATATATATATATAGTACATAGTATATAACAGGTATTATCCTCCGAAATAAGTTAGAGTAGCTTAATGATCACAATATTCATATATATGAGCGTGGTATTGGCATTAATCAAATCACTAGTTTAAGCAATATGCTGATTCCACATCACATCCACAGAAGCACAACAAAGTGAAATAAAAACCAACAAAACCAGTGGTGGTTATCGTGTCATCTCCACCGTCAAGAAAATGTGTAGATAATTAGTAAAACTGTAAGAAAGGAAAGAAAGAAACAGGTGGCGAGCGAAGATGGGGGCACAAGGAGAGTGTACGGGGCAGAGACACATGGGTCCACCAATGATTTGGTATGATGGGCATTTGATTCCGTGGGAGGTAGCTAGATGATTGTGGAGCGTAGAAAGTCGATAGAGGGATCAGAGATGCGAATTTAAGATAAGGTTTTGGTGATGTTTGTTTGTTCCTGCCTTTAAGGCCAACCGACCATGTTGCTTTCTCGGTGTGTTCTTCTCTTCTTCTTTAGGGTTTTCTTTTCTTTTTCTTCTTCAATTTTCAAGTATATGTCTCAGCTCAGCGTGCGTACCAAATGTCCTATTCAAGGAAACAATGGCTTACTCAGCCTCTGTACTACACTGAAGGGTCCACTAAGCAGTAGTGGCACACTATGCCGGTTGCCACACGTCTTAGCCCTAACATTATTTGATACCCCTCTTCTTCTCTTCTCATGTCCATTCAATTTTTATTTGTTTTTACACATTGTTTCCATAGATGTCAAGTCCCGGATCATTCTTTAATCTGTTAAGAGTTAGAATATATAACAAGAACCACGAGATTTAATTCCTAACAAAATATTCTCTCTACCTCCTTTCTTATCCTCCCTATTCTTCCTCTAGATAATAAAAGAAGGTTTGAATGATAACAAAAAGGTAAAAAAAATGGAAATTTTAAAAATAACGTTGTATAATTAATGAAAAATAGGAGGAAAAAAAGAATAGAAAATTCAAGAAACAAAAATATCTATTTTAAGGTTTTTATTTATTTTGAATTTAAAAAAATTTCTCTTTTCATTTAAACAGAGTATAGAATCCAGAATATACCGTAAAAATATTTAAAAAGAAATGAAATAAAATGTAATTAAAATATAAAATTAAATGAATATAAAGTAATGTGTATATTGCTATTTATTACACTATTATTCTCTAATTTCAGTCTGTAAAGTAAACCATTTCAGTTCGAATGGATTTAAATTAATGCGGATATAAAACTAGCTATGCACATGTAAGTTGGTGTATAATATGCATAATAAAGTAATAATCTACAAACTTGATTTTAATTCGTTAATGAGGTTCTCATGTATTATATTAATTATAACAAACATATAAATCATATAGAAACATATGGCTATTTAAAATATTTAACTAAAAAACAATTTAATTAATAATATGTTATTTATATTTGGATTGAGAAATCAGATTATTAGTTTGTCTGACAGAATCTATATGCGTATTTGGAAACAAGTTTAAAGAGGATAAAACATGTCTCAATTTAGCGTTTGATGTAAAAGTTAATTACTGTGAGAAGTATTAATAGAGATGCTTGTATATGAAGTTTCGGACGTGGTTTCAAGCATAGCCTCTCTCTCTATAGACCAATTTAGGGTTGATTTGCCTTTAAGATTACTACACGTTTAGTATTTAACTCAGATTCGTTGAATCATATATCAAAGTACACATACTAATTTAAACATTCTTGTTATACTATTTATAAGAGGAAAATGGCTTATGGTAATATAATTTATATTCCTTTTGACCTCGCTTAATATTTTTTATTGCATTAATTAAGTTAATTGGTTAAATTATGAGATGAATTGTGAGTGTTTTTAATTCGATTTTCAATAATTGTATTTTATTTTTTATCCACTTCTCCTTTTCTCTTGTACTAGTAAGATTTATTAATTATAAATCATTCCGAATTATATATATATATATATATATATATATATATATATATATATATATATAAACAGTACCAGATATAGTAATACTAGCTTGAAGCGAAGCGGCGCTAGCCGGCTATGGACGTGACCACGGTGTTCCTGCAGCTCCTTAAAAAGTGGATATAGAATATTACTCTAGTTAAAAAGTACAAACACATATAAGTGGGCCTTATCTGAAAAACTAGTTGATAAAAGTTTATCTGATTATATATATGCCTTTGCAAGTAGAACTGAGAATATTCGAGGGAAAGGACAACATAAAGGAGAGTTTTGAGTTGCTCCTAAATTGCATATTTCTTTTAGAGCTCTATATTATGAAATGTACAATACCTTTATAGTATTAAAAATATAAAGATAAGAAGTAATAATGTAATTCATGTTCATGTAATTGAAATGATGCAGATTTAGCCTATTAAGGATTGATGAAAATTAGTACTCTGAGATACTTGTTAAAGAATTAGAAGTAAAAAAAATCTATTGAAAAGTGTTATTAATACATGTTCATCATGATTTTCAGTATATTTTTTTATTAAAAAAATATATTTATTGATTCTTTAATCAATATCTTAAAAATGCTGATTTGTCAGTCTCTTAAAGATTTAGTATCTCTTTTCCTATGTTAGATGTTATTTCAAAAACAGTGATTTTTTAAAATTGTTATTATATTTAATAAAAATTGATGGAAACCTAAAAGTTAAGGATGAAACATAATGGTAATTAGAGACTGCCCCTTGAAAGAAAGATAAGCATTTAATCCTTGTAGATGGTGTTTTTAGAAATACTCCAACTATATAGTTCTTCTGGAAAAGAACCAAAATTGAAGAAGATTTGATTCCTATATTCTGAGTAATACAGGTAACAATAGACATTATATAGTGTTTTCTTTCGAGGTATTTTTCATATATGATAATTTTATTTAAGAACGATGAAATTATTATAAACTATACTTTTTTTAAAATATTTAATTTAACTGAATTCAGAATTTGAATTCAAAACTTTTTTTTTTATAAATTTAGATTGTCTGATCAACTCAATTTTATAAAGAATTGACTCGTATATATACACACATAAACACTCATTCCTAAAGATTTAGTGCTTATATATAGAGTTGTGGACTGTTTAACCGAGATAGGTGATTATGATAATGGCACTTAAACACTTATGTCTTATCGGATTAGTGCTTATGGGATTGTGGATCATCCGATCAATTGATCAGTGCTATGAATGGTCGACTCCTACATACACATTTAAACACTCGATCACATCTAAAAGCTTAGTTCTTAATGGGTTGTGAATCCTCTAATCGACTGTCATACCAAAAGATCGATTCATATGTATACTCTTAAGCACTCATGTCTAAAGTCTTAGTGCTTGATAGGTCTTGTATAGTCAACCAAGATCGCTCTACAAAGACTGTTTAATGTTGAGAATATTGGACCGATCACACTAAAACCAATTGGTCCTCTAATATCAAACCTCAAATCACCTTAGATCCAGTCACATCCCATAAATAAGAGTGACCCCTCTTGTTATCACAAGTTCACATAGAGCCTCTGATTTTGCGGCCTCCAAAATCCGAACATGAACAAAATTAAAACAATCTCAATTAATTGATCACACGCTGAGATAGCATTATGTAGTTTTGATGGAGCTAGCTAGTTGGGTATTTCGAGTCGTGAAGGGGGGAGCATCGAACAAACGCACCGACAATAGATAAAGCACAAAAGGTTTTAGGTTGCCCCACTCCAAGTCTCTTTTGTAAGACTTGCACACATAACCATGATGCTTGCGTTTAAAAGAAGTGAAAAGCAGAGAGAGCCATGTCACACCTCCACTTCGCAGCACTATGTGTGTGAGTGTCAAGATTCAAGAACATAGAATTAAGGAAAGAATTTTATAACAGGGTCCCACGGAAAGGGACACTTTGAGAGGTGGATATATCATCATGTAAACATAGTCCAAAAAATTAAAAAGATTGACATGGTTACATATATAGATACTAGATAGGGGGGTGAGGAGCAAAAACAGTTGGAATGCTTTGCCGGTTATATTGTGACACAAAGTTAAGGCAGCAGGGCCCCATTGAGGGCAAACGGTGCATATTATAGGAGGCCCTCACACAGTCGCAGAGAAGCTGGGCATAGTTGGATATTATTGTCCGTGGATGAGTTAACAAGGTTTGGGGATATGAATATATATGAACAACATCTTAGGCGCATGCATGCTCCACCATCATAAAATGGGGCAATATTAAAGATTTCCAAAATGTTTATTTTAAATATAGGATGAGTTTTTTTAACTTAAAAAATATAACTTTAAAATAAGTATTTTTTAAGAAATAAATAAGATTTTTTCATTGAAATAAACAAAAAAAATTATTTTTTAAAACAAAAGTAATTTAACCAAACATACTAAAAAAATAGAAATTTTTTTATTTTATTATAAAAAGTGCTTAGTACAACAACATAATAGCTCTTGTATTTTTTATTATATTAAACTAATTATCCATTACAGATTACACAATGCAAGGTAAAGTAATAATAATGAGTAGTTTATAATATAATACTAAAGAATGATATCATAATATATATACTTGCTTTGTGTAAAAAAAATTCCAAAGCATCTCGTAACCGAAGATTAGATACTAATCTTTTAAGATATAATGAAATCTATTTAAATAGCTATTATCTTGTTTTATGAACTTGTAGATTAAAATTATCATTTCATAATTAAAAGACATGATTATCTATCGATAAAGACGTCGTGTTGGTGCTTCATAATCATATAACAATTATGGACAACATATTTGCACTAAACATATATTTAGATTATGCATTGGACTAAGCATTCAACTATGCTCTAAAAAAACTAGATGAAAAGTTTAAGTCAACTTTATGTTTTTCATATATTTATGCATAAAAGTTGTAGGCAGCAAAAATAAGACATGTATAAAAATATAATGCTCTACAATTTTCATTAAGCTATCCAATTGTTTTTGAAGTATTATTAAAGAATTAACATAAAAAAGTATGAGTATTAAGAATTTAAATTAGAGAGTAGCTTTTTTTATGTCTTTTTAATTTCTCCCAGACTAATCTATCTATTTTTTTTAAAAAAATTCTATATGATTCCTCACTTATTTTGTATTAAAAAAATTTGAGACTGTTGGGTACCCCACCCACAATATTAATTAATGACTCCATTTTCTTTCGTGCGTTGCTCAACAAAAGTGGGTCAGGACTCAGGATGGAGAGGATGATACATAAGAGACAAGATAAATCTTCATCATTTGGGAGCAGACCCGTGGCCATGGCATTCAATTATTTTCAATCTGAATTCTATTGCACACTGTTCTGAAATTATGGTTAAGAGGAAGTTCAATTAACTTTATTGTTCTAGGTATTGTGGAAGAAGTTGTAATGAATAGGAGGTTTGGATGCAATTTTTGGTGCATTTAATTTAAAATGTGTAATTTTGTTATCTAAATTTTTTAAAAGTTTTTTGTTATCTAAACTTTTAAAAAAATTATTTATATATTATAGCTCGGTGTGAAACGGGACAATCAAACGCAAGAGGAAACAATAGAACATGGGACTTTTGTTTCAGACATTATTTTCTGATGGGCTAACTCAAGAAGTCAGAAAGATAGATGATTACTTAGATGGAGTGATGACCCAATTCTATGCCATATTAATATTGAAGGCGATTAGGAGTACACGGTTTAAACCAAGTCTTGAGAAGTATAATTTTTTTTTCTTAATTACTATTTTATTCATTGAATTTGGGAGGTATATCTTTTTACTATTTCAAATTTAAAAATATTTTTTCTCTAAATTTTAATAAATTATTTTTTAGTATCTCGCATACTAAATTGACACTTTTGATAATTTTTAATATTTTATAATAATTTTAAAATACAAATTCTAGCCAACTAAAATATAAAAATTAATTTATGATAACTAAACATGTATATGTAAATAAATCTTTAGCATTTTATTCCTATACTT
The DNA here is from genome assembly GCF_000004515.6 of Glycine max. NCBI lineage: Eukaryota > Viridiplantae > Streptophyta > Magnoliopsida > Fabales > Fabaceae > Glycine > Glycine max. Next base: position 54,190,161 of record NC_016088.4, on the reverse strand, counting down.
TTCTTATGTTAATAGTTTTAGATGTTTAATTTCCATCAAATAGCAATGTTAGCAGATAGCAAAGCAGTTATGCTCACAGTATAATTTATCACGTCCTTAAACAGTCTGATGGAATAATTATATGTAATTTCTTTATAACAGTATTTTTAATTCATAACTTATTCAGACCAATTAATAGAGGTGTGAACAATCTGATTTATCATGAATTTGATCTTGGCTAGAAAATTGAAATTTTTTATGATATTGGACAAATTATAATCCGACTTACTTAACCGTCAATCAGGTAACTTCTAGTGGATTTGAGCTAGATGAGCTCATTTAATCCGATTAAACTAAAAATTGATATTTTTTTATTCTAGTTTTAAAATTTTAATATAGTTGAACTATGACTAATGTTTAAATAATTGAATTTTATTTTAAGATTTTTTAATAATATTTACGTATTTGAGATATTTAAATGATTAATTGAATAATAATATTAGATATTTGAATGATTATTTGAATACTTTGCTTATTATTTATATTTATATTTGAATCATTTGAATTAATAAATGTTTTTTATGAAAAAATATATAATTTTTTTAAAAAAAAATTAATTTTTTATTTGAGATTTATTTTTATTTTTATAAATTTGATGAACCAATTACCTAATTCATCACCAACCCATATTAGACTAAATCGAATTGAATTTTTATGAGACCTCTATCAATTGATAATATCTAACTGATTAATTAGAAATATAAAATAAAATACACACAAAATTTTTTCATCAAATTCTTTGATGAGTCACAAATCTAAACTGAGAACTTAGTTGTTATGTTAAAGTTGTTCCTTAATAATAAAAACTAAAATTGTTAAGCAAAAATATAATTAAAAAAACACTAAAAAAATTAGAGAATAAAAGAAAAAAATATTAAACTAAAAAATTAACAAAGCTGAAAAGTGCGACCGTTACGTTTCGAGAGGACCGAGGAACGGGGTAGAAGCGTGACTCGTGAATGAGCACTGCGCGCTTTGTGATTGACTGGGTAACTCAGTCCAAAGTCTTGACTAAAAAATCCGCTTCAGTGTGTTCGTACTCTTTTGGTGGGGAGGGAGAAAGACAAAGCGCGAAAGAAGATAGCCTTAACAGAACTGTACAGTACCAGTTGAAAGAAGCAAAGCAATTAGCGAGGCGGTGCCGGTGATCGGCGATGGCGATACCGATCACTCCTGATTCCGCAACACCTGCTTCGAGAACCCCTCCTCCCGAAGACGAAGAGATCTGGAAGCGTCTTAAACAAGCTGGCTTCGATTAGAATTCCATTCAACACAAAGATAAGGCCTCGCTTGTTGCCCATATCGCCATGCTTTTCTTTTATGCTTATGCCTAAAACAGTTTCAAGACTCAGGTTCGTAGACGTATGAGTAGTTATCATGCCAAAGATCAAAGAATCCTAAATGTGGTTCTGGGAAGTAATGGCGTGTTATTTATAACGTAAATTTGTTGGACTTCATAACTAGTAATGGTTAGTCAGCGAATTGCACATTATTTTTAATGAGACAAGGGAAATTAGGTGTTGTGTTGGGAATCCTAAGTTGAATAGGATATGTAAATGAGGAACAATTCATATTTTATCATTAATTTTTGAGATTGAATTAGACTTAAAATCCAAATTATAAGATGATATTAGAAGCTATGTCAATGGTTGTTATTGAACTTGTTAGACCACCTGTAATGAAGCTGTTATTAGATTACTCATAGATATTTAATCTTGTAAATTTCACACTCAATATATCTTGTCCTTGATGTAAGGGATGTGTGTTAAAGATCTCATATTAATTAGAGATATAACTAAAATAATTTATATAAGTGAAGACAACTTTTATCTTATGAGTTAACTTTAAGATTGAATGGGTCTCAAAACCAAGTTATAAGATTAAGCAGATTGTGCTATTCTTTGTTCTTTTATAAAGTCCTCTGCCTCGTGGCATATACTATATTAATGTTATTTTTGGTCCTTGGCCGACTCAAATGATTCTATAAGATTAAGCAGATTGTGCTATTCTTTGTTCTTTTATAAAGTCCTCTGCCTCGTGGCATATACTATATTAATGTTATTTTTGGTCCTTGGCCGACTCAAATGATTCTATATGGAATTTTTTTGGTATCATTTAAACAGTTGTGGCTTAATCATTATTTCTCAGATGGTTGGCAACTTAGCATCAATCACTTGCAAAGCAAGCTCTGAAAATTGGGTCGATTCTTAATTTTCTATTGAGTCCTGCAATATAGTTTGTTATCATTCAAATTAACCTTGTTTACATCAATTGAATTGCATTTTCAGGTGAATACGGCATAAAAGGTCCGTGGTTACTTTGATACAATAGTTGTGTCGCCTTATGCAAGTGACAGTGAAACTCATTTTTACCTTCTTGCTTTCAGCCTTTCACTTTGTACTAACCTGTATTTTACATAGATATATGATCAACTACACCATATGGGCTGTCTCATCTTCGAGAGAAAGGAATTGGCTTCCAAGTATGAGCAAGTTAAGGCTTCGATTGATTCATCCGAGTTTATGTGTAAGCATGATTCAACCATGACTTTGTCTGCACTAATTGAAGCAAGGAAACGGGAAGAAAGCTTGAAGAAGGCAGTAGGAGTCACAGAGGCATGTATAGTAAGCTTGTTGAATACAGTTTTTGATTTCGTATAAATTGACCTTTTCCTTCCTAAATGTTTGTGTATTTACTCTAGCTTGAGTATTTTATGGATTTCTGGAGCTTGAGAAGGCCTTGCTTGAGATGCGTACTGAATGTGTTGTGTTAGCTTATGGACAAGTGTATCAATTTTATCATAAATAATATAGATTAAAATGAAAATTCATGTATCGAATTCAGAGAGACTTTGATTGGTTGTATTTAAGTAAAGCAAACTCAATTATTAAGCAATAAAAAGAAATAGAAGGAGAAAAAATAAAGGATTGTGAATGTGAAAATTAGGGGTAAAAAAAAAAGAAAAAAATAACGAGAGGTAAACAATAATTTAAATGCAAAAGGATGACTTTAGAATGTGATAAAGTTGAGACCTAATATGCCAAAACTAGTTATAATGTAATACAAAAGATTTTTTCAATGAAATCCCTGAAATTCCTGATTTCATCCGTATCTACTTAATTACTCTCTATCTTTGATTTTTTGCACCAAGAGTATACTTTATTTATCTATTTCTCCCAAATTTCTTTACAAAGATAAAAATAATAAACCACATTAAGATAAGAGATATAAAAATTCTTGGACAAAACAAATGTCAATTTATTTTCTAGCAATGAGTTTATTTTGATATTCTTCCCCAGTTCTTTAAAAAATAATCATTTTTCAATACATTATTCTTTAAATATTATATGAATGATCACACTATAATAATACTAGGAAGCACAAAGAATTGTAATAGAAACAGAATTGCATTGAATAGATAATGAAAAAGAATTACAAGATTTTGGTCTCCAACCTCCCAACAAAAAGAGTTTGACCTCTCGTAACCATGAGTCAATAGAAGAAGGTTGGATGACTAATAACATGAAAAGGAGGAATGACTAAGAAAGAGGGTTTCTCATAAGGGAGAAACTTAGACTTTCGATTTCTTTCTTCACTGGTGAGACTTTATTTGTCTTTTCCTTCTATTTTCTACTCCTAATAAAAAAACTACAAGATATTAATTTCTTTATTATTTCATCTAAAATAATAATAAAATAAAGAAATTATAATCATTATTAGTCAAAATTGATTATCAAATTAACTTAGATTTCGCCCTTAAAACAAAGATTTCTGCTTGAGAGTAAAGTTTCTGAAGCACACCAATTGATAGATGAAGCGCAGAAAAAATCAACTGAGGCTGAGGCTGAGGCCAAGCTGCTTGCTGCGGCATCCTTTCAGGCAAAGGCTTGTGGATATAACGGTGTAGCAGGCAGGAAGCTTCGGGATGTTGAAGCACGTGAAGATGAACTCAAGTGGCAAATCATATCTTTCAAATCAGAGTATGTGTTTGTATGACTACGGTTTACATGTTTAATATCTCCCAATTTCTTTTACGTTATCTTGGACATGTTACGGATTCAGCTACGTGCCTTTGCATTTTTCTGTTTACAAATATTTTCTTTGGAGAATACTGTGCATTGTTTTATACATGGATGCTAAAGATGAGGTTATGCGACACGTCAAGAAAAAAAAAAATTGGTGGACTGAATTATGTTTTTGCTGTGGGCCACATGGTTGGACCTTTATTACTTAATATGTTTTCTCATCATTTGAAATCATTACAAAATTATACAGGCTAGGATGCAACTAACAGTTTTATATTCCGTATGCGCGATCATAATTGAACTGTAATGCTGTAATATTTTGATAGATTGATATTTGTTTAGAAATTAAGTTGACCTGTTTCAAACACACTCAATTGTGATGAAAAAGAGAAGGAGATAATTCGTGAAAGGCAATCCATTTCCGAAAGGCAAGAAAGTTTGCAGCAAGAACAGGAAAGGTTATTGCAATCACAAGCCTTGCTCAACCAGAGAGAGGACCACCTTTTTATTAGATCTCAGGAGTTAGATAGCCTTCAAAAAGAGTTGGAGGACATTGGGTACAAATATTAATAAGGAAAATGGAACCCTTTATGATGAGAAAAACAATTTGAAGCTGATGGAGGCCACCTTAATAAGAAGAGAGGAGATTTGTTTTAAAAAATTCTCAGCTGGGTCTAGATTAAACTAGTAATAATTTTTTTCTTCTAAATTTGTCTTGTTCATTTGCATATACATTTTGTGATTACAGGCACTAAGTAAACGGGAATCTGAGCTGAACAAGAAAGAGCGAGAATTGCTTGATTTTCAAGTGAAACTTGCTAGTCGAGAATCTGTATGTTCTCTCTCTCTATTTTCTCTACATTTCAACCTGTGAAGTTTTTTCTTTTTGTTTTTGTTTCTTTAATTTTGTTTGACGGAATATGTAGGATGAAACTCACAAAGTTACAGCTGTTCAGGAAGCTGAACTTATAGCAAGAAAGACTAACTTTGAAGCTGAGCTACAAATTGGTTGAGAATGAAATTGAGATGAGAAGACGGGCTTGGGAATTGAAGGAAGTAGATCTTACACAACGAGAGGAGCAACTCCTGGAAAGGAAGCATGAGTTGGAAATTCTGTCAAGGACACTGGGTGAGAAGGAGAAGGATCTGCTGGATATGTCAAGTGCTCTTAAAGAAAAAGATCAAAGCCTGAAAGCTTCTGAAAAGGAATTAGAGTTAAATAAAGTTCTTTTGCAAAAGGAGAAAGAAGAGATAAACATAACAAAGTTAGATGTACAGAAGTCTTTGGTATCATTGGAGAATAATTTAAGGCAATTTGACCATGCGGAGGAGAGACTCGAGGCCTTGAAAAGTGAAACAAATGACTAGTCAGTTTTGGAAGTGAAACTAAAGGAAGAAATTGCTCTTGTAAGATCTCAGAAGTTGGAGATTGTAGCGGAGGCAGATAAGCTGAAAGCAGAGAAAGCAAAGTTTGAAGTTGAGTGGGAGCTTCTTGATGAAAAGAAAGAAGAGCTGCAGAAAGAAGCAGAATACATAGCAGAGGCGAAGAAGGCAGTTTCGGCTTTCATTAAGGAGTATGACAAGCTAAGACAAGAGAAGGAAAATATGCGTGATCAGTATAAACGAGACTTAGAATCGGTTACCTGTGAACGAGAAGAGTTCATGACCAAGATGGCTGAGAGGCCAATGACTATGGACCTGCAAGACACTAGAGTCAGCAGTGAAAGGCCCAAAAGGAGGATTAACCCCCCCAAACACCTGGAGGATTACGTTTGAGGAAGCTCCAAATTCTGTTAGAAGAATGGCTATGCTGGCACTATAGGATTGCTTGGCACCAATTAGGAGAATATTCTTGTCTGCTAGAATAATTCTGTCATAGCCTTGATAGTGCATTCTGTTATTTCCTTTTGGTCTTTGTCATTTAGTACCTACGTATGCTATATATATCTAGCCTCTGTATGTACTAAGGGGATATATAAAGAAAATTATCAGACTCTTTTCTTCACCTTGCTTCTTTGGAGGTTCCTTAGTCGTCCTTGAATTCTAAGGATTGTTTCTGATATCCCTAACATCTTGGTGCTTTCATTGAGCACATGACTGAATCAACGCACTCCAAGTCCAATATGGACCACATCGAAGACGCCATTGCCAAACTCACATGAACATGACGAGTGGTTTGGCAAGATGCAGCAAGAGCGTGCAGATTTCTTGAGGGACGTTGAGATGCAGAAGAGGAATATGAATACCCTTATCGAGAAGAGGCACGAAGAAATAGAAAGTTGTTTGAAGGAAAGAGAAAAATCTTTTGAAGAAGAAAAGAACAATGAACTAGAATATATTAATGCTCTTAAGGAAAAAGCAGCAAAAGAGTCCCAACAGGTTTCCTTTGAGATGAGAAGACTTGAAACTGAGCGAGCAGAGATAAGTTTGGACCGTGAACAGAGAAAGAAGGAATGGGCTGAGCTAAATAAGTGCATTGAGGAACTCAAGGTTCAAAGGGATAAGCTCCAAAATCAGAGAGAACTGTTGCATGCTGATAGAATTGAAATTCATGCTCAGACTGGAGAATTGAAAAAACTAAAGGATCTTAAAATTGTCTTTGATGATATTGCTGACTGAGTTTTTTAATTCTGATATGGAGTCTATGAAGAAAAAATTGAAGCTGCGGACTCTTAAGCATGATGATCATTTAAATTCCCCCAAGGAAATAGAGGCTAATAAGAACAGCAACGGGTTTGACACACCATTTGTGCAAAAGTCATCCGTTGTTTCTCCTCCTAGCCCCGTTCGATCCTCATGGATCAAACGATGCACAGAACTAGTTTTTGGCGTTCCCCTGAGAAGCTACTCATTCATAATGATGACAAGGTGATAGCAATACTACCCAAGTCAGCAGGCCCAAGAGGATAATCAAAAGGCCCACTCACCTCCAGGATTTCGGATGACAACAGCTAGGAAAATATTTCTTTTGCACTGTCAGCAGTTGGTTATAACAACTTAGGACATTTTGCCAAATTCTGTTATGCTGGATTCTCTGCATTTGTATTTTGTGCTGCTGGCCAATGATTGGTATCTTTATCCCTCAACTGTATCCATTATAAATACCACTGAAAGAAATAAAATGGCCAGAGAATTATCAATTATCTATTTAGTTCATACAATCATAGTAGTAGCCTAGTATTAGCCTAACATAAGGTTGTGGTTAGCAATGGTCAAAAGCACTTGACGAATGACAACTCTCTTGATAATGTTGGCAAAAGGCAGCAAAGGAGATTTTCTTTTGGAGAACCGAAAGTAATACTTGACGTACCATCTCCAGCCGAAGATGTTTACAGAGTAAGTGATTTTGAATCTGAAATTAAGAAACATGTGAACCGAACTGTTCCCTTGGTTTGGGATGGATGTAATGTGAGCAAATGGAAAAGAGGCCGTGGGAACTTTGGAATTGGAGATCCACTTCAAGATACACTGAAGGATAAGAAACTGCGATCAGAAGACAACCAATAGAGAATCCTTTAGACCAGGTCACTTCAAGCAGGTACAACCCTAGTTATCTATCTATATATATTATTTAGCGTATACTGTAGTTTGTTAGCAATTTTTATATGTAGGTGCACTATAAATTCTGGAAGTTATCTATTGATTTTTATTTTCAGTGCGATTCTGACCCAAGCAAATCTGTCAAAGGTTCAGCAGTTGTCAATATTTTCAAATCAAGCACTAGGGAACACTGAAGGTACTGGTGTAGTGATGGTAGATAAGGTTATACATGTATCGGAGGTGACTTCTGAGAGGACTGATGCTATCAGTGTCCCCAATCAGGAATCAGCGGATCATTTTTGTGATCATACAATTGTTTTAGATAAATGCGATCTTCATGAGAACAAAATTTGAGCAATCAAATTCTCAAACTATAGAGATAGATATACCTTGTGGATCCAGTGTTTTCGCAAAATTGGAAGAAATATGCGAAGGAAACAGTGGACAAATTCCTGAGCATTGTTAGATAGTGAGTTACACTCGCTTTGCTTCTGTTTTCCTTTTTGTGTGAATACATTCCTTTGTACATATATCCTATATTCATTGCTTAATTTGACCTGTTTTCACTTGAGTCTACACTCTACTGTCTAATCTATAAATTTTGACATTAGAACTTGGACTCTCTTCTGGTTTATTCTCTTGTATTTTCTGTTTTGACGTATATTCTAGGTTCAAATAGGTATGCATCCCTTTCTGTTTTGTCTAGGAATCATATTATATGTTCCTGACGCTGTCTAAAACTTTTGAGTAGTCCTTTTATAGTGCAGATTTTATCTGATGAATAATGTTAACCTAACAGTTTAGCTGCTGTACTAGGGCCCGAAACTTTTGCCTCTTGTAGGCTGTCTTTCCAAGTTCCCCTCAGATATTTATGCACGTGTTGTTTCACTCTGAACAGGGACTATATAGGTGATGGATGTGCAGATTGGTAATGATAATTAACGTTGTTAAAATGTGTTTCTGGGGTGTATGAAGTGGGTCAATACCAAAACATTTCTATATGTTTGCTCCTGAAATCTTGATAATGTTTCATTTCCTTTACAGATGATGCATTTTGAAATATATCATATTGGTGGGGTTTATTTTTTTACAATGCAGCATGCAGGACATATATGGAGTTTGGAGAGGTAGTATGACCTAGTCCTTCACACATTATCGCTCAAATTACATTTAATTGAACAACTAATTAAGAGTAAAAATGTTAAAACAAGTTGATATATAAGTAATCAAACGTGCTATACTATGACTTCATAAAAGTGAAAATAAGAATAAATATTAACCTTTTTTTATAAATGGGTATTTTAATTTATTAATTCCTATATTACAAATACAAGTCTTTATCTTAGAAGTTAAAAGTGATGAGATTTCTTATTGTATACAGCTAGTGAGGGGATACGTGATTATGTGACTAGATTCAACAAGACCTGATTATGTGACGGAAAAAAATGTATACAAGTTATTTCATTTCTAATCAAATTAATTGTATAAGGGTCATTAAAAAAGTTAAGATATTAAAAATTCATTTTCATGATTCTTTTTAGGAATTTAAAACAATATGTTAAAAATGTAAAATTTTAATTTTTTTATATTTTTTTAGACCATTATGACATTATTTTTAGTGATAATTAATCTTTTTTCAATTATATTTTTTTCCATTAAAACTCATAAGATTTAAACTTGAAACCATATTTAAGAAGACTAAGTTTAATTTTACTTGAACTAATAATTTATTGGGTGAAATTATGTTTATATTCAAACAAATGAATGTTAAAATGTATAAATTACAAGAGAAATTTAAATTATAAAATGATAATTAATTTGAAAAAACAAATTAAATTTTGAAAAACAAAAGTAACACAAGTTTTAACAAAAAAAAATTGATTGAAAAATCTAATTATTCTTTAAAAAATAATATATGTTACGTGGAGATAATTTCTTTTCAATATTTAGTAATAAAAAAATATGTGTTAATCAAATATGTGAGGATATATTACATAAATAAACTTTAAATTATTTAGGTGGTAATTATAAATTTTCTCAAACAATTCAGAATTAATTTACACTTAAAATCTGGTATGTCCAAATCCAAACTTTCGCCAACGACTCAAGCCTAGTAGATTTAGATAAGCATGATGGATTTTAGCTAAGCACGTAGTATGATGCATTGGTATAAATAATAGCACACTATGACACAAGGTATCACAATTCTCAAACGTGATTTGACTGTGCTGGCTCTATTCCAAAAATCATAAAAATAAAATAAAAAAAATGGGGTAATCCACTGCACTCTAGATATAAATTGCGCGCAATGCAGTTTGCATTTGGACGGTTCAGCATCTTTAGTCGAATTTAAAATAATTTGTAATTTAAAAACCAACGTGTTTGGACAGATGAAAGCGCATGCGAGTTCATGGAAAGGTGTAGAGGATCGCAATCCCATCGATAACAGTAACAATCAATATTCTACAAGAGAGGAAAGGAGAGATTCAGAATCAGACAAGAAGCCACGTGCAGTACGTACCCTCTTCTTCTCGGTGTTGTTGGATTGGAATTGGACAGAAAACAGAAACAGAAAATGGAGAGCATTCGACTAATTTACCCGATCTGCCCCTCTCGACATTCTTCCTTTCTTCTCTCTCATCAATCTCCCTTCCTATGCGAACCTTCTCTCTCTCTCAAGGTCTTTTCATTTCTCGCTGACTCTCTTACTACCTTCTATTTTCCTTGCCTAATCTGTTTTCCCTTTGCAGCTTCGAAAGCAGTTTCCTCTCACTTCGCAGAATGTTCTGGAAGCCGCCTCTCCTCTCAGGCCTTCCGCCACTCTGTCTTCTGATCCCTACAGGTCCTTCCTTCCTTCTTATTTCTTTTCTTTTTATTTTATTTAGTTTCTTGTTTTTTTATGCCTCCGTTGTTTGATTGTAATAATGACTTGGAAACTGGACTGGAACAGTGAGACGATTGAATTAGCTGATATAGAATGGGACAACCTTGGGTTTGGGCTTCAACCCACTGATTATATGTATATCATGAAATGCACACGAGGTGGAACCTTTTCCAAAGGTGAATTGCAGCGTTTTGGGAACATCGAGTTGAACCCCTCCGCTGGAGTTTTAAACTATGGCCAGGTTGAGGCATATTGAGCTCTTAATTTTTCATTGTTCAGTTTGTTGAATTGCTTTTGACCTGAATAGCACAATGCTTGATATTTGAGTCCCGAATGGTGTGTTTGTTTGATGAAGAATGTATTTCTCTGCTTCCCGAATGTAGGGATTATTTGAGGGTTTGAAAGCATACCGCAAACAAGATGGGAGTATACTCCTCTTCCGTCCGGAAGAAAATGGTTTGCGGATGCAGATAGGTGCGGAGCGGATGTGCATGCCATCACCTACTATGGAGCAGTTTGTGGAAGCTGTGAAGGATACTGTTTTAGCTAACAAACGTTGGGTATGGGTGCTATAGAGTACTATCATTGCCATAAACATTTTAGAGATTGTAATGCACATCGGATTGATTAGGTGAAATTTGGTTTCAGGTTCCCCCTGCAGGTAAAGGTTCCTTGTATATTAGACCTTTGTTAATGGGAAGTGGACCTGTACTTGGTGTTGCACCTGCACCAGAGTACACATTTCTAATATATGTTTCACCTGTTGGGAACTACTTCAAGGTTAGGTATCTATTTTGGTATATTGAAAGACAGCTTCTTTACTTTTGTTTATACAAGTTTTTCAATTTCATTATCTACCTTAAGATGTAAATAACAAATTTTGATCCAAATCCCATAGGTAACAGAAATTTGAATGATTTACTCGAATATAGTTTTAAGTCTCGGACATGCTGGATATTGTGAGAATTGGGATGCAACTTCAATAGAAATTTAATTTTTATTGGGTTTTGCTGATGTGACTAAATGGATTTAATTTGTAGTACAAAAAGATGAACAAAACTTGCAGCAGTGTTCTAGGTGTCCAGATTGTTACCTCTTTTTTTCTTCTTTGTATGATTTATTAACAAGGCCTGAATGAAATTTGTCTGGTGTTGCTTGACTTATTTTCTACTTCTACAACTTATATTATTAATGCATTATCTTAATAATTATTATTTCCAACATAACATGTCATACTTGCTTTCTTTTTGTCACTTTTACTGTTGCAATTTTAGACATACTTTTCTCCCGTCACCACAGGAAGGTTTGGCCCCAATCAATTTGATTGTAGAAAATGAATTCCATCGTGCAACTCCTGGTGGCACTGGAGGTGTGAAGACCATTGGAAACTATGCTGCAGTAAGCCAGACGGCATCCCCTTCTCCTCCTTTCTTGTTTGTTGTCCACTGTCACTTGTTTCTACATGTTCTCTCTGTTTGCTTTAAATTTAAATCATCAACAATTTCAAACTGAAGATTTTTCTCATTTTTGTAATTTCAGTTGACATTTTATATTTATAACTAAATACCAAATTGCTTTCTTGTAATGACTAAATAGAAGAAAACTGAGGGTTTTCTTATGCTGCCTTCAGTTTTCTTCCTCTTACAATTACTATACATTTATTGACAGAACTGACCTTTATAACAACAATTTCAGAGTGTTGGCTTAAGTTATCTGTTTGGCTTCTTATATCTCATTTCTTGCCACTGGCAAACTTTACTTTTCTCTCGTTTTATTTTTTAATTATTGATTTTCTCTCTCTGTGTGCACATGTGCAATTATTCTTTTTTTCTTTGTAGGTTCTGAAGGCACAGTCTGAAGCAAAAGCTAAAGGCTACTCTGATGTTTTATACCTTGACTGTGTGCACAAAAGATATTTGGAGGAGGTTTCTTCATGCAACATTTTTGTTGTTAAGGTATTATACTCAATGAACCAGTTTGAATTCAAGATCATGTTCACACACATATATGTCATTGTTAATATGCATGGCTGTTACATTTTTATGCATTGAATTATTTGCCAGTTGCCACCACCTCTTTTCTCTCAAAAATACATAAACAATTTATCCAGACATGTACCTGCTGGAATAGTAAAGTGAATATCTTGTAGTAATCAGAATCACCATGCATTGAAATGTACCTGCAAATTTTCTATCAATTTCTTGAATGAGCCCCTTCAGCTGATTTGTAGTATTCTAGCTATACTTGCAAAATCAGTGTCAGTAATGGTAGCCTCTTGATCCATGATGCTTACTTCAACTAGTTGGTGCCTTTGCAAATTGCAAACTTTCAACTACTGAAAGTGAAATCCTCTCCTCTATGAAATCTTTCCCTTTTGCTTATCACCTTTCTGAAATGAAAATTGCAACCCAACTTGTAATTGTAGGATGTATAAATCATGTTGGCTACAAGGTCAAAAGTATTATTTGGGGTATACTGTCCACGGAATCCTACAAACATGTCTCGCCATCCGACTGGTGGCTTTAATAAAGGACACTTTTACACTAGTCTGAAGAAATTTGTTAGTTTCATACTTTCATATAATTCTTGTCCAGATGACTATGAAATTTTTCAATCTGGTCTTGTCACATGTTTTCTTTAGCATGAATTTTGGTGTAAACTTCCTAGGTGCTCTTTTGTGTATTTAAAGATTTCCTTTATCCCCCATGTTCAAGTTTACTTGCATTGTATTCAAACACTATCCATTTCGTTAGAACTCACTACGTTATACTTTCATTATCCCTATGTCCTTTCAGGGTAACATTATTTCAACTCCAGCTATTAAAGGGACAATCCTACCTGGCATTACTCGCAAAAGTATAATTGATGTGGCTCGAAGCGAAGGGTTTCAGGTACTCTAAATTTTTAGTCAAAGAGATGGTTCATCTATATTATCTGTTTGATATCTTACAATTGTGATATTTTATATCTTATTGAGCTATGCTTTCTAAATTACTACTACACAACCTTATCCCACTAAGTGAAGTTAGTTATATAGATCACACGATGTCATTTATCTCATTTAAAAAACAAATTCTCAAGGATATATTATTCACCATGAGGTCCCATTTAGTAATATATTTAATATCCTTGGTTTCCTTCTACTCCTTTTGATAGGACTAAAAAACACACAATCTACTATTTTTATTAGTGCCTTTTTTGGCCATCTTTCCTCTGCATGTGTCCCTATCACTTTAACGATCTTTTATATTTTCCTCAATAGATGTTGCACCAATATCTCCTTGTATGCAATCATCTTGTATCTTGTTCTTTCTTGTATGATCACACATCAACATACTTCTTGTTCTCTTACCCCTTTAAAGTTCTACATTCACTACCATAAAGTATAGATGGTTGTATAACATTAAGATAAAGTTTTGCTTTAAGCTTGGTAGGTACTTTGTGATCACAATCCCTGATGTCTTCCTCCATTTTAACTACCCAACTTGTATCTTGTGTGTGATATCTTCATTAATATTTCCTTCATTTTGTAATATACCATCTGCTAAAAGGATACATTTAGAGATAATCTTTTGTGTATCCCTACTATGCACATCCAATCCAAGACTAAGATTAAACAATGAATTCATTGCTAAACTTTGGTGTAAACCCATCCTTACAAAATAGTCCTTAGCCATGTCTTGAAGAGTTCTCACGCTAGTAGTTATTCCATCATACATGTCTTGTATAATCTGAAAATCCACCGTGCAAACACTTTTCTTTTTCAAAGTTTTCCACAAAACTTCTCTTGCACTAAATCATATGTTTTTTCTAAGTCAATAAAAACTATATGCAAGTATTATAATATTATTCTTTAATTTGGTACCTTTCTATCAACTTTTCCTCAACACTTCTCTTGCACTAAATCATATGTTTTTTCCGACAATAGAAACTATATGTAAGTATTATAATATTATTTTTTACTTTGGTACCTTTCTATCAACCTCCATAGAAGATAAATATCTTTTGTTGCAGACATTATTGTCCTAATTCCAGTTTTTATTTTTTCTACCCAGTATCTTCTCTTAATCTATACGCAGTTACATTTCCCCCTAATTTCATCGTGTGATTTATAAGTTTTAACCCTTTGTAGTTTACACAATTCTAAATATATATCTTGGTCTTATATATAGGGACCAAAGTGCTCCTTATCCCTTTGTTTTGGCATTGACCACCTAAATGGCTTTGGCTTGACTCTGATTCTATACGTATTTGTTTCTTAACCATTGATTCTTGCCAAGTTTTCCTCAATGTCAGCTGGAAAAGTCTTAACAGGATAGATGTGACAGGTTTTATTTAGATTTTAGACAACACTACACTTTACTTGTTTCTATTGGCCTTAGCTACACAATTTTATTCTTCATTTCCCACGGATCTGATATGTGTAGGTTGAGGAGCGATTAGTTTCAGTGGATGAATTGCTAGATGCTGATGAGGTTTTCTGCACGGGAACAGCTGTGGTTGTATCACCTGTTGGCAGTATTACTTATCTTGGCAAGAGGTACGTTGTAGTAATTGCGAAAGACAACTTGCATTTTGTACAAACAAATATGTTAACTGAGAGAACAAAGCAAAGTAACAAAAAAAAATGAAATTGATCAGATGTTTATCATTCATCCCCCACCCTGCTTAAAACCAAGTATCCTGCCAACTGAATTTTGACTCTTTTTTAAATTTCTACAGGGTAACATATGGGGATGGTATTGGCGTGGTTGCACAGCAACTTTATACTGTCCTTACCAGATTACAGATGGGTCTTACGGAGGATGAGATGAATTGGACTGTTGAGCTGAGATAAGCGCACTAAGAATAGCTTGCAGTTCATGTTTTGCTAAAACATGTTCTTTCAAAATTTTCCGAGCTCTAGAAGTTGCTTCTAAAATTTTGCTATCATATGATTAGCTGCTGTAGATAATACTATGGTGTGTTTATTGCTATTGAATGACTATAGCAAGTACATATGGTTGGCTCTTGCTATCTGGAGAAATCATTGCCAGTGGATTAGTTAACCTTTTATTTTAATTAAATATTAAGTATATTTAAATATTAAATATTTTATTTCAAATTATAAAACACAATTATTAATTCTTTTGACTAATGATACATGTAAAATAATATTTATAAAATTAATTAAATAAATTAATTGTTTTAATCATTTATTACTTTATCTATAAATAAAATATCATGAGTTAAGTCCTACGAAAAATTGCAATTTATCCTAAGGCATAAAAAAAAGCCATAGGAATTTGTTATAAGGTCCGTCCAATTAGAGGAGTTGATAAAATAGCTACGATGTAAAACACAGATGGAATGTTGCACAATATTTTATATTTTTATTTTTATTTTAAAGAGGCAGAGATGGAGAATGGAGATAGGACAGGATTTTTGAGATATTTGCTTCATAGCATAAACGTTTTTGAATTCCTACTTAAACGAATGTCCCTAATAAAGTAAACGAGTTAATCTAATTAGCATTATTATAAAGTATTTTCCTGACTCTCCGCATTATTCAAATTGAGAAAGACATAAAAATAATAATGATGAAGTATTTGGTCTCCCTCCTTAATTTCATAGGGGGGAATCCCTAATCAAGCGGTAATATACTAATATTAATTCTTCAACTCAAATAAGACGGACAATCAAGAAGGAATATGTGATGCACAGGTGTCTCTTAATCCGCAGACTATGCCACTAACAACGTGGATGGAATTTTCATTAACCCAGAAAGCATGCTTTTTCAAATGTAAGTATGATGTCTGAGTCTTTGTTTCATATGCCCTAATCTTTTTGACCTCTGTGCCTCCATTTTCATTTTTATACTTTCTAACTCCCCAAAAGCAAGCAACCAGAAGAAGAAACCGCGTAACTGACTCATGCGGAAAAGAAGCCGAGAGATTCAGAGCTAAAAAAAATATATAACTTAGTTGATTGAACGTGAATTATTAAAAAAAAAATCATATTATTTTCAATTCTTACGAATAAAAAATTATTTCTTCTTTAAAAGAATTTTTAGCAGTCCATTGATTAGGTTTCAACATTAATTTTTGGATTGCTGCAATCAGCCGCTGTCATGCTTACATAACTTGACCGGCCAAATCCAAATTAATCACCGATTATAGTAAAAAAAAAATATTTAGTCTAATTGAAAATTTAATCTTTTATTATTGCTCATATGTGACAATTCACAACTGCAATTAATGTCCCAAATTTACTTGAAAATAGAGGAATACGAAACAGTATACATGCGTATTTTACATAATTAACTAACTTGGCTATTAGGTTCACCTTGTCACTTTCTTTTAAATGCTTTTCCGAGTTCCATTCTAATTAGTGCGATTGGGTATTCAAAGCTTTACAAGTACACTGATTCAATAGAAATGTTCATTGATGATAGAACCTTCTCCGCAACACTTGGTCTCACTGCTACTACTGTAACTTAATTACCTTCAAAACTTTATTGGCCCTTTCATATATTTGGATTTTCTGCGTCACACTTGGTCTTATTGTTGACGAAGTGGTAATGTGATAGTTGAACGAATGGTTACAATTATTCTCCGTCAAGATATGGTCACATAACAGCAAACCACGCCTCCACGAAGCTTCCACATTGTAGCACATTTTCTAGAAACTTATAATTGAAGACAAAATGGGGGCAAGTTATTGTTGAAGAGAAATGTCATCAACACAGTGTATAACATAACTTTTCAAATACACTCTTTATTATAGACATAAATTTACTAAAAATCATAAATTTTAATTAATTTTACTTCAATTAAAAATTAACCGGCCAAACATTATATACAGCGTAGTAAGAAAAATAGAAAATGGTACATAATTCATTTAAAAGAGAGAGAGAGAGAGAGAGAGAAAATGACACATAATTAATGATTTGATTGATTGATTTATTTGATTATCCATGTAATTATAACCTTAATTATAGTGATTATGTACGAGGCTATAATTACAATTATATGAATCATGTTCACTGTGTAAGGCTATAATTGTAATTAATGTACATCATAGGTTTCCATATTATCCATGAACTAACAAAAGATAAAACAACTTATTATATTTTCTGGAATATACAATTACTATAGTTTTGAAAATTGAATGACATTGTCATATTAGTTCTTGAATTGAATAATTTTTTTTTTTTGAAAAAAGTAAATTATACTAATTACTTTCAAAGTTTTGTAAAATTATGTACACTCTCTCTGCTTCTTTTTTTTTGTTTGTTTGACAGGCTCTCTAATTTTATTTACTCCTAGACTCCTTTTAATTTTTCAAATATATATTGACATCCCCTTATACAATACATTAATTTTCCTTAATTATTTGAAAAAATATCACACTATGCTCCCCAATAAGCAATGTTGACGTAAATGTTAAAAGTAACAAAGGATGTTTATGTAATTCTATGAAACTTGATAGATAGTTAGTATAATTTACTGAATTAAAAAATCTTCCTAAAAGCAGAAATTGAAATCACATTAGTTCAATTTCAAAAAAAAATCACTTAAATGATAATATTAACATATATTTATGAATTAAAATGATGATCAATAGTTAAATTTAAAAATTTATTAAATATTCAAGAGACTTATTTAATATTTCTTTTAGTTTTAAAGATTAATGTGACAATGTTATTATTATTTTTATTCATATAAATTAAAAATAAATATAAAAAACTTATAATAATTCACACACTTTATTTAATTAACCAAATTAGATGATGTTATAAAAATTTAAAGTGTCTTTAGTTTAATATTAGATTAAACGGACACACATTTTCACACACATTTATAAGAAATAAAAATTTAAATTTTTTTTATTTAATAACTATTTAAACATCTCTCAACACTAAACCAAACCCATCATCAAGAATTGTTTACTAGTATTTTCTCATGTCATACAAGCTTATGCGCCAGGCAGGGCCACTGGGCCAGTGTCTACGTACCGTTCTAGTTACAATTAACATTACTTGAACTTGGATTCTTTACACACTATTCACTTGGACACACCTTGATAATTATTGTATTATTACATGTTCAGTGCAACCTTAATTTTTTAATTATTAACAGTATTATATTTTTCCTTAGTTAGCATTATTGCTGTTGGAAAGCACAAAAGAGCCTAGTCAAGAAAGATCCCTTGAGCTGTCCTCGCTTAGAGTTAGAGTAGACTTTAGATGTTATGTTACTATAACAGATTGGACCCTGTCAAAAAGGCTCTCTCATACCTGAATGAAAACTAGGTCTACGATTACACACGCAAAACATGGAAAACAAGGAACTCTTCCTTTCTGTTTTTTCTCCTTGTTGAAAAGGTAGTAACTAGTTAACCATGGTTAATTCATTATCGCGGAATGACAAGGAAAAATAGTGAGGGTTGAGTATAGAGGGTGGCCTACCACCAAGACCATTTCGTTCATTGAAAACTTATGTACTTTGTTTCTTCCACATCTTTGTTTACTTTCTATTCTATATATGCACATTAGATCTAGTAACAAATAGTGTTATGAAAATTCAACTGCTCTTGGCTAATAAATTTTGCTTTGTTTCACTTTCATTCATCTACCGGTCTAGATAAAATTTAAACGCATTTTGTTTTTAGTGTTATTTTTAATTAAAATTAAAGTTATAATATTTCACTAATACTACCTACTAGTTTTTAATCTTAAAATGTAAAAGCAACTCTCATCGAGTTAAGTTGAATTAAGTTTAAGCTTATCTTCTAAAATTTAATGTAAAAATTTATGGCACCAATTATCAAAATACAATTCTATTTGGATTAAAAAAATAATATAAAAACACTCAATTAGCTACACTAGTTTTTTTTCTTCAATGAACATTATATTGACCTTTGTGATTGTTAATTGTTATCGGATGCGAGATAAAACTCGTAGTTGAATTCTATCAAGCATTTGATTTAAATTTCAAATTGGGAATTTGTAAAATTTATGCATCCCTATTATAAAAAGAGTTATGCATCCATATTAATTATATTATATTAATTTAAAAGTAAATAATTTTATTCTATTTTAGAAACCAATATGTGCCGATTTATTTTTTTCAAAAAAATAAATGTTATTTTAATATTTATAGTTTAAATCACCCTTCAATTATATATTGTTTAAAAATTAATTAAATCTAAAAAAACAAGAGAAAAATATGTACAGGTCACCCGTATAATTCGTGACGTAATAGTAGTGATAGTAGTGGGAATCCTAGTTGTTGACTGCCATACTCAATAAAGTAATCTTGTATTGTTGTCTTCTCGTTTTTTTATAGATAAAGCCATAAAGGCTGCTAAGATAGGATTCCAATGGCATGTTTTATTAATCTAATTATTTTTTTTACAGGATCTAATTATTTTTTAAGATGATATTTTTATTTGAATGTAAAAGAAAAATAAACAATAAAAAATAATCTTTTATTATTTTAATAAAAAAGGCATTATTACTCTTTTTTTATGATTTTTGTTAGATGAGTTAAATTTAAATTCAAAAGGATTAACATAGGTCTTAAGGTTAAAATATAACTATAAAATTACTTATAATTTATCCAGCAAGCGAGAATCAAACACACATTAGTTTGTTCTTTATCAACTAACTGAATTGACACATCAATACTTCCTATTTGATGATATATAACTAAAAACCATATTTGTAAAATAAAAATAATGTTATTCTTTTTTTAAAAGCGATTCCTATACTTGTGTAATTTTCTATTTTTTTTCATTTTAATACCCTTTTCAAATGGAGGAAAACGTCAACTTATTACCATTCTTCATCCTGCATTTAAAATTTTAAATATATCTCGATAATAATTAAATAAAGAATATCAAATATTTTCTTAAATAATATTCTTAAATAAATCGTTGAACAAATACTTAAATTAATTAAGCCTAGAGCTAATTAAAATCTAAACCTGTCTAATAATAAGATACATCTATTATTAATTTAAAATGATATAAATTTATAAAATATTTTAATTTAAGTTAATAGTAATTTTTAATTCTTCACTTTTCCGATTACTTTTTTTTTATTGTTTTGGTTCTGGGATCAGACCACAAATATCTTCTAACCCAATGATTCCAGAAAATTTTCCATTAAAAAAAATCAAACACAAATTTTCTATTAAATATATTATTTTTTCGTGTAAATACAACACCATCTTATATTATTTTTTCAATCTTATGGGTTACTTTGACTGTTACATGATGTTCCACGGTTTTTTTATTATTATTTATTCTCACTTCCCTTTCATAAACCATACGAAGTTTCAGAATTCAGATTCGTCCAAATCTCATACGTACGTACGTAGTAATTACTAATTAAGTGCGGATTAGATACCATACGGGAAATGTCTTTTAAAAAAAAGGCACCATATGGAAAATCATGCACGCCTCTATAATATAATACTAGTAATAATTTATTTGCGAGCAAGATCTATCATCTAAATGCAACTTTAATTTCATAAAAAAATGCAATTTTTTGTAGTAAAAAAATTAAATGCAATTTTAAATAAAATAACCAGAGCACGTAAATTATTCTGATAATTTGATTTGAGAAAATATTTTTATCTTTATTTTTAATTAAAAATATCACCTTATTTTAACTGTATTTTCTATTTTTAAAATTTTACTTAAGAAGTGAGAAAAAATATTTCATTATTTTCTATATAATATAAAAATTAAAAAAAAAAAGTAATTTTATAATAAAAATAAAGAAGATACTTTCTTAATAATATTACTCTTTTCTATTACATTTGTGTGATAGAGAGACAAGCACCCTAATTTACGTGAGACTGTCCTTTTATCATTACTTCGGAGGATGTGATAAAACTTCTTGGTATGTATCACTTTCAATACATAACGATATCAAAGCACCAAGATTTCAAGAATGCTATTTATATATGTTTTATTAATTATTTATATTTGTTTTGAAAATTAACAAAAAAGAATACAAATTTCTATGCATTTAATTTTTACCTTTTTCTTTCAAAGTAAGAGATCAAATGTGAAGATGGTGTAGTATTTTTTTATTTATTTATAAACATTGCTCATGATCTAATAACCAGAAAAGTAGTTCACTACTTTATTTTTAGCATTGCTTAAAGGTTTAAAAACTTCCGCAGTATACAACTCATTGTCCTCATAATTTCATCATGAATGGCTCCACTCGATTGTTAAACTGTTTTGTTTTTGCTTTTTTGTGAGGTAGTTCCTTCCATAGGACAAACATGTATACGACCTGGTTCTTTCTCATGCGCAATCGAAGAGCTAGTCACTCGTCTAGGCATTACGTAACCAAAGAACCATTCAACGAAATGAGCTAGGTTTGTTCACTTCAACCTTTCTTTCACCTTTGGTCCCACTACTTGCACCATGCACGAGGTTTATGATCACAAAACCCATCCCATCTAACAATAATTCATATCCCCGTTACTTCAAAAAAATAATATATGAGAGAGACTGCGAATTGGAGTATAGGTCATGCGAACGGATCGATCAGAGGGTAAATAAAGAGTTACATTATTCTTATACATGCTTTTTAATTACAAATATTTTCTTATAATTTATTTAATTATATATAGATTATATATACACTAAGAAGGACAATAAGAAAAACAGTGGTCTACTTCCTGGAATTTTAAATTCATTCATTATTTTAGGCATAAAGGAATATCTTTTCTTTCATTCACATACCTTTTTGAAACCTTCCAGACTCCAAAGTTCTCTCTCTCCTTCTCGAGGTTATTTCTCTCTCCCCTTTCTCCTTCTCTTTATATATAAACATCTTTATTATCATTATCATCAACTCAATAGAGATTGGCTTTACTTGAAACTCAGACCAACTGACACAGAGAGAGAGAGAAGCATAGCAGACATGGGAAGAGCTCCTTGCTGTGACAAAGCCAACGTGAAGAAAGGTCCATGGTCACCTGAAGAAGATGCCAAACTCAAGTCTTATATTGAGCAGCATGGCACTGGTGGCAACTGGATTGCCTTGCCCCAGAAAATAGGTATGGTCCATTTATATATTCATCAATCAACACATATCCAATTAATATTCTAAAATCAAACTTCTCCAATCTCCATACATAATGATTTATTTTACAAACATATATACACACATAATTCTTAACTTACCAATCATATTTTAGAACACAAAGTTCTTTATCTATGTTGCTTCTTATTTGCTTTGTATGTGTGTGGTTTAATTAGGCCTTAAGAGATGTGGGAAAAGCTGTCGTCTTAGATGGCTGAATTATCTTCGCCCAAACATCAAACATGGGGGTTTCTCAGAAGAAGAAGACAACATCATCTGCAGCCTCTATGTCAGTATTGGAAGCAGGTAATTAAATAGGTTCCTTATATTGATCAGCAAAACTCAATTTGAATTGGTTATTGATATTAAGCAGCCTCTATGATATTTAACGGTGGACTTTAATTACTTAATCGATCGCTTAGAATTCCTTAGAACACATATATACATGCAGGTGGTCAATTATAGCAGCACAGTTACCAGGGCGCACAGACAATGATATAAAGAACTATTGGAACACTAAGCTGAAGAAGAAGCTCCTTGGAAAACAAAGAAAGGAACAACAAGCTCAAGCTCAAGCGCGCCGAGTCAGCAATAATCAGCAGAAGCAAGATTTGAAAAGAGAAACGGAGAATTTGGTAGTGGCTTCTGAAGTCATCAATCAAGTTCCCTATTGGTCTTCATCAGAGTTTTCTTCTGTGCCTATGCCAGTGGTCAATGCTTCCTTCCAACACTATGGCCTGAACAATCAAACATCTCTTGGGAGCATGATTGTTAACAAACTAGAGGGAATTACATTTTCCAACGATCATCATCAGCAGCAGCAGCAACCATACGCCAATGCATGTGAAATTCCCTCCCTACAAGACCAGGCTTTTCCAACCATGGTAAATCAAGTAACCGTGGTGAGCAATGAAAACAATAGCGGTACTTATCAGCCATCGAATATATTTCAAGGGTTTGAAAACTTCCCAAGTGATTTTTGTGAACCGGTCTGTGTCAACCCCCAACAAATGGAGGCTTTTAATTATGGAATGGAATCCATGGACATGACTATGAGCAATGGTGGCAGCACGAACACGACTTCAACAGAAAGCACTAGTTGGGGTGACATGAGCTCCTTGGTTTACTCTCCTTTGGTATCTGACTATGAACGTTGCAGACAAGGAATTCCTCAAGATCATGTTGTTGCTTTCGAAGAGTGTAAGTACTTTGGAATGCAGATGCAATAACGGCTCTGAATACGAGGTGGTGTACATGTCAATTTGTACCGCAAAAAAAATTGGTACTGGCCAAAACCCTAATGAGTTCACTTTCGCTCACATAATTATTTGTTGGTTTTGTAGTTTCTTGTTTCATTCAAACTGTGCGAGCTAGCTTCTTCCATATGTTGATACATATTGAGCACGACTCTTATGTTTTGGATTTGGTTGCTGTTATATTTATAGTCCTATATATATGGATGCTACAGAAGAAAGAATCTTAATCAGTAATAGTGCGAGACCCTTGAATACCTAAATGTGTCAGTTTTCTACTGCACCTGGATGGTCAAGTGCAGGATATATAATAGTTTTGGATACGTTACATATGATTATACCACTCGATATAGTTTAATTATGATGACATTTATGATCATATTTGTACTTGAAAATCTCAGTTTCTCACGGAAATACATGATTGAGTTGTAACTTTCGCAAAGTTCTATTGAAAGCTGTGGGAAGTTTGAAAGGTGCATAACATTTTGGCTGTGAGTTTCTTAGCTTTAGCACCCGAGGCATCAATATCTGGCTGCATTCTTTTATAGTTTTCTTTATGTCCGGTATTTAGTTGGCGTACATCTCATGTGAGTCCAACTAGAAACTATAGAGCATTAAGTCTCGTTGTCCATCAACTTGGATGCCTCGTATAGAATCGAGCTGACAATAACAACACATATACTTGCTTGAAACTAAAATTAGGCACACGTACGAAATATCCCTTTTCTTGCTGTTTATACATTGAAACTGAGAAAAAGGGTTCTTTCTTAACATATATCTTTTTGAAAATTATTTTCGCACTTTCTTTTGGTGGAAATGTGTCATTCTGGACCCTGCTTTTTTTTATCACTTGCAATTTTATATACATATAAGCAATTATTTAAAAAAAAAAAAAAAACTAATCACGTACCGAACAGTGAAACAAACCTAATGTATCGAACTGTGAAACAAACCTAATGTGCTGCTAGCCTCACAAAAATGAAGTTAGGTGATTGCTCATGAACTTACTGTATTTTATATTACAATATAATATAGTCCAAACTCAAGTTAGAAAATTTTCTCATCCTGAGTTTTATAGTTTAATGAACTCGATCTATAAATAGAATATCGTGGTATCTCTTATTCATAATTAATTCAGTATAATTCCATTTTAGAGTTTCTTCTCTTTTAATTTGAAGCTCTCAAGCTTCCCTTTTCGATCTTCCTACCTCCTTATCCTCTTTTTCTTTTCTTTTTTTACCAACAATGCCGGCATTCTTCTACAATTTTTAACATCCAATGTTTGGGATTTAGTTGGTCACTGGCCGTTCTTTACATTTGAGAGTTTTGCATAAGATAAAGAAATAAAAAAGTAATGCGTGTTTGTTTTTTAATTAACGAAAGGGCAAAATTTAGAGACATTTCTTAGATATATTTTATGTTGTTTTCTAATTAAAATTAGAGTTTCACTTTAAAATTTTGTATTTATATTTAATGTAAATATTTATTAGGCAGATATTATTGAAGTAAAATTTCATTTTTATTTACAAAATAATATCATAATCACCTAAGAAACTATATAGGTTTAAGTCTTTTCCATAAAAAAAATATGAGTTGGGATTCCTTCTTTTATGTTATTCTCATAACATGATAATAAAACCAACTTAATAAGCTATTTGACAATATTTTTACAACAGAACCAATTTGATACAGGGATGACGTGCAATTTTTTTAGTGATTAAAAAATTTGTGGAAATTACCCATTAAAGGTCTTTAATTAGTTTAGAGATTTTTTCCCCATAAGGGTGGGAATATCTAGGGACACAAAATCCCCTGAAGTAGTTCTGAAGATGCGATAAAATAATAAAATCATTATTAATTAATATGCACAGAAATTATTTTTTTAGTCTTTTTCTTAATAATTAATACAAATAAATGTATTTTTAATTTTTAATATAAGTTAACATATGTTTTATAATTTTTACTTTATTAATTAAGAAAACTTAATTAAAATTATGAAATTTTTGTTTTATTATTTGAAAATTATAATAATTTATTACTATAGGTTTTTTCAATGTTGAAGACTACATGAAGACCGATGAGAAATTGGGAAATAGAGATAGGAGAAATTCTTTTCCCAAACCTGAAATGGGGATAGAGACAGGAGAACATTGAAGTGGTAGGGATAGAGATCAGGGAAGTATTCCCTTGCCCTCACTTCACATGGGATCGTTACAAATTTTTTATAAGATTGTTATTTGACTCGTTTAAAATAGTATAAGACATTAATTGTTAATGATAAGATTAATAAAAAATATTTTGTATATTTCATGAGATTCTTATAACTGCTCATGTACTATATTAAGTATGACTTTTTTTCACCATATATTTAGATTTATTCATTTCTTGGAAGTGAGGATTTGAGCAAGGGAACCAAATCTAAGCAACCATTATTAGACAGTGACAGTGATTTTGGACCATCGCTTGAAACAACTAATAGTTTATTTAGCGGCTTTAGCTGAATTCGTGTTCGTTTATAGTAAATAACATATTTAATGTGAGTTTTCCCAAAAAAAATAGAAAAATATTTAATGTGAGATAATATCAATATCAATATAATACTACTATATATAAAAGAGTGACATCGACACATATTTGTTAACACATCCTATTGTTTATTGAAATTTATTAAAAATTATAAAATTATTAACAAGACTCATTACATTAAAAGTGAAACCAATAAAATTATATTATTTTTAATAAATTTTAGTCAAAAAGCATGTTAAAAAATATATTGATAATATTTCTCATATTATAATACATAACTTTATATACATTATTATAGTAATACACTACATTGATTATTTAGTATCTTAAAAAATTGCCTCCATATAGCATCTTCAATATCACAAACTTTTTATTAATTATTTTTTGTCTTAATCGGTGTTTCAATCCTATTAAAAAGTACCTAGTATTAACCTAATTTAAAAAATATATTTAAATCTGATTTTCATTATTTTTTCTCAACTTGAAAAAAAAAACTTAAATTCATCTATATATGTCATAAATCTTCAAAATTTATCAGACCGAACGCATTCTGCTTCAGCAAGCTTTACTAATAGGTCAAAGCATTCAGCAAAAAAAAATTAAAAATTAAAAAAGGTCAAAGCAGGCCAACGCAATATTTGTATGATTGTTTCACAGCTCGCAAGGAGTTGTTGCAACTTGCAAATTGAATCAAATTACCAATACTTAATGTTGACTTTCCTCCTCAATTCGCTTGGTATGAAAAGCTTGTTGAGTATTTTAAATTTATCGTTTAAGTATTGTTTTTACTTTTCTCACATAATCTTAGAAGTGATTTGATATTGATAGTTGATTTGTCAAGATTAGAAACTTCAACTGTAGCTGATCCAACTTTCAAATCACTGTTAAAAGTATTTTTGCCTTTCAAAACATTAAATGTTCATACTTAGACATAAGATGTTACTAATTAGTATCATCAAACTATTGATAAGAAAATAAAAATTAAAAAATAATTCAATTTATCAATCTATAGGCCGACATTCATGTAAACTTGCTTTTTTTTATAATTTATTTATTCTCCAAAACTTATTAATTTGCTTTTGAATTATTTATGTTTTGAGTTTTTTTTGTCTATATATATATATATATATGGCATTCAAATTAAATTATATGCAAGCTAATTTATAAAAAAAAGTTTTTTATTTTTTGGAGAAATTATATAAAAAATTTACAAATTAATTTATGTATAAGTTAATTTTAACTTCTTTTTTTTCTTCTCCTAAAAGCCTCTCTGAATAAGTTTACCTCAAAAGGCGTATTTTTACTTAACTCTTAACAATAAAATTGCAAGTATCCATCAATTCAAAATCTGGCACACATTTTAAACTAATTGGAACTTAGATTGTTTAAATATATATACACTACAACAAAATCAAAAAAATAATTATGGTAATGGTCGTCGCTAATGTTAAAAAGCCAATGCTAATAGTTCGACATGCGAGGAAATTAACAAAGTCTGCATTAATGTGTTTGTTTCTGCATTCAAATGCTAGGAAATCAAATGATCTATAACATCGATCTGTTTAATTTTCTTCGTGTGTAATGTATTTTTAGGTCAACAATAATTATGTACAACTAGAAAAATTAATCTTTGGTTCATAAATTAAGAGACACTCATGCTTTATGAAGGGGACAAAAAGAAAAACTAGAATAGAAAGCTACCTTTACCGGCCATATGTCTCCCTCTTTCTACCCTCATGTCCAAAACCACCTGTCCTAGTTATTGCTGCTTTTTTTTAGACTGCAGTTATCACTATTTAAGAAAGTTTAATTTAGAGAGTGTCAGGATTAGAGTTTTATTTTTAATTAAATTATAAAAAATACATTTGGAGAAGTTTTATATTTGCTACTGTACCCTCCATGGTCGGCTGATGACCTTCGTGCACCTTCAGTCAAGGAGAATTTTGGTCAAACAGATTCTGACGATATATCCAAACCTCTTCGTGCTTGAGCAGACACTTGTAAATTTGTATCCCAATGTCGTTCGTGGTCGTACTCCGACCGACCTGTAATTTATCATGTATGCATTTCTCGAATGCACTTATAATTGTTACCGTTATACCATGCACAATTATAACCTTTCTCCTGGTGACTAATGACCATAAAAGAGGACACGGTTATGGAACACCCTTAATGTCTAATCAATAGACAATAAAGAAGGAAAATAACGATCGTCATTTAAAGGGGAGAGATCCTGTCAATAAGAACGCCGCATGCAAAAATACAGAGGGAAGCAGATTAATTTTAGTGGCAGTTGAATGCTTTTGGATTAAGTCTCTTAAATCTTAGATGAAATTTAGTTTTACCAACAACTATAAATGTTTATCAAGAAAGGAAATTGTGTATTGATTAGTCTACATTTCAATCAATCAATTTTTTCCCATATATAAAAGAAGATTTAAATATAATTTTAATCTTTTTATTTTAAAAATTCATAATTTTGTTTATTATATTTTAAAATATAAATATTTGATCCTCATCTTTGGAAAATATGTAATTTTAGTCTCTATATTTTAAAATCTACAGTTTTGTTTTAATCTTTAATTTTGCTTTTATTTTATTTTTTATTTTATAATTAATTAAATCATTTCTTGATGATATCTTAAATGAATTTGTTAAATTTAAAATTCAATTAGATCAAAAATAAAAAAATAAATAAAACACAAACAAAATTAAAATTTTGATCAAAATTATAAATTTTCTAAAATAAAATAACTAAAATCGTGAATTTTTTTAAATAAAAGGATCAAATGTCTTAATTTTAAAATTAAAAGATTAAAATTACAAAATAAAATAACCAAAATTACATTTAACCCTAAAAAATAATGGAATTTTTAAAAATGTAATGACAATATATATATCAAATAATTGTAACTTTATGTATAAATATGGTTATTTATTTATTGTATATACACAAAATTAGGAAAGGAATTTTTCTAAAAAAACTGAAAGTTAAACCTCTGATTATTAATTAAGTCCAACTAAAAATATATTACTCATGTTTGGAAATGTAGGTGGTCACTCCAAACAGAAAATTCTTACATATATGATTAGTTATCCTTTCGCCACGATTCATATAGACTATACCCCGACTCTTAGTTGTACGAGTACAGGAATATATATTTTTTGTGGTGTGTTTCAGTCCTTAAACAAATTCATATTTTGAACATTCCTAACCAACAGCAAGAAGACAAATGAATAAAGAAATGAGATGGCTATCATGTATATTTAATTTCTGTTAAAGAATAAAAATGAAATATTGAATGACTCGAACAACGGCCAAAATTAATTTGTTCTATGCGTCCTATCCACACGCAAGCTAGGCATAACATGAATATATAATATGTCAAAATATAAACATGACTATATAATTAAATTTGACAAATAAGGAATAGGTACGGGCTCAAATGGCGGGATTGAAAAACAATCGATAAAACAAATATTTTAGATTTGATTTCTGTAAATTTTCATTAAAAAACAGCAAAATGTTACCGTAAAGTTTACGATATGTATTGACGGAATAATCACATAATTAACAACATTCTGGCCGACGGTAGTCACAAGTTTGTACCTATAATTCAGAGATGGAAGCGGGTTGGGTAGGCAGTGCCATCAATATGAGAAGGGGAAAAAAAAAGTAATGTGGACTGAACAATAATGGTCTACACACCAAGCATCATCCACCAACTTACTCAATACAATCGCTTTTGTGAATATTTAATAGTAATGTTCATAAAGTGGCTTGGAAGTTGGAACTCAGGGCATAATCCCTTGACGAGAGCAACCATTTCGGAGCATACCAACAAAGGCTTTGATTGAAATTAAGATATGTTTTTAAATTTAGATGGCACATTCTGTCAATGCCATGACGATAATAAGGGATTGATTAAATATTTAAATAAACACCAGACGAGCCTTAATTGAAGCCTTAAGTCTGCCCAGGCCACGACAAATGCCCCCTGACGACCTTCTTGCGAGCATTTATATACTTTTCATGCAACAGGCAGTAGCATTACAAAAATAGGTATGCCTCTCACGCTTTGTTTATTCATGATGTTGACACTCACTACCATGACACTATATAAACATAATATATACTTGTTTATTCTAATATTCATTTAATCGTTAAAGTTAGCAATTTTGTATTTATTATATTTTTTAAAAAAAGTACAAATATTTTGCCCTGATTTGTCTGTCTGACTATACTATTTGTTTCTCCCAGAATAAAACTAATATTTTCTTTTTGTCCATTTTGACGGTGGCAGGCCGAAGAATTATAAGAGATGGTGATAGTAAGTAGAAAATATTTCCTTTTGTTATTAATCTGATCACTAATAATATACTGTATTTAAAAAAGAGATATCAACAAAAAGTAACTTTAAACATATAACTTTCCATATATCTTTATATCTTTGTTTTCTTTTGATCCAATAGTTTCAACGAATAATTCATTTTAAACCCCTAAAATAGCATATATATCTTTCTTTTCTTTAAATCCAAGACTTTCTTTCCAGCGGATGAGCAGCGGGAGTGAATATTTACAAGGGTATATCCAAACACTTAAGTCAGAGAGAGATCCAATAGGGTAACAATATTAATAGGTATATGAAAGTGTCTCTTTTCTTCTATAAATTATAGATGGATGTAGGTGACTCAACCATGTGAACTATGTTGAACTCCCTGGATGTGCACCAACCGTCTGAAATTAATCATAAGATCACATCCAATGGAAGCAGTTAAGAAAATTCCAAAACGCACGTTCTCTTGCAAGCTAGATTGAGATATAGCTGGTTATAAACCCATCTAAATTTGGCCTTGGCCTCGGATCGGATCTACCTCTCCTGCTTCGTGTTTGGGCTTGAACGACGGCCTATCTTGGTCAAGAATGGATACCTACCCTATTCTATACAACAAATAGAGTGATAAACTAATATTTATAAAGGTATTATTCCGGAATAGGTTTCTCCTAAGGTTACAAATCTCCTGCTCTCGAGCATATAAAAATGTATTTTGCCTTTTATCTCAGGTGAGGCATTATTTATATAGAACTCTGGTAAAATAAGATTATAATTTATCACCATAAATCATGGAGATAACATATAATTAAGAAAATACATGTGCCTATCTTATCTCTATAAATCTTGAAAAATAAGATATAATTCACATAAGATATGTTTAGATGGAGCTAAGATATACTTAATACATGATCAAATATGATAATAAGATTATGCTTAACAACACATTTCAATTAATTTTTAGTTTTTTTTTTTACAGTTTGATAAACAAACTTTTTAAAATAATTTTTTAGTAATTCATTTTTTGAAATATTGTTTGAAGTAATGTTTTTGAAAATGTTAACTTCTAATTTTTTATATTTTCTTTCATTTTTATCTCAATACGTTTATTCAATTTTTTTAGTATATTTTTTAAATAAATCATGATTTATTATTTTTGTCATTTTATATTTTTCAGTTCCTTCAATAATTAGTTTTACCAAACACTTATAATTTAATATACTAATTTTTCAATTTTCAGCTAGTTTTAGCTTCTATCATTTTTTGAGATGATACTTGAAATAATATTTTTTTAAATGCTAACTTCTACCTTTTAACTTTTTATATTTTCTTTCATTTTTATCCTAAACATATTTATCCAATTTTTTTACTTGAAAATAAATTTTAATTTTATTATTTTTTTATTATTTTACATTTTTCAATTATTTCAACAACTAATTTTATTAAACATTAATAATTTATAAAGTTAATTTTTCAAAGCTAGTATTACAAAACATAACCTAAGTGATATGTCCGTAATGATCAGCTCATTGGGAATTGACCCATCGAGCTCAATCAAATGGGGAACGAACGGTATATGTATAAACAACATTTTTTTTAATAAAAAGATGAATTGCAGATAAAAGTGTTAAGGATAAATAATAAATTCATTCCTAAAAGTGTAAAACAGTAACAATTTGGTTTTTGAAAGATTAAAAGTATAAATTTAGTTCCTCAATGTGTTTAAAAGTATAATAAATTAGTCTTACTATTAAATTTATGAAACTATTTTATTATTAAACGGTAATGTTTAAAAATTAATTTGAGAATAAGTTATATTTTTTAAAATCAATTTGACATCAAGTTACAAAATTTAGGAATTAATTTATCATTAAATTATCTACATAATTAATTTATCATATTTGTTACATATTTAAAACTAAATTTTAATTTTTATCTTTTAGAAATTAATTCAAATTTGGTTATTTAGCTAAAGTATTTATGAGCGTAAATAACATGTTCGGTGGGAATGAGTTTGTCCAACGGAATATCATTTTAGGAATGAGTTCGAGAATTTCCAAAAGAAAGCTTCATCATGCCCCCAACATTTGATGATGCAGAGCGAGAGATTGATAATAAAAAAATAAAAAAATAAAAAACATAATACTAGAATTTAGTGCGACCGAATTAAGTAGATGGGAAAAATCAATATATATAGACTTTTCCTAATCAAAATAATGTTTTCTCCAATAGAAATTTCATTTCCACACCTTACTCTTCCATTCTCTTAGCTCACCAATCTCAGGAAGG
Source organism: Glycine max (assembly GCF_000004515.6). NCBI lineage: Eukaryota > Viridiplantae > Streptophyta > Magnoliopsida > Fabales > Fabaceae > Glycine > Glycine max. Next base: position 54,157,180 of record NC_016088.4, on the reverse strand, counting down.
GCATTTTTTTTGTTATAGACTCAGGAAGGACCTATTAACTTTGTTTTTTTTCCTTCTAATTTCTTATTTTATTATAAAAATGTGATATTATTCTCATTTTATTTTCGTTTTACAGTTTCCTATACATACCTTTTAAAAAGAGAACAAAAAAGAATTCAGTAAAAAAAAACTTTTAGAAACAGAAATAAAATGAAAATAAGATAACATTGAAATTTTCTCCAAAAAAAAATGTTCAAATCCACATATCGCTCCAAAATGAAATATTACTTCCATCATATCATATTTTAAACAACCTTTATTGCTTTTATTCAATGCCACATTAGTCTTTCCACCAAATAAAAGAGTATTTTGCTTAGCTCCCAAAACATTCGCTACTCCAAAACATCTACGCAACCTTATTTAGGCAACAAAACCTTAATCCATCAAGCTTTATTTACGGTGAGAATTTTCCATTTACACTTTCCAATAAGGCAAAAACTAAATAACTTCAAAGTTTTCAATCCCAAAACCACCTAATGAGTAAATTTGCAACTTCGTACCTGGAATTAATTTTTACTTGTAGTTTACTAGTTCTTGAAAGTTATTTGTTAAATTTGAACTCAGTAACTTAGTTCCTCTTGCGTTTTATTTTAATTTTTAGTCTTTTAAAATTTATTTATCAATTTCTATTCCTCTATTAATTTTCTGTCAGCATTTTTAGTCCCTAATTTTTTTTTACCATTTTAGTCTCTTATTTATTTGTATTCATATATATATATATAATGAGGGACTAAAAATGGACAAAATAATAACTAATTTTGAGAAATAAAAATAAATAAGAAAGCTAAAAATAGACAAAAAAAATTGAAGGATCTAAAAACTTTTAAAGGACTAAAAGATAAAATATAGAAAAATAAAACTTAATTAACTCTTTCTAAAAAAATATCATTGGAAATGAGTTTTGTTAATTGAAAGGTTAACTTGTTAATACTTACATAAAAACTGTTCAAAAGTTGACACATGTCACCATTTTAGCCAACTTTTCATTTGTACTTGCTCTCTCTTTGTTCTGATTTTTTTTTTTATTGAATAAGATAATTTTGTTCACTGAATGACTGTGCAAAGCACGGGTTTAGTATTTTAGTTATTAAGTTTAGAGAGTAAATTAAAATAGAAAAATAATTACATGAACTGTGTTTCTATTTAAGCCATTCAAATTATTGAGCCGAGCCTGAATGAATACTTTTAAGTTTGGCTAAAACTTCTTATACCTCTAATTATTATTTATTGCATCTCATTACAGAAAGTCTAATGTAATTTCAAATAATCGGAGGTTAAGGAAGCAGCAGGCCCTTCACTTGACATTTTCCCCCACCCTTGCATAATTGGGCTTTTAACAAAATTCTATACTAAAATCCTGTCAAGATTTAGGAAGGTCAACTATATGAACTTAGCCCATTTGATGGGCCATACTTATGCCCGTCCAATATTGAAGGCATAACGTAATGGATTACACGTCTCAACAGCGTTTAGTGAATTCGGGTCGAGCTTGATTTTTGTCTGTTTAGGGGGGAATAGACACTTGACACCTCATAAATTTTGATTTTTAAAAGTTATCTAAAAGGTATTAAGAAATTTTAATTCACTAACTTTAAAAAAACTATAAAATTAAAATTAAAATATTGCAAGCAACTGATTCCATACGGAGTAAACCGTGATTTCTAAAATTAGTCTACAGAAATCGTGAATGCAGTGACGATTTTGGTTTTTCTTTTTTTTTTTTTTTAATTTTCGTAAATTTATAATTTATAATGAGTTTTATTTTATAATTTTTGCATAAAATTAGGAAATTTAAATTTAAATTTTTTTAAGATTATGATTGTAATAATAAATTTGGGTAATTCAAAAACACTTGAAATTGTTCATAATATTATAAATTAAGATACAATATATTACATATATTGAAAGAAAAATATTTATTTATAAGAGGATGTCTCACATATAGGTCTCTTTGTGTAGGTCGTGATCTTTCTTTCTGTTGCTGAGTAGGTTCTTGTTAGCACCTCTGAGCTCAATAGACCCAAGAGGCACACCCAGAGACCCACTTACCTCAGGGATTTCGTGTAATTTCTACTGACAGATAACGACAAGGGAGCATATCTTTGCTAGCACTACACTAGAATTCTTGCAACAAAAAAAATACAAATTCGGTTATAATATTAGTATTTCTATTAGAATCTTTTAGCAGACAAGGTTATTAATTTGTTGATGAATTGCAGCTGGCTAGTACGACAACGACCTTTATACCTCTACAATGTCTATAAATAACATCAACAATGATATGAGAATTTGCATAATTACTTTAGTCTTCATAGTTAGTAGATAACATACTTAACAAGTAGTCCGACTTGCTGCCACTATGCTGAAACACAACACCTGACAAACCTCCATCGAACGTCTTAAAGAAGTCGTCGCCCGACTCACACAGAGTCACCAATCCCTTTCTCAAAACCAAACCTCCCTCGCCCAGGCCCAAACAGACATGAACCTCAAGATGGACTCCCTTCTGGAACATCTTGCAAACCTTACCCCTATCCCCACCTCACCTAAATTCACACCAACCCCTACACCAGCTAGTTGTTCTCGCTCTCACATGAAACTTGAAATACCCCGTTTTGATGGCAGCAACCCTATAGGGTGGATATTCAAGGCTACTCAATTTTTCGAATATCAAAACCTCCCCGATCAAGAGAAAATCACTATTGCTAGATTTTATATGGAGGGTCCCGCACTTTCGTGGTTTCAATGGATGCACCGCAATGGGTTCCTCACGACCTGGCCAAGCATGCATACCGACGTTCACAGGTTCATTTCACACTGTTTAACTTGCCAACAGGTGAAACCTAAAATTAAGCGTCGTGTCGGCTTGCTTCAACCTCTGCCTATACCTTATGCAATCTGGGAATATCTATCACTCGATTTTATCACAGGTCTACCTTCTTCCCACAATTACACTACTATTTTGGTTGTTGTTGACAGGTTCACCAAGGGGGTTCATTTCGGCGCTCTACCTTCACAATACCCTGCTTTTAAAGCCGCCACTTTGTTCATCGACACTTTTTGCAAATTGCATGGCTTCCCACGCAGCATTGTGTCCGACCGCGACCCTCTTTTCATTAGTGCCTTATGGCGGGAACTTTTTCGTCTAAGTGGGACGAAGCTCAGGATGAGCACAACTTATCACCCGCAGACCGATGGACAGATGGAGGTCCTCAACCGCGTCCTCAAGCAATATTTACGCTCCTTCGTCCATGACCGCCCCTCCCAGTGGTTCAAATATCTAGCCCTCGCTGAGTGGTCCTACAATACCTCCGTTCACTCAGGCACCGGCATCTTACCTTTTAAGGCCACTTACGGCAAGTCGCTGCCGTCTATTCCACATTACATTCATGGTACCTCTCATCTTGAGCCTGTTGATGACCTGTTAGCAACTCGCTTCGCCATCCATGATACTCTCCGCCGCCATTTACAAAAAGCTCAAGCATCAATGAAGGCTGTCGCAGATGCCCACTGAAGGGACGTTCACTTTTCCGTCAACGACTAGGTCTATGTTCGCCTTCGCTCGCACCGCCAGATTTCTCTCACACCCACATACACCAAATTATCTAAGCGATTCTTTGGCCCGTTTCGCATCCAAGAACGTGTAGGACCTGTAGCTTATCGCCTAGAACTCCCTGCTTCATCCAAGATCCATCTCGTTTTTCATGTATCATTGTTAAAACAACATCTCGATCCACTGCCTTCTCTTCTAGGTGCATTACCACCAACTAGTGTGGGTAATGACCCTGTCGTTCACCCACTTTCCTTTGTGGACTGGAAGTGGGACCGCTCTACAACACCTCCAACAAAGTTGGTTTTGGTCCAATGGGCGGGCTTGGCCCCCAAAGATACCACCTGAGAAAACTGGGAGAAGATTCGAGTTGCCTATGACCTTGAGGACAAGGTCCATTTTCTAGATGGGGTGATGCTAGCACCTTTAAGCCCAATAGACCCAAAAGGCACACCCAGATGCCTACTTACCTCAAAGATTTCGTGTAATTTCTACTGACAGATAACGACAAGGGAGCATATCCTTGCTAGCATTACACCATAATTCTTGCAGCAGAAAAATCCAAATTAAGTTATAGTATTAGTATTTCTATTAGAATCTTTTAGCAAACAAGGTTATTAATTTGTTGATGAATTGCAGCTGGCCAGTACGACAATGGTCTTTATACCTCTGTAATGTCTATAAATAACATCAACAATGAATGAAAATGATATAAGAATTTACACAATTACTTTAGTCTTCAAAGTTAGTAGATAACATACCTAATAGTTCTGGTTGTTTTGTCTTTCTCTTGATCTACGATGCTTAATTAGTCCGCGTACAGTGTTTAAGTAGTATTAAATTTTACTCATTTATCATTTTATCATTAATATATTATTTTTCTTATATATATATATATATTTTTTTTAAATTAAAAACTCTTTAATCATTTATAACTTTATGCTAAAATAAATCATTATAAATCATAAATTCACGATTTTGTTTTAAGAATAATACACAGCCAACATCGTCATTGCATTCACAATTTTGGTTTAATTTTTTTTTTTTTAAACTCACCATTGCAAACACGAATTTAATTAAATTATTTAAAATAAATAAAAATCATGAAATCGTGAATTGGTGCACGATTTCTTCATCTGGAAACGAAAATCGTGTTTGCAAACTCGGTTTTTGTGTATTTAAAATCGCCAACCCAATCACAACTTACCTATTTTCATAATTAATTTAAAAATTACCCATTCTGGTCAGAATGGTAAAAAAGTCTACAATAACTCTCATATATTTGGTATGATCATCCAATATATATTTTGTTATTATATTTTCTTGTTTCAGGAGGTATTAATTAGAGTGAGATATAAGTAAGTTACAGTGCCTATAAAACAGCCTTGTTCTCTCTGTCATAAAGAGTTGAGACCTTCAAAATATAATCTACCAGATGAATTAGAATTGAAATTTCTGGCAAACATTGACCTTTTTTTTTAAATACGGCATAACATTTTGAAATAGTACACATGTGCAATCTCCCTCAACTTTTCCCATACAAACAGAAAAAAATTAATGGAGAAGATTTTGGAATTCAGAGTTCACACAAAGAGATATTGCTTTTGCTGTATTCCATTTCGCTTGTGTAAAGACAAATCGAAAATGTTTGTTCAACATTAAAATTTGGAGAACAAAAGTTGTTTTCTTTGACTGTGAAGTACGTACATTTTGGAAATGCAGGTATACAAAAAAAAAAAATCCCGAAACTGAACATAATCATATATAATTTCAATTTTGATGTTCAAAACTTCAAAAAATGATAAACAAAAATTTATCCTCTTTGCTTGCCAGATATATTTTTGAAATGTATATATAAAAAAATAAAAAATAAAAAAATTATACATAGTTATATATGATATTATATATAATGTCAATTTATGATCTCCAAATAGTAGAACTATAAACAATATCCTATTTGATTGTGAGATATGTTTTTAAAATACATGAATACAAAAAAGACAAGAAAAAACCATAAGAAAGAAATATAAATAGTTGTGTATGCTATTTTATATAGTATTGATTTAGAGTAATTATATTCATGCATGTACCAAAGAATGCTTGAATTAGTTTGCATAAGTTAATTATTCTAACTTAATTATTCAAATCTTGAATATATAGTTAGGTTAAATATTTTAATATATATATATATATATATATATATATATGTGATTGTATGTTGTGAAAAATACATTTGGTCTCTTATAAACAAATCTTAATATTTATTTTCATTTTCTATCTCATTTTACTTTTTATATTACTTATTATTTCTTTTTTCTATCTCTCTTCCGGATATTCACCTTTATCCATCGATTTATGATGCTCTAATAATAGAACTGGTGGACAAATGGTTACCACCTTACAGTCGGTATACCCACACCAACTCATTAAAAATGACATTAACTCCGACAATAATGATCTTGCATGGAACAAATATGTTTTGACTACTACTACAGTAGCTTTTGGTTTGTGGCACCGCCATAGATTATTACAATCAAATTTTGGAGCGGAATGGTGGGGATATCTCTACCCCTTTTGGAGCCATAAGGAAAATTTGTTCTATAAAAGGCAAAACAGTTTCAAAAGATTGTCCCAAGTCGTATTATACGCACAAGACACACCCCATTGCATGCAGTGGAATCCTTCCGACTCTCTTTCTCTATTTGCCTCTGAAGTTTCTTGGAAATTCACTAACATATCAGTCCCAACCGTATCCAAATTAATTGAGCAAACTAATTAATTAATACCCCGAAAGGAAACATCTCACTCTTGGCCACTGACCCACGTTTTTCCTTTTTAATTGCATTCGGAAAAGACAATGCATTACAATAGTCCAAATGCTGAATTATAAAGTCCTCCCTTGCGATGTACGAATATGAATTAGAAACAACATGATATGTAATATACTAGTAGTGGTAATGCAAGTCCAGAGTTCCAAATACTTCGAAGAATAAAATTCTTTCTGTAACTAGCAAGAGGATCCATAGTCCTCCTCCTCCTCGGCTTTCAACATAAACGAATTCAATGTCGATGAGACCAATACTAACTCTTCGTTGAATTGGTGAAGGGGACAAAATCTGCACGATGATGCGTGACCTAGATAGAAAGTGATTTGGTCATGAATAACGGCATGCATGCGCATGAGGGAAAAAGTTAAATCAAATAGTCTACTTTCTTTTTTCTGAGTTGGATGAGTACACACAGAAAGGCAAACAATGAATCAGATTTTGACTATCCAAACCATGTATTATCATTAATTTTAAATAGGATTAATTAAATTTTTAATCTCTATTTTTTTTAAAAAAAAATTGATTTTTAGTTCTTAAATTTTTATTTGATTAGTCAAGATCGGTCTATTTTTTTCCATTAAATTTTTTTAGTCCCTAAATTTTTATTTGATTTATTAAGATTCTTTGATTTTTTTTCATTCAAATTTTTAATAGCTAAACTTTTGAAAAATATTATTTTTAGTTTTTAAAATCTCATTAAATAAATAAAAATAATAAATTTAAATTTTTATTCAAGGATTAAAAATTAAATTTTCTAAAAGTTTAGACGTATTGACTGGTCAAACAAAAATTTAAGGACCATAAACTTTAATGAAACAAGATTAAAAAATTTTGGTCGGTTAAATAAAAATTTAAGGGTTAAAAATCAAAATTTGAAAAGGTTTAAGTAATAAAAACTTCGTTAATCTTTTAAGTATTTCAAAAAATAATCTTTGAAATCTTTCAACATAGGATTTTTGCCAAAGTTCAGCTAATATTATTATTATTATTTAATTATTATAAACATCGTGACAATATTTTTTTAAGGTAAAATCTGTGTTTCATTCTCAACACTTTTTTGAAATTCGATTATAATCCCCTTAAAAAAATTATACATTTTTTATTTCTCAAAATTTAAAATGTATTCTTTTTTTATTCAAACATCCAACTCCATTAATTTATTGTTATTTTACTGTTGTACACATGAAACACTTTAACGTGACATTCACGTCACTGTCACACGTGTCAAGCATTTTTTATCCTTAAATTTTAAATTAATTTTTGTCATCATAAAATACAAAAGTTTAATTTTAGTCCATAATTCATTTGTCATCTAGTTTTAATAATTTTTTAAATCTCTAATAGTTTCTTCTGTTGGTACAATAATTGGGTTCAAGAGGGGTGAAGTGAACCAAACCAGAGCAAAGGAGAGTCAAAGCTTAAAAACTAAAACCACGTTTGATAAATTTTTAAAATATCATAAACATATTTAATGCTTAATTTTTTTTATCAATAACTATAGTATTGTTTGCTTTCCCTCTAAATAAATTATCCACTTTAAAACAATCGAATCCGTTAATTTTATGTCTTACAACCGGATGAAATTTTATTTTAAAGTAACGTCAGACTAAAATACACCCGATATTCGAGATAAGATATTTAATTTGATGATTAAGTTATGGATAGGGTGTCTCGCAATCACATCACATTAAAGAGATAAAAGAGACAAACTTCCATATATTTTCATGATAGCCAAAATAAAGACAATGCTGTAATTGATCAATCATTCATTGACATCGTAATGGTCTATCTAGCAAACCTATGGGACCCAAAATTACAGTCCTAAAATTTCTTGTATGGGTTATGGGTGAAAGGGCATAATTATGAGAAGCAAAGAGCCATGTTCAATTGACCCTTCTTGTCTCCATCAACAAAGGAAGGGCTTGACTTCTAAGTTCTTAGTCGCTAGCTAGCTCCTTCCATGAGAAACTATTCAAATTGCTAATTACCAAGTAGTTAATGACCTCCTCCAAACTATTTAAATTGCACAGGTATTCTATGTTCCCTAGCATATGCTACATCATGTGAAACCCACATGTTAACCATACCATTACCACGTAATCGAAATTGTCACATCATAGCCAGCAGGAAAATTTTAATTGAAAAAAAAAGGATGGGATAAAATCTTAACTATGGTTTTGTTGCTCAATTATTTGATTCATAGAAGCATAATTTTATTAAGGGTGAAGGATAGTTTAGGATATTCAATATTATTGACTTACATGCATGATTTTCCATACTTGGTGAAATCGGTTCGTGTCTGCACAGCGATGAAGCTAGATGGTGTGGTGAAGGAGCTCAACTACATAAAAAAAAAGTTCATATAATAGATGTAACATCTCAAAATCTTTTTTCTGAGATATTATTTTAAAATCGTATAAATAATAAATATTGAAGAATACCGGTCATTAAATCTAGTTTAAGAAGAAACACACACATATATATATATATGTTGCCTTTAATTAAAACATGTACTATAATTAAAATATTCATGAATAGAGGATATTATAAAAACACGTTTTGTATATTAAAAAAACATTTCAAAAGTTGGTGTCATTTTTCTTTCATCTTTACACAACGCTATAAAAAAATACAACTTGTAAAGAATTAACTTGCACAAAACTAAATATCGATAAATTAAAAGAAATATGTAATCATACATAATGATTTTTTATGGTCCTTAAGATATAAACATAAATGTACCGAAGTCATTACAATTGCTAACAAGAAAATAAAATATCCATCATCCCTCAAAATATTGCACAATACCACCAAAAGGTTTAATACAACAAAATATCACGATACTGAGTATAGAAATCCTCCCACCTTCAAATATACATAAAAAGGAAAAACAATCTTACATTCACAGCAGTAACTACCCAAGACCCACAAGTTACCTTAGACGAAGTCATATCCTCAGAAGGGTTGCTCTTGTCTCCCAAGGAATCTTATTTCTCGTCTGGCAAAACCATCTCTCCCTCGAATGTCTCTTCATCACAAACATCTCGGAAGAAAGTGATCTCGGACGACGAGAGATTCTCATCATCACTGAAATCTACCACATCCCTGTGAACTTGAACGGTCGTGTCCCGACAGAAGGTAGATCTAGTAGGCCTCCCATTGGCATTATGCCCAAAGAATTATTGCAAGAATCACAATGGGTTGTCCGGCCGGGCAAATCGAAAGTAAGCATAGTAAGAAATGATATGGCTGATATCACGTTGAAGGGTACACTCAAACAGGAAGTGGTATGTAGCATTTTCCTTTATAGTGATCAGTGGCATCTGGGACTCACCTAACAACAAAACATGGCGTCAGATGTATCCAAAGTGCATGTGGAGGCATGCCTCTTCCTTTACCGTATAGTTGTAGCGGTAGCTACTGATCCACAAGAACGTCCTCCACGAATGCTCCATAACCTCCCTCTGAAATTGGTGGTTGCAAGGATGAGTCCTTCATTTCTTAAACGCGACAAACAATATGCAATAGCAAAACAAAATTTAAAACATACAATCTACGTAATCATTGTGTGTAGTTATCTAAACAAACAACATTCTCGCGTCCAAAGCGCATAACTATCACACTTAATTCACAATAGGGCCTGATCACCGCCACCAATCCTCCCAGGTCTTGATGGTCTTATAAAATCATGTAGATGACAATCAGGAGTGATGGCTACATACGAATACATCATACATTGACCCCTCATCTCCAAACTCAAAAAGCATAGTCTCGAAGCCCGTCAAGAGTAGCAAAGTGAGGTTTGTGAGTTACCCACGCTAAATGGGTGCACCAAATGTAGGGTAGTCACCACTCGCTAATTCTCCTAGGTTCTTTGAACCTCTCTGCCCACTACATCTCAATGTATCTATATCCGTCATCCACTTCCTCAACACAACCTTATTTTCTCACGAAAGGAAATAGAACCACTGGTTCTTTACTATCTATCCAGTCCTCTTGAATCTTGTCATCGCATTATGTGTGGAGTCCTCGTACCACGTACATCAACAAACATGTACAAACAAGCAAATAAGAAAGAGAGACGAGACTCAAGCCTACGTACTACTCTTAGCGAACCAGTTACGGCCCCTTAAGCGGTAGAACCACTTGTCACAATAAAGAATTGGAAAACATAATAGTTGTACTTATAGCTATCTAACCAAACATAGTAAACAATTTAACGAGGGTCGAACACCCCCCGACCCAAACTACAACGTATACAAATTAAAATGACAATATGTAAACACACACACACATGTTATAAAATAAATTTGCATGCCACAGATATAATTGTCGGAGTTCACACTCTATCGATCTTATCATTCAATTATCATAATAAAAAACAAATATGCATTTCAATCATTTTATCAGCAGAGAATTATCACAATTTTAAAATAATTATTGAAGACACTCCAATACTTTATGCCTAAGATAAAATAATTATTGAAGATAAAATTTATTTTAATGATCTTTATGCCTAACATAAATAGTCTTAACCCTTTCTGTTATAGAAATGTCTTGGTTTTTTTAGTAACAAAAAAAACAAAAATAGAAACAAACTACTAAAAAAAATCACACTCGAATATTTTGGCCAAAAAGAAGAAAGAATGTAATTATTTCCATAATGAAGACTGTAAAAATAAAATATTTGTAAAAATTAAAAAGAATATCATTGTCATTACAATAAAACTATAAAAGAGAAATAAAATGTTTTGTAAAAAAAAGGGATAAATGGCATTTAAATGCCATTATTTCTATAATTTGAACCCAAATAAAAATATTTACTTAAATACCAAAATTCCTTACACATTAAAATTTTAAAATAAAAAAAATAACCAAGCCCACCCCTCTCTCCCCATCATTAACATAAATTTGTCTATGTAAATTGAATTGAATTCGAGTTAAATTAAAATTAAAAGTTCATATTCGACTTGAATTGAGTCTTAAGGGTATATTAGATTAGTATTTTAAAAGATTATTTTAACATAAAAAAGTCTTGTGAATTTTAAAAATTATGTAGAAATATTATGACTTATCATATTTCTTAACAAAACTTTTATAATAGTTTGGATTTTAATGGATTTATATCATAAAAATTTAAAAAAACTTTATAAATTTATAAGATTTGAAAGGATTTTCCGCATTTTTTAAAAATATTCAAAATTATAAGAGTTAGTAAAAAAATAATATGAAATCATGAGGTTTGGATAAAAAATAAAATCAATATATATTTTTAATGTTTTAATAGTTTTATTGATTCTAGTTTTATGTCTTCCTATACTAACATTTCTTGCGACAAGATCTTCTCATTCTCACTTTTGGATTTGAATAAATTTAAAATTATATGTCGGTTTTATATTTTTTTAATTACTATAATTATTTTATGATAAATTCAACGATATATTTAAATGTGGTGCAATAATAAGTATACACTAGAAGAGAGTAGTGAAGATAAAAAATTGATAGGATGATTACTCAATTATGTTGATAACAAAATTAAGAGTGAAAAGAGACAAAATGATACATGTGATGAGAAAAAAAAAAGTTTGATAATAATAGAAAAAGAAAGAAAAAGTCTAGCAAAATCTTAAGAATTTTAGTGAGATTGTTTGATAGATGTTTCATACTAAAAATTTTTATGAAATCCATTAAAATTTTTATTAAAAATAATTCATTAAAATTTATATATTTTTTAACATAAAAATTTTTAATTAAATACCATCAAATTTTATTATTTTCCTTAAAAAAATTAAAAAGTATTAATTAAATATCATAAGCCTTATTTATATCATTTTAAAATTCAAATTGAATATCACAATTTTTTTTATAAAACAACTTTTAAAATTATAATCTAATACACTTCTTAAATTAAATAAACTTTTTATCGAGTCGAATTAAGGTAAATTGATTAGACTCATTATGGTTACAATTTACTAGTTGGGAGGGATACATTTTATTTGGGATTAGAGACTTCTGATATTGAAGTCATACTTCCAACATACAATTTATTTTTTTTTTTAAACTAATCTATGAGGTTACAAACTTCCGAAAATATTTTTTATATGTCAAATAAGTCATAGATTTTTTTAATTTAAATAATAAATCATATGTTAAAAGTGTACTTAACTTCACTTTTTAAAATATTCAATACATCATATATAACTTGCCCCCTCCAAATAATTATTTTTTAAATATTATATTAGTTCAGTGAATCTCACTATACATGTAAAAAAAAAACTATAATTGATGATGTTAGTGTGTGTTTGGTAACTTGGTTCTGCTTTTACATCGCACGTTTATTAACAAATTAATTCACGTGAACTGAAATATTAAAAATGACCCAGAAGCTAGACGTGCATCCAACTTCATCTGACGCGTATCCAGACATGCAGTTATTGTTTTCCAGAGTTTTCTTCATCCAACCATCATTCCAAGTTCCAAACGCTTTTTCTCCCGTTAATTGATTTCTTGAAAACTGACTCAAACAAAGCCAAAAGTTGCTTAAAGAAAGTACGTAGGATCTGCGGAGAGATAGCCACCACATATACATACTACACAACGATATTGGGACAAAATAACTTTTTGAGCAGTGATGGTTACTCCCAGAAAATTCAACAAACAAAGCAAAGTGTTCTCAACTTTGTTTTTTCGTTGAAAAAAAAGTATAGTTTGTGTTGGCGTAGTTGGTGACGATTCATAAGAACTATTCCCTCCCTAATTAAAATAACTCTTCAATTAATTTAATTCACTCAACAAAAATAATGAATTTAATCAATCATATTAAATCTTTCAATTATTTGTATTATTATTTTTTCTTTATATCCACTTAATTATTTCTATTAATATTTGAAGAAATAATAATTAAATAAGAATATATAAGGTAAAAAATTAATGCATCTAATTCTTTTTTTTTTTAAAAAGTCTTACAAAAAAGAAACAAATAAATTTCTACAAAAAAATCTTATAATTAAACGGAGGATATAATTTTGTGCGATTCACCCTTTTAACAATTACATTCATTGATCTTTATTTTTTTTCTTTTATATTTTATCACATTATTTTATTTATCTGACGTTATTCATATAAATTAAGTAATTTGAATTATTAATTAAAAAAATAACTATGAGTTTTTCAACTAGTAATCATTTTTTTAAATAGTTTGCTCACTTGAGAGAGATTGAATCCCTTTCTATGTCTCTTTAAGTTATAAGAAAAAAAACACAAAAATATTCATAAACACATGTATCAATCTACATTCAGAAAAAGAATTGAATGAGATAAAAAAAATGTAAATATAATAAATGATATAATATAATTTTTAAAAATATTAATTAAATGCATACTGCTAAAATATCCATATAACATATATATATATATATATATATATATATATATATATATATATATATATATATTACTCCTTTTTCTTTTCTCTTCAATACCAAAAATTGGGTTATTGACCTTTTGTACTCTGTCTCACACACTAGTACGTGTTCTCCTACTGATGCACCTTGAAAACTGATAGGTCAGTAAAAAATTCGTAAGAAGGTCGATCTGTGTGTAATACCGGTGCCAGCGTCGGCAGCCCAACCCATGCTGTGTGGCCGCTTATCTCGCCGGTGCCATTATATAACCTTCACGTAAGCTTTCGTAAGCAATGTCTGTGTTCACACATATTTTTTTTTTCTTTTTGTGGACATTCGCACACATATACCATATAAATATGTTATATTATTATTATGTACAACATTGATTAATAACTAGGACTAAGTTACAGGCTACACTGGATGGTTTATTTGCAAATATACATAGGTCTATTTGGGACAACAGGCATGATAAATTATACATCCATCTTACACTAATTAATACGATATTTCATGCATAAGGTAATATATTGATGATTGAGATAGAAGTTATACAAACGATGGTAGCTGACTAATTAAAGACCACACTTCACATCCAAACGGACAGAGTGCTCGTCTTTCTCTCTCTAGCTACAATTTTACCATTCAAAAAGAAAAAATAGTAATAATAATTAATAACAACAAGTGGTTATAACTTGTAACTCCACCAAAAATATTCGGGGAGGAAAAAGAAATGAATAAAGTTAATTATGCATGCGTTCAGACTTGGCACAGTTCACGTCACGACCTGGCTATCGTTCTTCTTGCTCACGGTGGTCGCGAGACGATAGCCGGAAAACCCAATTGGAGAGTGACTTTCTTCTTGAAGAAGTTCCCGAAGACTGAACTCTTTTCTTGGCGCACCCGTTGTCGCTGGACTCTTCCACGAAGGTCTTCAACCGGTTCATGGCTAGGTTTAGAGTGTCCTCGGACATGTTAGCGAAACACATTCGGAACCAGCCAGGTTCGGTACAGTGGCAGGACGAGCCTGGTGAGATGTTCAACCGAACCTCGTAGAGTATCTTCTTCCAAAGGTCCATCTCAGCTTCGAATGTGTTGGAATGGAGAAGGTGTCTCATGTCAACCCAGCAAAACAAGCCTGCATTGTTGGTCTTGAGGGTGCTAATGCCTGCTTTCTGAAGGCCTGAAACGAGGTTTCTCTGACGTCGTTTCAGCCTCTTTTGGTTCTCAGAGATGTAGTTTTTGGTGAACTTCTTGTCACCGAGCATGGCTGCGAGGAGGTACTGGGTTTGCGAGGAAACCAAACCGAAGCTTGACATTTTTGTCGCAGCCGCCACAACGGCGTGGTTTTCAGAATAGATGGCGCCCACACGGAATCCTGGTAAACCCAAGTCTTTGGAGAGACTATAGACAACGTGAACTCTGTCCCAAATGTCAAGGTCATTTCTATCCTTAAGGATTTCCATGACGCTAACGAAGCCTGGGGAGTTGTAAACGGTCCCGGAGTAAATCTCGTCGCTTATTAAATGCATGTCTTTGTCTTTGATGAAGTCAATGAGTAGGTTCAGTTCACCCCGGGACATTGTAGTGCCTAGTGGGTTCGATGGGTTTGTCACCAGCACGCCTTTGACTCTTAGGTTGCGCTTCTTGGCGTCTTGATAAGCTTGTTGCAAAGCAGGTTCAGTGACTTGGAAGTTATTTGAGCTTGTGCATTGTATTGGAACGATCTCCACCCCAGTTCGCCACTTGAGATCTCTATCGAATCTGCACAACACAAGCGTAAGCAACATCAGGGATATGTATGGGGAACATAAAAGAACTTCCACGTGGGCGTGTGTATATGCATACTAGGATATATTTTGTATTTTCTCACGTCAAGTTTTAAGATAATAAGATCATGTTCAAATAGTGTATTTGTCTCTCTCCTAATAGACAATAAATACGTATGATTGATTTAATATTTATTAGGAGGGAGATTGACACAACATTTAAACATGATATGTTATTTAGAATGAGATGATTAATTCCTGTTAGTTGACATGATTTGTATGACATTATTTATTGTAAAAGGAGAATGCAAAATGTTATAGAAAATGAAATTAATACGCACCCTGGGTAATAAGGAGTGGGAAGGAGGAAGGCCTCTCCTTTTTCCGCGAGGCAAAACATGAGGGTCTCGTTTGCTGAGGTGGAACCGGCTGTTAGAACAATGTGATTGGGATCAAAAGTGACTCTGTTTCCTCTAATCTCTGCCATGAAGTCTACCAATGCCTTCTTGAAGGAAGGGAGGCCATGGTAGTCTTGGAAGAGAGCAAGCTCACGGAATATGGATTTGCCTTCGCTTTTGAATCCAGGCACGTCAGGGTTTTTTGCGAGCCAAGACTCTAGGAGATCGAAAGAGAGCTGAAAAAATGACAAAATTTCATCAGCCCACCACCTTAATTATTAGGACATTACTCAATAAAGCTTGATAAGATGGCATGTCCAAGCTTGATTCATGTTACGCAAAAAAGCCTACAGTGGATTCTGCTTCTTTGTTTCTTTTCTGTAGTTTTTTTGTCTTATTATTTATAATAATAGAAGGTGAGTATGCACCACAATAATATTGCTGCTGCCACGAGAATTAATTCCTAACCTGATTCTCTGCAAGACCCATCTGAATAATTCCCTTGGGATTCAGAACCTCATCGAAAGGGTTCTTCTCGTATTCCTGCCATCCTAGGAAGTATGAAGAATCTTGGCCGTGAGAGTTGCATGTGGCTTTTGTAGACAGTAGCCTCATTTTTGTTTTTTGGGGTAAATTAAGGGTGGGAAAAGAGCTAATGAAATAAAATTGGAGAAAGGCTCCAGGAATAGAATAGCTTGGAAAAACAATTCGAAGAAGAAAGAATATTGTATAAGAGAGAGTAGAGAGACGATAAAGTGAAGGTCCTAACTCTTAATCCTGTTGTACTGAAAAAATATTGTTGAAGAGGATTGGTGGGGGAAGCAGTACATAAGCGGGGTATTTATATATGCCGAATTGTATTGGAAAAGATGGCCACGTGATGCTGAATGCGACACTTTTGACCAAGTAGTGTGTCTCTCTGCTAATGAAGAAAGAAGAGGCAAATCCTTCGAATGAATGTGTTAATTATACGCGCTTTGTCCACCGTCCCATCATGTCACGTGAACACCACGTACGCTCCCTCGCCTCACTCAACATTGGTCAGCTACTAAAATATTATTATCAATAATGAAAAGTGCCTCCCACCGGCAACACCCTCGCGTGGGATTTCAAGTTTGTGTAACACACAAGACATCATGAGGTATTTCCTTCTGTTTCTAAATTTTTTTCTTGGTATATCAATTCAATCATACATTTTTTTTCAGCTTTATACCTCTAGTATTGTATATATGTTTTGGAAAAAAAAAGCGATGAATATAATAAATGAACAAACAAAAAAATACATAAACTCAGAAACAAAAATTATGTGTAAAAAAAGAAAAAGGATGATATTGTATGAATTAAAAATGAATAAGTTGGTTAAAATGGAAGCAAGGGAGGGTACTTAAGTCAAAAAGACACAAAGAAACAAAAGTCATGTAACCTGATAGGAGGGGGATATAGTAGACTTTGTTGCGGTACTGCCAACACCATACCGACAGCAAAGCACATGGTAAATATATAGGTCATTAGAGACCCACACGGTCCACGATGGCTAGGGTATACCCACAGCATGCATGGACCACAATGCTCCTTGGTTGCACTAACCTCCATCTAATTTTGTCGGGCAATTTTCATTCGATCATGTTTTAACTTTCCACCAAATCATGCTCTCTCTGTTTCTCCATTCTATGTTTTCTTAGCTAGCATGTTCTAATATTTTGGTGCCAACAGGCTAACATACGCACTCAATATCGGGCTACACATCGCATCACGCAAGCAAGCATTTAACTAAATGAAATATCAAAATTAATGATTGGTCTAACTTAGCTCACTATATCAATAGTATTACCATGATAGTGGATATGAACCATACCATAGCAAGCAAGCAAATAAAAGTTGGATTTACAAGGTGTTGCTAGGTTTTAATACTCGCTTAATTATAATACTATTTACAAGGTCTTAAAAACATGTTATGATTCGATACGGAATACGTATAAATTCATAAAAATTCTACGAATATAACAAAAAATGGCAATAATTATTTGCCTTATGTGTGAACCTATATGTATAATGTTACCAAAAAAGAACCTATACGTGTAACAAACATGCATGGGATCTTTTAGTTAAGATTCTGGTAGAATTGATGGCAAAAAAATTGATGTTTTGAATAAAATTTAATTTTAGAAAAAAAATTATTTGTATTTAAAAAATGGTATTTTTAAAATTTTTAAAACAATTGACTTTTTATGATAAAGTAACGAGCATAGCAAAAAAAAAAACAATTGACTTTTTATTAAAAAAGAAACCAGCGTGTGTGCGCAAAATACGTACGTATTTTAATTTTATAGCTAATAAACACACAAATAAATTTTATTTGATGGAAAAACTGACTTTCTACCTTATGGGGTTGAAAACAGATGTGGTTGTCCTCAGTGATTCTTCATTACAAGAGGCGCAATTTATTAATTTTAATTGAAGGAAGCAAATAAAGATTTTAAGTTTTGCAAACTTGGTGCTTACATTTAAAAAATTAAAATTAAAACAACCAATAAATGATAATCACTTGATTGTAAATCTTAACCTGTCACCCGCCCTTAGTTTCTAGCTACTTGATTTCTGGATATTCAATTCCGTTGGCAGCTGGACTCACATGGATAGTTGAAAAACAAATAACCTCTTTTGAACCGCTCCACGCCTTTTAGCTCTTGTTAAGTAGTAGAAGAGTTTAGTGAAAGCGTTGATCCATTTTTAAGTAATAAAAGTGGTTAGAGTGTCGGTAGTTAATCTCGTTTTTTTGTTGTTAAAAAGAATATGTTTAACGCAAAGAAAGCAAACCTAACTGGGTTGGTACGGTAGTTAATTGATAACTGCGGATCCACGAGTTACCCCGCTCACTGATTTGCATAGCCTCGTTTTCTTTCTCTTTTTTTTTTCTTTCATCTTTGTTTTCCCCTTTGTGTTTAAGTTTTAACATATTGTTTTGACTTGTAAGAAAGGCGAAAGACAACTAATGATGCATATAGCTTTCTGACGTTTCGAGGCCGAGGTGGGTCGTGTAAAAGAAACCACGCTGAATTAACCCTAACAAGCATCTAAAAGCAAAGACGGTAAAACCTGCTGTGCTCTTTCACTCATGCGTCTTTTGCTGCAGTGCAACTCTTTCATGACCAAAAGGATTTGGAATACAGAGATTAAATGATAATGATCCATGGCACACTAAAATCTGCTCAGATATGTGGATTCATATAATTCATATAAAGGAATGAAAAGCCTAAGGACATTATGTGTATATTTGTTTAAATTTATTTTCTGAAATAAAGATTTTTTTGTAAAATAAGTAATTTTTTATTTTTTAATTAGTGTGTTTATTCAAACGGTTTCTATTTAGAAAATTAATTTTCTATTTATTTTAAGAAACAAATAATATCTATTTTTTTTAAAAAAAATACTTATATAAAAAGTACTTATTTTAAATTTACTTTTTAAAGTTTTAAAAAACTCACCCTATTTCAAATATTAAAACTAGACATTGCTCGTTACATCATTATGTCATCAAATTGAGCTTGCCACGAAGGTGTTGCAAATTTTATCACTGTTACATATGAGATTAAAAAAATGTCATTTACTAATAGTATAATACATTATATTAACAAAGAATTTTGTTCATGATATGAACATTGCGAATTTATACTAATAATATGCAAAATTCTGTTTCTCGCAAATCAATATATACTATTAGTAAATTATATATTACCTTAAAAATTAATAAACTATGTATAAGTATAATTTAAATTATGTAATTATATACCACACTATTAGTTAATATAAACACATAATCTTTATATTAAATTATTAATAGTTATTGATAACTAGTTGATCCGAGTAATTCTAAGTTCAGTATTCTTGAATAATCTTAAGTTTAAGTCTTATAGATAAAATACATCGTTGAGAAGAAAAATCTTATTAAAGGTGATTAGTGAGATTAAAAAAATATTAATAGTTTAATTTTTACTATACATAAATCATATAAATAAAATAATTTTAACATTTAACTAACAAATCTTTGATTGATCTTTTAAGTAAGATCTTGGGTTTAAATTTTGTTAATAAAAAAATATAATTGGATAAAGAGATTCCATTGAATTGACAAATTAGATTGTCCAACAGACATTAGTAATCAACAGTTACATGGTGATGGTGAAAAAAAAATATCTTAACGTTTATAC
Source organism: Glycine max (assembly GCF_000004515.6). NCBI lineage: Eukaryota > Viridiplantae > Streptophyta > Magnoliopsida > Fabales > Fabaceae > Glycine > Glycine max. The sequence goes on along the minus strand of NC_016088.4, from coordinate 54,136,985 downwards.
TTTTTTCATTTCATTGACAAATTAATGGTATTTAATGTAAGTACGTACAAGATAGAGCGTTTGATTGTTTAAAAATGAATAAAGTGTTGATATGCTTTCCAAATTTGAAAAGAAATTTTTTTAGCCATTAATTACATTCTTTTTTTCACAGCAAAACAGAATAATATCGTTAATACCTCTGAATTTTGCTTGACACAATATGTGAACAAAAGAATATCAGAGTATAATTTGTACAGGAAAACAACATCTTCGAAAAATGCAAACATATAGCCATTAATTACGTTGATTTGAAAATAACAGTAAACGTGATTGAAGTTTATATTAAATAAGTTGGCCTATATTGATAATAGTACAGGGGATGTTTGTCTATACAAAGTATAGTATGGTTCAATTTGTACACTCAACTAAATGAGAATGGATAAATAAATTTGACATTTTGAAAATGAGTTCCTCCGACCTATGTACATAATAGACTTCGTTTATAGAACATTTTTAGTCAATGAGAATTGACTTACTGGCTAAGTATTGTTTCTTTGTCTCATTTCAAAATTAATGCATACCGCAAGTTTGAATGAATATTAATATTATTACACTAACTTTTTTTGTGTGTGACACATACACCAACTTGTTACCGACAATGAAAGTCTACCGTTGAAAAAATAGAACATGAGAGACTGATTTTTTAACTAAGATGCCCATATAAATATTTTCAGAAGACCATTTTTGTCTAAAGATTCGAGTACTTCGCTCAAAAAGAAAAAAAGATCCGTCACGTAGTGTTTTGAAAGGAAATTTTAAAATTCTAATGAATTTCATTTTAAAATACATGGATGTAAAAAAAATTAAAATGCATGGAAATGTAATATATTTTAATTATTTTTTATTTATGAAATATTTTATGTAGATAAAGAAATTTAAGCCTTTTAATTTTAAATTCGTTATGTATAATATAATTCAATTTTAGTTATATGTAAAAGTTCCTTCCCAAATATTTATTTAAAAATTAGATTCACATATAAATTTACAAAAAAACAATATGAGCCAATTTTACATAATAATGCGTTCACAAAATCATTTAAAAATAGAAGAAATTGGAAAAATAAAAAATAAATTATCAGCATAATTAATTATACCATTTTTATAGATAATTAATAACAACAAAATAAAGTATTAAATTAATACTTGATAATTTTGATTTCAATATAATTTGAAATTATAAAAGTGCCGTTTACCATGAATTTTTTTTTAACTGCACCAAGAAAGAAAAAAACTATCAATAGTAACTATGATAAAAGTATATTTGCAATCATATAAACTTGTGTCTTATGGCTGAAAATTTATATTTGCAATAATGGATAAATTGTAAAAAAAGGTGTAAGAGACATGTAAACATCTCGAAGAATTATGCATTCATTTAAAAAAAAAAATATTCTCTTTCTCCAAAATTAATTTACATCCAATTTTTGTAAGACCTGTAAAAATGATTTAAAATCTTAAAATTAATAAGATTTACTATTAGAGTAAAAAATAAAAAAGATATTATATTACGAAATCCATAAAAAAGTAACTAAAATCTTAAAATAAGATATTCTATTAGACAAAGATAGGAAGGAAAAGAAATGTAAAAGAGAGAAGGATGGTGCAAAAGGGAGAGAAAAACAGAGAAGAGAAAGACGGGATATAGTTTGGAAGAAAGATGGACAAAAGTTCAAAGGAGAGAAATGTGTACAAACAATTAAATAAATGCAAAATATAAAGAAAAAAATTGAAAAGTGTACCGTAACTTCAATGTGAGAGACAATCGTACACATTAATCAACTAGCACAAATATATTTTTAGCTAAATTAAAAATGTTGAATTCAAGTATAGAATATATATAATTGTGTTTAAAATGTCTAGTTCAAATTTTGAATATATATAATTGTATTAAATATTTAAAGAATTCACAACAACACCTGAAAGACAAAGTTTAAAAAAATATCTTTTAGCTGGGTCTTATTTAAAAAATTTCAATTTACTTTAAATTTTTTCTTATGAAATTATCATCATTTAAAAACAAACAACTTTAATATTCAACAGACATTTTGCTATATAATATTTAAAATTAATTAAAAATAAATTTTCCCTCAAAAGAATCCGTCCAAAGCACACTCTAAATTATTTAAAATTAACCTTCTCTATGAATAAAAAAAAACATGTCCTATTGTTAAAACTTATATCTTAAAAAGAGGAAAAAATACTCTCTCTATTTCTTTTTAATTATCAAATTTTGGGAGAAAAATATGTTTTTATTTATATGTGGTTTGCAAATTTTAAACTTCCATTAATTACCCTTTTTATCAATTATAACCTTACTTATTTTCTAATATTTAATGAATTTACACATGCATTACTGTGAAGTGGAAAGAAAAAAAATAATAGAATAGGAATTTACAACTATTTTATTAGAAATAATAAAATTTATTATATTTTTTTATTTTTACATAACAATCTTAAAAACAGATAAAAATAATAATAATTAGTCCCATTAAATAAATGCAAGGAATGAAAATTGAAAGCGACGTAAACAAAGACGAATGGGATGCTATAGAGTAAAGACAAAAGGGGTTGCAAGTCCTCACCCCTTCACTCTAGCAATCTAGAAATATAATCCGAATTAATAACATGGTCCAAATTCATGGACAAGCCTGGGAAGAGGGTACCCCATAAATTGTTTCCGGGCAGACAACAACAAATACGGTCTCTCATTGGGGTAGAACGATCTGATTGATGCAATTGATGGCATTTTAGCTCTAGCAAACACAACTCATAAAAGCACTGTTACGGGAGCACAAAACTAAAGACATGAAACAAGAGCCTTCCAATTTTGTAACTGGCCATATTGGGACACCCCAAATCAATGAATATATCATTATTGGTAAAAATGCCCAAGCATGTACTTTCTTGCATCTTCCTTAGATAGGAAGGAAATCACAGAAGCCTATGGAAGGTTTTAAGTTACACTACCTCTATAACTATTCTTACCATTCTGAAATCAATTTTATTTAACTTAGTGAGATTTTTGTTTAAGATATTATACGTCAATTCTTAAGAATATGATCATAATAATACTTTTGTAAACTTTCGACAATTTTCCCCTTTTAAACTAATTTTTAAGAGTTAGATAAGTCTGATTGGTTTATAATTAACATGGTATTTCTTTTTTGGGTAGTGAACTAGTGATTATAATAGTATGGTATTTGAGCTAATTGAAATGTTGGACCATCCATCACTGTCTAATTTTACAAATTTTATGTTTGAGTGTTACGACTGCCCTCATTGGTTAAGAATTTGCCAAAAATATATCTTCTAAGACTGGACAAATCTTCCTTTTCAAGTTAATTAACTTTTTAGAACCAGTTAGACCTTATATGTTTCTGAGTAACCTTTGTTGTTTAAAATAAATTGTTATTTTACAAGACCTAAAAGATATCTATTACTTTTTTTTCTTTTCAAATTTGTCTTTTTCCTTTTACATCAATGGTCATTAATTTTTTGTCTTGATAATTGTAAAACTAGATTATTTTACTAATATCTGTCAAAAAAAGGTTATTTTTAGTAATAACAAATTAATTCAACAAAAAAAAACTATGATCAAGTTTTTTTCAAATTTGAAAAGGATACCTGTTTTCGTAATTTGTATGCAATATTCTAAAGTTACAACTTTTAAGATACAAGAGTTATTACAATTTCAGGAAAAAAAATGCATAAAACTGGGATAAATTTATTAACAAGTAATTATAGGAAAATAAAATAAGAAGGTACCCAAATTAAACTTCTTTTATAAGTTAAAATTAATTTATATACTTTACTTTTATAGAAATATTTTCATCAAATTTTTCAAAAAATTGAAATCCATAAGTTAATTTTAACATACCGAAGAAACTTGTTTATTTTACTATTTCTTTTCTTGTCGAGAAGTTTACACTAACATGATTACCGTCGATCGTCTAATAATTATAAATTGCAACATACGATAAGATTGTTAAAATTTGTAATAATTACTCTAAAAGTTATAGTGATTTTTAATTGATTAATAATATAATGTTTTTTTTACAATAATATACTGTATAGAAAATAAACTCTACAAATTAATCCAAAATATTATGATTGTAATTACACTTTGGGAGCGAAATTTTAAAAATGTATCCTTAAATGGGATTGCAGCAAATTAAACAATCCCATTCCACTCGATCTTTTTTTTCTTATTCATTTTTCTCCCCATCAAAATTGAATAACAACATCAAATTCACTTGCATCACAAGGCATGAATGCAGTCACCCCCGACTTATACTTTAAAAGAAAATAAATAAACTGAGAAATCTTCATCCACTCTCTAGTGGTCTCAAGTATCCACAAGTTAATTAAATAGAAATGTGTTTAAAGAAAATGCGCAAAGATAGAAGAGACCACATGGTTTGTAGTGGAGGAAGGGTTACTAAATACGAAACCCTCGTTTAAGTCACCCCCGGCTCTAACACCTTCCTGGACATACTTAGACATTAGTCATAATTAAGGACCATTAGAGAGTTTGTAAGTATACCACCACAACAAACATTCACATTAGTCCATTCTTCACTCTCTTACAAGAAGACATTGCCATGATCCACATTCTTCGTTTATTCAATGTTGTAGGTTCCTTGTGACCCATCCATTTTGAATGCTCCTCTATCTTACTCATGGCTTCTCAAAGTGGGAAAAAAATAATTTTCTTAAACCAAAAATAAATTATTAGTGAGAACATCTAATCCATTATTTAGCACATTGAGGTCAACAAAAATTACCTATACCAACTCTAATTAATATGTCTATGACGCTATTTTTTATTTTTTTTTGGCAATGAGTCACGCTATATTTTAATACAAGAGATCTCAAGACTTAATTTTGAATAACAAATAGGAATATAAATGCTCAAGATCTAAAATGTGTTTCTCTAACCACTGTCTTCAATAGAAGTCCTAACATATTGGATATATTTTGACGACAAAATTATATTATTGAAACTTCCATTATTTCCTTTTACTGAAAATATTTTATTGAATTTTATTCGAGTATATTCTGCACTCTGATTTGTAATTATAATTTCTTAAATTAAACTCATATAAATACATTTTATTGAATTTAATTATAATGTATTAATTTGTATTATCATCCAATTATATTGATTATCATCATATCATGTATGGTAAAATTGTAAAATTTTATAATAATTACTTTAAAAATCATATTTAAAATATTTTATAATTGGTTGATTTCTTTCTTATTCGATAACTTTAATTAAGCGTATTAATATCTGTCAATTACTCCTAATAATTTCCCTTTCTTTCTAGTTTGCTGCGAAATGTTGATTTCTCCCTCCAATTAAGTTTTCTTGTTGATTTTACGTCAAATTATATCTAAGAGAAAAAAATTACCTTATTACTAAACACCTAAATCATCTGACATAAGATTGTCTTAAATTACTAAGTAATTATCCGTCATTAAAAAATATAAACAAGAGTATTAATAGATCCATCAATACATTCAATTAAAATAAATAAATGTAAATGGAGAAATAAAAATGTGGATGAAGGCACCCAACAAAATGTTGTAAAATACAAAAAAGGAAATTGGTTCGGGAAGAAAAAGACCTTAAGCTGCATGCAAGAGAAGCGGCCCACCGAAGGCGGCATCCTTGTTCATACCCTACTTGCAGGCCGGACTATATTCATGCATCGTCATCCCCATGAAGATATTTTTATTATTCTTTATATATATATATATATATATATATATATATATATAAAAGTATATAAATCATATAAGTAATCATATAAATTAGGTTATGTTAGTCAATTAGTAATCAATTGACTCAACCATTGATCCACTGATTCAGCATCTTAATTGCATCGATCATCAATTTAGTTTTTTAAACTATGTACTCCATTAATATTTTATATTGTTACTTCTCTTTCATTTAATAAGTGTTGATATAAAATTAAATTAAAAATAATAATTAATTTTATTTTTTTAAATGATTAATATTTTTCAAACAACAGAATTATTCCTTTTAAAAAAATTTATCAGCAGATTATTCCTTTTAATGTATAGATGTTCTAGCAATATATAATTTTATTCATTTTATTTTTCAAACTTCAATTTGCTCGAGGTACTTTAATTATTCCTCCAAATGCTGTTAGGATCCCCGAACCATTGACAAAATTCCTACAATCATCAAATTTATAGTGTAATTGGAATGTATGGTAAGTGTAAAAGTTGATACATTATTAACTAATAAAATATAATATTTGATTTTAATATATTTGTTATAAAAGTTAAAAAAATTTATACCATTATAAAAATTAATAAATTTACTATACAGAATGATTTGTAATTAAATGTCATAAATAAAATATTTTAACTATTAGTACGTATATTATTTATTTTAAAACTTAAGCTAACTATTTTGGGGGGATATATATACGTGCCAGGCTTGTATTTAATTTGGGATTAGACTAAACATGTAATTGTAGGGTATAGTGAAATTGAAAGGTCGTTATCTTCATTATATATTGCTTATACATTGTAATGTATAATGAAATATAATAGAAAAATAATTGTTTTTTTATCGGTGAGAAAAACAAAGATAGTATTAAAGAATTTATAATAACTCTTGCGCTCCTAATCAATTGAGTTAGACTCATTTATGGAAAATATTTTTGCTTATACTCATTGTTCAAATATAATGAGTATTTTTTTAAAAAAAAATATTGATAGAACAAGGAATAAAAAATTGTTGGAGAAAATCACACACAATAAAAATAAAAAATGCATGATAACACACGAAAACACACCATGAAAATGCATAAATAAATATTTATTATACATGCTAAATAAAGATTACAAGTTTGATATCCTATCCTTCTTAAGTTGTGTATCACCCTATAAATTCAAGCTTTTCACTTTAGAGTTGTGAGGAGTGATAAATATTTCCAGTTTTCCACTCATAATAGACTCTTTCGTTACAAATGAAATCACACACATACTTGCTTCCCTCTCATGAACAAAGACTGGAATGTTACAATTCTTCACAAAATCCCCATTTATACAGTGGTAGGGCATGACTTCTTTCAATAATGGAAAAGTATCAATTATTGTTTGTCACAGTTCTCTCACCTTTGTAAATTTCTATCTCTTTTATCGAAAGTTAAATGTGAACTTCTTAAAAATTAAAACAATAATTTCAATATCTTATAATTCACAATGGATTGAAACCACAAATTTAATGGTTTAAAAATTTGAATTTTCTTTCCAACAAAAGCATGTGATAAATCTATTTTCAACTGCACAAAGCCTTATTTTAAGCAACGTGTCCAACATTTTTTCATTGTATATAAACTGTACACCATCAATTCTTATTCCTTATAAGGGAAAAAAATCAGTTCAACTTGTCATTTTGAACCCGAATGTTATAACAAAACCTGGTCCTTATCAATGCAAAGCAAACTAACATTTTGTTAAAAGTTTTTTTTTATTACTAAATCTCTTTGACATCAATTTTTTTTTATGAAAATAAGGTATTCTATAATCCGGAAACAACCTCTTTGCATATGCAAGCGTAAGGCTGCGTACAACATCCCTCCCCCATACCTTCGCATAGCGAAGAGCCTCCGGACAATGGGGTACGAAGTTTTTTTTTAAGGTATTCTATAATCAAAAGTCATGATAGTAACCACGAAGACATAAAGATCACTAAAATAGGGTTTGTCTTTTCTAATAAAGTTTTTCTATATGTACAACTAGAGAATCAAATTATTTTTAACATACCTAAAGAATCCAGAAATGTTAGATTTTATTGGTATTTGACATTAATTATAAATGTTCTAGATATTTAACTTCAATAATTAGTGTCATTATACATAATTAAATCCAAAACAAATTAGTGTGATGAAATTGGATATATGTTGGATTTACATATGATAAATTTTAAATATTTAAATAATGGTTGATTAAAGCTGGTTGAATACGAGTCCTATATGTTTTTTTTAAAAAAAAAAAATATACTTAGCATTTTATTTACTAACTAAAATATTTATGTCAAATATTTTGATGAAAAAAAAATATATCTGTCAGTTTGAAAGAGTGCTATTATAGCCATTACTGTCGAGCAGGATTGGCATTTCAGTGAAGACTAATCCATAAGATATATAATGCATAAGTTTGACTGCTAAGGCACGTCTCAGTACTCTTAATAAAAAAAAATCATAAAAAAATGTTTAATTTCATAGTACATGAAATAATTATACATTTAATTCAAAGAAAAGTTATACATTAATTATTACTGCTACTCGAAATTAACTGAAATGATTAAAGCAACAAGTTTTTTTTTTTATCAATAAGGGCAACAAGTTTTAAATTTTATATTACTCAAAACTAACTAAAATGGTTAAAGTACCAAGCTTTTTTTTCTTTATCAATAAAGGCAATAAGTTTTAAATTGTATTTTTTTTATACACTACAATTATTTTCTACAAATACAACTCTACTCGAGTTGGATAAACAATTATAGGTGACAAAACTAAGTTTTTCAAAAAAAAAAAAAGTGACAAAACTTATTTTAAGCATTTTATGTAACTGGATACTTAAGTTTTGAACTTGAAATCACTACTTAAACAAATAATTTCGCTACCAATTAATTCACACAAAATATACCAATGATTTTTAATGTATAAGCCAAGTTCGTAGATGAAAGTGATCAGAAGCCAACCTAACTCAAGAAAAAAGTCAGAAGCAAATATTTATGAAGTGAAGAGTGAGGATCATGAAGCTGGTCCTAGTCCGACATAGTCCATACAGTCCAATTGTTATATTGTCTTATTAAAGTCATGTGGGTCATAGTGAGTAACTATCAAGACAGAAAATGAAGTCAGTGTGGCCTATGCATATCAAAGGGTTTCACTTACAAACCAACCTCTTCCGGAAAATTATTTGCATCAGCTGTCCAAATCAAGAAGAGAAGCCCCAATTAGTCTGTATTTCCTTCTCTTTCCAAATGGGGACTCCTCCAGCCCAACATGAAAGCGAACCTTTGTAGTCTTTTCCTAGGCCCACTTTCAACTTGATCATCATCTAGATCTCCTGCATTTACTCTTTTTTTTTTTTTTTTTCAGTTCATCGATCATAGTTATCTCCAACTCTTTTTCTATGCCTTTGTTTCATCTTTCAAATTCTTATTAAAATATTATTTGTACGTAGTTTTTGAATATCTAGAGTAGACTCGTAGTTTATAATAAAATTTATAAATTGAAAGTCCACGTGAATAAAATTCTCATTATCTATATTATCTGCGGGGACTTTTATATATATATATAGCTGTTAAACAGAAACTTGTGCTAAAGAAATAAAATAAATTCTCATAGACTTGGGTCAAATTAGTTTTTCTCTTTGTTACAATATCCTAAAGCATAATAGCATGAGGAGTAACTATCAAAGAAAACGACTGCAATCAGAAGTCAATAGTTATTTGTTAGTTGTTACGATCATAGTTCCAAACAACTGGATTTGTTTTTTGGTCCAGAAACAACTGGATAGAACTAGGAGAATTCTAGTATGTGATGTTAAACATGTAGCAAGAAATTCTCCCCTACATACATCTATAAGGTTCATATAAAAGTGATGGCTGTAGCTACAAATATAGATCCTCTGTTGCTGGAGGATTGTTACCCCTAAATTGACAAGTTTTAGCCACGTGGGGACATTAAAATGAAGAGCCATTGGGATTGAACTTTGAGTTTAAATTATTGGGCCAACCTACTGTCTGGTTTGCCTGTTTAGTGAAATTGATGGGAGTTCTGGGCTACACTCACTTTAGCTAAAAAAATCCTTGGGCCCAAGAACATGCCCAAGACACACCACTCCTTCAGACCGAAAAAGAAAAAAAATCAGGGTTTTGTTTGTTTGATGTTTTTTTTTTAAAAATAATTTTCAGTTTTCTAAAATTTTAAAAAAACTTATTCAACTAACCTGTTTTATCATTTATTTATTTTTCCAAATTATTACCATTTTATGGTTATTTAAAACAGAAATAAAAGAATTTTTTTCATTCTCTCTTTCTCTCTCTTTTTTTTCTTTAAAAATAATCAATACAAATTGAAAACACAAGAAAAAATTGATATTTTTAAGATAAAATTATTGTAAATAAGTGAAATAAAAATAAAATACACTGTTGTTTTCCCCATTTTAAGGGCATCTAAGGTCATCGATTCTCTCACTCTTTGTGGATTACTTTTGGTTTATAATTATAAAATAAAATAAAAAGTAATGAGAAAAAACACTAAAGTATTAATTCAAAAATTAAAAACATTTCTTTACAAAAAACCATTAATGCACTTTCATTATTATTTTTAATGTGTTTATGGTATAATTTTTAATAAAAATTACTTAATAATATTATAACAAGTATTATAAGATTATTTGGTTAGTAAGACCCAAATATTCAATGAAAACATGTTTTCATTTTAAATTTTGTAGGCGATTATACAACAAAACCACAATTTTGTGGGATGAACATTTTTGGAATAAAAAAAATGTTAACCCCTTAGTAGGGGTCAATAGCAACTCCAAGTAGTTTTGGAGTGTTTGTTTCCAGGATGGACTTCAGAACTCTGAAACAACCCAAGGGGATAAAAAAGAATTGAGTTCAGTCTTAAATGGCTTTACATGCACAATCCTTTTTGGTTGAAAAGAAATGACAAGTCCAAATTTATTAAACCAGCCCCCAATATTCAGTTTATTTTTTTCGGCAATGGGAGAGGCAGAAAGCCCAAAATAAAAATTACACTGAAGTAATGCGAGAAAAAGTGACTCTTAAAGAATTTGTTAAATCAAATGGCTCAACATAGTAGGAGGTTGTTCAAACATCACAAAGTCTATGTCCATCTAATGTGCATGATTGGCTAGGACATCAACACGTCTATTATCTTCCCGATAAATGCCAGTGATTCAAACGTGTCCTATATTGATCAAACAACAAATAGATCAGACTATGCTCCATCCAGAAGCACAACCTTTATTTGCTTTGATACACCTCAAATGCATTCCGGATGGTGAACATTTGAGTGAACAAAACGGCCTAAAACAAAACAAAGGTGGTAATTATTTAACGCATTTCATTATTTGCTTTGATACACCACAAATTAAACTAGTCAATTTCTTTTCATTCAGTCATGGTCTTTATGTACTTGCGCATTTCCAAAATTCTTGGGCCATATAAATCTTCTTTAAAGGGCTCTTGTGAAGTGATCAGAGAAAACTTGGAAATTCAAGAATGATGATGATGCAGTTTCTTGGTAAAAAGGCAATTCAAGAATCATGCTCAATAGCCATAAACATTTTTACAAAGCTGCAGCTAGGACGGGCCTTCATAACGTGAAGAAGCGACCCAAAGGAGGCTACAGTTGGTCTTACTCTTATTGCGAAAAAAAAAAATTCACTGAAGTATGAATAACTCAATAACTTGCATGTGAAAGTCACAAACATCGTACCAGACTGGGTGAAAAATGCAAACCAAAATCCTAGAACATTTAGTGCTGGATAAATTTTCCTCACGCACAATATAAACCGAATAGAAAATTAAACTATATTTGGTGCGTGTTTAGTTTCATGTTTTTGAGGTTTGATTCAAAGTTGAAATAACTTTTAATAATTTTTGTGTTGATCCAAAATTTTATGATAAGTTTTATTCTTAAATTTTTTACAATAAAATATTAAAATATAAATTACTTCACTTTAAAATTAATTTCATCAACCCTTATCCAAACATGCATGTAATCGTTTCTTCAAGAACCTTGTTATTCAATTGAATCACTAATAGTAACTGAGTCAAGTAAAACCATATACTAACACCTTTTGTTCTCTCACAGTATTCAAATTTAATAAGCATCAGCAAAATTATATTTTCTGTGAATCTAATTTTCGGGTTTTTCCAAGTTCTTAATTTACAATTCCTGAAGACCCTTAGCTAAGTGCATGAATCCGTGTGAGTTCACAAATTAAGGAGGGTGATTCATATCACGCATATCATCACGTCTCCCTGCGTTTAGGAAACTTGTGGGCTAAGCCACACTGCTAAAAACGTTAAGGAACTCGAAAGCAACAGATTATTAAACTCAAGTGCACTTTCCTTGTGAATGCGAATTTCATAATTCCTAATTAATTAATATGAACTACATATTATATTATAACATTTATATTAGTTATTTATATTTAGATAAATTCAATATAAAGTGATCCAATTCAATAAGTCTATTAGACTGAAAACAGAAAATTGATATGGGCTTAATGAACGGAAATCAGTTTGGTCCATTATGGGATAATGAGAACCTTAATAGGTTAAAACCTACGGTATGATTATAGTCTCCAAGATACCAAATCAAGAAACAGTTTCTCCTCTCCACATCTGAAGAGAAAACGAAGGTCCCATAAGAAAGAAGGTAATTTGGTTGAAAAAGGTCATTAAATAAATAGTTGGTGACCGTTGTAAGATTCCACTGCGTGTTCAGAATAGGCAGATATCTATAAAACATATAGGGACTGATTCCATGCTAGCTAACCCACTTACTAAATGTTTGGTACCTAGAGTTTTTCATGAGCTCATATGGGTGTAGTTCCTAACATTACCTTAGTTTAGTGGGAGTCCCATTTATGTTTTATATCTTATGTTTTTCAGATATTTGTATTGTTTGAATTTTCTATAGAAATAAAGTTGATGTTTATCATTCTATTATGAGCTTGTGTTTATGTGCAATATTTGTATTGCACTTTGGATTGATATCTATAAAAGAATAAAGTTTGGACTAGTTGGAAATAAATATGATTAAGATTACATTGTATGTAATTTTCATGTCGTTTATCCATATTTGATCTATGTCATTGAGTATGAGTAACAGTAGTGATCGTTGTGGCTTAGTCACGCTAAATTGTGATGAAAATTGCAGTGATTTCCTGTTACTATATGAGATGGACTAGATTGTATAAAAGGAGTCTAAAAGTAAATAACATAAGGTTGCGCACCTAAAGCTCAAGTGGGAGATTGTTAGGAATTTTATAATTCTTAGTTAATTAATATGGGTTACATATTGTATTATAACATTTATATTAGTTATTTACATTTAGATGAGTTCAATATAAAGTGATATAGTTCAATGAACCCATTAGACTGTCAATAAAAAATTGATATGAACTTAATGAGCTCAAACCAGTTTGGTCCATTAGGGGATAATGAGAACCCTAATAGGTTAAAACCTAAGGCATGATTATGGTTCCTAAGACACCAAATCAAGAAACAGTTTCTCATCTCCCCATCTGAAGAGGAAACGAAGGTACCATAAGGAAGAGGGTGATTTGATTGAGGAAAGTCATTAAACCAATTGCTTGTGACCACTATAAATTTTTGCTATGTGTTGATCAAGCTCTATGAATCCGGATATTTTTTAAAACCTCTTGATAATCTGACGTAATGTAATTTAATGTTCATTTGATATTTGATAAGGTTTATTAATAAAATTACAACAAAGTAAGCAAATAGAAGGTAGCGAGGGGCATGACATGAGTGAGCACAGTGTCAATCAAGAAATTCCATTAGCTATAGGAGCAACAACGGGCCAAAAAATATCCTCTACTCCGCAATTTTGTGAGCATAAAATACCAAATAATATGGGTGGGGCTAGGGGCCCAGCTCCATCATGACATTCATGCCAATCTCGGAGAATCCATTAATGAACGGAATGAAAGCACATTTGACTTTCACCCTAAATAACTAAAGAATACTTGACCATCTCACTTTCGGTGTAGCTTCAATATCTATTGTTTTTTATATATCGTAATTTCAGAGCTCAACGGTATCATCACTATGATTTGTTATGGAGTAGACAAGTTTAGCAATAGATATCCGGGTCAAGATGGCTACTGGCAGTCCAATCTTTGTAGTTAAAGATGTTTGTTTGTTTATTCTGAATGTTTTTTTTTTGTTCTCCCAGGCCAGTTTATAGAACTGGAGCAATTTAATCTTGTCACATTCAATTAGTTTAATGAATTTAAATATAAAAGTATCAAATTAATCATCACCTTTAACTAATCATAGCAACTATTGGATGTATCACGCTTGTTAAAAAAAAATAATAATCTAGATTTAGTTGTCTACTGTTTTGATGTATCATGATTCACTTTGACAACTCACATACATTACTACTTCCTTTTTCGGCTAGACAATATATAAGTCCATCCACGATAAGCTTTAAAAGAAAAAAAACAGTTTCAAAAAGGAGCTTAATTTGAAAGAATCCTACAATCTTTTAACATGCAAAATACAACATAATTATTCTCTAATGAGACTATAGACATTACTATTAATCACGATTGGATTTTGACAAATAGTAGTTAAGTTCTATCAAATTTTCGTAATTTAGCATTACTCTTTTAACAACTTAGGCCATTTTTGTTTCAACTTTCAAGTATAAAATTGTATCTTAAATAGTAATACTCTCCAGAATAATATGGCTAAGAATATCATTCTTAATATGTTTGATTGATATTTAGTAAAATATAATTTTTTAATTAAAATCTAAAGGTGAAAAAATGTAGAGATACATAATTATTGTAGAAAATAATTTTCCTTCTCATAAAAATTCACCTTTCAGGCTTTCACTATGAGAATAAAATGTGGTATTCCCAGTTGAACTTTTCCAAGAACCTTAACTGTATAAGAGCTGGGTGCCACGCAGCTTAGTAAAAAATTTCCTTTTCCAGTTATATTTTCCTCCCCGAATAAAGTAACAAGAATGCAGTGTCCGTTTGTGACAACGGGAAGCATATGAGAAGATTCCACATAACAGTCGCTTTAGGAAGAAACAGAAACTCCAGTCACGAGCCTCAGCGCCTAGGCCCACTAAGCTGGGAGGGGAAGAGAAACCAAAACCGGGCCGGAAGAAGAAGAATAGGAAAGTCTCTGACCATAGAATAAAGGGAAGAAAAATAGTAGAGCAAATAAACAAGGTACCCACTAGCCATAATTATGGGAAGCACTAGATTCACGTTAACCCCTCATAACTTTATGGCTGTAAATTTTAATTCTTGTTCACACTTTGCCCAACATCATCATTCATAAAGTGTCATTAAATAATAATTAATTTAATTATAATAATAATTACTATCGATACTATAATTTATTCACCTATTGTTAAACATAATGTCTTTTTAGTAGAAAAATTGATAAAATTCTTTGTCTAAATATTATATTCAGGATTTAAATTTAAAAATATTAATTAAATCAAAATAATTTTTCAAAGTAATTAAGTATAATAGGACAGCAATAAAGTTTTGCATGATCTAAAAATAGTGATCCTAATCCTAAGCTAAGTAGGGAGGGATAGATAGATATAGATAGGCACATTGTAAATAAGAGGGTTGACTAGTTGACGTTGGACAAACAAGTGAACAAGAGTAGAACAACAAGTCATTATAATGTGAGAAGAAAAGTCCCAATCCACGTGGCTGTGTAGTACCGTTGGTGTCCTCCGATAATGTGAGAAAAACGCGGCACTCTTCTGCAGATTAAAATAAAATGGCACCAGCTGTTGGATGAGTTTGTAGTATATATTTTAGCACACTGCCAGACAATTTTGCAGTTGAACGGCGCAGCGGTTCTTCATGTATCTAGCAGTAGCAATAGCACCCACTAACCTACCCTACCCTCCTGCCAAGTGCCAACAAAACCCAACCCACCGAATCATAAAGAATAAAAATTTACTAAAATCAAGATATCTCATTGCCAATCCAAGCATCACTACAATAAGCAAAATTAAAGCTGCAAAGTATCAGCATCATCGATGCAAGTGTTTCAAAATCATTTGGATTTATACACCGCTAATCGTATTCAATAAACAGAAACCATAATAATAGAGCCAATCAGCAAAACTTTGAAACAGTTAGTAATAGTTATGGGTAAAAACAGAGAGAGAGAGAAATTATATATATATATATATAAATTATAAAATAAAATATATCCCCCGTGATCGATAAGAGACAATGATCTGAACGACCCATAAGTACGAAGAAATTAGGGGTAGCCCACACCTAACCTCGCTTTTATAAAAACAAAAAAATAAGTAGTACCTGGTACGGGTACTATTTTTTTTTTTTTAATTTTAATTTTTCTGAGGTGAAGAAGCATCATCAGCGATCGATCAAGTTGAATAATGAAAGATAGTAGTACCTTGGAATTGGAATATTTGAAACTAGTATAGTAAATTTGTGATTTAAAAAAAAAAAAAAGTTTTTATCAATAATCAGGCATAAGGTGGGTGATTTTGCCTTCCTCGAGCGCCATCTTGCGGTCCGTAATTTTCAACCAAATACAAACCCCGGTGAAGCTAAGCACCAAGCTAGCAAGGCCACTTCCCAAGCCGATCCCAACAATGGCCAAAAGGGATAAGCCCCTATTCCTAAGCGGCGGCAACGGGTAACCGTAGAGATCCTTATTCCCTAGGAATGAGCTGGCGTTGAATCTGGGCAAGTTCCCGCTCCGGTTGGAAAGCGAAGCCGGGATGGGCCCTGAGAGGCGGTTATTGGACACATCGAAAGCGGAGAGGCGAACGAGCAGGCCCAATTGCTGAGGGATGGGCCCAGTAAATAAATTATCGTGGAGGTCGATGATGTTGAGGTAGGCGCACATTGTGAGCTGCGGGGGGATGACCCCTTCGAGACGGTTCGACGAGAGGTTCAAGACGGCGAGGTTGACCAGGGACTGAAGATCAGCGGGGATTGGGCCTGTGAGGAAGTTGGAGGAGAGGTCTAGGGCTTGGAGATTGGTACAGTTGGAGAGGAAGGGGGATATGGTGCCGCGGAGAGAGAGGTTGTTCAGGGAGAGCTTGAAGATGCGTCCGTTGTTGCAGATTGCACCTCGGAGATTCGTGGTTGAGTCGTTGCAGGGATTCGCGAAGTTCTCTTCCTTCCAGTTATGGAGCTGGTTGTTTGGGTCTTGCAGCGACTTGCTTAAGTGCGTCATGCACGCTTCGTCGCTTGGATCTGATAAAATCCCCGGGATCAGAGTAACCCAACAAAGTAGCAGCACGGTCCCAACATCCATACCTGATTCTTCTTCCGATGATTATTTATTCCTTATACGACGAGGAGGAGGACTGATTCAGATTGAGATTCATCCAAGGCGAAGCCAAGTAACTGAGAAACAGTGAAGCACGGGAAAGAGGGATCTATATATTTAAGCCTTGCTTGCTTCCGAATAAAAACAGGGGAAAGTAGAGAAAGCGAGAGATGTCGGAGTTTGTTCTTGTATTGTATCTCTATCTCTCTTGTGTTGTGTTCGGTTCTGTTAAGGCCAAAGTGAGAGAGAGAGAGAGAGAGAGAGAGAGAGAGAGAGAGGAGACTAATTGAAAAATGGTCTTCACTAATGTGGTACTACTCTTCAATCCTGTGGCTGGATGGCCGCCTAGTTTGTTTTGTTTTTATGTTAAAAATTAATAATAATTATTATGAATAGTATTATAAGTATTTTTTTTCTTCGGGTCCTTTATGGGAGCGTTTGGTTGGGATATGGACGTGGTACGAGTGAAGCACTTCTCGTAAATTTGGCTCACGAACGAAGAGAACGCGCGTGCGTGCGGACGGTGAAGTGAGGGGAAAGGAAAGGAGTTTGGTGACACTGGCTAACATGCGTGAGTAAAACTTATCCTGTATCATGCGTAAGTAATTTTTCACCATCAAATTATCACTACTCTAATCTAACGGTTATGACTTGATGTGCTCAACTTTGTGGAAGTACACCAGATTATAGGATCCAACTCTGTGGGTTGCACAATCCATGGAGGCAGCAGAGCACAACTTCCGACATCACTTTTGTCCACTGATTCTACAGCGTCCAATCCCAATGCCGTGCCACTGTCTAAGTGTATACCGGTGTTGAGTCCTACTATTTTTTTTGTGTTTTCAGGTCTCAATTCATGAAAGAATAAAAATATTCAGCATAAATATAAGTAAACTTAATATCTTTGTAAAAAATTTCATTTACTAACATTACACATTAAAAACCCAATCACATAAACTTTTATGATGATTATTCTTGACAAAAAATTGTAGCTCCAAAATCATAACTACCGTTTGAACCTCCAATTTTGGTATTATTGATAGTCACACAAAAGTCTTTCAGGGAACTTGAGTCATACATAATTAAGCATATGCAACAAAGGATACATGCCACCAAAGCCAAGACAAAGGATCGAGAAATTGAATCAGAATTAGTTTGTTTGTGCAGGTTATTGGGGATCACCGTTGTTTGTATCTTTGGCAACAATTTTCAGGAAAATCGAAAAACTTCAACTAAGCATAATCTAATGTAATGTCACAAAGTTAAGAATGTGACCCCTATTATCTGAGGGTGAAAAAGTTACTTGCGCATATGTTTTCCTCGCGCAGGGTCGGGGTTTGGTTTGATGGAGTGAAAATGAAAGTGTAGATAGAGGGAAGCAGAAGCGGAGAGGGTTTGAGTGGGGCCTTTCGAATTGGAGTTTGTGGGGAGCGATGACCTGCAAATATGAGGCCTAAGACAGCGACAATACGTCAAGGACATTTTTGACTTTTTCTATTTCCACGCCACTCAATTTTCTACAGTACTAACTGCACTTGCCGTTATACGTTCAAGAAAGAGAAACACCCTCTTTCCTGTTCCTGTTCTCTCCTTTTCCTTTTTTTTTAATGACAGTAACAATAATAATAAAAAAATAAAAAGCTCTCTTTAGTGCTTTCTTTATCGTCTAATTCTATGTTACTGAACAGTCTTCGTTTTGGAATTTACTAATCAGTTCATTTTTTTTTTTTAAATCTCAAAAGCTCGAATCGTCACGACGAATAACGCTAGGTTGTTCTGCTCGACCAAAATAGTCTGCATGTTTTGCATCACAATCGTGATTGCAGTAATGGAAATGATTTTAAAAAGTAATTAGCCAATATTTCTTCTCTATATGGATATTTTTTATTTAAGTATAATATTAAATTTTAAATTAAAATATTATAACAAATTAAAATTACAAGAGATTATTGATAACTAACTCTAATAAATAAAAATTCAAAATTTAAATATTTCAGATTTGAAAAGAAAAAAAATAATTTTATAAAACTTGAATATATAAAAACAATTTAACAGTGTAAGTAACTAAACACTAAAAAAAAATTAAAAAGTAATTACTTCGAGAAATCTGAAACTTGGAAGAGAAATGAAGTTTTTAATGTGAAAGAAAATTTTGAAACAATACTAACAAAATTCTGAGTTTTTTTTTTTAAATTAAATAATAATAAAATCACATGTCATAAGGAAAGAAAATTTACAAATTAAAAATCATTGATATAAATAGTTTGACACTTGTATTTTTTAATCAAGGATTAGGATTCTATTCTCAAATAATATCACAATTGTAGATATCATTTGCTTCTAAATAGGATCCATCCTATGTGAAGAAGATTAGTTGTCAAATACAAGTTTCATATATGTCTTGGTTTAAAAAAACTACAAGTTATCTCATTTTCAAAAGTAAATATTCTATTTTATTATACAAATAAAAATAATTAAATAGATTAATTTTACAATCAATATGAATGATTTCTAGAAAAAAAAATTTATCAAACAATTTCATAAAAAAAAGTATTCTCATTTTTTTACCATTTAGATAAATATAGTATTTTAGTACATGCAATTCACAAGATATATACATGTTATTTGTATAATTAAAATTTATTATAAAATATATGTGAAAATTAAAAATCAAAATCAATAAATATTTTTAATCTCATAAATTATATTTTAAATATATGATTGTTATGTATATTTTGATATAAGATTGTTTTTAATTATCAATAATTTCTACTAAAAATATCAAAAATTAATTTAGAAACGAAAATGAAGATAGTAGATAAAAAAGAGAATAAAAAACATCTAAAAATATTTTTATTAAAGAAAAAATTATAAAATTGTTATTGTTAAAAAAACTTTAAAAAATATTTTTATTTAAATATAGTTATAATTCATATACAAAAGAAGAATGCTTTTTAACTTTATTTTTAAAATATTATACATATATATATAATTTAAAAAAAATTAAATATGTGAAAATTCTTTTTTTGAAGAGAATTTTATGAAAATTCTGAACGCATGACTCCGTGGAGTGATGATGCACTTTAGTTGTGTATGATACATCTGGGACCTAATAATTTGCATGCTATTTATGATTACGCCTGCTGATGATCGATCAATGGCATTAAACAAATGATACCAATGTGTGTCTGGCATTCTACACTCCTTCACTCATTTATTGGGCGATATAGTTTTTTCTTTTTTTAGAACATAGGAAATTTATAATGTAGGATTTTTTTTGAAGAGAAAATAATAATGTGGGATTAACAAACACAAAGTGAGTGAATCTGGGCTCATTTGGGTTGGCTTGCACGGGTTGATCAAAAAGTGAGTCCATTTAATTCAGTTTATTTTTTAGCGAGTTAAAGATAATCAATTCGGTTTCATCCATCGCAGATCAGTGAATTTTACAAGTTAACTAACCTAAAATTATACACATATATAAAAAATATACAAAGGTAAAGTTGAGGTGATAAAAATTAAGGAGCTAAACAAAAATCAAAGCATCAATAGGTTCATTACTTTATGTCTCACAGTTTATATATATTAATGATTTGAAAAGTTTTTTTGTACGTGATAGGCTAGCATTACCAAACTACGGATTTAGATAGTTTATGGCTTTGTTTCTTGCTTGAGTTTGGTCTTTGCTCCCCAAGTTGTTTGCCATTATTCTTTTTTTATCCCTCGAGTTAATGTTATTCAGGAGTGCTGGTTTAGTTTTCGGGTTAGGTTAGTGTCAATTTAGTTGAGATTATCTTCATCTTGGGACTATAGTCATGTCTCTTTTTGTTCAAAAAAAGTAATTTTAAAAGTCATATTCAAGTTATCCTTTATTAGGATTATAATATAATTAAATAATTGAATTTACATGCTACTTACTTGTATTATTTAGTGATCGAGTTAGTGTAGTAAGTTGTAATTATCTTTTTTTTTTTTAAGAAAAACAATCATATTTCGCAAATCAATAATTGAATTTACATGCTACTTACTTGTATTATTTAGTGAGTTAGTGTAGTAAGTTGTAATCATCTATTTTTAAAAGAAAAACAATCATATTTCGCAAATCAACTTAACTTAACACGTGTGTAATCTAAGTGTATCTTGAATTAAGTGAGTCAGTCCAACTTTAACTTCCATTTTAAAGAGTTTTTTTTTTTTTTTTTTAACCCAATCTAACTCAAACATGTAAAGAGCCTTGGCTCACAGGTTAGAACCCATATTAACCGTTATGAGTTGGTATGCCTCAACAACTTCGTATGTATCATAACACCACGTACTAGATTTATTGAAAAAAAAGAAGTTTATTATATATAGATAGTGTAAAAATCAAAAGAAAAAGGAAACAATAGTTACTCAACGAGAAATTATAATTATTCACCAATATGTTAAAATAGAGTTTTTATTCACGAGAGTAAGAATGTTTCCCACAAATATTAACATTTATTTATTATTTTTACATGCTTTAAAATTCTTAAAAAAATTTAAGAATGTTTTTTTTCTTCAATTTTTTTTGCGTGTCAATTTTTATAATGTCAAATATTAATAATTTATATTCCCATATCAATTTTTTAAAAGGTATCACCTCTAAATTTAAGTCACCAATATTTTTCAATTATTTATTGGAACTAACTACGAATAATTTTCTCATAATATTTTTTCGGAAGCACTTTTCTCATAATTTAGAAATGATTTAATTTGAGGTGTACTTAAATTTAAAAGCTTCTTGTCTGATTCTTTGAACAAAAGTAAATAGTACGATGAGTGTGCAACTGATCCCGCCACTAAACATAAAAAAAATGAAGGTATCCGGAAATTGATTTGGCATCTGAACTGAAGCAGATTACATTATTGAAGCGGGACCAAGGAGAAATGATGGTCCTCTACAGATAGCACATGGATGCCTGCGGTGCGGACACAAAAGGAAACAGCATCTTTAACACACACAATGCCATCAAAGTCAAGAGAACCAGTCACCCACCAACGCTTCATAAATGCACATTACCTGGCACTTCATGTTTACATCCATAATAGCTCAGACACAACCAACAGAATGAAATGAAATGTTTCAAGTCACAATTTCCATTATCACAAGAGATTGTTATTTTTTATACAACATTTTTTATAAATTCAGTCAGATTGATGTTAGCTTCCAAAATCCAAACAAATGCAATAACCAAATATAAGGAAAATTTCATTCAGTTATTAATAAAATTTAATCACTTAGACTTCTTTTTTTATGTATTTGAGATTGTACCGTCTGGGTCATATGTTACCGCAATTCATTCTTGTTTGATTTTAATTTTTTTTAATTGCACACTCGAGATTAAGAAATTATGTATTATATTGATCATCGTCAATCAATCTCTTGAAATTTTATAGATTTTTGTGAGTCAATCGATGATCAATTCTTTACTCTTCACTTAATATAGACAATCTTTGGAGTGATATAATAATCACATGAGACTTGAATGTTAAGATTGTGATTGTGAAATGAAAGAAATACAAAAGATAAAAGTCTAATGATATAACCTAAAAAAAATAAATTATATTTTATCGCTTGAATGCCGGAATAGGTCTTATTCAACTAAAGAAAAAACTTATACTAAAACAAATATCTTTTTAATTTACAACACAGATCTTTAATCATAATATATAGCACCTCATTGAAAAATCGAACTCTACTTGTGGGAACATTTTGTTAATTATATTTAAGTATCCATTGGGAAATGCCTGTTGGTAATACCTACAAGAAGCGTGTACCCTGCACCTTTGAAGTGGGGATGATAGCTAGATTTGTTTGTTTTGCACCCTCCTTGAGAGATTGCGGATTGGGAATTGATCCAAATAAAAATTAGAATTAGAATTGATTAATTGATATTGAAGATACGATCAAAGGTTTTTTTAATCACTGTTTTATTGAAGAATAAATAATATTTTTTTATTAAAAATTATGATAAAAATATATTTTAAAAATCATTGAGAGTATATTAAGAAATTTTACTAATATGCTACTAAACATCTGGCTATAATAAAAAGTGAAAGAAAATAATAGTGGTGGAATTTATCCTAATAAAAAAATGTTGGATATGCATCGCAGCACCTTCCTTATTTTCCGTTGAGTCAAAACGTCAAAGACATTAATTTATTTTGACACGAAATTTGTTCCAAAAGTAACAATCCCTTCTCCCAATCCCCCTCTTCCATTTCACAGTTTAGGGTCAATATTTAAATCGTTGCATTGATCTGAAGATATACTAGTATTACTATAATAGAACATGGTTTATTAAGTGTTAAAGTCCCAAAAGACGCGCAATTTAAATTTGTTACGCCACTCACGCAAGCCGTTTTTACTTTCTAAGTCTCTTTTGGCGTTGCATTTGATCCTCCACCCCACACAATCCAATTCAAGCTAATCATCAAATTAATCGTTCTTTCTCGCATAATAGTGTAATATCTTGCGAGTGATGTGTGACCAAACCAACTTGATGGAGATGCTAACCTATGTAAACAGCATCAAGAGAAGTTGTATAGGACTAATTCTTTTGTTTTGTTTGGGTCATAAGCCTTA
This sequence comes from Glycine max, assembly GCF_000004515.6. Taxonomy (NCBI): domain Eukaryota; kingdom Viridiplantae; phylum Streptophyta; class Magnoliopsida; order Fabales; family Fabaceae; genus Glycine; species Glycine max. The sequence goes on along the minus strand of NC_016088.4, from coordinate 54,113,202 downwards.
AGATCTAGTTGGGCTTTAATTATTGAGAAAGGTGGTCCCATTGCTATTGGGCCCATATGTGCCTTTGCTAGGGGTAGCAAAGGGCCTAACATGAGTGTAGTATGTAGACACAACAACATACTCTTGGAACTGTAAAACATAGTTGTTTAACCACGGATGATAAAGGGGCCCACGAGACTCGTGTGGTGAGAAATTCGGGCCTTAAGTTCAATGCTGAAACATGAGCCCTGTAATATCACCATGGATCTTCCACCTCCAGTAGCCCAATATGGTCCCACAACAATAGAACATGAGTAATCTTATTCTTGGCTTTGAATTTTGATGGATAGCATATTGGTTTTGGTTTATACGATAACGCGAGACAATCGGATATTTTTGAGTTTGTATGTGATACTGCTGGATGTGACCCATGTTTAACTAACCAGAAACAGTATGTAAATTAAATCTTAATTCTCTGCTCTTGTTTGGTAGGTAGATAAGCATGAGATTGATTTTTCTTTATTTTTGGAAAAGGAAAAAACATACACGTGTACTGTGCCAGCTTGATTATTTATTTTTTAAGAAATAAGAATTTATCATTGGATAAATTTTTATTTTTATACAATTAAAATTTATAAAAATAAATATCTTTGAATGTACAAATTATAGTTTAAATTTACAATAAATATTATAAATTGTTATGTAAGATTATTTTTTAACAATTGATATTTTTTTAAAAAATTTATTGAAATTCAATTTAGAGATACAGATAAAATAGGGTAAATTAAAAAATGATAGACGTTTGAAAAGATAAAAAAAATGTAACTTGAGATAGGTAAAAGATATTTTTTTTTACTAATTGTAAGAGTGATATCTAAAAGACATTCATATTTAAAAGAGAGAAGAAATAAAATATTAAAAATTTCTATTTGCAAAGTGGAAAAAGTAGAAATCTCACTAGTCACTCCACACATCATAAATTTTGATTTATAATATAAAAATAGATAATTATTAATCTTATAAAAAAAACTAAAAAGTTGTTTCTAGCTAGAAACAGGTTATAAAAATACATATAAAATTTGTTAGGATGCACCAACGTTTTTTTAATAGGAAAAAACATGTTATCAAGTTAAATTTAGTTTTCTTAAAATATACATTTAAAATATAACTTGTTAATATGCTTCTTTTAAAAAGTGGATAAGTGTGTATTAGTTTTCATAATTACTGACATAACCAACTTGGTTTTCTAGAGAAGTATATTGATAAATTATAACTTTAATTTTCTTAAAATACCCAAAAAGTATTAGGGTCATTCTCTTTCTATTTTTTATATTAAAAATTGTTTTTTAAAACAGTTTTAATCAACTTACTAGCTAATTTTACACTCATAAGTTATCAAAATTTGTAAATTAATTTAAAACAACTATTTTAAAAATTTTAAAACAAAAACTACTCAAGAAAGTTTTCTAATCTAATTTTTCTTATCCCCTCGTGTGAAGAAAACACAATACTGTTTAGGAATTAGCATGGTCCACAGTACTTCTTCTCCACACGATGGTCAGCAACTCAGGGAAGACTCTCGCAACCTGCTAGATGCCATCTCCTTAACCTTGTCCGATTAATCTTATAAGATGTTCCGATCAACTTCATGTAAAAATTAAGGCCCATACTCGGCAAACAAAGGCAAGAGCCTCCCACCACCCTGCTTCAAAACATAAGATGATACCATTCAAACGAGATGTTTAGTCTTTTAATTTTAGAAAACTGAAAAACTGTTTTTGTAAAAAGAAACAAATAAGTCCTAAATATTTTTTTCCTTTCTAAAATATAAGTAGGTAAACAATGATAAATATAAATATACACAATCTTCTTAAATTAATTGGTATAAAAATCAGGTTTCTATTCTTTTTCTTGACGTAATTGAGTCATCCTAGACTTGAACTAGAAATTTCGTCCGTGAAATAAATCATCACATCTACCATCTAACCAATTGGAAGAGAATCAATAGATTCTCCTTTCATTTTTAATGTAACAATTGGAGTAACATTTTTACTACTTTTATTTTTATAAAATTGTTTTAATATAATGATATTAATTTGTACATTTATAAGACTATTTTTCTTTCTATCTTTTTTCATCAGCCATCACATCAATTATTTTATATCACACTTCTCCTTTTTTTAATCACACTTTCCTTATTCTAAAAGAAAATTATAGTACAAACACAAGTTTTCTGTTATTAATACTCCCAAAAGAATATATCTTCTATCTTTTTAGTTGTCTGCTATTGAGTTTTTAAAACTAAATTAAGAGATATATGCTATGTATTTTTTCTCACTAATATATTCAACATGTTAATTAAAAGCTTACATACCAAGAAAAGAAAAAAAATACTTGTACATGTAGCGACAACAAAAATAGCCTTTCCATGTAGGAATGTAGCAACTATATATAGCTACCAATAGCATAGGGATGCAACGGAAGACAAAGTCGCATTCTGCTTGTTTTTTGTGTAAAGGATTTGAGAATCAAAATTGTACCTCTTGATCCCTGAATAAGACTTAGGCGGCATAATGTTCGACAAACTCTATTCTTTTTTGCCTGAGTTAGATATTGAATTGTATAGATGGATTAGAGACGCACATAATAATCCTTTCCCCCTTCGCATTAAAGCCATACAGCAAGGGAGAATGTCCACACTAAAAGGATGGCCACGAAAAATACTCCTTCTCATTAAATGACAGTACTCAGTAGACAGTAGTGTTCATTATTCATGGACACAACCAAATATTTCTTCCGTGGTGAGGATGCATGCATTAGTAGAATTGGATAAGAGGTCTAGATTAACTTTTTTATATTAGAAAGGACCACATTTTTTTTTTTAATTATATGGAAATACTTCATGTAACCAAAAAAATATGGAAATACCTCAAAATTAAGTTTCTTTCGGAAATACTACTATATATTTAGGTATGTATGTGTTTTCTAATTGTGTTAGGAGTCTCGTTTATAGTGATAAGAATAATAAATTTTAATCATACAATTAATTATTATAATTCGCGATCGTCCAATATTACTTATAAGGACTACTAAATCACTAAAAAGGCACCTTTTAATAATAGATAAAAAAAAGCGTTGAGATTTTTTTATTAATATTTTTTTTAGTATATGACGTTTTTTTAATTAAAAGTGTCCGTTTAATCCAATGAATTTATCAGAACAGAAGAATACAGGCTTCATCAAAATTAATCAAATCCAATAATATAATGATCCCTATTAACTCTCTCCCCTGTGAAGCCATACACTCTCAAGCGCCTCCATATTCGATCTTGATCCTTCTACATGGCTAATTAATCTTTTTGACTTCAGAATGCGCGCTGTTCTCATACATTGTACCCTTTTTGCTTTTGCCATATATCGGATATTTGGATTACCATGTCACCTTTTTTTTAAGGCACGCCCACCTAATTAAAGCCAAACATTGCAAGTTAATGCCAATAGAAATGCTGTTTTTCATCACGAAGGTGGTGCTGCTGCATGTAGTCTTCAGAACAAGTACACATAGGACACGTACTTAGGAATTTTGTTTTTCACTTCAATTGGTCGATCCTTGGTTTAATTAATTAAATAACTATGCACCATCAAGCTTTTTGCTTAAGTGTGTGGTGGTCTGGTTTGGATCGTGATTAATGATACTTAAAAAAAAATACACTTTTGTCGGATTGCTTCAAAGGATAAAGTTTGTGCCAGTATGCAGAGAGAATGAAGAAACATTTAATTCGTTTTGCATGCAGCTTGCTGTTTACTTTATACCACACAAATACTTTCAAGTTCAATATTGTCCAATCTCAGAGAGAATATAATGCAATCAAATTAAATAGTGGCCTTCGGGTCAATTTATATATATTCCTCTCCTGTCCCAAGTGCGCTTACGTGTAAGTTAATTTCTTCCCTCTTCCCATAGCGCCATGATTCAATTTAGATCATAAGCACAAGATCCGGAAATTAATTGATTAGAATACAGATATATAATAGCCCACCACGTGTGAATGACCGTACCCATGTTAAGTGAGTTTGATCACTTGGGGATAGCTAAGCCACATTAGAATATTGATCAGATTGCTTTTATGAACATCATCATTAGGATTACATAGGGCCTATATAATAAAGGAAAAATCTGAAAGGGGATTCAACAATAAGACTTTATTTAAAGCAGCAAACAAATTGTAACTTGATACAGGTCATGAAGTCATTAATCAGATCACGTAAGGTCATTCTGAGGGAATATATTTTTGCACCTAAGCCCCTTTGATAGAATTCGGTAAGGAATACCTGCTGCCTTTTGCCAAAGTTCAACAAGAACAAACGATTATGTAATGATGACAATGGACGTGAAGAACCAATAACAATGTGTTAATGCTTTGGCAAGGGATCAAATATTTAAGTAGTAAAATTTGAAAATTCAAGTGTCGAATTCCACATAAATTATTGTTTTGTATTTTTATTGTATAATTTTTAATTTGCAAGGGAAGAAATAAAGAGTGATGTAAAATAAGTAAAAGAATGGTAACAACTAATGGTAAAAAAAATAATAGAAAACAAAATAACTAACTAGAGAATTCAATAGAATGAGAATGTTAGGACCTAGTATGCCTTGTTTGTTTAGGATGTATGATTTTTGGATTTTTCTTTATCAATTAGGTGAATTTATCCTGTCCACATCTATTTGATTACTTGTCCCTGGTGCCTCACAATGACAAGCTTATTTTACCTACTTATCTTCCAAATGCCTTTGCAAAGATTCAATAGATAAAATGTATGAAGTTTTGATTCTAGATGTGTGCTTTAATACATGAACATAATGTTATCATCCTATGTCTAGCAATGAGTTCATTATGATGCCTTTTCTTTTTATTCTATTAGAAGTTATCCTTTGTCAAGGCCCTAACCCCTTAAAACTGATTCATGCATATTTTTTTAAATTTTTTATTAAGAGTTCCCTCTGTCGAGCATTTAACCCCTAATGTAAAGATGAATAATGCATGAAATAGAAATAGAAAAAGACAATAGAATAGAAAACATCTGTTGCATTAATAAACATGGAGTATATCATACACCTCTTTGACCTTTTTAGGCCTGCCAAGGATTTAGAAAATAGAAATAGAAAAAAGTAAAGTGAGTAAAAATAGTGAAATATGAGAAATAGAAAAAAGCATTGAGGGCACCAGGCCTATTTTACCTAGCTATCCCCCAATAACAATGTGTAAATGGTTTGACAAGGGCACTAGGCCCTAACTAGGGGTTTAACTTCTCATGGCCATTGAGGGCCTTACACTGAAATAGGGGTATAAGAATTGGTGGAGGAGAAGGGATGGAAGAAGGGAATAGAAAAAATGATGGGAGAGAGAATAGAATTCCCTAAGGAAGAGTTATCAGGCTTTAGGTAGGTATAAGAGTGCTCTAAGACTCGGTATGTCCTTTTTTCTTGGCTTGACTCTCTTTTTATAGTTGTTGAAATGGATTTGGGCCTTTGTACCTGCGCTTAGCGCGCTCTGCTCGTTCAGCGCAGGTGCATGTTTTCGCGTTTAGCGTGTGTTGTGCGCTTAGCGCGCCTTGGGCTAGGCCTGATGCTAAATCCTCAACTTTTCTTCGTAATTTTTATAGCTTTTTGCTTTTAATCTCTCCAGTTTTTATATCTGCAAGCCATAATTTGGAAAAACATCAATTCTTAACAATTAAGTTCAAATAACTACTAAATAATTATTTTTAAAGACAATTTCATTTTATTTTTTTTATTATCAAAAGCACATTTATTTAGCAGTTATCACAATGACATGATGATATGGATTATCAACCTCAAACAATAAAACAATAAAACAATATTAGGACAGTCCTTTAGAAACATTCAATAATCAATATTAGTCATTAAATTATTTTAATAGTTTATTGGAAGATGATGCTTTATGGGAAAGACAGAGACAAAGAGAGAAGATAAATGAAATGATAAATATGGAAAATAGTGTGATATAATTAACAAAAAAAATAAAAATAGAAAAAAAGTAAAGTGAGTAAAAATAGTGAAATATGAGAAAATTAACATTATAAGTTATTCACAAAAAATATTCAAATGGTTTAAAGAAAGAAATGTTAAAACATTTTTTAAAAAATAAAGATATAAAATGCTTTTAACCAATTTAATAAATATTGTTTTGAAGTCTTCAAGGAATGCACTTGTGATCAAATTCCACATGATAAAGAGAGATCCCATGCCCAGCCTCGCATGATTGAGACACATAATGAGCTGTTTTTGTACTTGCGACGACCAACAAAGTGGAAGATAATGATGAATTGAAACGAATAATGAATAGAGTCTTCCCTATATTGCCCAACATACTTTTATCCTTTCAACTGTAACCCTTTATAGTCTTCTTGTGCGTTTCTATATTCTATACACGGTTTTATGAACTTATTTTCTTGTCTAAGAAGTCATTCTAGACTCCTGACTTGTCAAGCTCTAACTGATAAAGAATTTGATTCTTTTAATTAAGGTTTTTCAATTGGAAAATGACACTAATTTAACATGATTAGAACTTGTTGAGGTTCAAAATAACCTTTAGATAAGATTCTAACACCGGAAAAATATTGATGATACGAATTTGGAGTCCTAGGATATAAAACTTTAGGAGCTTTCCTCTCATTGTACGAGGAAAATGCTTGATGTAACAGTTAACATTTTAAAATTCCGCACAAGCTCTCTATTGTACTAGCTAGGCATTAACATCCTGTTTTAGTAAACAAGCATTTGCTATTTTGATAGAGGTAAAAAACATAAGATTATGCATCTGTCCAAGCAGCAAAAATTGGCATCTGAGGCATAGAAAGCGCAGTCCTGAGATTGGAAGATAGATCCCAAGAATCCACGTTAGCCAATAATTTGGACACTGTTGAAGGCATTCCAAAGAGCATTGGCATGCTTGTCTTATCTGGGCTCTCTTCTCTTGAGCTACTCAAACTTGTCACCAGAGAAGAAGGATTTGACAAGTGTGTTCCCATGTTGCTCCGTTCCTCAACTTGGTGACGAAACATGTTATCTAAGTCCGTTGAGAAGGGCTGAGTTCTACAACTCTCGATTCTTTGATTCTGATCAAGCTGTTGGGGGCATGGAAACTGAACCATCTTCCATTCTGATTGGTTTTTGCATCTTTTCTGCATTAGAATGGTTTCTTGAGTGTGGTCATATGTAGAAGGTTTTTGGTTAACGGTAGCCTCGCTTCTAGTTCCATCATCCATCTCTCTTTTCCGCTTAGCTTGTTCACTGCTAAGAAGGTTATTGCTCTCCATAATTTTTTCCACGTCATATCTTGTTATATCAAAGTTAGTGACAGCATTAACTCCTCTGAATTTAATAGCAGCAATGTCATAGGCTTCAGCTGCTTCCTCTTGGGTACCTAAAGTTTTATTTTAATAAAGGTAAGCATTAGCTTCCCGTACCGACAATGGAGTATTATTATTATTTTGGTCTAAAGCATGAGAATGAGAATGATATCAAAATCTTATAATTAAAAATATTAATTGAAGGCATGATTTTTTATCCTTCTAAGCTAACAGCTTTGATAAAAGCTGTCTTCAGGACTAAGTGTTCTACAATATTTAAAGTGATTCTTGATCAGCCTTATATATGTGACTTAAAAGAAAAGTTCAAATCAAAGATTAACTTTTAAGTCATAAAGCTCACTCTCGATTATTTCCTATTTTGAAACATGTTACATGAAAAAATAGTGGTGACTAGCAAAGGAAATATTAACAACAAAACTAAAAAAAAAAGAATAAAGCAGAGAATGTGAAAGAACTCACTAAAGGTTCCAAGATATAGATCTTTGTTTCCGGCTACCCTTCCAATTCGAGCTTGCCACCTTCCATGTTGGTGGTGCCTGCTACCAAGTTAATCAGAATCAACTGAGTTTAGAACAAAGTTAATTCTTCTCTAGGTGTAAATCTTGTTACATTAAATTACAATGCATATACTGTGTAAATGCTAGCCTTTGAGACCTTGTTACTCCTCTGTACATGGAGGCCCCTCTTGAGAATCCGCTGCTTTTCCTGATTGGAAAAATTTGAATGTCATGGTTGCGAACATGGATTGGTTGTTCACTTCAAGTTGATACAGAAGCAAATATATTTACCTTCGTAAATGAGCAACATATTCTTGTCTCGTCATGTTCTTCATTTCCTCAAGTTCGTTTTGATAATTTTCCAACTGTTAAAAGGTCATACTTGCATTAGTTACGTTATTAAATCCTGGAAGCTGAATACGGACTCATTGAGAAGATAAATTAGAAAGAAAGTAATCATTACTGGGAAATTTATATGAGAGGAGGGTCCCCAATACTTGAGTGCGGCCATATCATAAGCTCTTGCTGCTTTTTCTTCCATATCATAACCCCCTATAATAAAAATTTTGAAATGACTTGTGCAAGCATTTATTTTTTTTCTTTTGCTATCATCATGAGCAAAATATTAAATGATATTTTTAACTTCAAGTTAATCTATCCTCAAGGAATTTGAACAAAATTAAAAAGAAAACTAATCCTGGATTTGGAAAATCTTACCTAGATAAACTGAGATTCATCCCATGTTTGAGTGGAATCATCACCGAATCAAAGATAAGAAGAAGAAAAAAAAGATCAGCACTAAATGCAGAGCTTTTCAAAGGAGAACAAAATTAAAGTCAATAGATTTGTTTGACCAAAAATATACACAGAAAAAGAAAAAAAGGTAAAGGGGTGCGAAAATAGTCGCTTTCTTACCTTGCCTTCCTTTCCTTCCTTGGCCCTCTTTCTTGCAGCTGTTGTCCCATAGATGAGCTTCATATCTACCAGTCCACCTATGCCTGTTGAACAAATATTCTTTGGAAATCAAAGCAAAAAATAAACAGTCAAATATGTTGTTGACATTAATCTTACATGAACCCTTAACTTCTTGAGCAAGGAGCACTTTAGAAGAGGTAGAAATTATTAAGCAAATTAGCGAACATCATTATAGCCTTATTTTTCAATAATACTTGTAATGTGCCAGAAGTACTAGTAAGATTTAGAAATGAGCAGAAGAGAACAAACCTTGTTACACCTCTATATTGAGATGTTCTTTGCCCAAAGGTATCTATGGATTTCCTATGAACTATTTGCTTCTGATTCTGGTCCACCATTTCAAGCCACCTTTTCTTAGTATTAGTGGCAACAGTATTAGTGAGAGCAGGTGAACTTGTAACACTGCTTGATCCTGAGGTAGGACTCACAGACAAATTCGATGAATGCAAATCCCCATATGTTATTGATCCAATGGATCCAGATTCGCCTCCATTACACTCCAAAGGAACAATCATCCTTGATTCTTCTGCATGTCTAGCATGAAAATCCCTTGAGAACCAACTCTTCAAACCTGGATTTTCATCCTCAGCTATACATGGGAGCTGGTGTTTGGAACCTTCTAAAATCACATCTTGGTTCCTTAAGGTAGAGTAATACGAGAATTGTTGCTGGCTGATATCCTCTTGAACGTGATTTAAGTTATTTGGATTGTTTAGTCCATGACATAAGAGTTCGTTGATAAGCATACTATTTAAGCTTGAATGCATTGCTGAAATAGTTGTCGTTGCTTCACAGTATATTAATAAAAACAAAGTATTCAAGAAGTTGAATAATTAGTAGTCACATAATAAATACTTACCAAAACAGAAAAAAAATAACATAACAGAAATTTGAGTTGGAACTAACCTTGTGCTTGTGATCTACTCAGAGCTTCTATTCCAGAGAGAGAAGCATTGGACTTAAGGGGCATGATAGGCAAGGATGAACTCATTCCAACGTGTTCACCTTCCAGTTCATAGTAAAGGCCATAATTATGGAGAGGTGTATGATGGTAAAAGTTTGGTGGAACTGCTTCAACAGCTGCTGATGAAGGCTGTGTCTGATGAAGGTGTGAAGGAACACCTATATTCATTTGTGGGGAGAGGGAGAAGCCTAACCAGCTATTTTGATAGTTGATGCTAACGGTATTGCCATTTTCTATAGGCTTCATCTTGAGACTCAGTATCACTAGAGTACTACTTAACTTCACTAGTTAACAGAAATTGTAGCCAAATTTAAGGCAAGACAAGTCAATCATTGGAAGATAAATAAACTACTAATTAGTCATTCTATATATATATCCTTTCCTCCCCTTGGAACCAATATTTGTTTTGTTATATATACGTAAATTTTTGTTGGTTGAAGAACTATGTAAATAAATCCAACCAGTTGGTGTGTGTATAAATGGGTGTGTCAACGGACAGATATGTATAGGGAACAAAGCAAGTTCCTTTAAACTAAACAAAAAGAATGTGTTCCAGCAAGCAATTCTAGGCATACTTCCCGCCTTCCATTGGGATCCGTGCATGAGAAAGACATTCCCTTTTGCTTTATTCTGCGCTCCCTGCTTCACTTTCCTTTTTCTCTTTTATTTTTGTTTACGGTGTTATTCACAATATTTCTCTTCACTATTCTATACTTTTTGATTAATTAATGTTTAAACACTCTATTATGAATGCTGTATAGCACGAAATATAATTACACGAATTAATACAATTTTCTTTTTTGAAGTGACTAATACAACATTATGTATCTAGTAAGTTCTTATTTATTAAAAGCATACAAATAACAATGTGATTAAAAGTTTATCATTAAATACTTATTGAAATTTTTACAAAACAATTATGTTACATATTATGATAACGTTATGAATTTATCTTTTGCTTAACTGGTTTACACTATTTTCTAATATTTCAATTACTTAATTTTTTTAACAAAACAAAACTTCTATCATATTTTTTAAAATTTAATCACAAAATTATCATATTCTAAAAGGAATACTTGATTTTATTTATAAGTCACAAATTAACCTATTAATAATGATTTTCAAATTCTGTCCTTTATACTATTTTTAACACTTTATTATTAGGGAAACTTATTTTTTCATGCACCATCCATTCACTCTTCTCACTTCAAGCAATTAATGAAAATATAAATATCTCTTCAAATACTTCATTATCTTTCTGTTAAATAATTAGTTTAATTATCATAACCATTATCAAGAGGTTGATAATAGAGAATAGTGATTCTTAACTTGTTAATTCTTGATGATCATTGGGTAAGATTTTATTATAAGAGAGATTCAAAATTGTCATTAGTCCATATTCATTGATGGAGATAATGGAATGATTAATGATGTGTGTTGTTTGTTAAGGCAGTAGAAGAGAAATATTGAGATTGAAGGTTGTTATTGGTCTATATCCATTGATGAGGATAGTAGAGTAATGAGTGAATATTAATAATGACGTGGAAGAGAAAATGTGAGTGATAATTTAGGTTAAACATTTAATTAGTTATTAGTGAAATTAATTGGATGTGTAATTATATTAGGGTATAATTGAAAACTTATTTTATTTTCGAACATATTTAATGACTTAACTTTCCTTCCTTGGTTTTATGATTTGGTTAAAAGTGACTAATAGATAGGACTGAGTATTTAATTTTTAGTTAATATATTGATATTGGGTTGTTTCTCCTTTAATCTCCTTTTACATGCCATTATTTAATATTACTCTATATTAAATTATGTCACTTTTAAATGTAAAATGACATTAATTATTTTTTTTCTAACAATGGACTGGTTTCTTCAAACTTAAAAAAAAAGCATTTTTTTTATATACAGATATATTTACTTATCAAAATAAGTAAAAAAAAAACTTTTTTTAAACAAAAGCAATTTAGATAAATACATTGAGAGTTATTTATTTTATTAAAATAAATGTTTTTTTTTCAAGAAATAAATTTAAACAAACCTAGTCAATACCCTCAAGAAATAAATGCATGAGTAAATATATAGCTAGAACTGCATAGTGTTATTAGTCATTTATGAAATAATGGTATTTGTTAGATTGAATTATTTTATTACAGAAATTGGTATAATTAATCACTTTCTCAAGATAAGTGTATTACCTTAAATGATAAATAAAATGAGACGGAAGGAAAAAGTTGATTAAATCATTAAAGTGAGAAAAATGTGATTATTTTGATGTAAAAGCATTAGAGCAACATGTGACTATCACTGTTCTTAATATTAGTAAGGAAAAAAAAAAGAGCCAAGACATGCAGTCCCGCACTGCACGCAAATAAATAAAGAGGAGAAACATTATTTGCATTTTATAAAGTATTTTTTTGAGTTATTCTCATAACAAAATAAAAGTTTCAATTCAATAATTTACATTTTTTAGTACAAAGCTTTGTTACATAAATTATCAAAATAGAACTTCAATTTTAACTATAAAAAAAATGATACCTAAATGATATCTAACTTTAAATGCAACTACCAACTGAGCCACTATGTTGTGAGACCTTATATAAGTTATATGATGTCATAATTTCAGTCCTTATTATTTATACGAGAAAAAGATGCAACTACCAATTCAGAAAAGCTCCCCAAGTCTCAACAAGTCCATATGTCGGCATGCCCATTTACTCATCGCTGGCAGGCACTAGCTAGGTTGCAATATTTACGGAGAATGACGAGCTGCTGGAAATATTTACCACTTTATTTTTTTATCACATTAGTGGTAGAATAGGTACTTACACTAAATATTATTTGTCAACATGTTAATGATATGTTAAGACTGTGAACAAAAGTTCATCTAAAGCTTAAAGGATTATTACCTAGGATTTAATTATAAATAATTTTCTTGTACAATTGACGTTAAAGAATTTTCATATAATTAAAGAATTCACCAAATAAAATTCTTGCCTTGACAGTACTGGTGAAACCTACCATTGTTGCATTCAAGAACTCAGCAACGTTTTCATCATTCAAGAGTAGGTTCCAGCACGTTCATGCATGTAATTAAGGTGAATGGCGTGGTGTCCTACAAAATACTATAATTGGGTCAAATCGTGAGGGCGAGTGGGTTACGGAACAAAGGGTTCCATTATGATATCTTATAAGATTTAATCTGACCCATTGTGACATGGGTAGCCATGATTGCATAGAAGTAGAAGAGGGAGAACTTTTGTTTGCGATTTCTTGAATAATAGAGTAAAAAATTATTGAGGTGCTATATGCCAAATCCTTTTTATGTGCTTTTGGGAGGCCATGATTGTATTTGTACTCAATACTCACAATAAAACCAAAAAGGAGATAAGTCACCAAATCTAGTCGGGGCAACTATAGCTAGCTAGTGAGTAGTCTCAAGCTTTGTTACACCTGCATGCAGCTTTGTTTCTTTGTTTCTTTATTCTTTTTCACTTCGGTTTTGATTTTTCACAATTATATAAAGCACTTCTCATATATGCACATCCCAACATGGGTCCCTCATAGGTATCACAATGAAACACGGGATAGATGAATTCTAACGGAGACAGAGAGAAACTGTGCCACTCCATGTGGTGCAAAATTGCAAATTAAATCCAATAAAAAAACTTAAACATCATTAACGTCAAAACAATGTCTGTAGGTTATTGCCTAAGCATTTTGGTGGGTCAATTGGTCTACTCTAGAAAGCCCTGATCCGGCGGCTATTAAGAGGCATCTCATCAGCTTAAAAAGAGAGAATGAGAAATGAGAATGCAAGAACAATGAACACTGCAAAAAAATGAATAGGATAAAAAAGTAAGATAGGAAAAGAAGAAAAGGATAAAAAAGTAAGAATGTGATGTAAATTAAGAAACTTAACAAGTAATCATATAAATGATTATGCAAATAATAAAATTAATTTTATAAAAGGTATTGATGGTAGCAATAAAGAATAGTGCGGAGGGTGTCCGTATAAAATGATGTTAACCATGATAGCAATAATAATCATTGTCATAGCTATAATAATAATAATAATAATAATAATAATAATTAAAAAATAATGTTTATAATAATAATATCAATAATTATGATGATGACAATAATAAAGATATTAATAGTGATTAGAGTATGATAATGACAATAATAACAACATACCAACAATAATACATGTAGGATAAATACTGATGTAATGGAAAGATGAGGATAAAATGAAAAAAAAAACTATTTATTGTGTTCTACATCTCCTTGACACAACTCTTCTTTTAGAATAAATTTTTAACAAGTAAAAAAATAATATTAATTGATAGGTTACCAAATTATGAATTTAAATAAAATTGATATCATATCATATTCTATCTTTCTTATCCTAACCATTATTAAACAGGTCTTAAAGTCTGCCCTCTGAATCAAATTAGAGATATAGTAGGAATGATTAAGAAAAGGAGATTGACAAACATATATACTTTTTATATGGTACATACATTAACTTTTATAATTACTACTATTTAAAATAATAAAAGCTTTACGAGACATCTCGCTAGTTGATTACAAACAGTAAGGTACTGAAATTGCTAAACTACAATATCCTTGGAGGTCCAAGTGTACGAGAACGCCATATGAATCAAAACAGCGGCAACAAACAGGAAACAATGTATACGGAGTCCTAGTTAAAGTGTTTCTTTCCCCTTTTTCAATGAAAGTTCTTTCTTCCGTTTACTTTTGGCCTTAGTAGTAGTTTTATGTAGTTATTCTATTACGATTACAATTTGGTAAGATTGTTTACATGAAAAAATATTTTTGATTTGTTGTAATCAGTCTTTTCCATATATCTACATGTGTAATTAATGTATAATTGCATTCCATTCCATCGGAAAACGATTATATGAAAACCCAACAACCAAATTCTTTTACTAGTTTCACGCTGGTTAATGATATATAATATTTTGTCAACATGCATTTATTAATCACTTACCACATCATTGGTGATCAATTTTTATCTGTTTTCCGTACACATTTATATTTAATTTAACAAGGGTTAAGAACTTGGTGTGGCCGTAATATAGATGTATTCCAATGTCTAAACAATGAGAAAGACATCAGATTTGAATAGAACTTGGCTCCTTTCCCAACAGTGTATAAGATAAACCGGGTGGTATTTCTTTGAGTCCCCACTTTAGAAGCAACTCACCATTATTTA
Organism: Glycine max; assembly: GCF_000004515.6. Taxonomy (NCBI): domain Eukaryota; kingdom Viridiplantae; phylum Streptophyta; class Magnoliopsida; order Fabales; family Fabaceae; genus Glycine; species Glycine max. Next base: position 54,098,147 of record NC_016088.4, on the reverse strand, counting down.
TTTCAGTCTCTTATAGCGTGTGCAATTAGCGGGGACTGCCCATACAAAAGTTTCAAATTTAGATTCCCTTTGATCAATATCATCATTAGTTTGCATGCAAATTTGCGTGACCAAGTTCATGGAGACAGAAATTCTATAGCCCATGATTTGGTTTGAGAAAAAGAGATGGGCAAGGGAGTTTGGCAGTGAAAGAAAGAAGCACAGCAAGACTAGGAGGAATGTTGAGAAAGAAAAAGAGACCCTCTTTTTTTTTTATATTGGTAATGATTAGTGTATCCACTCACCAAATACTAGAGATCAATTAACAGTTTGCCTGAAAATTATGTGACATGGCCAGTAAAGTAGCTCCTGTACTACCTCAGCAAACTTTGCTTTCTTAGCATTTCACTATCCTTTTCATGTGGGGCGATGGGGAAGCGTATCTTGATGCCCTTTTCTCGACATTGTTGGCTTTGAGGTAATTGATTGCTACTTCCCTAATTAGTAATCTATCTGGGGTATCACTTTCTGAAAAATTAAATGTTAATGTCTTACTGATATTTCTTTTTGATTTGTATAATTTATGATACGTAGTTGATATTGTCAATGAAATTTTGTAGTTGTAGTGTCAATTATTTAGCTAAAAACCTTCACGAGAATCAAATTAGAAAGATTGATGATAATAATTCATTATCGTGATGCATATTTTACCCCCCATCTCTTTGATTAAAAACAACTGAATAGCTAAATGCCCATATGAAGATGTAATAACAACCATATCATGTTAATTCCCTTTCACTAACAAAGGGTCAAGCTAATTTTAGAGACTAATCAGAAGTAATTAGAAACAGACTCTTAACCAAGGGCGGGATGGAGTAAGCACCCTTCTCTTCTTTGTGTTGCTCTCTCATCTTTTCATGGTGTTTGAATCGCTTTTGTTTGGCATTCTCTTCCTCCTGGTGCTCTGGTCTTTCATATCTTTCAGCAATAACCCTCTCCAAATGTTTTTGTCAATAATTTTATCACAGATCTTTTAGATATGTTATATGGATAGAATTGACGAATATGTTCTCTTTTAGTTGTTTCTATCTACTGCCATTAGACACTCTTAAAGCGGGCTTGAGGAAGTGTGACACGAAAAGTGAGAAATCAAAGATCTTGACTATAGCACAATAAAGATACTCAAAGGAGATGAATGGCATAGGTTAAATAATTTGACATTACAGAACATTAAGACCTTTAAATTTATTAAACAAAGTTATAAAAGCGTGATAAGAAATAAAAAAGCAAGTCTTGTTGCAGGAAGAAGCGTTATTTGGAGCAAAATTAAGACAGCCTATTTTCAATAGAAAGATTGATATATCCTAATCTTACATCCCCATTATCTCTTGTGATGTTTTTCTTCTTTTTACAGGGATTAATTTTGGGCATACTCATATTTTATAAATTAACGTTTTCCTTTAAGTTGATCATGTTAGCAAAAAAAAAAAACAAAAAACTTGATCAATGAATATCAATCTTCGGAAATGTAAAAGAAGCTTGTTTTAGAAAGAAATTGACACAAATCCTAACACCCTTTTGTTTAGACCTTTAACGGATGGAGGTAAAAAAATTAAAAAATAAAAAGATATCTCGTCCACAGGGGAGACCCTGAGTGCAATGCAAAGATACCCCAGTCATGTGACCAAAAAGAATTTGCTTTGGGCAATATAGGGCCGCGCCTAAAACATTCCTTGCTGCATGTCTAGCAAAAACGCTAGTGTTCATATCTCTGAAATCACATACCTAAGCAGACGATAGAGCAAACGAAACTAAGAAAGGGAGACACAGAGCAGCTAAATAAAAAGTACTAGTGTACAACTGCATTGACGAGGAAACTAACGATTTTTCAATTATCGTAAAATTGTTCATGTTATAGCATTGAATACCCAAGGGTTTTGAAGTTTGATTGTTCTGATGTTTGGGTTGTTTTATCCCCTTGGTTTTGACGTTCAAGGTTGATTTACTGAAGAGTAGAATTAAGAAAATAAATCTCAAAACTATAATATGCTTAAAATGTTGGCATAACAATCTTAAAACTGCAACTTAACATACAAATATTTCTCATAAGTACATTATACTGGATTTGTCAAATGTTTTTCAATTGTCTTCTCCCTGTAAAATTAAGGGATGCACCGTATCGATCAGCTTATATACAGTGCATTGCTGATGAAAAATCCGAAAACAATTTCAAGAGCTAAGTGAAGTTGAATAATTTTTTATAGTACAGAAATGTGCAACATTATTCTGAGTTCTAACAATTAAATATAAGTTGAAAGGAAATGGTAGGCTCAGACACGCACAAACACTATCATCGCATAGCTAACGACTTGCTTTGGTCCTTATCAGAATCGAGAAATGTTTTCGGTCACCATAGCCCTTGGTCATTATAAAATTTTAAAAAACAATAAAATCAGCATTAGAAGAACCTAATTCAAAATGTAAAGTTAAACAAACAAAAAAAATGCGCGCAACTAACAATAAGAATTGGCAAAAGATTTGCAAGAAATAAGACAGACATGTCCCGAGAAGGAAACGCACTATGGAGAGATAGGGAAGCAGAGCGATAGAGGGAGAGTAAAAAAAACTCATTCTAGATGATTTTCCCAATGGAACAAGTCCAAGCTTAAGGCCCATATTTCCCAATGGAGAAAACTATACTAATTAAAAATTTAAATGTTATAATTTTTACTATTAAATTTTAATGATGACATTATTGTTGGCTTTAAAAAATTTTCTGACCAACATTGTTCGAGATTATTTTTTGGTTGACATTAATTAGGATTTTTTTTTACGATGTCTGTTGAGATTATTTTTTGGTCAATGTCAAATAGATTTTTTGACCGACATCGATCAAAGTTTTTTGGGTCGACATCAGATAAGACTTTTTTTTTGTTAACACTAGGATTTTTTTGGCCGACATTGACCAACATCGGTAAAAAAAAAACCTAGCTAATTTTTGCCAAAATATTCCCCGAATTGACATTGATCAAAAAAAGCTTAGTTGATGTCAATAAAAAAATATCCCTAACCAACACCGACCAAAAGAAATAGTCATGATCGATGTTGACCAACAAACCCTAACTAAAGCCAATAAAAAAAATTTCAACTAGCATCAGCAAAAAAACCTAGTCAACATCGACCAAAATATAGTATCAACTGATGTTGGCAAAAAAATATTAATGATCGTCGTCAACCAAAAAAACCTTATCGATGTTGGCCAAAAAGACCCTAACCAACATTGACAAAAAATCAATCACGGTCAACACTGATTGAAAACCCCTACTCGATGTCAATCAAAAAATATTACTAATTGACATTGACTAAAAATCCTTGCCGAACTCAACTATAAAATAACTCTATATAAGATCGACCAAAAACATCCTTGACCGACGTCGACCGAAAGTGCACTTACAAACGTCAACTGGAAAAAAGTCCTAGTTGATGTCGGTCTAACAATGTCTAGGCCGATGTCAGCTCAAGTTGTCCTAATTGAGGTAGGCTGAAAATACCTAACCAAGATCGATTGAAAATAATTTTGATTGAGGTCAGTTGAAAATAGCTCTTAAATGGACCGATGCTAAGTTTTTACTTTTCAACATTTAATTACTAAATTTTGTAAAAAAATCTTTATAATATTTAAATCGATATAAATTGAATATGACTAAATCCATATCCACTTAAATGAATTGGATCTTAAATCTAAATTATTTTTAAAAAAATACAAATATAGATTTAAGATCCAATCCATTTAAGTAAATATGAATTACATTCTTAAAAATTCAATTCATCTTCACCGCTGTGATTACATGACGAACAACAAATTGTAGCTCAAGAAAGTGAATGGATATATGATAATAGGATATATTATCTGCATACATGATATTTTTATAATAACTTTTTATATTTCTCTTGGTCACAATAAATATTATATTTTCTTCTTATATTTCGCCAGTTAAAATATATAAATTATATCGTAATAATTTCCTATTAATATATATATTGAGCACCAAGCAACCACCAAAAGCAAGATTCACACCAGAATAACTGTAACACTAAGTAATAATTTACATTTTAATAACTATTAACCCTTCTGATTTTGAAAAAATAACAAGGATATATTTTCCAAAACCGTTACGGTTTTCTCAAAAAAAAAAAAAAGAAAAAGAAAAAGCACCGGTACACTTCCTTGCCCTACTTCACCTTTAACAACTCTTTTACACAGACATGAAACAACAAATTAACCTAAGTATTACTTCGTTTAGTTATTTAACGGAGGACGAATTGTGATTAGTTTACGTGGTTAATATAATGGTGATCAAAGGTTTATTCCGCCATGACAATATTGCAGGGCCATGCAGAGGAAAATGCTTGCAATTGTTGGAAAAGCAAAAGTTGATTTATGTTGGCCAGTTTTTGACGGAGCAGGGCTCGTTCGGACCGGAGCCACTCGTTTTCGGTTCGCAAGCGGTTACCGTGGTGAAGGAGAAACTGCAACCCATTGTTCAGTTCCCGGTTTTCAACCCTAAATAGGTTCACCTGATTCCGTAAGTTCTCTAGGTGTCTTTGTTTACGCACGCGTGACCTTCGGGCAGATTCCCGGTTCGATATCATTCGCCTCCGTTTTCGCTCCTCCATGATGGATGCAACGCGGTTCGACTCGTCCGAGGCCAGTTTTTCTTCGGCATGGGTTCGGTTTGGGTCGTCTGAACCGGAACTCGAAGTGACGTGGTTGGGGTCGGGGCTGGTGGGCTTGAAGCCCAAAGAGTGAAGCCCATCCCAAGGCGTGAAACCGTATTCCAACGCCGGGAATGGGTTTCCCTGAAAAGAAATAGCAGAAAGCATGGTAGGAAACTAGAGAGGGGAGAAAGGAAGGAAGGAGAAAGGGAAGAAATGCAGCGTAGGGGTTTCATATTTATTGACGTGTCGTAGGGATTGGACTACGTAATTGACGGCGTTTTGGAGGGGCATTTTGGGGGGAAAAAACTACTGGGAAACTACGTTCATACATCACTTAGCTTTTGAGTCAGTCAGCACTATAGGATGGTGGGGTTAAGGGTTATGCGCATTTTCTTTTTAATTTGGTGACGTCAGCGGACGGGTCCCAGGAAAATATTTGATTTTAAGCTTAGTGTTAACATCCACATTTTTCTATTATGAAAAAAATCATCTTTCACCAAGTATCAAGAAATAATCTTTTGATTGATTATTTTAAGCAAATGTTAAAATATAATCTTTTATTACTTGTACGTTAATAAAAGAAATGAATATTTAAATAGTAGTAAGATACTTGAATATATCAACCATAGAAGTTAAAAGATACACAATCAGTTAATTATTCAAAACACCAATACATTTATCATTGAAATTGACAAAAGTTGAATAGATCATTGTGTATATATTTAATTCTCAACTTTTACGGATTTATATATGTTTATTTTACTATACAATTTTAAATCCATAACTTTCTCCAATTTCTATTTCTTTGCAAAAAACTTAACTCTTTTAATTTCTATTTCTTATTATTATCAAAATTACTTACAAACTAATTATTGAATAGAAAACAATTTTATCAAAAGTTATTATATTATCTTATAAATTATAACCTTATTATAAATAAAATGGTTATGTTTATAGAAATTATTATCATAATTTGTATTAAATATTAAACATTTTTCTATTAAGTTAAGAATTATGAATTGTTTATTTAACGAAAAAAAACTCATAAACAAAAATAAATTTTATGTCTCACTTTTAAATATTTATTTATTAATAAAATCATTAAATGAATTTTTTTTTTACCATCTGAAAAAATGAAAGATATTTTCCTTTCGAAGAATAAATATAATTTTCACAGTCAACATTTAGTCATGAAGGAAACTTACCCCGTGGGGGCCATGCTTGACACGTGTGGGATTCCTTGAGTGTGTGAGTATGAGTGTCCAATGATTGGAAGGATTAATGACGTTGATCCACCGTTCTTAGCCAAGCCGGAGCTCGCACGTGTTATACTTATACATATTCAATAATAAGAGTGCTATAGCTATAATAATAGTGTGCACTGTGCAGTTGTGCACCACTCAACACAAGCTAATTGTTCATTGAATATCATGACATCAATGGTGAAAGCTCCGGTTAGCACTACGGGTAAGTGACGTCCAATTATTAACTTGTTTTATTTCAATATTCTTATAAATCGAATGCCAATAGGTTAATTTAAACACAAGTGGCCGGATTTCGTTGTAGGTCATCAGGCCGCATACACATATTGTGGAGTGAAAATAAAGTACTATCTCAGTATCTCTGTGTATATGATTTTTGTGAAGAATCGTGAATTTTATAGTTTGAGTTAAAGCTAGCTATTTTATTAGATCTATCCATTTGCCACTATGTTAAAGCCGCCAAAATCGTTAACAGCAACTGTCAAATTAATTAATATATGAATAGAAGTGGTTGACGAAATTCACGCTATTTTTCTTCTATTATACTCGGTGGAGGAGCTTCATGGGAGCCGGGGCAGTCATGAACTCATGGGCCATGGTCCCCCAATTTTTTTTCATCCCTTTTAGCAACTATAGAATTTCTTTATAAATGAACTGATTATACTCTTTGCTAACTCAGGATATGGATAACTTTTATTAAATAACATGCATGATATTTCCGTTGCACTATCACCTGTATGCTACCATACGCACGTATTAAATGAGACAGGCAATGCAGCTACGTATGCGAGACAGGAAGTTATGTTTTCTAATAAAGATTAACAATCAATAAAATTACTGATACATACTTTCCACTAATATCTTAGTGATAAAAAAAATATATAGGCTAAATTACAAGGGAGACGGCTTCACCTTTTGAATTCTTAGACTAGCTAGGCTACTTACGTGTATATATGAGTGGATGCATAATATTAAAGAATAATGATTATTATATACGTACGTATATTGTTTTTGTAAAAAAAATTATGGCTTAGTTTAAAGCTGTTTAGTAATTTTAAATTTCCTTTCCCGTCTATTTTTTTATGGATCGCTTACCCTGCTTCCCCGTCAAAGGAGGGCTTTTAATACCAAGCAGTCACTGGTGAGAATCACTTCATGATTATTATTATCAGGTATGTCAAAAAGTTAGGGCATTCCGCGCACGTAATTATATATTTAAGATTTTAAAACTATTTAATATATATGAGTAACATTCTAAGACAGAGTTTGTAAATGATAACTATAAAGCATTAAACCAAGGAGTCTAGCTAGCTCAGTTGCTTAAGCAAACAAAACTGTAAAGCATTAAAGCTGCAACATCCATTAAACAAAATGCCCTAGCAAATGGGCCATAGACCAGGCAACATTTTGAACCAATCTCCTCCACAGCTTAGTGGCTAATTCGAGCGACAAATATGGCAGTTTTTTTTTTCTTATTACGACCCCGTAATAGTGAAGAAGGAAACAAGTTGGTCATCGATTTCGAATGACTAATAAAACAAAGTGACCACATGAATACAGACTCACGTCAGTGGCATGGCTAAACAATATCTAAACAAGCTTCAAGAGACTTGGCCTCACATTGATAGTGTGGCTGGCTTTATATTTTGGCAAGGGTGAGAGTACAATAATTGCTGAAAATTATGGTAAAAGGAGGAACGCAGTAAGCAAACCATGTGAAACAGGAAGGAGATATAAAGTTGGGAAGGAAACAATTCATCAAAGAGGGGAAAAAAAGTAGCAAAGGACCAACAAGATATTTTGATGCAAAATAAAATAAAAAAGTGAAAAATTAACAAAGATGAAACTTATAGCAAAAAAGAGATAGATTTTCAAGGGATTACTTTAGCAACCTCTTTTGCTTTTGGCTCGGTAGCCCCGGTCCTATGATGTTTGAGGAATAGCATGAAGCACGAGGTTTTTCTTGAAATCGATTAGACCCCGCAAGTCCGTCACATTCACGTGGATGGACATGATGAATTATCTGTAAGGCATAAAATCATCGCGTGTCATCACCTAATAATTTGGATAAGGATCAAGAGTAACAAGGCTTGTATTTCTTCGGAACAGTGAGACTTTTAATTTATTGGTCTCTAATGGCAAAGGGACACTGGTGAGTGTTCTTGTAAATAAACATTTCAACTCATTCAATAAATATTAATAAGCATCAATTTTTTTTTTATAGAAATATTCAAAATAATGTATTTTTCAAAACGATCAAAGAACATATAATAGAGAATATGCTTACAATAAAGATAATTTTTTTTTTAAAAAAAAAGGCCTAAAGGTTACAAAATTGTCACTCATTGATTTCACATGCAACCAACCTCAATTTATAATTATATTTGGTATCTATTTTAATCATATTTTTTATGAAAAGAGGGAGGTATATTATGAAATGAGGGAGGTATAAATAATAATTGCCTTGTGTTAGCTGAGATTATGCGTATATATGCTTTTTTTTTCATTGGAATTGGTCCTGCAAGCAAGCTGAGTTTGTTTTGTCTTTGCTCGGAAGATGGGCTCTTATATTTTTTTATTTTTCTGTCGTCCTTGTACACTGGGCTGGAAAAAAATTGTCTCGATCGCACTAGACCCATCTGTATCCACGTTGAAAAATAATCCGGAAACTAACTCATTTAGATATGTAACTTTTGTTTATAACAAATATGTAATATTTAAAACCTTATAGAATTAAGAAACAAAAAGTCCCCCCCTACAATTTTGAACACATAAGCAACTCTTTCTTACAGCCTTATTACAATGGTTGAGCACAGATTATGTTGCTGTAAGCCTACAAGTACAAACTACTGTGGTAAATATGTTATTAGTTCATATAAAATGATTGGCTTAATTTTAGTCCTTATAAAAAACTTTTTTGATTTTTATCCTTCAAAAAAATAAGATACTTAGGAGTTAAGGTTGGCTTAGTGAGTGAAAAAAGGGAGAATTTTGAAATTTATTTCTTAAATCTCTCTCTAGGTTAATAATCTATAATAATTACTTTTATTCCATTGTTTGGTCAACGTTACGAAACAAAATTTAATTAATGATTATTTGTTTCTTTCACGTCCAAGAATAAGTATACATAACTGCTGACATCACAAGTCCTTTTCTATTGTTAGTTGAACATGTGATCAGTAAATTGGAATAGGCAGGATACGCTTGTCACGAGCGGTCTTAAATAAATATTGAATGAGAAATTGTATTTATGTATGAAATCTGTATAAGATATTACATAATAGTGCGCAAAAAAGAGATAAAAGAGAGCATAATTATGAAAAGAGAGACAGAAAAAGAAAAAAAATATATAATAAAAACTTGCAAATGACAATTTAGTTTCACCGAAAAAGTAACACACATGACACTCTTTTTTTTTGACAAATGAATTCAGAGGTACTACATAAGCATGAATGTTTTGGTTAATGGAAAAATTCCACGGTGACAGATAATCACAGGATCAAATTTCTGACCTTGGTTAAAAAATTCAAATACCAAATGACTTGTGCCACTAATGTTTGACTCTCTGTCGGGGAGTTTTATTTCTAGATTACATACAACTTTAGTTCATCTTTGCCGAAAGCTGTATCCTTAATTTGACATAACACATAAGGATATACGCTGACACTGAATGAGGATTTTAGTTTTAGATCCTTACGCGTTGGAATAGATTCTGTTTCTTTACACTTTTTATTTTTTGGTACAAGTATTTCGTGACATAATTTTCTAATACATGCCAAACACTCGCAGATACCAGAGCTAAGCCAAGTTCGATTCCATTCGTTAATTACTTGCATGTTAGTTTTCCTAGTTATATATGTTACTAATGACGCCAGTGAAATTTGTTATATATATATATGCATTAAGCAAATCAAGTATTATTTTTCTACCAGTTAAGACACTTAGTTTTAGAAACGAAAAAAGTGGCTAAAATTCACCTTGAAGAGATGCGCAAAGACAGCACTTATGATATAGACATAAACTAATTGTCCTTTGGTTATCATTTATGTATATCTATTTGCGGTCAATAGAGAATTAGGGATCATATTCCATTTTCAGTAACCTTGTCTAGTTTGTCAATACTTATCTCTCGTGCATGTACACTTCTATCTTACATGAACTTAGCAATTAGAAATCAGAGGCTTGATCGGTGCATATGATTGACAACTCATCATCACACGACGACAAGTTATGTGTACAAAAACGTTGAGGGTTACTTTGTAAAAATCTGTTTGCTCTTTAGATATTAGATTTTTTTTAAAGAGGCAAAATATCATATATTAGATATTATGTATGCAAAAATACTTGGCATCAGATGATGTAATTGTTATTAATAATTTTATAATTTTATTCCCATTATAGCAAAAACAGTGGTATTAGAGGCATGCGAAGAAATCATCACGACACGGGCATCCAATTAGTTGTCTTAAAAAAATACACGTGAAAAATAAAAACGAAAAATCTGTAATAAAATTATTGGTGTAATAAAAGAAAAAACCATTAATGTTATAAAAGATGTTATTAAAATTATTACATGAATAACATAACTCTCAATGATACAATTGTAGTAATCCAAATATATAATAATACCCATTCTTTTTTTTAAGCAAAATAATACCCACTATTATTATAAAGAAGACGATTTTTTCTGAAAGAAAAATGTTAGTAACATTATTTTTTTTATATATTCTTTTGAATATTTTATTATTATTGATTTAATTTTATTAAAAATTATAAAATTTCATAAGTTTTACTTTTTATTTAATGAGTCTAATTCATAGTTTTATATTTTTTTAACAAGTTTTAAGCAATAAAAAAAATGTATTACCACTTAATAGTAGTTTTTTGTGAGAAAAGGGAAAACAAAAACATATTATATAAGCTACTAAAATCTCTTACCAAACACATTGTATATCACCTATTAATAAATATTATTTGGAAAATTACAAATATAAATCAATAGATGATATTTGAATTGTCAATATTAAAAAAATGCACATATGAAAAATTATAAATATAAATGTCATATGGCTCAAATTTATAGTTCTTGTTTTTTTTTTTTTTACAATGAGAAGTGTTATCACTTGATACATCCTATACGAATAGGAAGAGTTCAACTTCGATTGCACTTCTGAATGAGGATATGCAGACTATGATCAATTTTATGACAATTTTTTTTAGATATGATAAAATAAATCATAAAAGAAAGATTAATCTTTTTATAGATTCATGTATGTTTTTTTAAAAGGAAAAAATCTTTAATAACAACAAATTTACATGAATAAACTTTCAAGTAAAAAAATACTATCATATCATATTCATCCATATATTTATGTCAAAACAAAGTTCATGATATTTCGCAATAATTCTGTTGTTTCGTTGTATGCTCAATTATTTCTTCTTCTTTTTTAAAGCACATCCATTATTATTTTTGGTAACTTTTACCAACTGAAGGTAGCTATTATAATTATTTTTTTTGACATAATTCCTGTACATTATAATCTTAAAAGACTATAAGGTCGATTACTACTTAGTTCAATGCACCTTATTGGTTTAATTGTTGAAAAGCAAGCCACTTGAAAGTAGAGCAGTATTATTCCCACTAGTATTTTATAACTCATTTTCTTTATTATTTTTCAGCACACCGGCCGTACACAACTTATTTATCTCTCCTAATTATAAAAAGATCATAAATTTACGAGTGAGAACAAAACTTTTTCTTAGATCACGTTCTAGCAACTGTTCATTAAGATTATCCATTGCAATAATTTTTAACTTTCTTTTATCTTAAAAATCTTGTTTGATTATTAAGTAAATAAATGTTTTTAATAATTTTTATCATTTTTTGAAACGTTATTTCACATGATATTTTTTAAAATGATAATGTCTAGTTTTTTATATATTTTTTATTTTTATCTTTAATATATTTATTTAATTTCTTAGTTATCTTTTTAAATAAAATATGATTTATTATTTTTCTTTTATTTTATATTTTTTAGTTTATTAATAACTAACTTTCCAGCTTCTAAATTAACTTTTCAACTAATTTTATTAAATATAACTAAATTTCACTTTTAAAAATATAAAATTTAACACCATATGTAATACTACTTCTACCTAATAGTACCCCTTGTTCATTTTTATCACTATACTTATTTCTTGTAAAAAGACAAAAAATAATACTAAATATAATTATTTCTATCTCATTTACGTATATACACATCTGAAAAATAAATCCAAAATTAAAGAGACATTTTTTTTTTGTTTTTCGAGAAAAGAGACCATTTCTTATTTGTCATTTTTGAGTTCAAGCAACATTTTAAGTGTGTGTTTGAATTAATAATGAATTCACTATGTTATCTATTTTTTTTTTTAAAACATGCATGTAATCTTGGCATAAATTTTATATGTTAACTAATCAAAATAGTGTTTAAAATTATTTTTAAAATAATTATTATAAAAATTAACAGATTTATTATGCATAATAATTTTTAATTAAATAATAATATAAAGAATCTATTCTGCTGTGTTCAGTGAAATCTTGTCTTGTTAAAAAATAGAAAAGCAACTGTGCAGTAAGTGGGGTGCTCTGTCCACGAGAAACATGCAAAATGAGAGCGATTAGTAACAAGTCATGCAGGAAAAAAATGCAAACATGGCATTACCTTTCGCCACTGCCACTGCCACTGCCAAACACGGCACATTGTTGCCTTATTCCTTCTACACTTTTCTCTCATGTAGGACACCTTTTCTGTTTCTCTCGTTAGCTAAAAACAGAGACAGACAAGTAATCCTACAAATAACAAAAAAATCCAGCAATTAATTATAAAGTGGGGAATTTCGAAGTTCGAACCTTTCTTTTCTTGTTGATTTGTTTTTCGGTTCATTACTTGTGGTTCTGCCTGCCTTTTGGTTCTGCTCAAAATTTCCCCACTATTGACATGACCGTTTATTTTTTTTCTTAAAAAAAGAAAAAGGAGAAAACTTTTTTTGGTTGTAGAAAATTTGATTACCACCTGCATTAAATAAATTCCCTCTTCACCTTCCAAGGTTCACACCTTCATTTTCCACCTTATCTCTCTGTATAAATTCCCAGCATCAATCCCTGCCTCCATTCAACTCACACAAACCCTCTCTCCTTTCTCTCACTAGCATAAAGCAAATATGAGCAAGGTCACGATCCTGTTCTTCACTGTTCTGTTCCTCTGCTGCATGATCACCCACTCCACACGCCCTGAACCAGCTTTATACAAGGAATCTTTGGTGTCTACACACCCTCAGGTTGGTTGAGTTTTATTTCTGTCGTTAGCTTTTACACTCTCTTTTTTCTTATTCTCAGTGGTTATGTTTAGTAAGGGTCTGATCCATATATTTTTCATGCGTCTAGGATGTTGAGGAAGTTGATGAAAGCTGTGAAGGATTTAAAGAAGAGGAATGTTTGATGAGGAGGACACTTACGGCACACATCGATTATATTTATACGCAGAAGCATAATAACCCTTGAAAGAATTTTCTCCCTTCTTGTATTGATGGTTGTTTAGTAATATTGTACATTAGGTTCTGGTAGCTTGTTTATTTGGACAAGGCTCGAGATGCTCTTTCCTTACTTTTATGCTTATATATTTAGAACTATATTTATATTATTACTGTATATGCTATGAAATTTAAACTACCATGGAAATACTTGTCTACCTGATAGTTGTGTGGTCATTTAAATCTCTTATATATCTTTGAAAAAAAAAACAAAACTGAAGAGGTAACACATAATAAGACCGTAATCCTTTTTTTTATCAGTTAAATTATGAGACAAATGAATAAAAAAAAAAAGAGTATGTGAGTATTGACTTGTAGAGGTAACCATAACTTTGAATTTAATGCAGGCTATAACTCTTCTCTGATTTCAGTATTCAATGTAATCAATAAGTTGTGTGCCTCTTTAGTCTGGAGGAGTAGTGATCATATTAGTTGACAGTTGAGCTTGATGATATAACTTCAGATATTATTTAAAACTTCCTACTACTACCATTTGAGTTGCATAGATAGAGAGGCCTCGAAGAAATAAGCTGCTGCTACTACTACTACTATACAGGAAAGTACTGTGCATGCCTTTGTTATATGTTACAGGCATTAACTTGCCATAATTCCTCAATAATTATGCTGCTGATGTTGTCTTCTCCAAGTAGCCTAAAGAAATCTAGCCATCTAGGCATACGTAGGAGAGAATCCATTCCGTGACTAACAAAGTAACGGGTACTAGTACTTAATAATTTTTTAATCAAGTTCGTCTATTTTTATCCCAACATAATGGTCACAGAGTATGAAATATTTTTAAATTTCTTAATTCGATTTATATTCTATTATCATATCTGTCCAAAAATCAGTTTAAATGAACTTCTCCAGAAACTTTTGAAAGAGAATAAAATAAGAAAAAAATAAAAAAAATCTTCCATAAATTTAAATTAGTTTAAACACAAGTAAATAAAAAATCACTTGGGAATAAGCTAATACAATTGAGTTTTTACCAATTAACTTACGCAAAGTTAATTTTAGGTCATGAAAAAGTTGTTTTTTCTTATTATTTTTCCCCCCAATAAATGTACTTTTCTCATAACCTCAAGAATTGATTTTTTTTAATCAATAATTATAATAACGTGTGGCAATGTTCCTATACCACGGGAGATTTTGTCCTCGAGGTCCATTGAAGCAATAGTTGGAGCTGTCTTTTTAGTTAATTAGTGATCACGGGTGAACTTTCCATCATAAATCGGAGCATGAAGCCTTCCTCGTGGCGTTTAATTTTAGGAAAATGTTTGGTCCAAGGACAGCTTGTTTACAGTTTATACACAAATAGATCCGTGTGATATGTTGTCATAACGGAAGAATTGAGCTTCACTCGTATAAACCGAGAGTGATGGGAGATAATTATTCATCACGCGTTCTTGCCGAACCGATATTTGCACTAGCATGTAAGGACTTGAGTATGAATAGTCTGATTTCACCAGTAACGTCGTCCTTCAATCTTTTATCCATCATGGTAAAGTTGGATCCAACCGATGAAAATTCTCAAATCATGTTCATCCAATTCATAAAAATACAAATAAGGAATGAGTGTTAGTTAATTTGGCACTCCCAGGTCCTTTTTTATAAATGAAACAACTAACTAGATAATAACTGACATAGCTAATCTAACGACAGATAGTGTTGCATTGCATGTTAATAAAGGTTTAGTTTTAGCTGATTTAAATGCTTACTAATATTAAGCTTGCAAACTATATACCAAACGTGCATAAGTGCAATTTCCTCTGCCATTGTTAGCCATATATAAACATTCCACTTCCACTGACGATGGAATGAATAATACGAAAAGAAGGATGTGCAGAGAATTTACGTGTGCAGGTTGGATGTCATGTTAGTTGCAATGCACTTTAAGCTCAAACACAGAATAGCTGAGGCTCAGTCAGTTAGTAATATGACAAATTTTCCAAACACAGATCAAGAAGTTTAACAGTAATTACAATTGAAGTATATGAAATGCCAGAAGAAGCATTGGCTTCGCCCCTCCAGCAGCAGTTTAAAAACATTATCCACGAGGGGAATGCTAGCCATAGTGAGCTAACAAGGCATTAGGAAATGTATTTAAAAAAAAAACAAAAAAACAAGGCATTAGGAAATCCCTCTCATTTAGTTTTGTCATGAAGCAGAGTTGTTATATCCAAAAAGGGGGGATGGGGAACAGAGTTCAAATGACCCGCGCATGTACCCCCAGCCAGTGGAAAATATCAAATCAATAACATATACAAACTGATGTGTTTACAATAAAATATTAAGATTCCAATTCAAGAATGGTTCTAAACTTCTAATCATGAATGATAACACCCAACACAGAAAGTACTGCTGTTTGCCCCATGAGTTTACATTGGTAAGAGAAGACACGACTTCCATGGTCACTGTACATTCTTTAATATTTCAGAATTTCAAATTCATTTAAAAAATTAATCGATGTATGTGTTATATATATATATATATATATATATATATATATATATATATATATATTATGATACAACTGCATGGCCAAGGAAGCAGCAACTACAGAAAACTTTTCAAGTTCAACTGCATGGCATTGACATCTATTTGGTGAATGAAAGTAGTCACAACTACTTAAGCTGTCACCAAAGCCCAACCTCCACCCATTATGTGCAGGCACAACGAGAGACATATTGTGACGATAACAGAGGATTTTGCTGCAACATATCTCACAATCTCAAGTACTGCCTCATGAACAATATGAGCACATCTTCTCACAGAAGCACAAAATATCTGCAAAACAAACTCCATGAACGACCTAACAGTCTCAAATGTCACCCTGCCGGTCACATCGAGAACAAGGCTCCTATTGCTGGGAACCGCCAACGTAGACGAAACCTTGCTCAGCCAACCACTCTTATTTTCATCATCACAAACATCCACTTTCGATTCAACCGACGACATTCCTACACCCAAGTCCTCATTTCTCACAGTTTCTCCGATAGATAAATATGAATCCGAACCAGAACCAACATCAGCATTTGAACTTGTTATCACTTGGTGAGATGTCTTGACGAGAGTCTCCACAGCGCCATTACAAACAGATAACAACATGTCCCTCACATTGGTCTCATGCTTTGGGTTAGTTAAGCCAGCAAAGAAATCATCATAGGTGTTGATATGCATGGTCTTGTCGAGATAAACCGCAACCGCGGTGCTCACAAACAATTGAACACAATTCCCAATTAGTTCCCCACACCTATCACCACAAACTACATCCACCCATGCTAGAACAGTTTCCGAATTGGAATTGCTCGAGTTAAATTCCCTACCTGAGTGGTTATGTTGGTCTGAATAGAAGGCAAGAACAAGGTTCCTAGCAAAGCTTCCAAGAACTACAGAAGCAAAACCTGACCCTGCTGATGTTAAAATTTTGTCAAGCACCCGGTCCACGACGGTTGAACCGGTTTGGTCACCACCGGTCCGGTTCATGGATTCATAGCCACGCAAGACTCCCACGGTCACAGCACGGGTGACGCTAACCAAAGACTCAGACAACTGTTCCGAGCGAGCTATCTTGGAAATCTGCTTCAAGCTGTTGGGGATTTGATCTGAATTGGATTCCAGAAAATCCTTAACGTCTCTGGAGACGATTCCAATGGTATCAGCAGATTCGGATACGGCTTCCGCTACGGAGACCAATGCACTGAGAAGATTCGAAAGCCTCTTTCTCTTGCGAGCTACGGAAGGCGCGTGATAGAGCTTGAAAGCGCTAAACCCACCCAAACCAACCGCACACAGAATCAAGATCCATTTCTTTTTTCTACGGAAATTATCAACTAACTGCACTTCCATTTATTACAATCGTAGCTGACCCACCCCAAATTGAGAGACGGACCTGGGAGAAGGTTTAAGGTAAAAAATTCAGAGTTCAAACTTTGCCTTTTTTGGTGGAAGCTATAGCCCCAACTGTCATCTTCAATTCAGCCGTCACGCCACATAAGAATCACAACCACCACTAAATATTTCTTTTTGTTAAGAAAAAAGAAGAAGATAAAACACAAGAGCAAACTACTACATCCAAATACATGTGGAAGGATCAACATTCAAGGTTGCTAATATTATTATGAGAAAAGTTGAAAGGAATATAACTGTTAGATAAAAATATAAGCTAGAGAATTGAATAAATTAAACTGAATCAACAAATTGAAAAAGAATACAGTTAAAAAGTCAAAATTGCTAATAATGTTACCTGAGGTTGTGACATGAGAATTTGAAGCGCGTGACTTGATGCTCGTATGAAAGGAAAACTAGAAGCTGCAAACAAGGTGTGATGCGTGGAATCCAAATCTCAGTTTAACGCAAATACGTGGATTCCGCTTGGAAGGGGGATATGATGAATGATGCCACCATAACATGTGTATTTTACTGCATGAGCAAGTCACCCAGAATACCAGAACTACCCACCTAGAAAACAAAAGACACGTGGCATTACCACAACAATAATTCTCCCTCCTAAGATCCTACCTATTTGGTTGGATGGAAGAAAAAAAAATAATTTTATTTTTATTTTTAGAAATTAACTTTTTTATTTTTATATTTTCTCAAACCAAATAGGGAAAAAAGTATCTATTTTTACTCTCGGGATGGATGGATCCATCCTAATTCCATTTCCGAAGCTATAGAAGCAACTCTCTTATTACTATGTCGTATCCCCAAAAGTCACGAACAAACATAGCTCCCAAGAAGTACAACAACATACCAAAGGGGGGAGAACCGAGATTTGCATTTTCAGTATTTTGGTCTCCAATATTGGATGCTATTCCATTTTGTTTAGGCTACGCGGGGTGTGTGAAAATTGAAAAAAGAAAACATTTGTATTCCTACCCAATAGAGCACGGAACACGCTGCCAAATATAGAAAATCAGGATTTGGCCCCGTTCTTTGTTCCTCTTCTCTCTCCAATTCTTTCTCAAACGTAAATCTCCACTCCATGCATTTTACATCTGCTGCTATTCCCTACACCCACCCGCACAGGTAACGTAACCGCCTTAGCTATCCTGTCTGTAATATTTTTCATGAATTTGCCCATACGCTTCTCTTTTTTTCTTTTTCCTTTTCCAAATCTCCCATAATGCTATTTTTTTATGATTTCCTTCAAAGTTTCAGTGCTTCAATGAGCGGAAAACCCTGCTCAATTTCCATACAACTTCCTTGTCTTTTTTAAGATAGAATTTTTTACGATAACTCACAATTTCTGTTTGGAAACAAGATATACGGCGCTCCATTATAGATATGCGCACTTTCTTTCACCGTTCATTCTTTCCGTTTAGAACATTTCAAAACTATACAGCGTGTGAATCTTTATTCTACAGATAGCAGCAAGGGTTCAGGGAATAATGGAAATATGTTACCATGCCCACATCGATCGCGAGATTGAATCGCTCATAGAAAGAATACATCCTCCCAGGTACTGCAGTACAATCTTCTTGTCGTCTTCTGATTCTTGTTTAATTAGATATCATTGTTTTCTTGCTTAGCTGATTCATCATAGATTAATTAATGGATTACACGTATTTAATTCTGCGCTGGCAGGGTCTGTATCGAAAATGATTCTTGCCCAGACTGCACTGTGGTGAAGGTTAGACACAATTCTCTACATACAAGTTGCACATGTTAAATAATCAATCTTGCCTTATTCATTGTGTGTTTGACTCATTAATTATGCTTGAATACGTGGAGTGTCCCCTACTTCGTCATTTATGGCTTTTCAGTGAACATCACCCATAGATTTTTAACCTGCAGGCATAGTACTATAAGTACTTTCATGAGATAAACCATTTAGTATATAGTAGGAAAATAATAATGGGAACAACATGATACATATTAGATTAATATCCATTGTGGACATTCCCACTTGGCGACTAAGTATATAGTAACTAATCATTGTCATTATATAATATTATATTATACAAGGTTCAAAGATATTTAGTTGTCAGTCTAACACTTAGTACCAAAAGCCAATGCAAATTGTGGTACGTGCTTGCTTTTTTAAGCATTATTACAAGGGGATGTGAATGAGAAAGGATAAAACAATTCTACTTTGTTGTCATCTTATAGGAAGAACCCAAGAAAAAAGTTCCTCTTAAAGAAAACCAAATTTTGAATTTGTTCTATCAAAATGACGTAACCGTTAGTAAAAAGTGTCTTTGCCTACATTTATATAATTTATTTGTTCAACAAAGAAAGATGTGTCGGATTAGAGCTAGAGAGAGGAAAAATAATATTATAGAAAGTATTATAAAATGTTTTGTATGAAATAGTATATAATCAAAAACAAGGACTCACAGAAATCAGAGGCAAAACCTGCATGCCGCACGCAACCAAAAAGAATAAAATGGTTAGGGCTTTCGGCTAAAATAGAGGTCTAAAACAACTACTAAGTACTAACGCGTGCGAATTATAAAAGTTCTAGTCTTCATCTCTTAAAAAACTTAAAGATTAAATTCAATAAAATGTGTGTTGTGGAAAAGCAGGTTGATAGTGCAAACAGGAAGGGCATATTATTGGAGATGGTCCAAGTGTTGACAGATCTTGACCTCATCATTTCCAAATCATACATTTCCTCTGATGGTGGATGGTGTATGGACGGTCAGTGTCTCCCTCTTGAGTCCCTTTTATATTCTCCAGCTTTCTACAATTTTCCAAATCCACCGAAATGGTGTAATTATTAAATACCTTATTAGTTTTTATATCATGTATATATGAGCTATGCATGAATCATATAACACCAAACCCCATAACTATCGCACTATCATCATCTGCAAACGTTAATGGCTCGGTTCTGATCCATGTCGTGTGGGTTTTTTTTCTTTATTACAAAATGCAGTGTTCCACGTGACTGATGAAGCTGGCAAGAAGCTCACAGACGAAACCCTCATGCTCCACATCCAGCAGGTCATTGTGTCTCTTTCTATTAGTATTATTTGCACTTAAAAATAATGACGTCATACTTCAAACTTACTTGTTAGAGAAATTAAAAAAAAAATGTGCTGAGACATGCACTTCATGTTTTATTTTGTAAATGCCAAAAACAGTGTTAATTTTGACTAATATAGCAAACACACATTTAAAGCATTACATTTCTCATAATTTGTCATGCTAGCTAAATTGATGTGATAAATTAATAAAAAGATGAACTTAGTTTAATAAATCAAAAGTGTTATTTTTTAAAAAGTGAAGAAACTAAATTGAAAAAAAAGAATGAAGCACCAAAATTATATTTTAACTATATCTAAGTTAATTATTCAAAAGAAATGGGTGATATGAAACTAAAAAGATTAGTGCTGCAGGAACTGTGCGCCACTAGAAGTAAAAGGGAGATTTCAAGGGATACAGAAATGGTTAGTCAGAAAGCACCACAGGCACAGCAACAAAACGTGCCAAAGGAGAACACAGCGTTGGAGATGAGTGTGACAGACCGACCGGGCCTACTATCAGAGCTATCAGCAGTGCTTGTTGAGTTGGGCTGCAGCGTTACCTCTGCTATGGCTTGGACCCACAATGACAGGGTGGCCTGCATTATATTCCTGGAAGACGCATCCTCACCTGGGCCCATAAGCGACCCAGAACGGTTGGGCCTAGTGGAGGAGCAGCTGGAGAATGTGGTTGCGGCTCACGGCGAAACCGGCCAGAAGAAGAGCGTGAGGGTGACGACGCTGGGCACCGGGCGCACCCACACGGAACGGCGGCTCCACCAGCTAATGTACGCCGACAGGGATTACGAGAGTTGCCGCGCTTGTGACGGGGACAGTAGCGGGGAGCACAAGAAGGGCTGTGATGGGACCCACGTCTCTGTTGGTCGATGCGAGGACAAAGGCTACTTGGTCGTCAACGTTAGGAGCAGAGACCGTCCTAAGCTCTTGTTCGACACCGTTTGCGTTCTAACGGACATGCAGTATGTGGTTTTTCATGCTGCCATTAGTTCCAAGAGATCCATGGCTCATCAGGTACCATGTAATCTACATCTACCAACCTACTTTCTTGTGGATTCAACTATTTTATTTTTTCAATTGAAAAACTAATAGTGTGAGAAATTCGAACCTATGACCTTTCCTACGCTAATACACTTCTTAATAATCTGTGTTGTTTACAGGAGTACTTCATAAGGAACTGCAAGGGTAGTTTAGCTCTTCCCAGTGAAAGGGAGAAGGAAGAACTCACCTTATGCTTAATCGCTGCAATTGAACGCAGAGTCTCGCATGTATGTATGCATGCTCTATATTAACCCAAAATAACAAAAAAGAATTGAAAGTAATGATTGATGTTGGGTTATTAATATGCATGTATGCACTGTTGCAGGGATTAATGGTAGATATTCGAACTGATAATAGAATGGGGCTTCTATCGAATGTGACCCGGGTGTTTCGTGAAAATGGACTATCCATATCAAGATTTGAGATTGGAACAGAGGGAGAAAAAGCGGTAGGATCATTCTTTGTCACGGATTCTTCAGGTGAAGAAGTGAACCCAGACATCGTGGAATTGGTAAGGCAAGCTTCCGGTGGATCTGTTGTTACTGATCACAAGTCGCCACATAGGGTGCATCAATCATCCTCCTCCTCGGATATAAATGAAACCATGGGCAGTATGGAACCTAAACCAAAATTCTCTCTAGGAAGCTTGCTATGGTCTCGATTAGAACGCCTTTCCGGTGGTTTTGGGCCCCTTAGATCCTGACAAGTTTATACCTCCGGAACTATTGTTCTACTTCAGTGAATGTCACTACCAAATATCTGTGTACATAAGATTTTTTTAGTTAATTAGCTTTTTTTTCCTTTCCCTCGTTTGATTTCCTTGTAGCTGATGTAGAAAGGTAACTGGGTAAGAGTGTTCTAGCTTGCATTTTTTATGGGCATTGTACATATTTTTTTTTTCTTCAATAGTTCGATAAAACTTACTGGCTCCATCTGGCTATCATCCTCCTACTCTTCTTACTGACACTAGAGGTATTGCTACGAAAATAAAATTGTATTCTAAATTTCTACTTGCATGTGCGGATAGAGTAATAAAGACAGAAGAGGACTACCAAAAAATGTTCAAAGGAGAAAAGGAAACAAATAAAGAGGCAAGATATTTTGACATGTTTACAACGATCAAAGTCTTTTCTACCGAGAAGAACGATGCAAGCATATTTATTTGTTACTTATAAAAATTCAAAACTCGTGTAAATTGAATACCACTAAATAAATAGGTCAAATTAAATAAAAGAAATCATTGACTGATAAATTTGGAAAATTCCACCCAATAATGAACAACACTTTAAAAATAGTGTTACAAATTTATTGTATATTTATAGCATTTCTCCTACTGATTAATGTCAAGCTGCACACTGATTTGCATACTTGTCTGACAGACTGACATAAAACAGCAACAGAATCAACAATGGACAAAACTTACATCAAGTAACAGGGACTGTACTGCCGTTACCACTATTCTCCAATGAAAATTGATACCACATTGCTTGCGTAATTGTTGCTTTCATCTCGATAACTAAAATTGGCAACAATTACGAAGCATTTAATTATTTTTTTTTTAAAAGTATACTGTTTTCATTTTTAATTACAAAATGCCACTTTTTATTTTATTTTTTTAAAAAAATAAACAAGAAACACAGGAGAAATAGAAAATAGAAAATAAAAACAAAAAATAATAAAATTATTTTTATTATTTTCTAGGTTGAATTAGTTTTTTAATCTTCTAATTTATATATATTTTAGATTCAATTTGATCTTTTAATTTATCTATTTATACAATCACAAAATGCACATTCTTCCAAAAAAATGGATCAATTTTAAAAATTAAAAGATCAAATTGAATTAAAAAAATTAAAAAATCAAAATGAATCAACTTTAAAAATTAGATAATCAAATTAAATCTAAAAAAAAATTAAAGGACCAAATTGAATCTAAATAATAAATTTGAGAAAAAAAACTAATTTAACATATTTTCTAATACAAACTTTTGAAAATAAACAAAATAAATCATGTATCATGTTTGTAATTAAAAACAAAAAATTGAAAATTGAAAACATTTTCTAAAATCAAACAGCTCCTCTTTACCTAAAGGTAATGTCAACTTTCATATTTATAGGAAAATAATACTAACATTATCTATGATACCTGTCCAATAACAATTAATCTAACATATGACTTAATGTTGTTTTCATGCCTTCTATTAATATTGGAAGGGTCAAATTAGTTATCATTACGGGCATGCGTACAAAACAATACGCAACTACCACTTTAGGATGCAACGTGTCAACAAACCTAATCCGGTAATTTACATCAAACGATAAAACGGAATTAATAACCAGGATAACTAAAGTAAATCAACAACCGCACTGGTCACTTTTCTTGTATTAACTATAATTTTTAAATTTAAAAAGAAAATAACACCAAGAAAAGTGTAAAGAACATGGAAGTTACAATTGCAAGACTGACGCGGCTTGATATCTATTTCAAATAGCAGGTTTCTTAACCCGAGAAGTGAGTTCCAAAAATAGTATTGAGCAGAAACTACTTAACATATCTGACTTTTAGGCACAACAGCTATGTTAATGCCTGTAATTATAGTGGTCAAAGTCAGTTCTTTGGTTTAGTGGTTAATCCTCAAGAGATACATCTAGGTAGCCCTAGTAAGGTTATGCATCACATGCTTAGAAATTTTGCAAACACCTGCCCTATAAGTTCATTGAGTGTAGTTGTCCTCACTATCTTATAAATAAATATTCATCATGACCGTTCAAGATCGTTTAAAACAAGTTAGGTCAGTTAAAAGTATTAATAACCTCAAATAACTTGGAATTCAGATATCAAATAGAAGATTTAGTTTATGTACGGTGCAA
Organism: Glycine max; assembly: GCF_000004515.6. Taxonomy (NCBI): domain Eukaryota; kingdom Viridiplantae; phylum Streptophyta; class Magnoliopsida; order Fabales; family Fabaceae; genus Glycine; species Glycine max. The sequence goes on along the minus strand of NC_016088.4, from coordinate 54,073,715 downwards.
TAAATAACCATACATAGCACAATGCCCAGTGGAGACTGGTTTTATTTACAGAAACACATTCTTCAGAATGTCAATCGTAGAGTACAGACTATATGCAGATATTCACAAAATATAAGAGAATCATAATAATAAAAAAACTTACCTCTAGGACATATTCCAAGGCATTATCATATTACATCAATATCATCAACATTAAGCCAATCATTGGAATCCTTGGTCACAGAATTACGAGCACTTGAATGCTGGGAGCCAACATGTTTGCCTTCAACAGAGTTTATATCCTTATCAGAGTTAGGCGAACTTCTACCTAACTGAACCCAATCTCGAGAGTCTTTTGTTGAAGAATCAGAGCCTGATCTAGTTTTTTTATAACTTTCATGTACATCACCATCATCCTCCTCAAGATCACTGAATGACACATCCTCGTCATTCCCGGTGTGAACTGAAGTTCCACTGGGACCAACCATTTCAGAAGTATCCTCTTCTTTCAACCAATCATCAGCATCATCGTCATAGGTTTCATCCAAAAATCTATTGGTTGAACCAGATGATGATTGTTCTGCAGATGAAATTACTGGTGCTTCTTTAACCACAGACTTGTCAATAATCTCCGGAACAACATGTTTCTCCATCTCAACATCAGAAACAACCACAGATGGGGCAGCTTCAGCAGCAGATGTCTGGAGAGGTACTGGTTCAAGTTGAGCATTGCTTGGCACAAAGAGATGCTGTTCCTCCTCTTTTGAGGGAATATTCCCTCCTGCAGATAAGTCAGATTCTTTCTTTTCCTTACTTCTTTTGTCTAAAGCCTGAGTCAACATCGCTCTAGCTTCCATTATCTGCACACATACCATGAATTGCTGATAATACTTGCAACCACAATAACAAATAATACCAAAAGTACCAGGCAGGTAGTCAACATCAAATGTGACAAGCATGACAAAGTTTATTTGGAAGCATGCAGGACACATTTCTGGAGTGATACAGAAGGATCACCAATAACTTGCAACTTCACAATGGACTTTCATTATAAGATTTGATCATATAAGCAGAGTTACACATGATTCTATTAAGATCACTTTACAAGATTCGGATGCCAGGTTTAATCCGTGAACAATGAAAAACCTTAATTGTCTCTGTTTCAATCATTAGTTTCACATGATTAAAGTTAAAACAAACAAACAAACAAACCAAAATAAATTAGACAAAAACAACACAAGTGCATCTATGAAAGAAAACCAATGCCGATTAAAATTTAACTCACTTGTGGAGTGGATAAAATAGCAGCATCAGTTTTGCTAAGTCTAGGGTGCACGAGTACAAAGTATATCTTCCAAAAGTTACCATCACTCATGTATCCGGGGCACAGCTCCATTCTAAGAGCAGCTAAGCTTGGTGCCAGATGTTCAACAGCTAGAGCATGTTCTTGTTGTGCATCGGACAAATCAAAATCTAAAGGACAACAAAATTTCAGAGATAGTGAAATACCAGGCACAATAAAATATCATACAAAATACACACATAGATAACTGCCACCTACGAAGTAACAAATTAATCACCTCGAAATCTCGGTGAAACGGTAACAAGAATTTGCATATTCAACGCAACCATATGGCAAAATGAATAAGAGTGATAGAATCGATATACCATCAGAATCCTCATCATCGGGAAGGGGAAAATCGAGCCAAGTTTCTGGATGCAAAGCTACGCTTCTGGCGAAGGCAACCACATCCTCTGTAACTCCGAGGACACCGTCGAGATCGTGTTCCTCTTCGGATCCAAGCTGAAGGAAACTGGAAGCGATCTTGGTGAATTCGGATACCGTCTTATTACCGGAGATTTTGAAGATCCCGTTCTTGAACTTGCCACTAATCTCCGCGAAATCGTTTCGGATACCTGCAATTACGTCTTCTTCTTCTTCGTCGGTGGGAATGGGATTGGGATCGGCGACGGGATTTTCAGATAGGGGATCGGGCGGCGGGGCGAGGAAGGAGGCGACGCCCCAGAGCTGGCGGGAAAAGGATTTGGTGAGCTCGGAGAAATCCTCTTTGACGCCGCGCGCGGTAGGACTGGGGGTGGATACGGAATCGGGTTTCTTCGGAGGGGATTTTAGGTCACTGCCATTGTGGTCGTCGTCGTCGTCGTCGAGTCTGAGTGAGTTTGCGATTGTCCTTGCAAACCACGACATCGTTGTTCGTTGGTTGATTAAAGCCTCTTACCAGATTTCGATCGTCACTTCCTCCTAAGTGAAGAGTCGGTCCTTAACCAGATAAGACCATTCCCTGCGACGCCGTTTAAGGGTGCACAAACTACGAAATTATATTACTTATCTAGGTTTAATTGTAATCTTAATAGAATTTCACTATTAATTTTTTATTTAAAACTCCTGAACTCTTTTTTTTCTTTTAAAATCTTTATGAACACAATTTATTAAAACATAATCCATTCAAAATTTAGTAATTAAAATATTGTTTTTACTCTAAATTAAAAAAATCTAAAATATCTTTTTTTATTTCTGAAACCTTTAGGACTTTGATTGGTAAGATAGAAATACATGAAAATTTAAAAGGAAAGAGTGAAAATAGAGAGATGATAAAAAACATAGTTTTTGGTATACATGAAAGAAGAGTGATATAAACAGTTTTTAATATATTCTTTCAAACACGTAGTTAAAATTTATTGAGATATAATCATTAAATATAAATATAATGTGGGATCTAATAAATTTTTTCATTTTTAATAAATTTTAACTAATAAAAAAAGTGTTAAAAAAATAATGTGTTTGTAAAATTTTTATATCACTATCTAAAAAAGCTAGGAATACATGAGAAGTGGAGGGGAGAGTGAAAATAGAGAGGAGCACTTTCTAACACACTCTCGACATATTTTTTAATTGGGTAAAATTTATTAAAAATTATAAAATTAAGAGATAAAATTAATAAGAATGATGTGGGACCTAGTGAGTTTTTTCATTTTTGATAAATTTCATCCAATTAAAAAAAGAGCGTGTTCAAACGGATATATTTTTAGCTTTTTTCTAGGTGAAGAATTAGCAAGGAGGAAAAATAAAAGGTAATAAGTAACTATTCAAAAAAAAAAAAAAACCTCCAAGGACATGAGAAATACGGTAGAAATAGACACATACCTTACATTCCTAAATAACCTTTTGCTCGTTTCTTCCTCGTGGTCTCTTTCATTTCTCCCTCACATACAATCACTGCTTCAATGTGTCGTTGTCAAGTTCATCCCAAAAGCCAAGATTTATTTTAAATCTTGTTTTCAGAAGATCATCACATAATCAATTTTTGTTTTTGATTTTAAGTCCACAAAGTTTCTGTGATGAATAATTTGATTGGTTTAATTTGAACTGTATATGACCATTAATGTTGTGAGATGAGCGAAGAGAAGATAATGAGGGCTTTGATTGAACATAAAAAAATGTAAGAAAAGACAATCGATTAAAATGACAATGATAATCAATTAAGTAGGTGAATATTTAATTATTGGCCAATGTTGTGAAATTTTTCTCACTGGAGTGCCAAAATAATCGACTATCTACATATAACAATCAATTATCTTGACTATGATAATTAATTCCTTAAGTTATGATAGTCGTTTTATAAATTATTAATGGTACTACTGGATCATTTATATGAGACGTGTTAAACTTTGTATATAAATGTTAAATGGTATTTTTTTTTTATTTCTAATGTAATTTCTCTCCTCTCCCTTCATCCAAACCAAATAACCTTTGTACTTTATAAATATTTTCTAATGTAATCTAAAAAAAAAAAATCAATATCCTTTCTATTACTCTCTTCTTCATTTATACTTTTTTCCTATTTCCATCTATTTCATGTTTTCCTCACTTTCAAATAATAACTTTACTCGCATGTGGTTAAATATTTTAAATTTAATTACCTTTTTTTCCGTTTTAAAGTTACTAAAATCATAAATCAATTTTTTTGGTATTACTCATACATCAATTCAACACACATTAAGTGACAATTAATGTATGCATTGGATAGTGGGATAATGTATCTGTTACATAAAGTATCAATTAAATTTTTTTATCAACAAAAGAAATACATACGTTAGATAATGGATGTTACATCCTAACGTTGTACTAAACTTAAAATGTGACATCTTTATATTACAAGTTTTTTATCCATAGCTAATGATTTGTCATCTATACGGAAAAGGCATAAGTAGAACTTTTCACTTTAGCATCTAATATCATAAATTTCACCAAATCAAACACATATTCACCATTAGGTACTTCATTTTTTAAGATTATATATGTAGCCAAAAATACTAAAAAGTAACAAGCCATATAAACAGCAAAGTGCATTCATTTTCTTTCCACAATATCAAACATTATGTTGCAAAAAAAAAAATGTTCACTTGGATCGCTAGGCAATGTCTCCTGAATAATCATGCATTAAACTTTGGCAATAATCATGCATTAAACTGCTCTTTTGATGCATTATCATCTTCAAACTCATCTAAATAACAACTTTTCTTATAGGATTCTAATTGGATGAGATTATAATATTGGAAATACAAAAAATTACATTTTATTTCTTGGGTATAACGTGTACTGAATTATGATATCTTGATAATAATTAAAAAAAATGTCTTATAAAAAAGTTTGGCACGTCAAATGTAACATTTATAAAAAGTCTTCAGCTTTGCATTTCAAGTTGGTATTACTTTTTTGTGTTTGCACCATATATGACTAATTTTTGTTTCCATGTTAAAGATTTTAGGAATTGCTCATGTACAAAACTGCCAATGTTTCAAATTTTTGAGTTGGATGTACAAAATTTCACATCAGTTGAAATTTAATAGGATAGTTGAAGTTAAAGAAGCATGGAACAATGAAAATGAATATTTGGAGAACAATATTTTAATGATCCCAAAAACAGCAGCAGCATCATAATTCATTGGTTGAGTGGATTTATGGCAAAATCAAGAACTGAAATGAAAAGTTGTTAATTCTCCACAGTCATTTGAGATGATTTGAAATCACTTATGTATGGTATTAGGTGTTTGGCTTGTAGTATGTTATTTGCAAATTATGCATTCACAATTAAAAACTTTGGTGCATATTCAACCTTGAAAACTAGAGCATGATTAAATATTTAGGTCCTTGACGATTTAAGTTCGAGGGCATGCAATTGTGGAAGGAATGATTGCCTACACAATTTGAGGCTAAATTTTTTTTATACAACTTCATTTGTGTACAATTTAGAGCTGAAACAGTTCACGTACAATTTAGCAAGACCTAATTTAGGTAAACCAGAAGCTCTTCAATATTGACTTTTTTTGTGAGTGCGACTAATGGATCTAATATTAGTGAGTTCGGCAAGCTTCCAAAGTTTTATTATTCACTCTCAGTTATGAATTTGCAAGAAATGATTGACGTTCGTTCGTGATGATTTCTAGGAAAGCATTAAGAGTTAAAAAAACATTCTGTGAGCTTAAGATTCAAATGAACAATAGTGAATAAGACACATACTATGGCAAATGTTTTTTAAATGTTTTAGTCATATGAATATTTGTAAAGGCTCAAGATCAATAACTTTGGTGGTTTATTTCTCAATTGGTTGGAAAATTCTTTATTATCTAACTTAGTGTTACTAAATTTTAATGGGTATATATATTTCCAAATTACATAAACTTCATTTTGCCTTTGAACTACCACTGAATAAGAGACAAAACAATGTCACAGGCTACTGCACAACAAATTTTTTTAAAAAAAAATTAGAACCAAATACAGTATATACAACTACACACCCATCGTGACGAATTGAATCAACCATCTTTATTATTCATTGGATTCTTACCATCCAAGATAGAAAGAAAGAGATTATACTTTTGTCAATGAAGTGCTAACATTGTATCAGATAGCATAGTATATCATTTGTATCAAACATCAAAGAGCTAGTTACAATAAACAAAACAATGAGAAATAGCATTTTTACGAGCAACCTATGCTCTTGCGGCATCTAACTAGTGTATTAGTAGAATATTACGAGAATGAACAGCAGGACATATGGTACATCTTTGAGTTAATTGTCTTTCCTTTTAAAATTATGTTTAAAGGATAAAATTGACATAAACCAGTTGAAGAGTTTTACTACAATGCAAATTGTAGCAACTTTGACCTACAGTAATATCCATATATCTACTATTTAGAGAAATTGTAGCTTGTTTACAAATTCAAGTGTGTAGTACAACTTAAATCTTATTCAGTAATATTTAGATTATTCAAAATGTATTTTTAAAAAAAAATATTAATTTTACTCGATATTTTATATTGAAAAATCAACACTATTTCATAAATATTATGGCTTTAAAAATAGTCTAGTGGATAACATTTAAAAAAATTGCATGAAGTTGTTTAGTGACATTGGGCGAGAATGTCATGTATAGCTACATATATCAATAGTTTTTTCAATTTGTAAGATGAACTTGGAATAAGTCATTGGAATAACAATCATTTGTTGATGTGTGGGGGTGTGAGTGAATACCCGTGAAACCATCAAATATACATTGAAAGGGAAAAAAGGATGCAGAACTCATGTCCTATGTTGCACAAATTATACAAAAAGATTAAAAAAAAAAAACTTTCACTAGTCCAATAGGGATAGTGAGGAGATGTCGAAGGATTGTCATCATCGCCAGTTAGGAAGCAACCTCTACTAGCTTCTCTTCGTCGTTCATGCTCCATCATCTTAAACTCCTTGTGCAGACGATTTTGTCACAATTTTTTCCTATAATAATGAATTATCACCATCATGACATTCATGCACATACAATAGACAATCAAGGATAAGCTAACTAAAATAATGGCAGTCACGTAGAAAATTTTTATATTTATCGTCAACATATAAGACTGATAATTCTTTACATAACAAGTAAAAGAAACAAGCACACTACACTTGAAATCAGATCAATCTATCTTCAACATATAACAACATTGATTAATGCAATAACAACTACTCCATGAAGATTCCTTAGCGAGTGATTGATTAGACATATCTCTTAATCATGGTGAACAACAACGAATCCTGTCATGGGTAACAACTAACAACATCGGCATGTGTCCTTAGCTTCATCTGCTCTCTTCCAAAAACTTCATCCTAAAGGCATTGGCAGATGCATCTTATCTGCTATGGGGGCAATTCCCCCACCAATTTTTATTTATTTATTAATGTATATAAAAAAATTTATCCCCATAAAAAATTATATATTGTCCCTATTAGATTTTTTTAACTCAAATGGAGACTCTCCCTTGGAGATTCTCAAATTAATTACAAAACATCGGTGTTAGTATGAAACAAACCAAAAGGATCAATTTCAGTTAGATTACACACTTAAAAGGACTGAAACAAGTATTTTAAAACATAGACAAATAATAATCAATGCTCTTACAAAAGGACATTGGTCAAAAAAACTTAAAATATAAATATTTTTATTGGAAGCCAGAAAATTGAAATATTCATAATTATTTTTGTGCTTACTTATAATTTTTATAATATATTTTTTTAATTATATAATCAATGTCCTAATAGCATTTATTAGTAAGACCTATAACATATAGGATAAAAATGTTTTTTTTTTTACTGAAAACATAACAGATCAAAAGAATATTTATATATTCCTTGTTCCATCTTGATATCCGACAATTTTTTTCTTCCGTTTAACACCAATGACATGAATGTGCATATTTTGTGCAAAAAGTTTTCCAATGTACCCTTACTGTTTTATCAAACATTTATACTATTTTTACTATTCGGATTCAACAAGTTTTCATATTTGATGACCGATCCAGTACTCTACTCAAATTTCAAAGAATCTGGCAAGTCCAATTAAGGTAAGAAAGAAACTTTATTTTTTATTAGAAAAATAAACATATCCCCAAATACTGAAATTTATTTATTATATATCAAAGGTAAGATAATATCATTTGTTTCCTATTTACATTATGTTACGAAAAAAATTGAAACTTTATCATATTTCAACTTCATTACAACCTATATTATAATATTTACAACTTGAGTGTGGAGTGTTTTCACACGTATACATCATGTTCATGGAGGAATTCACTTTGGAACAATGACTTGAGAAAGTTTTACCAAATCTGAAAAGAACACTTTTTATTTATTATTGAAAAGTTTTACTTGAATATTTTTCATCTATACTAAAGAGTACATGTTAACTAATACATTATTAAAAAACGGTGTAACTAGCAGCAGCCGGAGCCCAGATCTAGATGTCGTACGCTCCGAAGTCCAAACGAAACAAACTGTGCACAGAAGCTATATACACCGAACGAAATAAATTAAACATATATAAGTAAGGGAGATAAATTTTTAAAAAAATATTATATATAACTAGAGAACTCGACCCGTTTCCAAGCTGGTCATGTTTCCTTGGCTCATACGAGAGACAGAAAACCAGTTATTATAAGAGGGTGATGATAAATTCAATTCCAATGCTTCAGATTGTGCCCCCTGGTGCCAGTTAGTGGAGGGCATTGTTGATGATGCTGCAATATTGTCTTTGCTCGACAACATTTGCTTCGGGGGCGTATTTACAAGGGAGGTAGCAGCAATAGGTGCGACTGCGACACTTTGGAAAAGTTGATGATGTTCCTGATCAGGCTTGAACTCCGGTGCACCCGTAAGCTGCTGAACAAGGTCACGGAAGTTGATAGCGTCCACCTTGTACACTCTGATCGGTGTCGGTGCCGGTGGTGCCACTGGCGCCTTCTTCCACGATTTAACTTGTGTCTTCCGCACGGTGTGAAGCAGAGAATGAGACTTGGACGCAGGGTAAGAACCAGAATAAGCTTCCATTTAGATTTTTTGGTTTTTGCGGCAATGATAATTAAAATTAGATAACAATTGGTGGCAGCTGGGTAAGAAGAGAGTAGTACGTTGTTTGTGTGCTTTTTACGACTATTTATAGATTGTCGTGACTCGTGTGCAAGAAGAGGGTAAGGTGCATGCGTGCATTGTTGCATGGATTAATGTCAATAAAAGCCAACGACTTGAGAATGGGGCAGCTCAGGTTTCAAAAAAACGTGGTTTTTGTCTTGACCGTCGGCGGAATGTATTATTATTGTGTAAGTAGTGTGACATATGCCAATCCTGTGGTCAAAATAATGTAGTTGGATGGATCAGCATCTTAATTATATTGTATAAAATATTTCCTTTAAGTTTGTCTTCATCTTCATTCGAATCGAAGTTATGTTTGAATCATGTGATTTTTTTGTTATAAAAAAGAATGGCTCATATATGTATGAATCATGTGATTTTTTTTGTTATATATTTGTGTTAAAATATATTTGTCGTTTTAAAAGTTTAATTTTGCATTAAATTATTTATCACTAGAAAAAAAATGTTCATATTTACATTTTGTAAATTGAAAGCAATGTATTAAGATAGAGTGAAAAGACAGTTTCATTTAACGTTGTTATATAAATTAAGGATATCAAATGACTTTTTTAAAAAATTATGTGCAAAGCCGTAACAATCTTGAAACGAACGGAGTCATAATTTGACTGACTGAGTGAATGAAATAAGCCATAACATATTTGATTTTTCTGATTGTTATTGATGAACAAATGTGGAATTTTAATTTTTTATAAAAAAATCAATGAATTACGTACACTTTAACAATGTCATCATAATTATTTATTTGTATGTTTTTTTCATTATAATCTTAATTGTCACTTTTATTTTTTTAGAATAAATGCTACACTCGTAATTGGAGTCAACTTCTAACTAGCCGCCTCTCACTTTCACTGGTTAGAGGGTCTTAATCAAAGGGTTCTTGCATAGTATATAATCATTCAGGATAGCATCAGGCACATGCCCATTTATTATTTGTGGTTATGGCCTTATGGGGCTAATGATATCTTCATTTGACCAAATTCTTTAACTTGACCCAATAAACGGTGTGGCTTTTCTTTAGGGAAATGCCTTCCCCATTCCATTCCTTTCATTTTTGGTAAAATAACACTGGATAACATAGCAGTCACTAAGTCCCACGAGTCCTTATTCTTTTTTTGGATTTTTCCTGCCCTCTAATTTCCTGCAATCATATACTCTAAAGTTTAACTTGAGGATAGTTGTTGTCTTTTTATTCCCCTTCATGGGTGCTTTTAACATGCACTAATTGATTAATATCCAATATAAGGAGAATAACACAAAATACATATTTTTCTCATCCCATTTTGACTAATTTTTAAGTTTTTTTTTACGGATAGTTAATATATATATATATTCCAACACAATAATTGTTTATTAGCGGTTAATTTTATAAAAAAAAAAATCCATATTCTCTTTCTTAATTTTAATAAATATATTATTAATAATTTCAAGATAATGATATTTATTATACGAAAAATTATAAAAATTATTTTAATATTTGATTACAAGCTGAAAGCATCAATTAATATCATTTTTAATGCTAAAATATCAATCAATTTAGAATGAAGGAAATATACTACATATAATATAAAAATATATTATATATACCTATTATTATATTATATGAGAAGAGATTAAATTATATCAACTTAATTTTGACAACTTTGACAATTATTATATTATTTTATAACTTTCAACTAAACAATATTTTCTTAAAATTTACTATTAAATTAAAAGTTATTTTCACATATGTATGAATTTTTATATTAATTCAAAATCATTTGTTTCTTTGTTTATATAAATTTAAATCAACGTAATATAAATATTTTAAAGTATATTAAAATATAGATCATTTGATTTTTTTTATTGTTCAATTTTGATACAAATAATTTTGATAATATATAAATATAATTTAACTTGTTATATCAACAAAAAAAACATATTCTATATTATTATAAAAATTATATAATAGTTATCATGGATGTAATTTGATAACTATTATATCCTTTTGTTACATATAACAACCAAAGAAGGTGCATGGTGAGAGGTATTAGGAGTGAAAACATGTCAAAAAAGATCAATAAATTAGACTTTTCATGTAATAGGTAAGGGAAAAAAGTTATCCTTTGATTTTGTTAGTTACATTTTTTTATCTTATTATTTAATTTTTTGACACTTCTTTAATTAATTTTGTCAGGTATATGACAATTTTTATAATTAAACATGTAATACATTTTAGCAAATCAAATCAAATGTACACTATATCATTTTTCTTAATTGAATAAATGATCATTTTAGTCTTTTATTTTATTTTTTATTTAAGGTGATCATTTAAATTTTAAAAAATTTCATTTTAATCCTTTATTTTCTTTAAAAAGTTCAAAATGGTAATTTATCTTTTGAAATGTTCACTTTGTATCCTATCTTATTCAAGAGGTTCAAAATAATCTTTCAACTATTTAAATATATTCTCATGTAAAAAAACTATTTAAATATATTTAACTTTATCCTTTGAATATCACTCAAATAAATGACCATTTTAAATATAGTTAAACAATTGAAGGATCATTTTGAATCTTTTAAATAAGATAAATGATCAAAATGAACTTTTTAAAAGATAAATAATTAAACTGAATAGAAAAAAATAAGATGAAAGACTAAAATAATCATTTAACCATATTAATTTGTGTGTGAGCAAATAAAAATAATTAGAAAAAGAATGAAAATCATTTTGGCCATATTTATATTAAATTTATGTGGAGAAATTTTTGAATAATTTTTTCATGATTTATTAAAATCAAAGATGAAAAGTTTCTTTTACACACATATATATAAGAGTAAATAATTACGAGATCAGATGATCCAATGAAAGTGTGAACGCATGGAAGAAAACAAAATCACTAGTGAGTGGACAAATAAATAGCTTTAACTTTGAGAATGACCCAATCCTATTTGAATCAAATTCTATTAGCTGCTGTCTTGTTCATATTGGCAAGTATATAAATAATAAAGACACAGATTTTATGAATAAAATAGACAAATGAGTATAAGAATTTTTTAAAAGAATATTATTTAAGATTCCCATATAGCACATTATTTAAGTAAATAGATCGAACAATTATACCATATTATTGAAACAATATTCCCTTAAAGAAAACAATTTTTCTCAAGCAATATGTTTTTGTTTTTTCATGCGATGGCAAGAACCCTTTAATAGCAAGTACATGGTAGCTCAAATTCACGGATCAAAAGTGTTGTAAATGGAGAAAATAGGATCACCAGTGATACGGATCTAAGAATCTAAGTTAAAATGGATAATCAATTAAAGAAATGAGAATTAATGATTATTAATATGAAAAAAATGAAAAATTAGGAACAAGAGATTCAAATGTACAAATTTAAAGGGATCAGAAAATCAACAAAATATACATATTTAGTTATTTGTTATACTTATATGTAAAGAAAAATATACATATTCACCGGTTGTAATGTGGATCTGCCACTGGGGATCAGTGGATCATGATTTCTTTTCACCCCGCAAGGTGTCCGGCACTGCGTCAGTCACGAAATTTGGCACACGTCTTATTCCGTAAAGAATTTAAGGTGTTTCACACTTTCACCGACAATAACAATGTAACTAGCTGCTAGTTCATGACTTCTTTAATTTGAAAAATGACTTCCATATTCTCCCCTGGTTTCCTAGTTCTCTAGTTTCCTGCTTGAAAATTTTAGCTAGATCATTTAGGCTATGTTTAGATGATAGAATGGGATGAAATACAATAGAATGTTATCAAATTATTGAAAGTTCCATGATTTCAATTATTTGAAATTTAATAAATAAAAAAACAGTATGAAACACGACGAAATTAATTTCAACTTATTCATCTAATATTTTATTTTTTTTCTTTTCTTTAATTTGGGATTATGTGATAGAAAAAGTTTCTTTTTCTTCATTTTACTATTAAAATTTCTAAACAATGAAATAGTAATTTTTTTTTGTTAATTGTACAATATAGTAAATTGATTTGGTTTTGTATTCTTTTCTATTTTAATTTGCTCTACTCTCCATTAAATATCCAAACATAACTTAAACTTATCTATCATGGATATTGGTTGGTTTGAATTTCATATAGAAAAATGTCTAATTTAATTAATTATATTCAAGCTGAGTTAACGTATAATTTTGGACTTACTTGACTTAAGTCAAATCTAATTCAATTCAAGCCATGCACTGGTATACGTAGGATAACAAAGGCTCATTTTTAGACTCTACTTTTCTGAGTGGTAAAAAAAATATTTAGTATTAGATGTACATATTTAAAAATGATACTATGTTAGGAATAATTTTATAAAGATATGCTATTGATTCTATAAAAAATGATATGTTATAAAGGCTTGATTAATTATATATGATTAAAAATTTAAATGGTTAGAGTTGATTGAATTTAATACGTACATGAACTACTGGTATTCGACCCAAGAACATTTGAAGTGTATTGTACGTTTTTTATTAGCTTATTTGAACTAATATGTACTTTTTGTAGTTAATTGGTCATATTGATCATAAGTCTGAGTTAGAGCTGTGATCACCCTTAAATAGTTGGCATTTGAAGCAGCAAAATTCTTCAGCTGATACGCAATTAGCTAGTTGAGTCTGAACCCGACTCTAAACTCAGACAAAACCTGGGCAGTGGGATGTTGACTTTGACTTGGTCCGTGTTAGGTAAAAAAGAAATGGATATCATCAACTCACATCAAATACCTACAACCAGCCGTTTTTTTTTCAAATGGGGACAAATTTTTTTTTACTTTTTTTCATTTCGGGTTGGTTTTAAATTATTATAAAAAATGGGAAAAATGCTAATATATATTATAATTTTTGAGTTAAAAGTCACCATATATTTTACTATTTCAGTTTTTTTTTTATTTACGACATAAGATGTATATATTATTTTTCCATCTCATAACTTTAAAGTTGTGAGATTAATTTTTTTTCATATATTTTAGGACCTTGAAATCTTTTTTCTTTTTTCTTTTAAGTTTAAAGTTTTTTGTTTTAGGATTTTTTATTTAGTTGTATTTTCTTTTCAATTTTTAATATAAATAATTTTATTTATTTATTTATTAAATAAATATATTTATTTTTACTTGTTATTAGTTTTATTTAATATATTGTATATATTTTTTATATGGTTTCATTTAATATGTTATATTTTTTAATATTATTTTATTTAAAATATTTTATATAATTTATGAATATTTATTTATTTATTATATTTTGTATATTTAGAAATTAGATAATTTTTTAATAATATTAATGAATTTTATTTGTTTTATAAATGAAATAAATAATATAAAATACTTAAATTTTAAAAACTAAAATTTAAAACACTTTAATTTAATAAGTTTTTTTTAAAATTATGTTCTTCAAATAATTCTACACTGATTACTTAAATCAATCTAACCTTTGATTTCGTTCAGCGTAATCCTGTTTCTGAACCTTGAAAAGGCTAGAATCCTGCTTAAGCTGTATGGTAATTGGTTAAATACTTCAGTCACGGATCATCTTCGTCTTCATTAATAAAAAATTTAAATATTCCAAAAACCATGTTTTTGACCACTTGTTTCTTAGTCATCATCCTATAAACGTTGGGGGATTTAGAAACATATGTTCGTTATTAAATACACTTTCACTAATGAAATTATCACTGAGCAACCGGGTCCACTCCATTCGATATCTTTACACTCTCAACTCAAGATTTGGACTATTGTAGATGCAGTTGGCCCAGAAACATGTATAACTTGTTGTAAAAGAAAAATAAAGAAACAGAAAAAATTAGGTCTTGAACACCTTCAGTCCTTTACTAATACCCCTGCCTCTCATTCTTTTATAGGAGGATACCGTCAGTTGTATGTACCCTCAAACTTAATGTGTATATCTACCAAAAAATAAAGATCAAAACATTTTTTTTACATTATTATTTCATTTGAAACTTAGTTATTCTATAGATGATGAGTTTAAGCTTCAAGTTCCTCTTGACCAGGGATGGATTCAGAAACCTAATAAAAGAGGATTGATTTTTTTTTCTTTTTTTATAATTATTTAATGTCTAACTTTTAATAAATAATTTTAAAAAAACTTATTATTTTTACACAAAATTAAAACAAATTTTTATATTAAATGATGATTATTTTGATTGTTATTGTAATAACAACAAACATACCACTAATTTTAACAATTTTATACTAGTTATCACTTTAATCAGTAGAATAAAGCAATAAACATAATTAATTTTACATAATTTTGTATTAATTAATATTAATCATTATTATAATAACAACATAGAAATTATTTTTATATAAAAATTTTAAGGGAGGATGAACTCGAACTCCTATTTACCCCCTATAGATCAGTCCTTGAATTCTTGACACCCTCTCCAATGGTGATTGTGACACCATCTAGTATTCAAAATTTTATATGTGCCTTTAGTTTTGATTTTAATAGATGCAATTTAATTAATTAGTATAATTCAAACGTGTGCGGAAATTTATCTCAAACACATTTTACATTAAATGAGTGTTTTGGTTGGGCATTTAGCGTGACGTGCATCAACTCTTGAGCTAGAAATACTAGCTTCTGTGTCATTTTTTAAACTTGGACGTGGATCTGCTGCATAACGTGGATCAATGACTCCACCAAACACACTAAAAAAATTTATGGCAGTGAGAAAAATTGATTTTGATTGATATCCAAACAGGCCTAAGCCTCTAAAGATCCTTTGGTTCGGTCAAAAATTCGTTTTGAAGGCAAGAAAAGTACTTGGGGAGAAAGTCACTTGCGTTCCTGCCGTGGATTGCATTTTATTGGCAACTTTTGTTCTCTGGCTAAGAGTTCAATTAACAACTTTATAAACAGCAGGAAGACGCATATCATGTATGAATAAGATTGCACAACCCAAAACATAATAAAGGAGAATCTACTCATCCGTTCACCAAAATTTATAAATAAGGTACCTATTTTGATTAAACAATACAATTTGATCATAACAGATGTTACTTGCATTACTTTGATGTAAATTTACGAAGAACAGTTACCTGTTTCGATAAGTTTTTGTTTATACAAATGGATTGTGGAAGGAAGGAATAAGCTGGGTCAGCTGAATTACTAAAAACAAATAAGTAGCTTTAAAAATCAATTTACAAGTGATTTTCAAGAAACAAATTGTATCCTTACCGTGCGCTATGCATCTAAACAAATTAGTAGTCACCTTGATATAAAAGTGACCAGATACTGATCTAAGCTATCAAACTTAATTGCATTTTTTTCACCAAATAAATCTTAATGCACTTACCCTTAAGCGTGCGTCTATGACTATAATAAAAGCAACGCTGCGTGGCTATTTTTTTAGGGTGTGGCTTTATTCGTGCATAGTAACACTGTTTGCGTAGGCAAATAGACTTTATAGACAATGCTGTTCTCTGATTTATAGGTATTCCTAAAGCCAAACTGCAATTCAACGTTCCTATTCAGTGAAAGCTAAGATTTCTTATCTTTCTTTTTCAATCAGCCAGTGATTCAGTGAGTAGTTATATTGAGTCTTGTCCTCAAATCCTACCACAAAAGGATAAATAAAAGTGTGCACTCACCCGGTTGTCTAGTCATCCATAAATTACTGTAAAACTTGGCACATCTGGTGAAGGAGTACACCTGCCATCTCTCTACTATTTCACTCTGTTCCCTTCCCTGATAGGTCATTTCCATGGCAGCAAACCAATAATAATAATAATGCATATAAAATAATTAATAAGATAGACATCACAAATTAGAAGTTGAATTGAACTGCAGAATTAACATGAAAAATTGCTTCCATTGTACACATAAAAATTGACGGTCACAGGCTCTCCAGTCTCTCTACACGTTTGAGATCAAAAAGCAAAATTCCCAATATTTTTAATGGAAAATTCGAGGCCTCTAAAAGATCCAGAGAGGAAGAAGATACAATAAAAAAGTAAGGCATGAAGCATGGCAACTCCTCAAAATTACAATTGAAATTGCATGCTCCTCCGTCATCGCTGTGTGATCACTCTCCTAAGAAGTATCTTTTATCCAACAACAGCATGATTTCTACATCCATATATAATAACCCCAAAGCAGTATAAAAAAATTTCAGTATCTTCTTGATGGGGCTTATTGAAAATAAACATTGGACAAAAAGTAACCCGCACTGATGTGCCAATGTCCACATTAAGATTCTTCTTCATTCAAATCAATTGTTGGAATCAAAATATAAGGTATATATACAGGAGAGACTTGCACCTCAACCCCATGATCATTGTCTTGGGGTTTATTAGAGTTCGGTGGTCTTGAGATGCAACTGATCTTCTTTACTACTCTTGCCCCACAAATTTACAAATTGTTGGCGCCACCAGATTGATGTAGTCCATGATCATTGGATGGTTCTGGTAAGCTTGCACTTGGAAATAAAGATAGTATCTGAATAATTTAAACTACACAGCTTCAAAAGCTCAGCAGACTGTTGTTTCAATATAGGATTGCAACCACTCTGAATCACGAGCAGGAGTTTCGCAGCAAGCCCTGCATCAACCGCAATCGACGAGCACTCATCAGGTGAAAGCTTGCACACGGACCATAGAATCGACAAAGCATACTGAGTGCAGTTTTCTGAGATCCTCATCAACAGCTTCACCATGATGGGTATGGTGTTAGAGCAATCCTTCAAAGCCACTCTACCTTCGGGGACCGACGCCAACGCATCCAAAACACAAAGGGCCAATTCCGTACAATCAGGCTCCATGCCAGACAACAATTCAACCAACTGAGAAACAGCCCCAATGCTCACAAGCAAATTCCTAACTTCCTTATGCAAACAAATTGTTCTGAGGAGACTCAACCCAGGACACACTCCATTGCTGTGCCGCTTATCCTTAACAAGCCTCATCAACCCAACCAAGAGACTATGACTCGATATAACCTCCGATCGAAAATCCTTCTCCTCAATCAACGATTCAATCAGCCGGGTGCAATTGATCTTCGTCTCAATGGAACCCTCATTCAAGATGTCCACCATCAAGGAAACCTTAGCAGGCTGCAAGAGATTCTTCCTAGATTCCGAATCAAGGGTCAAAGTCACAAGAATACCAATAACCTCAGAGCCAACGGCATGGGAAGTAAAAGGACCAAGCAAAGAAGACACAACAGAAACTCCACCTTCATCAATCACAGCCTTTCGCGCAGTGGCATGAGAAGCCACTAATTGGTGAATCTCCTTGAGGGCCTGAACCCGAGCCTGACCCTTCACCTTCTTCAGTGTCTCGAGAAGTTCAGAAGCCCTTCCCTGAACATCCTCAGACCTCTTCTTCATGAGCAAGTACTTCTGCGAGAACCACGTGTGTATGAGCCTGTAAAGGGTGGTGTTCGGAGTGACGGAATCGTCCCAGAGCTCCTGCATCGTGGTGGGGCAGGTGAAATGCCCCAAGTTGAACCATTTAAGAATGTTGGACCTCTCGTAGGTTTGGCCTGTGCAGAGGGTAATAGGGTCTTGCATTGGTTCCAAAGAGATTGGGCAAATGAACACACTCGGCACTTCACATAACTCAAGCTCCTCAATCATCTTCCCCAGATCCACCTTCTCACCAACCCCGCCTCCCACAACGCCGCCCTCCACGCCGCCCAAAACGCCGTCTTTCACGGCGGTGTCCAGATCTAGAATCTGGCCATCGGCACCACCCTCGTACCCAGTAACCATGTCCTTCCGACAAGGCTGAAACATCGGCATTTTCGAAACCCCTTTTGAGAAAAAAAAAACACAAAAAAATGCCAGGCAGAGATAGAGAGAGGGAAGGAAACCAAGAAAACAAACCCCCTAAAGATCAGTGCAATGAGAAAGAGAAGAAGTGAGTCTTGAAGGGGGAAAAGAGGGGTTTACTGTGGAAATTCGCTTTATGTGTGGTAAAAAAAAAAATTAATAAGGATCACATTTGACACTCACATCATGAACATATAATCGAGCTTCTTTCACTTGGTACTGGGAGCTTCAAAAGGGGGGGTTAAATCAAGCAAACAATGAAGACCCCAAAAAAGAATCTAGACCAATCAAAGACCAAACAGTGCGGACCACTACAACTACGACTACGACTACTTGAAACAAACTACTACAAAATCAGTGGCAGTAGTAAAAAAAAGCCTGACAAAGAGTTGAAGAAAATGGGTGGGTGGGTGGGTTGAAGAGAAATAATTGAGAAGGGAGATCAGAGAATAATGATGGAAAACAGCAAGAAGGCTTGGAAGTTAAAAGAGGTGAAGATGGTGAACCAAAAGGACCGTACCACCATGGGCTACACTACAGAGTGGGAAGAGAAGAAGTAGTAGCATAGAAGACCCATCCCTCTCGCTCTGCTCTGCCAAACGCTCCTTCACCTCTTCTTTTTGGGCACTTCCCAAACTGTGCAAAAATAATTAAATAATTCCATGTTTTACATTAATTAATTTTTGTTTTCTTTTAGTAATTTTTACATTACCGCCATTAGCCGGTCTCGGCCCGAGCACCACACGTGCACTCCTCTAATGTGTCGCCGTTAACTCTCCCTTTTCTTTCTTTTTAGTTTACTACTACACTTTATAACAACAATTATTAAAATTATACTAATTATTACATACGTTTTGCGAAGGTCTCTATCGTTATCATTCATGTAAGTATACCAAATAAAAATTACGTTAATATCCCTTTTAATCGTTCATCGCCTCATGGATAATTTTTTTGTTTTCTCACTATCCTTTTTGTTTTCGTTCACACCCGAAAGTTATTTCCCTTTTTATTTCTCATTTTTCATTTTGTATAGCGTTGTTTTTATTCACTTTCAGTTTTTTTTTGTACTATTATTGATATTCAGCAAGAGTTTGTGTTATTACTACGGTGGTGGTTGTAAATACTTGTACACTATAAATGGAGATTTTTAATGCAATTAGATTAAATATATTCATAAATGATATCATTATATTTATCTTACACACAGGTAAAAACTTTTATAGCATGAATGAATGGTTTCATTTCATTTAGAGAAGGTAGTTGGAGAGCGTAAAATTTTGAACAAACATTTTTCTTTGGCCCTTTCAACAGCAAAATTCGAACAAACGCACAAGGTATCATAATCATTTCATTCATGCGTATAGAATTAAAAATTAAAAATTATAGTAAGCTATATTGAAAATATTATATGTTATATTTTTTATAGTAAATTTTCTATTAAAATATAATGTTATAAAGTCTTTCTTTCCCGTGGCATGGTAAAGGTATCAAGGGTATATTGGTCATTGAAGAGAGTAAATAAAGAAATAGTTATAGTTTAGGTCGCACGAAGCAAGAAAGGCAATGGAGTTTCCCAAAAGTTCAGGGAAAACCCCACGGGACGAATGAATAACCGGTGCAGCCCACGATGGGTCCAATGTAAAAACTAAATACTTTTTTTTTAACTAAAATAAATAGTGGACCCCTCTAATCTCTATGGCAAACACAAAAATAAAATAAAATAAATAAAAGGAGCTTCTGGTGCTCAATGGCACATCTCGTTTTAGCAAATCGAATATCTTATATAGATGCCTTTTTTTTTTTTCAAAAAAGAAAACTAATACTGTATGAATTTATGCTTTAAAAATAGAAAAACGACAACTCTTGGTCGCAAAAAAATCCAAACATGGATTTAGAATTATAAAACGGGAGTGAGAGAGCGACCAAAAGGGTTGCTTTTGTTATTTTAAGGGTAAAATGCCAGCAAAGCATTAGACTGTGACAGTTTTTGCTTTGACTGTACGCATCGGTTTGCTTATCCGGTCTTTGCTTTGACTACCTTTGCCAATGCAAATGGCCAGTGCAGTTCAGTCCCACACACACTTTCTCTCTCCTTTCTTGTTTTTTTCACCCTTTACCTTCCATCTCACCCAACTGGACACTGACACGTGACTCTGCCTACTCTGTCTCCATACCACCCTATGTCACTGTTTTTTATGGCTAACCTTGTACATTTACACACATTTAATATTCCTCTAATTCTACTTTCATTATCATCTTATACTACTTTCTTCACCAGTCATCAAGAAAGACCACATTTTAAACTACAAACCTTCTTATTTTATGTTGAGAGGGTGGGTAGTAATTTCTAGTACTAATTAGATTAGATAGATAACTACAATAAAAAAATTGGGTGGGTTTGGTTTTCTTTGATGGGTAAAGGTGCAGTATTAATAGTATTACGTAGCAGATTGGATCGTTTTTCTTTGTTGAAATTGAATATGGTGCCGAGAGTATTGTTATGTGTACAGACTGGATGGATCTTTATAGGTTGGATTCAATTCTTTACTCTAGTTGGAGTTGGGACTTGGAAGTGCAGATATTTTTTTAATTATGTTATTATTAAATAATTTTGAATGAACTTCGATCTAGAGGTGAGGAAAGCCGGGTGATGTGAGTGAAATTTCAATTTTAAAATCCAAGGTCATAGAAATAGACCAAATCTATTATCGGGGATTCAACTTTCAGACACTGTGGGAGTCACATGATCTAGCACAACAATATTTTTATAATGCACCGTGTCACATGATCCACTTAGTTACTTGTACATAACAGCCATTACGAGGATCACTATTCTCTATTTCAATATCAGCATTTTTAGACTACGAAGTTTAACAACACTCACCCATTCAATGTTGCTTTTACCTCGGATAATCTTTTCTATTAAGGATCGGATATTCTTTCACCCTGCTATGGGTGCACCCCCAACGTACATTGTCCTCTTTATTCATTTCTTTACATGTCTGGTTCCAACAGGATTTTTGTATCTGATTAATTGCAATTTGCAAAACCCTTTTCTGCGTCGATTTGTCATAAAGTTAAATTTTGATGTATCGAATGTGAACCTAAATACCCAGTAGAAATGTATATTGATCAATAGCCTGAGCTCATTTAGGAATTATTCCAGTCTTTGCATATTGACATTGGGCGTCCATATGTGAGAATCGCACAACTCAAGAAAATAGTTATAAGATAGGTTGGATGGTTAAGGGAGAAAAAAAGAAATATTGTAAGCTTAATTTTTCATGTTAACAAAAACTAACATTCTAACGATTAACATTTACCGATAAAAAAACATTCTTAAGCCCGTGAAGACATTCTTTAAAATTCAATGATTTAGGAGTAATTCAAGTGTAATTAAATAGATAATAATTAAATATTATTATTTTAATCTTTAAGAAAATATATTATATTAAGGACTCATTTGATATTCAGAATATGATACAATAAGATAAAACAATAATAACATGATAAGTTAATATTTATTATTTGGTAGACACCATGATAAGAATCAATGATTGGTGTGAGATATAAGGTTAGTTTTATGGTTGAAAAGGGGAATTTAAGGGTGAAGGGAGAAAGGAAGGAAAATATCACGAGTTCGAATCCCTTTCACTTATATTTCTAACAAAACTAATATTTGTCAATAAAAAAAGTGATCAATGATTGGCGGTGATCACTATTGTCGAAAGTCTTCACTTTCCATGATGGTTCGATAAAAAAAATATTTTAAAAAGGACACTTTCTAATACAATTTTTAAAAGAACTGTCTTAGAATCATTTTAAAAAAAAAATAAAAATTAGTGAGGATTCTAAGACGGTAAAAATACAAAGTTGAACTTATATAGATGATAGTGAGATAATTGATTTTCAAGCACAAGTTGAACGCCAAACTATAAGACAAATCTTTACTTTTCTCTCCTATTGAATCGTTTTTAGCATCCTACAATATTTAAGACAAATCAGCCAGATAAAAACTAGAAACAAAACTGATGTAAGAGAAGTGTACTTCTTTATCTTGTACAGGAACTCCATCTGCAGAACCTAGAGTATCTTGAGCTTCATTGCTAACATCATTCCTACAATATTTACCACACTCAATGAAAATGACATGCCACTATACAAATGAAATAAAGACTCAAAAAGAAACTAGTAGAATCAATTCTTCGATATTTTATAAAAGAAGCAATTCTCTTATATTTTATAAAAGTTGGACTTCATACTACAGTTTCAACTATGACTTTCATACAAAGCTTCACTCCATCCATTCTATAAACCCAACTTCGAAATGAGTATCTGACAGCAAGAAAAGTTGTTGTTGTTGCCAGATAGAATTGGGAAACGGGAAGTTATCTTGTTCAGGAAGAAGTAAGAACCATTGTTTTCTATACATAACCTATAGATAGCAGGCATTAATCAACCATATCTGTTGAATGCTCAAAAAATAATGATCATAAATATGGTTATGAACATATGCTATGATCAAAAGGGGTGTGGTGGTAGGGGAAGTAGGTAGGTAAAAGTGTTGAGAATTTATGAAGTTTGCTTAAAATCAGTATCAGTTGAGGCTTGGTCAAAAATGTCAAGACAAGACTCCCAATTCTCCTTTTCCCTAGTCTCCCAGTACCCTCCAACATAATGGTAAGAGTTGTTGCCTTTTTCCTTGGCAAACCACCGTGGTTTCCAACCTTTCTCTTTCATCTTTTGTGCCTGCAATTATGGTGAGTCTTTTGTTAAATTAATGAATGAGAGCATATTAACCAGCAATAGCATAATACATTTCATTATATTATAAGACAGGTCCAATTAAATTTCAAAAACAACAATTGTACCTGCCACTAACTTTGTTCCAGTCGCAATTGTTCAGAATTGGCCATTTCATGTTATCCATTATCCAAACACCTTTGATCAAGTCTTGGTCTTGAATCTATTGGAGGCAACTTCTCCTACTTGTTAACTTAAATTGTCAGTACTAAGTACTAACCAAACCACATAGGATTTAGTGTGTTTGAATGAACATTTGCAATAATTGATTTTGAATAAATTTGATTCTACAAAATTGATTTTGATTAGCATTGATTTTGAAGTGAACCAATTTTATATTTGGATGTTTCAGTGAGCATGCACAAAATTGATTTTGATTCAAACTGATTTAAAAGTAAAATGTGTTATATATGTTTGAATTTATTTACTCTAAAATAGCAAGTCAGGGGTAGAATTCAGTATAATTTTTTTTTATTCAACACGGCTTAAAGTTATTTCAATTCAAAACTTGTACCTAGAATCAATTTTTCAAAGTAAAATCAACTATGTAAACATTTTCTTAAAATCACATCAATTGGTATTTCAACGTGATTTTGGATGAGTGAGCATGAAAGGAAAATGCATGCTCTCAGGGTTTAGTGAAAGGTGGGGTTAAAAGAAAAACAATTGAATCAATACTCACCTTTAATCTAGGTGTGATTTCATATAGTGTAATAGAAAATTGTGTGACGTTATATCTTGTTTGGTACTCTGGTGTTAGGCTTCGCTTCCCAAAATTCCCTCCAATTACGTAATGCAAGCTCTCATCCCATTTCTCAAATAGAGTTGCCACTGTTGTACCTTTCTTATCTTCCACTACACCGTGAATCTACAACAAAACTTAAATTACAGAGCATAAGTTACATAATATGTCTATGGACTATACTCAACAGAAAATACCATGCAACTCATATTGTAATCTTATATCTCTATAGTTAATGAAAATAGTAAAGTTAGCATCCATTATTCCATTATCATATTTAAATTGGTCTGAATTCATTTGATACAACAACATAAAAGAGATGTTGAAGAAGCTATTACATAGGTTTCATGTGAAGTGATAAAAAATGATAGTGACATTTCATAACCATAAAGCCTATAAAACTTAAGAAAGCCAACAACTTTAAGAAACTTGAATTGGCCTACACATCACCGTAACATCTCACTAGAGACCTTATATGCTAACTTTGGCATTGGAATCCTTTTTTGTGTTGCAACATAATTGTTTCCTACACATCACTATAAAATCTCACTAGAGACCTTGATCGTGCATTTGCGTGCCTTATATGACTCACTTAACTCTAAAGGATTTAGCTAAAGTTATTGCTAGTATATATAAAGGGAGAATGTCTGCAGCGTTACCTACTTAATTGCTACATAACTTAATGAAGTGGAGGTGGAATGGGAGATAACTTGACCTATAGCTAGTGATCACTATAATGCATATGAGAATTAATCAATATAAGTCAGAATAAATGAGTCACAGAGATATTGGGTGCATATGGTGTAAGTGTTGATGGACAAAAGCTGTTGGTTTGTGGTTTCATGTTCTTTGCCTTCACTCTAGCTTCAAGATGTTCTATTAGTTCTTGGTATATGGGATCAAACTTCACTCCTGCGCGCAAGCCTAGTCAGCCATGTAGCCTCTAAGGAAAATTCAAGTGAAAAATCAAAATTAAAGTTAAAAAGAGAAAGAGAGATAAAAGGAACAAGAAGAATAATACATGGGAAAGAGAAAATAGAGTGAAGTAGCAACCTTTAATTAAAAAAATATAATACTCAAACTTTAGCTATAGCATAAAATTAAAAAGGGGAAACCCCATCAAATGAATTGCACAAGCTAGAGTCCAAGAACAAAACAGCCACAATTAAGCATACTAATAATATGGTTATACTTTTTTTTCTTGTGTATGACATGAATCTTGTTCATATTGTCAAAGGCTTTTGATTTTGAGTGAAGGAAAGAATATTATTGAGATATTTTTCCGTACCAGCTTCCCTTGAAACTTGTGTTTGCAACCGAGGCACTGCTTGGATCCATAAAACTGATGCTCTTCAAGCTTGGCATTTATGAGATCAGAACTACTTACAAAACTCAAGTTGATGATCTTTCTCATCACCGTGACACATGCGCATGTACTATCTCTGTTGATGAAACCATATGCCTTCAATTATTGTTTCAACTCCCTTTTTAAGGAACAGTCCACAACTGAGCATGTCGGAGGTTGTTCTCTATATTACAAGAGTCGATTGAAATCCATCAAAACATAAAACTCTCCAAAATGACCAACAAATTAAGGAACTTGGATGGAAAAGGCCAGAATAACAATAATAATATGGGTAATAATTTTTCCTAACCTTTTAAGAACTATATACGTATTAAGAAATTAATTAAATATATATACTTGAGCAGATGCTGATCCGGTTGAGGAACTAGCTATACAACAATATATGTGAACAAACTGAAAAATATCTTGAATATAGACAAAAAAAATAATGATGGAAAATAGTAACCTCCTAGCATATACACAACTATTGAAGAGAGGAAAATCATTCCTAAAGAGAAAATATCAATCCTAATGATGGGATCTTTGGTGGACTCCTAATCAAAATCAAAACAAGCAATTTAATCAACCAACATAATGAATCGAATATCTAAGAACCAAAACAAATTACAATATTAACACTTCACTTGTTGATGAAAGTGGATGCATTAGAGCACAAGAACAATGCCGCCATAGCAAGGATCAGGAAGTGACAAACCAAAGTGAGGGTTAAGAAGGAATCGATCCCAAATTAAAAGCCTCAACGAAACTAATAATAAAGTGATATGGTGAGGGCAAACAAATTAGTGGGGAACATGAAGATATATAGGTATATGATTGTGAGTATTTGGTGGTGAGTCCCAAACAGAGAAAGCACTATAAGAGTTTAATCACTTGTGTGTCATTTTAGGGTAGTGACGATCAATAACATCCTTCAGGCTTTTAGTTGTTTTCACCCATTTCAGTCTCTTCTTGTATATGTCTCTTCATTAAAGTTGTTTGTGAAGAACTTGTCAGCTTCTAACCTCCTGCAAACGTGCAAAAGTTCTTATTCATTACCATAATTTGCTTTACAAAATCACTTCACACAAGCTCAAAGATCTTAGGCTATATCACACCCAATGTATCATTTAGAATTAAGAACTAAAATGGAAGATCTATTTTTTTATTTTTTTTATTTGTATTAAAGAAACAATTTATAACCTATTGTGTAGTATTTTGTTTAGCCCACCATGAAATACTATAAAATAAAATTTTTCACATTTTTCCCACTGATCCTTTTATACCCTGTTCAATTAAGCTCCACTGCTAATTATGTCTTCAACATTTCTATTACTAGTAAAACTTACAACATAGAAGTGATATGATTTGTTGGAAGCATTCAACTTTGCCAGATGTATAAACATAAGTTAGAAAAAAAGGTGCTTTTAAGTTTTAATTGCTTTTACCTGGTTGCCATGAGTTGGAATATTACATAAGTTGTCTCACTGATTGCAAAACCCTTTATTTTCTTCTCTGCCATCAGGCCTACTAGCACTTCAAGCTCTTCAACGTCATCATCGTATACCTCTTCCAATACTTGAATTGCTTCCTTGTCATCTTTTAAATCTTTCCACTTGGAGATAGGTATCAACAACAATGCCCTCATGAATTGGTTGAGAAGGAATTGGTCCCAAATTAAGAGCCTCAATGAAACAACCTCGTTTGGAGGAGAAATAGGAATTAGGGTTTGAATTAGAGAGTATGAAAAGAAAGAGTCTCATTCTAATAGGTTTTAGGTTAGGGTGATAGAGTCTATCGTATTCGTGCATCATGTGTTCGAGGTCGTTGTCGTTGGTGACAAAGATGAGGGCATCGAGGTCTTTGTCGGAGAGCCGATACTTAAAGGTGAGGCGGGGAGTCATAGAGGGCGACGACCTTGGAGAGGAAGGCGGGGAACTTAATGGAGCGGTCGACGGTGAAGATCTTGGTATCATCGCCGACGTAGGAAAGTTGATTGTCGTGTTTTGGTTCTCTTGCTCATCCCGCAGTGAGAGGTTCTCGAAGTTGATCTCGCGTGAGCGCGAGGAGTAGTCAGAGTTAGGGTACCATGAGAACAAGAGAGGTTTAAGGATTTAGGGATTTTGGCATGAGATCAAGCTCGAGTTTCATAAACGTGAGAACTGGAGGAGTGCTTCAGTCGATTTTTTAAATTTTACAGCACAACAACGATGGTTTTAGTAAAAACCGTCTTTAAAATTTGTTCCAACTAAGACGGTTTCCACCAAACCGTTTTAAATTTAAAAAATTAAAAATTAAAAATAAATTTTATTTATAGATATTGTTATTGATAACTTATAACATGCAAGGTAAATGTTACCCGGGCCCTTGGACATTAATTAAAGAATTAAAAATGAATTTTTATTTATTTATTGTGATGCCTAATATTCAACTATCTATCATTTTAGTTTGTTAATCAATATACTAAACACACTGATTAGAAATACCAACATATAATATACATAATTAAACATAAAACTAAATCAAGTTTTTCATAGCATTTAAATGCAACAACGCATATTAACAACTATAATTAAAAATTAAATAAGCATGGGCGACATAAGTATTAATCATCATTTTTTATTTGAATTGTACAATTATAATATTGAGTTAATTTAGTTAAATGTTTTTTTCCAGCGAAACGATTTTGATCACTTTGTCTAGTTTTAAAACCATTCCCACAGAGTTTACGTTGATTATTTATCATATCGACTTTCAGAGTTGATAAACCGGTTAAGTGACCAAATCCCTATTGAATTGTATACTCTAGTCTGATTTTTACATCTGTTAAAGAAGACTAATGGTAAGGCTATATTGACGAAATCATTAATTAATACTATCATATAAAACTTAGACATTTCACATCTCAAATACGTATTTTGATTTGAATTTATTTTTCAAGATTAAATATGAATTGTTAAATTTTTATCTAATGATTCCGATTAAATGAGTGGATGAATTTAACAAACATTTCAATGTAGAAAATAATAATGTATTTATTTTAAACTTGTTTCACCTTTTTAAATGTAATTAGAGTTGAAAGAAAAAAAAAATTAGTTAGCGTTGAACAAAATTTTAAAAATGAAAACAAATAAAATTTATGTCATCTGACTCAAAAACTGTAAACATCAATTGTGTATAATATTTTAAAAAAGTACAACTACTTTTTTTTATATAGAATTGTTATCTATAAGGTCCAAATAGTGAAGATTTAGATGTCTATATGAGTTCATAAGTCTAAATCTCATTATATCTATTATATACCAAAAATCATATCACCTTATGAAAATAAATTTATTAAATTTATCAATTATAATATAACTTCAAGAGTGATAAAAATTTACTGAATAAATAATTAAGTGTACTGTTTATCCAAATATGTCGTCAAACGTACCAAATCCATTATCTAGCTGGCTAATATCAAGTCCTCGTTGTCCTACGACTTGACCAATGAGTTGTACTTCCATCTTATTTACCATGTAAAGCAAAAACTAACAAAGCATGGTATAATATGTAGATGATGAAATCGCGAACAAAGTTTGATTATTAATCGCGTGTAATAGAAAATATTAAAATAAAAAATTATTTTATTAATTTTTAAATTTGGGAAGGGATTACTTTTAACTGCAAACAAATACTCAATGCACACTTACACACAGAATTATTATTATTATTATGAGAGAGAAAGAGAAGATTACGTGAATGAGTTGTTCCGACATTACAAGCGTGTGACATTTATCACAGCTCACAAAATGTCCAGCGGCATGTATATTCTAAAGTCTAAATTAATTAATGCCTAATACAGCTATTCGTTATAAAATTTAAAGCATTAAATTTGTATAAAGTTTTTGAGCGATATCAATGTTTCAGGCCCCATATGCCTTGTTGATAGTTGATACAAGGATGCAAATGAACATATAAGATTTACATGAGACTAGGTTTTAATGTACATATTTTAATTAAATTTTATATAAAATGTGTGAGTTATCATAAATTTTTTTATACGAATTTCGATTTCTGGATATAAACAAACAAAAACACTCTATATGTGCATAGGCTAATTTTCTGTCCCAAGGCTAGCGTGTGGTTAAATCAATTTATTTTAAAAAGATTAAAATATATTTTTGATTTTTAATGAATACTTAAATTTTATATTTGCTTCCTAATAATCTTTTTTTCATTAAGTCTCTATTAAAACAAAAGTTTTATTTTTAATCATTGACACTTTTTAATCCCTGTTAAATTATAAAATTTATTATTTGCTTCGTGATAAAAAATTTCATATATTATTAGTTTTTTTCAAAAGGGAATAAAAATAATAATTTTTTTTTATCAAGAATCAAATACAAAAATTTACCAATTTATAAGAGATTAAAAAAATATCAAGTACCAAAAATATTTCTTTTAACAAGGAGAAAAAAAAGAAAAAATTATTAAGTAACAAATAAAAAATTTAAATATTTATTAGAAATCACACATATTTTAGTCGAAACAAAATAATTATTTTATAGTTTAAGCCTTCTCAGTTCTCAGATAAATGCCTAAATAAAATATGAACGAAATTTCAATTTTGATTATCAGCTCTGGACGCGGAGTCATTGCATAAATAAGCATTTGAGGCTTGCGTTGTTAATCTGCCAATTGTAAAATAATTATACAAATTACTGTAAGTCTGTAAGTAATAAGTGAAGGGAGCTCCTATATCCACTTATCCTCTTTTCAATTTATTTTCTAAAAATGTTTTCTTTAAAAAAGATACATTCCTCTATCGCCGCGGCATGGTTTTGCATATTCACCATCGAACGCCGCTGATGACAACGGAGTTGAAGAGAAGGAGAAAGAACGTCACGGCGTCGGAGGAGGATGGAAATTGTTCTCAGCGTTGTAATAAGACCACAATAACAAACTCCATTTTTTGTGAAGCTTGGGTGGTAATGTGTAGTGCTGCTACTTGAAGAAAGTTCTTGCTTCTATCTATGGGTTTCTTTCTTTTATGGGATATAGTTTTTTCCGTGTGCTCGGGTCATGCAAAGTGTGGCGCATCTTGACGTGGGAGTGTTTCTAAAGAGAGAATGATGTAAGTATATTTGGGAGTGTATTTTTTTTTTTTTTTGAAAAAAAAAAGAGGGAATAAGCTAAGATGAAAACTGGATACAATAACTGCCCTAATTGAATACACATTTTGTCCCGAAGCCCTTCCCAAGCAATGAGTGTGTGTTTAGATATGTTTTTGTAGAATTGGTTTTAAATTAACATGATTATAGATAATTAATTTTAAGTAAATGTAAGTTTATTGTAACGTAATTTTTTTTGGATAATATATATTAAAAAAATTAATTTTATCACATAAAATTGTTTGAAAACTTTCATTCAAAATTGATTTTGGGTGTATAATTACCCACGTGTGTTTTAATATTCATACATATTTTTTATTTAGTCCTTTTTGTATTGTAATTTATATATATATATATATATATATATATATATATATATATATATATATATAATTTAATATTAAATAGCTTGGTTTTTCTTTACATAAAATTAATTCATTATTATCTATCTTATAAAAAATTAATCATTTAGGTTTGAAAAATAATAATTATTTACGTAATAATTTAACTTAATCCATGATTTTCAACTTCGTCTGTCATTTATTCACGGACCCCTAGAGCGTTTTAAAAGTTATTTAAAGAACACAAACAATATAACATTAACTTAATCATTACATTGTTGTAAAAGAAAAAATACTTAACCACTACAATTCACAAGTAATTATCACAATAGAGTTTCTATGTTACCCTAAGAAAATTTGAGAGTTTTGATACTGATGATTTTTTAATCAATAAAATTATCATGTTATTTGGCTTCTCATTAATTAAAGAAACTTTTGTTTTTTTTCAAATTAATCATTGATTAATTAAAATATTGCTTTTAAAAAAATAAAATTACAACTATTTTAAATTAAAAATGTAATTAAACGTAAGTTTAGAAGTTTGATCCCTAATCTTCAACATCTTATAAACCACACTAGTTCCTTTAGAGTGATTACTACGCTCAAGAGAAATAGAATTGTGAATGTATTAATTTTGTGTATATGGAACTAATCTTTGCTCACTATAAAATTTCTCATAAAATTGTGATTTCATTTCAAAAATATAATTGTATTGAAGAAAGACGAAGCTTCCGTCTCTTTTAGATGTTCTTATTAGGATTACTATTAGGCACACTTTCACTACAACTAGAACCATCAAATCTCTACTCAAGTTTAAGTTTTTCTCGACCAACCAAGATTCAAATGGAGACGAGCATGATGATGCTTTTTCATGTTCTTGTCATTTTTCTTCTCCTATCATATCGTGAATGCAAGTTACGAAGAGACAAAATCATAATTCTACTTCTCTTGAACGTAACAGCTGCTCTATAGGAATTAATTATTAAATCAATTGATTTATCGGGTGAAGGATATTAAGGTTTAGAATTTTAAACTTGTGTTTAATAAGATTTTTTTGATTTAAAATAGTTATAATTTTATTTTTTTATAAATAATGAATCGAGGACTAATTTGAAATAAATAAAAATTTCTTTAATTAATGAGAAGATAAATGACATGACAATTTTATTGGTTAAAAAATCAACAATATCAAAATCCCCTAATTTTTTGGTGATACCATAAAAACTCTCATTATCACAAATCATATTTTAAAGAAGAATAGAATTGCTGCAAAGGAAAGTTATTCATCATTAATTAGCAATTCGCAAGGGAAGAAAATTACTATCTTCAAGTTTAAATTAGCTCATGACTATCTTCTTGATAAATCATTTGAATGGCAACAACTAATTGCTATCAATAGTAGTACAAATGAACATGGGAACATGGTTGGGTTTGGTTTGAAAGGAAAGGATAAACTTGGGAAAATAACATGTCTTCAAGAGAGAATCAATTTTAATTGACACAAAAGCCACTCCCATGTAGCTTCCTTCAGATTTGGATCCGAACCACATAATCAAGTCTTCAACATAATACCAAACATCATGGTCAAAGGAAAAATCAAGTTTGACCACCATTAAACTCACATTGAAGGCATTTGGACGTGGAACCAAACATGCTCTGAGATGCTAAGTTCAACAAAAATATACAAAAAAGAGAGGTCCCATATATGGAGTGTTCCAGCGGCGATAGGCGCAGCGTTTCCATTTTTTGAAATGTTTGTGGTGCGTCAATTGTTTACAAGTCATTCTTCTAAACACATGATGAATGTTTGAAAAATTAAACTTTGAAATAAAAAGGGACATATATTAACAAAATATGGAGGAATTTAATTTTGATTTGAGGATATTTTTGAAGAAAAAAAAAGGAATAACATTAACAAGATAAGGAGGTCTAAATAATAATTGCCAACAAGAGACCACGAGGGTCCAAAGAAAGGCCCAAAATCAACAATACACATGACTTAAGCATAGACCAGGGCTACATCGCCTGCATGCTGTGGATACAGGCTGTGTGTCTTTGATTATTTGCCTGGCTACATTTCCGTGTTATTTTTGGGTCCTTGTGTGGCTACATTTCTCAATTGCTTAGCTGGGCTTCTCACGTTGGGCTGTATTCTTTTTGCTAACCTTTCTCAAGTTTGTTTGAAAGGAAAGAAAAAAAAATGAATTTTTGTTTATAAGGGTCAGTTTGGTAAAATAATAAAGTTAAATGAAAAAATGTGTAATATAGTAAAAATAACTACTAGGTTTCACAACTTTACATTTCTGTGTTTTAAATTTCGGTTGGACCAGCTAGTCCAGTATCTTGAATGTTTAACCGATTTTTAAGTTTGTTATATTTTTTACCTTGTCAATGCAGTAAGGATGTTGATGAAAATTGAGCACAGTATTATAAAAGCTTATTTACTAATAAATTAAAATTACTGGACAGTAATTAATGTATTGAAATTTAAGTTGAATTATTCTGATAATATCCGAATCTAATCCTTGACAGAAATAATTATTGATGAGAATTTATTTATCTTTTCGTCCATTTTCCATAATTAGTAAGATTTTTATCTTCTAATGAATTGGATGATTAAGAGAAAAAAAATTGAAATTATTTATTAATATTCTATATGACAAATATATTTATATAATATCTTTATAATAAGTATTTTTTGACAGAATCTTTATATAAAAAAATCTTTATAATAACTGTTTTAAAAAATAACATATATACTATATTTTATGCTGTTCAATTAGTAACCAAACACTAACGTATTATACCGTTTGAATCAGGTTTGAAAGAGCTTAAAGTATAATCTATCTGGACAATGTGTATAAAAGATGCATTTCTGTTTCAGATCCTGAGCAGAAAATTAGTAATATTGCCCTTGCACAAGTGTTAATTTTTTACGCTTACTTTCATGAACCCAGATGGCAGAAAACGAAGGTTCAACGAAGCCATCGTTAATATGCTATATCCCTCTCCCGATTCTCCTCCTCAACCACAAGTACTATCTTTCTGCCTTTCCTTCTTCAACTTTGTTTTTTTTTAATTCGATGGTTAATATAATGTTATCATCGTCTAGCGCGAACAGGAGTTGGAACCTGTGGAAGCAGCTTTTATCGACGACGGGTCTGGTTCTGACATCATTTCAGGTACGATTTTGGACAGCAAGGAGCATACTTTAACAATCGCAAAAATTGAAACAATTTCGGTATTTGCGTTGAAAATGCAGACAATTTGGACGATTGCGACAACAACGCCTCCACGAGCGGCAACGAAGAACATGATGACTCTGAGACGACGGAGAAGCTCACAAGGGTTCAACGAAAGAAAATCCGTAAGAAGAAGCTGAATGAAGAAGCCATTCATCGCGGAAAACTAATTGGGCCGTTGTTGCCACCTCCGATGCTCCAGCTGTTCGATCAAATGCTCCTGAAGAAGGTTCTGTTCTGGAACTGAAGAACACGTTGAATATCCCTTATTTGTTATGTTATTTATCCAAAACTAATTTATGGCCACGTTATGTATGTTGTTGTCTCTGAAGGTTATGCCACGCACAACTTTGTTTAGGTGATGATGTGGCGGCTTGTGCTAAATCAGTGAAAGTGAAGCAACGGAGAATGGCAAAAAGGCTCGCCAAAGAAAAGCAAAATGCCACTACTTCGGAGAACGCCAATCAAAGTTCCACTGTAGATATCAAAGAAACCCATTTATAAGTATATGCCGGCAACAATCACAAAATAGAGCATGCAATTTATCAGATTACAGTTCAGCGTTTACCTCGTGATTTGATTGTTTGAAGTAGTTTAGATTGGATGGATGTATTAAAACGATTATGCGTATTGTTAACTCTAGAAATTTTCTTGGTTAACGACATGACTATGTGATTGCGAGTTTCTTCAGAATTTCATTTATTTTCCCCCCAATTTATATGGGGAATGTATAAATTAGATGACGAGAGGAGTATGGAAAAGGAGGAGGACGAAGTGGTATACCCATTTAATGGATTCGCACTTGACAGTGTTTCTCGCCACTAGCTCTAGGGGATGAAAATTGAAAAATCCTGTAATGCTAGTTCCTTAAAGTAACCTGAGCATTCTTTATGACATGCAGTTTCTTGACTCCTATGGTATTAATTATTAATTATTAAGTTGTAAACCTCATTTTTTTTCATCTTCGCACTTCCATGTTGCGCAGTTTCTCTCAATTTTTCATTCTCACTTTTTTTCATCTCCATGTCATGTACTGACTAATCAATTACTGAAATCCTAGAGAATGTTTTGAACGGACCTCAATGGATTTGAGATGCTAATATAATGTCACACCCCTACACTATTAGGGATGACAAAATGAATCAACCCAACTCCACTTAGATAAACCAACTTTCAATTCGCTAAAAATTTGGTTGGGTTAAGTTGAATCTATTTTGATAGCGGGTTGAAAATCTCATTCTAACCCAATCGTAATCGTAAGTGACTTGCATGTTGGACTGGATTGATCTGCTGTAATTTATAAAAAAGAAAGATAGGTAATAGAAGAGTAACTATGGATTAATCTACGTACAAAACATAAATCTTCAAAAAATGGATTCAAACCAAACACACTTTGATCAGGTTAAATGGACCAATTTCAATGGATTCAATTCACTTTATCATCCCTCTCTGCTGCAACAATTAGTGTAGAACCACCTCACACCGTAAATGAATTATTGCCTATTTATTTAAATTCCACCCATTGGAAATTTGGGGACTTAGATTATGTGGTCAAAATTAACTAAAAAGTTAGTTGTAAGTTGAAAAGTTAGTTAGTAGTTGGAACCTAAAAAGCTAGTTTATTAAATTATAAGATTATGTTCGACAAAACGAGTTAAAAAGCTAGTTGGAAGCTAGAAAGTTAACTGAAAGCCAAAAAAATAATTTATTAAATTATAAGTGTTCAATAAAATTAGCTGTTAAAATAGCTGAAAAATATAAAATGACTTAAAGATAATAAAATCATGATTTACTTGAAAATGGTAACTAGAATAAAAATGAAAAAAAAATAAAGTTAGAAACTAGTATTTTAAAAAATATTATTTCAAGTAGTATTTCAAAAAATGTTAGAGACTACTAAGAAGTTACTAAAAAAACTTATTTACCGAACAATCAAATGATTTTTTTGCTAGTAAAAAAGGTGTAAGGTAAAGCTAGTTATTGAAATAGCTGAAAACTGTAAAATAACATAAAAATGATAAAATCATGATTTATTAAAAAAAGATAATAAGGAAATTAAATAAATGTATTCATGATAAAAATGGAAGAAAATATAAAAATTTAAAAGTTAGAAGCTAGTGTTTTAAAAATTATTACTTCAAGTAGTATTTCAAAAAAAAGAATGCTAAAAGCTACTAAGAAGTTACTAAAAGATCTTGTTTACCGAACAATTAAATAAGCTGTTCAACTAGTAAAAATAACTAAAAATGAGCTGAAATGCTTTGTCAAACATAGTCTATGTGTTCGGTAAAATTAACTATTAAAATAGCTGAAAAGTATAAAATGACATAAAAATAATAAAATCATAATTTATTAAAAAAATAAAGAAATTGAATAAATATATTATAGATGAAAATAAAAAATATAAAAAAACTAAAAACTAAAAATTAATGTATTAAAAAATACTACTTTAAATAATCGTTAAAAACTATTAAGTTAGTATAAACTCATATCGGAATGCACGTCACAACTCACATGTACACCACAAGTTTATTGAGCCATCTTAATGTTGGGTACACTAGAACATTTGTCATAACAACGTCATAAAGCTTAACCCTGCTATTTTGCTATGCTTCTATACATGTAACATTTCCAGCCAGGAGAGGTAAAAAAACAAACAAAGGGTAGGTAGATGCAACTAGAATGGGCGAAGGTATCTGTTTACTGTAGCAAGTAACGTATTAACATGTCTTAATGTTGGGTATGCTACTATGTGAGCATGACCCCACAAGAAGCCCGATGATAATACAGGTCCATGATGGTTCTGTACGCAACCACATGCTTCATCTATCCATCTTAAATAGTGGGCCTATCCAAACTCAGCGGGTCATTCACACTGCAGGTCCAAAATAATGCATTTATTAGATCCACGATAAAATGTTTCCGCAACGAACAACAAAACAAGGTATGGTCGTTAGAGAATCTTGGCAGCATATATATAATGTTAAGATTTTATTTTTTCTTATCTTTTCTTTTTAATCATCTTCCTCACTTCAAATATCTCAAAATTTATAAAAGAGAAATTATATCACTGCGTATGCGCGGACTTGTGCAAATTATCAGTAACAAGTAAACAAGTTAGTTAGCCTGCCATATGGAAAGTGCTCTTTCAAGTTTTAGCCAATCCCATGATTGTCAGAACCAATACTGCAGGAAATAATAATAATAACAATAAACATGCTTGGGTTTGGGTAGATTGACTTTCGTGGATTCAAATAATTTGAAGATCATGGTGGTTGAGCGACAATCAACAAGGTATCTGCGCCCCCTAACCGCATGTTGTAATAATATAAGGTATCATTTCATTCAATTACCCGAAAGCATATAATACTGAAATCGTGTCAGTGTGCACAAATCACACTTCCTTCATCTGTTCAGCGGTTCCTATTCGTCTTTATTGACATTTTCGCTACTGTTTTGTTATGGTAAGTGTAAAATCATGGTGAGTTCACCATAAAAATAACTATTTATTGTTTAAAAAATCACGGTGAATTCAACCTATCACCAATACAAGCACACTCAGTAACAGTGAATGTTTGCATCATAGCGACACCTCCTTAGGGCACACCTTATAAAACTCTGAATAGTAATACACTTTTTTTTTTATATCCATAGTAACACACTTTTTAAATTCAAAGCTTTGGTTCAATGATTCCAATTAGCGCTAAGACTACTTTTATTTCAAATATAATTTCAATCATAAATGTTGTTTAGTAACGAAAAAGTTAGGCCTAATGTATCTAAAAAAAAGAAGTTTGGTCAAAATCGTGATACAAAACGCTACTATCTTAATTTCCAACAATGACGAATTATTAAATTGTATTACAAAATATACTAACTTGGGTACTTTTATTGTTTTAAATTAAAATTAATATTTTATATCAAACATTCATATTTTTTTCAAAGTTACTCATGAAGTAAATACACTAGTAAAACTTGTAGATATATAGAGGATTTCACTTGATGCTTTTAGCGGTGGTTTGAGAGGGGATATTTGAGCATGCTCCATTTTGAATTAGGGAAAACATGTTGTGATTTTCAAGGCATTCAGCAAGAGATAAAAAAGAAGAATTGTTTAGTAAAAAAACAAGGCAGGCATTTAGGGATTGGGGTAGAATGAAATTATCCCTCCAAACCCCTCCAGTGCAGGAGAAAAGATACCTTAAACTGGGAATAAAATATTATAGATAGGGAATCTGAGTGGACATTGGTGAATCAATGACGGGGATAATCAAAAGGGAGAGGGGAAACGGCGTTATCCAGTAGACTGTAACCAAATTTACGCATGACTTGGTTATCGGCAAAATTGAGAGCATTGTGCATTGCGTTCCAGCAATCATGGGCTGAATACATGGCATTATACTTTCCACTACAAGGTTGACAGCCGGTGAAGTGCGTAATGAAGGGTCTCCTCCAACTCCCTTTAGCGTTCCCAGCATCCTTCAAATACTCTTCCCTCATCTCCCCGTATGTTTCACTCACCTTCTCCGCGTGACGCCTCCTTAACCTCTGCACCCCTTTTTCCATCTCCTTGTATTTTTCCGTTATGTTCTTGAACGTTCCCTGAATTTCTTCCCAGTACCCTTCGAAGTAGTACTCGCTCTCTAGGTAAATCCTCTCCGCCCATTTATCCTTCTCCATGGCGATTAAGTATGCCAGGCCCGTCTGATCGTCTGACTCCGGGAAGAACTTGTCCTTGAAAGTTGACCTCAGCGTCTGGCCCCACTTTTCGTAATTGGGGCTCTGTGGGCCCATGCTGGCCCACGCTTCCATGAAGTCCAACGACCACTGGCAGTTCCTGATGAGGAACACGCCGGCGTTGAGGCCCGTCCAGCTCCGCTTCTCGTGTATGAGGTGGGCCCAGCCGTGAACCACGAGATTGTGCTCCCTGTAACGCTCAAGGGGGAGCTTGAACTCCATGTCGGTGAACAGCGCGTCCGAGTCAACCCACCAGATCCACTCGGCCTCCGGGTGGGCCACCATCGCGGCCCGCACCGCTGGGTACTTTGCCCAGTACGCGAACATCTTCGGTTCCAACAGCGCGTTGTTGTAGAAAATGTCGCACCCGTGGAGCCGACAGTAGTCCACTTTGTTTTTAAAGAACCGCAGGAGAAGGTGGTCGCCTGTAGGGTTCCGGCACGGCTTCGGCTGAGAACCGGTCACCATGAAAACCCTTTCTCTCGCTCCGGCGGCGAAGGAAGGGTGGAGTTTCAGCCACTCCTCGCGCTTCTCGTCCCAGTTGCGAACTTTCTTGTCCATGGT
The DNA here is from genome assembly GCF_000004515.6 of Glycine max. Lineage (NCBI taxonomy): Eukaryota > Viridiplantae > Streptophyta > Magnoliopsida > Fabales > Fabaceae > Glycine > Glycine max. The sequence goes on along the minus strand of NC_016088.4, from coordinate 54,034,019 downwards.
GTAACCCATTTGCGGGTCGTCGTAGAATGTTCTGTCGGGTGGGTCGAAGTTGAAATCGGGAGCGATGTGGTGCGAAGCGGCGTCGTTTTTTGAAAGAGATTCGAAGTTGGGGGTGTCGTTAGGGATGGTGGTGGTGAAGGAGGAGAAACCCCAGACGAGGATGAGAGCGGAGAATGCTCCTCCGAGGAAGAGACATCCATCGGAGAGAAATAAAGAGGAGCTTTTGTTTCTGTGGGGCTTCGCCATCATCATGGGAGACTTGTTGTTGTTGTGGTAGTGATTGGAGAGTTCAGATTTAACCATGTTAAGAAGAAAACGTGGAAGCGGTGCTGGCTTTGTTTGCTGGTGTCTTTCGGCCTAAGTGTCGCTCGTCGGATTGCGCAGAATTCTGGCCATTTTTTTTTACAAATTAGAAGAGGTGAGGCTCAAGGCAGAAAGAAAGAGTAACGCATAAACATCTCAAATTGCTGAGATTCTAACGTTGGAAACTCTAGAGGGGCTATCTTGATGCGCATTGTTGTTTATATCAAAGAAGGGACAGCACCATCTACGTTACGAACTGGGGAAAAGAATAAAAACACTTGATTTCGGGCTTTTAGACTTGGGGTTTTATAATAAAAAATTATAATTAAATAACTTATTTTAACATTATTTCCCAGATTGTGTTTTGCTTTATTTAATTTAATGTGAGGCATTTAGTTTGTTATTCTGTCTTTTTTTAATATAAAAAACAATTCAGAAACTTGACTTTCTAATTATTCTTTACTGATGAAACTGTTTCAATATTCAAGCATGGACAGTGATGGATGATGAAAGAAAAGATAGGAAGACCATGTGAAGGGGCAACTTTGAAATCATGTACACTACTAATTTGGCTAAAACGTTGCATGATTTTATCGATAAATGTCGTGATTGAAGCTGCTGACTTGAAAAGAGACTATGGGATTGGAAAGCCATTTTACCCAAGCCAAGTATATATGGCACAGGAAGAAGCTAGAAAGAATTGTGGCACCGACTCATGTAAAATCAGAAAATGCAATTAATAGAAAAATTCTATAACTTGTTTCTTTCTTTATATGCTCAATTAATCTTTCATCATTAATTTGATAGTAGTAACTTAAAATCATTCTTTTGATGAAGAAAGATACTATAAAACTATACTTTTACATTATTTATTTCGCCATATCGCTCTGCTGCTGATATTTCAAAGGGAATTACCGAAGTAGGGTAGACTTACATTTACTTTCTTTCGTTGCAATTCACATGCCTTTCATGCTTTTATAGACGTGTAATGTGACCGACAGTTGGCCCAGCCAAACCCCTTCAAGTTCATTTCAACTTTCCCTGTCCCAGTATTCCTCACTCTCTAACCACCGCACTGTCAAATGTATTCACAAAGAAAAGTGCATAAATTATCTAGTATTATTTTCAATTTTGTACAGTTTTCAATATAATTATCACCTGTAAAGTAATAAAGTATTTTATAAAAAATAAATTCAATAGTATTGGAATTTTTTATTCCATTAATGAATGTGATATAAGATTATAAGATAAATATATTAATTATTTATTATTAATGAGTTTATTTCATGTGATCAAATTAAGTTAGTTTATTTGAGAATTAAATAATATAATATGAATTTAAATGAATAGAAGTGAATTCATTATGGAATAATAAAAATCATATTAGGTTATTGTTGTAAAAAGACTTTCTAATATATCGAATGTTACACATAATTTTTTCATCCCGTCTAAAAAATTATTAAAGTCTCAATAAAAAATAAAAATAATTTTGTTAAGAAAAAATCATAATATTATTATTCGTGATCAAGATGGATAGTCAGAAAGATCTTATAACAAATGTTAAAAAATTATTAGATCAAAAACCAACTACAAATTCATATATTTTATCTAATCCTTAATAATTAAACATTTTATAGATCCTAAAATTTTATATATATTATTCTAGATTATAAACCCATGAATTTTTAATTTTTACATAAAAGAAATAAACATTAGAGATATTCTAACGAATAGAGCAATATTTTGGAATCTATCCTAACTTTTCATAAAGCTGATCCCGTAAACTAATCAAGTTACTCGATAATTTGTGGATCTTTCGGCTCCTCCCTTTTGAAAGCTTCAACAACATAATATAGTGTGATGAAAAGAGAAAAAGACCAGTAAAACGGTGCCAAATTTATCATATACTCAAGTTATGTGATGAGCAAGAATGTTTACTGGTTATGTACCTATACAGCATAAACGTTTTGCTGCACTGCTCCGTATCTTCAACGAGTAAAATAACTAATAAGAATATAAATGATCATCAACGTGAAATTGTTTTCGTCGGTTTTCTCTTTTTGTTTACCATGCAAGTTAGGGGGGAACAAAATTTAAATCTTTTCAGAATTCTGAGTGGGATGAAATCAACTATTAACCTGTGGTCCAAGTATTTCCAATCAATTAATTCATGAATTTCTGCTCTGGGCAAGACTGTTAGTTATTTAATTGACTCCTTACTGTTGAAGAGATTGATCTCTCAAGTCGTCACATGTGTGATTCCAGAGTCAATTGGACTAAAAGATCTAGTTATAAAATTAACCAAGGTGTTCACCACACACTCATCTAAACCAACATGTCGTGTGTCGTAAATAGTTTAAAATACCAAAGAGGTGGCTGAAAGTGATGTTGTGACTCCGGGACCTTAAATTTAAGAGTTAATTAGACTTACGGTTATGTTACGGCCATTGCCGTTTAATGTTGACCGGTTACAGTTGAAACAGTACACTTTCACATGTTGATGCGGTTGCAGCAGGGGAATTTGCAATATAATTTTCACTGCGAGATCAAATTATAAAAGAGATGTAACCAAAAAAATTATGAGAGTTATATTCGGTATAATTTTTTTTGTGATGCTGCAAGTTTATCTTTTGTGATGCCATTAATAACTAGATGCCTCCGGAATTTCGCCAAGACTTAAACTTTTACAAGGCAACAATAATTTTTATACAAAAAGATAGAATCAATGCCAAAAAAAGTTGTGCAGAAAGTGGTAGACTATCCTGGAAAACTAGCAGGAAGAGCAATTCATATATCTGGATGCCGCGATATAACAGATGGACCATAGTCAAGAAATGTCTAATTGCTTACATATATATAGAAACCACTAAATATAAACTTAAGATGCATGTGTATTAATGAATCCACCGCGTTAGGCTTAAAGTGCATAAATACAGATCTTATTGTTGTCGCTTCTCAGTGAGGTCCAAAACAAGTAAACGGTGACGCGGTTGCCTTCAACTTGAGGGAGACTGTGCTGCATTTCAGTAATTGCATTTTTCTTTCCCATTCCTTTTAATGGAAAGAATGTACCTATGTGGTGGCTGAGAGTCAAAATGTTTGACACGTAACAGTTTATAGGCCGACTAAATGACTTTTATGCATAAGTATTGCCTTCATTCAATCATGCACTAATTAAAGTCCCCCTTAAAGCCCTTTTATGCGCTTTTCAAGGACCCATAACAAAATTAACAAATGAGAATATAGGCTAAGGGACAAAATAATTAATGCTTAATCATTAATTGCTTAATAAATTCAATCCTTACCAAAATTACACAAATGAAAATAGGGGGCTTTGTTTAATTTCAAAACACATTTTTCTATAGAAACTGGTAAGAAAATCATCTTATTTTCATTTTATATTTTATTTAGGCTTTCATTCTTGTTAAATGAAAATATATGTTTTAGAAGATAAAGTGTGACTATAGTAATTAATTAGAAAAATAATAAGTAAAATTTTGATAAAATACATTCACATTTATAATTGTCCGCATTAGAGTACCTTACCTACTTAGAAGTTCTAAAGCTAGATTGGACTCCCGAAACCTTAGTGAACCTTACTCATGTGTGACCTAGTGTGGTGGTGATAACCCCACACTTATTTATATTTGGGTTTCCTATTGGTATGCCTAGTTGTCCTCTGTGGTATATGTTTTTACACCATTGTTATGCCTTAGAAGAACATGGAAGACAACATACAAATTAGAAAGACATGTGCTTCTCTGCGTTAAGATAGGCAAAATAAGCTATGAATAATCTTAAAACAAAAATGACACTAGCAAACTAAATATTTTGTAACCAATTTTGTATGAGACATAACTAACATGGGCTAAATATAATGTTTGAAAATCTCCTAAAATAAAAGTATATTCTAAAGAATAAATTGAAAATTAGAGTTTATGTAAAAACTAAATACAAGAACTAGGCAAAATGAAGCTCATAAAATGTTGGCTTAATTATATTTTTAGTCCCAAAATTAAATTTACTTTTTTTAGTCCTTGAATTTCAAGGATTGTTCTTTTTAGTGTCTCTCCATAGTGTGTAAGAAAAAAGGAATTATGGATTCTTAATTTGACATTTTTTACCACTAGAATTTAACTTTGACCTAAATATATTATTGTTGTTGTCTTGGTGAAAACAAGCTTTATGCAAGTAAAAACAAAAGTCCCTCCAAAACGAAAACAAATTTGCTGAGGAATTTAACCTCGACATTATATGAGCCACGTGACTTTGTCCAATATTTACCTATTGAATTATGAAAAAAAAATTGTGATGCACAGTGTTTGTTTCTTTGTTTTAATAAGATTATGGTGTCAATTATGATTGATTATCTTTTATTCGTACATAATAATGGCCCATCAGTGGGCCATGAAGTTGTGGTCCATGTACGTGCCTATACTTGAGACATTTGTTTTCTACTCTCTTATTGTATCTTGTATCTTTTCATAGTCCATCTTGAAATGTAAATTTTTATTTTGAAATAGACTTTTTAAAATATAATGAAAGATGCAAAATACAATAATAGAAATGCAGGATGTAATAGCCTATACTTGAACATCCTATCCAGCCACCAAATCTACTTCTGATGGGCCATCATGGCCCATAGTACCAGTGAAATGTTGACCGAAAAAGAGTCCATCTTTCGATTTACTTTGTGAGGAGCGTAAAGTGCAAATGCATTAATCACCACACAAGGATGAGCATTAAGAAGAAGAAGAAAAACATAGCTGTCGATTCTTAATTGGAGATTTTCATAACAGTTAGGCAAATAAATAAGCAATTTTCCACAGCTTTTGTCCTACATCATTATGTTTCAATTGGATTTTTATTTATTCCTTTCACAAACGGCAGTAAAATTTTGTAAAATCTTTCGCCGCTAGTATATTGCTTACCTGTAGCTTGGAGTAATGCTATGATGATACTTGTAGAGAAAAAAAATATGATAAAATATATTTTTTTATTTAGAAAAAAGGAGACAATTTTGTTGAAGTCAGAAACATTTACAATATTGGTGAAGTTATTTCTATTAGCGAGAACTTTTTTCATATATCATACTCAAATATCAAGTATCATTTTTGGACGAAAAAAAATATGCCTCACTTCAATCAACTAGTAGGTACAGAAAACATAATTTCATCCTCAAACGCCAGTGAAATGTAACCAAACTTGAATGAAAATAATGCCATAACACAACTGGAATTTGTGCCAAAACAAATTAATTGAAAAAACAACTAGAACGCTTCTTTTTTTCTTTTTTGCATTTTTTTAAAAGTTAGAAGTTTATTTTCAATTTCTTTTTAACTGTACTTTTCACCTCCATGTATCAAATTAAGTATAGCAAAATTTAACATAATTTGTATAATTGTTTACATCCAATTTAATAGTTAATGAAGTGGAGCTAAATTTGGATAAAGTCCACATGATTTTTCATTAAAAATAAAAAGTCTAAAAGACACAATTTTGTTGCAGGAATGAGAGGGCAATCCATGGGACTGTAATCTTAAGAACTGAAAAGCCACTTCGGCTTCCAAAATAGTATCCCCACTTCCGGAGCAAATAACACAACTTGAATAGCGCAGGCAGAAGAAAAATGTTTCTAGTATGTCACGGTAGACCAAATGAAATTTTTATTGCTGACTAGTGATTTGTGCTAAGGGTTCTAAGTGTGTACATAATCCCTATGGCTGCAGAAACATCCCCTGCTGGAATCACAAATTCACACCAGTTAGAGGAGTGTATACTAACACATACTAGTTACATAACAGCAGAGTATTCAACCACTGTTTGCTCATAGATGCATATTAAATCAACAACCTTGAAGGTCACGCCACCTGAGATAAACTAACCCTGCCCGATAATGAGCGTATGCCCCCGCCACCACCAATATATGAAACAATTGGTGACTGTGTCCGGCAATGTCAAATTTCCCGGGCATCCATCGTTCTGGAATCCTAGTGGCATAAACCAATGCTCCAATTCCATAGAGAACACCCATCAGAATCTCGTAAGCAGTTGTGTGAAACACTTCTGGCTGGCCCCAGAATAGATAAAGCTTGTGCAGAATAGGTGCTGCACCAGACAAACCCATTCCAAAGAAGAGAGATGCTCGGATGGTGCGGAATTCTGGATTTTGGAACACTGGGAGAAGAGAAAACAAGATGGTTGCGATGCCCAATACAGTGATAAATCCCAAGTATAGGTTACAGAAAAATGGGTCACACATAAAAGAGTAATATACTGGAGGATAGAAAGAGGTAGATATCAGGGCTGCAATTCCAGCATAGTCGAGCCTGAGCATAATGTATGCCATGCGTGCAGAGTGACAAGAGAGGAGATGGCAAATACTGCTAGCTAGCAAGCAAAACATGGCACCCCCTAAAAATGCGAAAAAAGGCCACCTCGTAATTGGTCTAATCATAAGTGGTGCTATTATGTTCGCCAGGTCATCTTTTACACTAAGCTGCACATAATCAACAAAGAAATAAGCAATGTTGCATTGGCTTCCAAAACCTAGTCAATCATCAATATAAACATAGCTGGTAAGAAAAAATGGTGCAGCAAAACTTTCCTATGGAGAAACAAAAGAAACATCGCAACAGGGAGTTTTGGAAGAATTAGCATCTTCAATCCATCATTCAGTATTTTTCCTCTAAAAAGTCTAACTCTAGGATTTTTATTTTTATTTTATGAAATTTCCCCAACCATATGATTAAAAATTGTACTCTGGCATATTGGTTATTAATCATTATTGTGGATACCTATAAAAAGGAATTTATCTTTAAGTAAGCAAAAACATTGTTATACCGTACTGATATATCAACCAGAGAGCTAGTTTAACACCTCACTGCCTCTCCAGCCACAAAGGAAATAAGAGACTTGAAACAAGTATTCAGTTGTAAAGCAATTACCAGAACACATGCATCAGTATGATTGCTACTGGAAAATCTTACTGGCAAACAATTGTACAGATATTCTTTAATATGCCAACTTGAGATTTCATCCCTGAGTCTGTGCAAATCAGGCATGGAAGGGAGACACGTCAAGATTTCTGATTGTAATTTGTGCAGGTCGGCCTTCTTGAGCATGTCAGGAAAATGCTGTAGCGAATTAAGATCTACAACCTTCGGAATTTTCATGGCAGTGTATATGGTCAATGCCAGAAATATGAAGAACCCGATCAAATGCCTTCAAGCAATAACATTTTGTCATTTAATGATTGAGAACAATAAAATTAGGAAGTAAATAAAAAGCATATTTCCTTGATCCAATTAAGCATGGTCAGTTATGCCATTCTAGTGGCATATCCTTACAGAAGAGACAAAGAACGAAAAAAAATATATAAAATCAAAATCTATAAAGCAATAGACATATTATTTAACTCCATCAAATGAGGGACAGGGGACAGACAAGAAAAACGAAACAGATAGAGAAAAGACAGAGATAACTGAAAATTATTCACTTATAGACAACCTTGATCTAAAACTTTTTTTTGAAGGTTTGACAGATTTATTTACATGATATACCCTTCTCAAAACGAAGAGCAAATAAGTGGTTGAATATAAAAGGGACATGATTGATATTTATGGTCTGTGAACCGTTGATCATGGGTTCTGATTGCAAAAGCTGTCTTTCTCCTCACAAGGCTAAGAAGGGTGAGAGCCATGCGCATTAAGCTTCCTTCTTATAAAACAGTCAAAATTGAACTATGCTCTTCCAGTCATAGTCCCTTACTTCATTGATGATCACTAATAGTGCTTATTTGCGCCAGAACCATATCAGAAACCAAAGCTGACTGGTGACTATGACTTGCTGGCTGCACATTCTCCTTATTTGTTCTTCATTTACCTTTATATAAATGTCTAGCTATCACTGTCTGAAAGGTAATTACAACGTAGATACTGTAACCTTTTTCTCTCTTGAGGGAAAATGAACCAGAGTTATAGTAATTATATTCATCCATCTACTTCCTCTCCTATATCACTTCCAGGTTCCACCCTATTTTTTTTCATCTCTCTCATTTCTCATCACATATCTATCTTTCTTTATGTTCTCTCTCTATCTCCCTTTTTCCTTCCACCCATATAATTCATCATTTTCCTATAAAATAATGGATTATTTATATGATGTCGTGATATTATCCAGCAACACAGATCCCCAGAACGAAAACAAAAGCAGAAGCAGCGCATATAGAAAACTAAGAATAAGAAATCCTGTGAATTGAGTTTGAAACTAGAAAATTCCCACTCCCCAGAAAGACAACAAATTGGCGAATAAAACAGTAAACAAGAAGCGCAAGGTGATGAAATGCAAAGGCTTACGTCCAAACGTTGAGGGTTTCGTTGTGGATGGTGAAAGCGCTCAACAAAACCTGCTTGATTGGCCATTCGGATCGATAGTGAGCGAGAATGTACTCGTTGTCTCTCAAATAACCGGGCAAGGAGTGGTACTCCACCAGCTGGTACTTCACCTTCTTCCACAGCCTCCTCCCTTTCCTTTCGTTCTCCATCAAACTCAATTCCTCACCACCCATCCTCTGTGAAATTTAATATTGGAAGAAGAAGAAGGAGGAGGTAGCGATAATTGGAATGGAAGAAAAACAAAAATGTTGCGGGGAAATCTAACGAAGGTGGATGAAGAAATCATAAACGATTAGGAATAGGAAGATTCTTCAACGTGATGCCAAGATGCCAACCAGTAGCGACAGCGTTTCCGGTAAAAATTAAATACTTAATTACCTCCAAAAATATCTTCACATTTTATTATTATTATTATTAAATAAATACTTTTGCCGTTTTTTTGGTTATTTACTTTGTTGATCTAAAACATTTCTCTCTTCCTTTTTTTCACATGCTTCTTTGGTGAGGGAAGGGAAGTGTACACGTTTCACTAATTACTATTGATGATGCTTTTAAAGGACCCCAATAGTTTTTCTTTGGTACATCTCTATCTCTTTTTGGTAAATGGAGTGTACATTTTCTTGGGTACATCGATTCACCAATTATTATTATTAGGGATGTAAGTTAGCTAAGTCGATGAATAATTGAAATTTTGGTTTGATTTGTGGGAAAAGAAATAGGTGATTGGAATTTGACTTTTTTATTTTATGCGTATTTCACTTATTTATCTAAATGAGTTTAATTAAAAGTGTGAGCTTGATTTATTTTAAAAAAATTAAAGTTTGGACCCTTATTTAAATAGTTTATAACTTAATTATTTTTAAATTTGTGAAATTTTTTTAATTTTTTTTTAAAATTTATCAATTTAGTATTTAAAAAATATTTTAATACTAGATAAATTTTTATATCAGTTTAGTACTAGATAATAATGTAACTAGCAAAATACTAGAAAGGATTCTACATATTGAAATATATGTTAAATGATAGTGTAGAATCTCTATACTGTTAAATCTTTTTATGATATATATATATAAACGAGTTATTTGTGAATTATTAATAATTGGTCTTTGCTCATTTAAATAATTTAACTCAAATTAAAGTTTGAGTTTGTTCATTTAATTAAAAAATAAGTTTGATGAAGCATTTGAGAAGTTGAGCTTGAATAACTTGACTTTTTTATACCCTTAATCACAAAGACATAAATGTTGATTCACCTTTCTTTTGGATTAACTTCTACATTCACAAGTTTTGTCTGTACAAAACAAAATTTAAAAATTAGATGAAACAAAAGTATTATCAATTCACTAAGAAATGTGTTAGTAATCCACTTTTCATAAAACATGCTCTACCATTGTTTAGATATTATTAAAAATTATAAATTTATGAGCAAACTAACTTGTTGCCTGTAAACTCAACCCATTAAATAATAAGTGGAATAAAAAAAAAGTGTTCAAAATAATGTGTTGATAGTTTTTTCATTTAGGAATCATTGATAGAAACAATTAATCCAAAGTAACTTTTTATGAATGCTTAGTATTGAATGAAGACACTGTTTTATATTTTGAGATTTTATCAAAATTATAGTTAGCTTACCAAATAAATACGACCGATTTTATTGTTTTCTTTCTATTTTTAAGTATATATTTTTTAATTATGATGGATTATATGACCAGGGAGGCATCACGTTACATTTTTTTTATTCATATAAATCAAAAACAAATAATAAAAACTTTTAATAATTCACATACTATTTAATTAAGTGAAGTAGACTCCCTTAATTAAAATTACATTTACATCAAAGAATTGACATTGGTCCATTTTTTGTTCACAAGAAAACACATCCATTTGTTGCTAATTTTAATTTACCATGTAATATAAGGTGTTTAATTCCAATTTTCAAGCATAGATTTCTACACAAAGAATAGAATATATTAAGGTTAGGTGAGCAACGGACAAAATATAATTAGGTTAGAACTTAGAAGGTTTCTTTTGAGGCCTTGGAAGGAAAAATTAACAATTCAATCCGATCTTAAACAAATTAACTCGGATTGACAAAAAAGAGTATCTAAACCTTATCCAAATCAACCAAACTAAATACTAAACAAATAAAAAAAAACCATTCCACACATGCCACCCCTGCAAATTGAAGTTTTTGCTCGGTTGCTAAATGCCTCAATCCCTCCGTGTAAGTTTTGTCCTTGGATTTTCTTTTCTTTTAATACAGTTTTCAAGTCCAAATTGTACAACGTGATACCATTTTTTTTTTGGAGAAAAATTCCAATCATCTCGTAACACTGTACACAGTCTTTCCTCGCATAACAATTGCTTGAATGCACAATTTTTCTTTATTTTCATTTTCAAGATGAGACTCTCGCTCTTCTTACTATCTCTATTACATACTCCGAAATTTAAAATTTTAAAGCTTGATATTTATCATCCGAATATAAAATTAATCGTATATCTTTTCTTAACAGTTGAACTTTTGAAATTATTAAATGATTATAAGTAGGTGCATGTCTTTTTATTAAGCTTTCCAAGTCAGTGAAGTCACATAAGGAATATTACAAGATCTAAATTTGTGCGCCATTTATGACATACTTTTATTAGATGTGATGGCGGCTGCAAACAACTGAATAAAGTGGGTAGTAGTGTTTATCAAAAAGAAGAAAAATAAAATTGGCTAGTAGTGTATGTGTGTATGGTATGGACTCCTAAATCCTGATCCTAATTCTAATTAATTCGTACCAAATAAGAAATTGTGAAATGTACCGAAAAATCCTAATCAATTTCCGATCAACATCCAGTAGACGGATTAAAATCAACTTTTTTTCTTTACCTTGTTTCCTTTTAACTAAAAAAACGATAAATGATAGATGAGCAATGTTTTTAAACAAAAATATTTTCTATTAAAAATATAATATTTTATTCATATGTAAATGTTTTATAATATTGACTTTTAATAAATATGTTGTGATTTTATTTTTGGTCGAGCCTTAAAAGTACATAATTATTATAATTTTTAAAGAAAACTTTAATATATATATATATATATATATATATATATATATATATATATATATATAAGGAAATGATATACTAATATGTAAGTTTGGATTCCTTAAATAAAGTCTTAAATTTTGAGTTTTGCAGCTAAAAATTAATTGAAAAAGAAAATTCCACTAAATGATCTCAATGTTTGCTGTTAATATTAATTATTGATAAAAATAATAAATAGTTCGTACTAATATAATGATATAAACAAAATTGAGGAAACAATTTTCCAATGTTAGCCATATTTACCATTATATTACTCAATTACATTTTATTAATTCTGTCACAAAAAATCAAATATTAAATAAAAAGTTCCTATTGTATACATCAAATTTGAAAACATTTAAAGTAATATATTTTTTTGAATGAATTTAGATATCTTCTAAATCAAGATAAAGATTAATCTCTTTTATTGAGTCAAGTTAGAGTATATAAATGAGGGGCAATTCTCACTTTTTGAGTTAATTTTTTAGATTGGATTAAATCTAAACTTACATTCTAAAGATTCTAAGATATATTCACTCACCATGTTTTCTACATACCAAGTCCAAGAAGAGCTAGCCTGAGGGAATGTATTGGGCCAAATTAGAGTATATAAGTGAGGGATAACCCTCACTCTCACTCCTTAAGCTAACTTTTGAGATTGAGTTAGGTCTAAACTCAGATTCTAAAGATTCTAAGATGATATCAGAATATATCTAAGATTAATTTAAAGGACCACTCACCATGTTATCCATACACCAAGTCCAAAAGTATTAGGCGTGGACATATTAAAAAAATTCAAATCTCACATTCGCTAAAGATAAAGTTAAGATAAACTATTTAGTGAAGTGAAACTCTCACCTTTTGATCTAGCTTTTGGGGTTGAGTTAAGTCAAAATATCACATTATAAGATTTTTTTACCGGACTAATCTATTAAGATATTAAAATTTGAAACTAAACAACTCCTTTTTTTTAAATAACTTTTTTTTAAGTTAAAAACTGACTTATTTTTTTCTTATTGGTAGTTGTATAAATCCAGGCTCGAATGTGGGCCATCAATTGTCATCCCATAACCAAAAGGCACATGAAGGCTCCTCTTTCAAATCATCCGGTATTATTATTGGCAATTAACTAACTAACAATAAAGAATTATTGCCCGTAATTGAATTTCCCAATTGGAGATACGCCAACATTTTAAAATGAACATGGCTAGCATCGTGTCACGTTAGTGGAATAGTCTCTTGACTCGTCTGTAGATAATTATAAAACGTTTCTGATTTTGCTTTACACTACTCTTTGTAGCGTGTTTTTTCTTTATTCTAATCCCGCGTGCGAAAGTACGAAAATGGATAAAGAAATCAGACATCATTCCATGAAGCATTTGTAAATAAACAAGTACCGATCTAAATATGCAAATCAATTTAAATGACATATTCAGATCAAATAGCGAAAATTAAATATTACGAGCGTATTTCTAGCTATTGCAAATCAAACGTGAAGCGGCGCATACACGAACCTGAAGATAGTTTTGTTCTTCCAGACCCTTACTCACTCTGAATAAATGGTATATTTTTTCTGAATAGAGGAGTGGATTTGGTAATACAAGACTGAGAGCACCCCATCCTATTTATAAAGTCTGTAGCTCAACCAACTTGTTATCAGAACGTGAAATAGAAGTTATCAGGTACGTGATTTGTTATTGAAGGTGGTTGCAAATATGTTACAAAAATATGAGTTGAATGTGAATGAAAAATGAACCATAAATAACAAAATTTCCAAAACAATGTAATGGGAATAAAAAAAATAAAACGTGGAATGTGACCCTGAACGTGGGTCATTTCAATAGCATTGCCCTGATATGGGTTTCCCATCTCTCCCTTGAGAATTACATCAGTGGCTCCTGACAGATACTCAATAGTAGGTTCAAAAGGTGTGACAAGAATGATTATAGTTGGATTTTACCAGATTTAACTTTTGTTTTCCCTGAATCGATTCAGAGTCATTTTTGGACTTATTCGGATATCGGAAGGACAAATGATGAAACTCATACATGAAAAGTTATATGGGATGCAATAATGTTTTGTATATGAAAGAAGAGAGATGGTGTGATATTTAATATGGATTCAGTGGATAGTTTTGTGGTGGTGCAACAAATTAAATTTTTGATTAGGTCATGGTTTTTTGGAGGACCGATCGTGACAATCCAGAACTAAAGATGACTTAACTTTTTTTTTTTTAAATTATAGTCTTACAATAAAACTTTTTTTTTATTCTATGTTGTTTTTATAAATAATTGGAAGTTGATATTTTATTTTATGTCTTTTTTTATTCAAACTAAAACTAAAATGTGTCATGTAATTAAAAAATATCACTCTTTTAGTTTGTTTTCTAATATGTTGGAGTCATAAATTCATATTGAAAAAATATCACTCTTTTAGTTTGTTTTCTAATATGTTGGAGTCATAAATTCATATTGAATAAATGATTAGCTCTGTATATCAACATGTAATTAATCTACAACAATAGACTTAAAGTATTTATTTTTTTAACAGGATAAAACACATACAAATTAAAATTATAAAAGAAAAAAATAAAACTAGTATATTAACAAAGAACACAACATATGTAAGTTTTAATATAAAATGATATTTTGTTAATGATACATGATAATGATGAAGTCATAATTTTTTTATGGGACTAAATATAAAAAATAAATTAAATCATAAATATAATTAATATTTTAAAACATAAAAATTAAAGTTTTAAAAATAAGTCGAGTTTCACGCAAATTTACCCAAACTTAATAAAATTCAATAAAAGTGTAAATAAATTTAAAAAATATAGTATTGTTTTTTTAAATTAAATGTTTCTTACCTCTTGCATGAGATTGAAACTCATCTCCAGTTTCCTCATGTTTTATACGTAGATATTTACGTGTATGTAACTTCTTTAGAGACATAAAAATATCAAACATTAACATAAAATTAAATTATATAAAAAATGATATATCCTTTTTATATTTGTTAAAATTATTTTATTTATTTACTAAAATAAAATATTTGTTTAATAAAATTACGTATCTATTTTTAAATACTTAAATACAATAATATCTTATTTAATATTTGGCTATGGACCATGAAATCTCATAACCAACTCTTTTTATTCCCATAAATATTGAATAACAATGATTTATTTGAATTAAATGTATTTTATTCGAAAAAGAATACTTGTAATTAAAACACAATATTTTTTTTATTTACATTCATGTATTTTGGAAATAACCGCTAAATTAAGTTCTTAGTTAGGTGAAAGAAGCATGACTGCTTTACCAATAATTGAAACGCAACGATGTGTTTCTATCAATGTAATTTTCATTAGAGATGTCCAAATATTGTTATCAACCGGCCTGGGTTTTTGTCTGAAAAGTTCACGTATTCATATGTACAGTGGAATAGCAATATTTCTGCATGTCTCGCGGGTTCATACTAGGGGCATTGTACAGGAAGGTGATCGAGCACCTTATTTTTGGACTTGGGTATATGTATAGTCAGCATTCACATAGATTTGCTGCTAGCAGATTTGTTTTGCGGGGTGGGATGCATATTTTTTGGGTGGGTGTTTTGTTTTCGAGATGGGAAGGTGTTCTGTTCCATTCTTTTGGTGGTTCGGTTGGCAGCCTTGGGTTAATTGGTATTAGATTACTCTGATTGTAATACGTATTAAAACTGTTGCTCCAACTACTATTTAGTGTATTGAGACTTTATAGGTACTACTGGTATCAGTTCAATGAAATTGTTTTTGATGATTAAAAAAAAAACTCAATAGTAGGTTTCTTATTTTGTTTAAATTTCATTTTCTTGTTTTTCATCCTGTAATAAAAAAAAAAACATTGTTTGAGCACATTGCTTTTACTATACTTTGGTGGGTTTTCTATTCCATTTTCAATGGAGTTGTGCGGAATTTGTTTGATTTTTTAAGGAGGGTCCCATAGTCAAATGAATCTTTATTCGCCAGAGTTGTGTTACCGATAGACAAGGGAACATGAAGCCCGAAAGAAAAAGCAACCCACCAAGTATTTGGCAGATTTTGTGTAAAAGGAATGAGCTGTGATGTGCTAGCCTCCAAACAATGAGAATAATTCTGTTAGGTTGTAATTTTGTTAGCAGTAGTGCTTTGCTAATAGTGCCCTAGTTTTTTCTTGTTAGTGCTTGTCGTATTGCTTTTTGTTTTGTCTTGTCTTGTAGCTATGACAACATCTATATATAGCTGTATTGAGGTCATGAATGATAAGCATAAAATTATTATCCTCATATCTTTCTTCTTATTCTTAGGAGGTCCCTTAGTCCTCAAAATAAAAGGAACATTTCTCGTTTTTCTAATAATTTGGTGTTTTCATTGAGCTTCATGGCTGATTCCACGTGCTCCAAATCCAGGACCACCTCGATGACATCATTACTAAACTCACTCCAACTCAACTCATCTTTGCAGGTACCCAAGTCTCCATGGCCTCCAAACTCTATGACCTTATCTTGAAAATAAATACCTTAGAGACCAGCCAACATTCTCCTTCTTCATCCACCATTATTCTGTCTTTAAGAGAGCTTTTGTGTGAAGGAAGATCGCAACAAGTGAGCGTGGAAATGGCAGAGGAGCAAGCTAAATTTAGGAGTCACAATTTAATGACTCAGCAGAAAGAGATCTTCAAAACCAAAGCCCCTGGCAAGGTTTCCATGTACGTTTGCAGAGTCACTACCTACGACTTTAGCCATCTCGGTCACACTTGCGCTATCGTTTCCTTCGATAACCTCTTTGGTGCTGTTCTTCATTATGGCCATGCAGCAGCTCCTAATGGCAATACTTGGGAAGATAAAGACATGGCGTTGTTTGATATGGGAGCTGATTACCATTTCTATGGGTCTGACATTATAAAATTTTGTGCTAGATGCTCATAATGTCATTATATATGCAATGAAACCTAGAAAAAAATTAGGTTTATGTGCACATATTAATAGAAAAAAGTGATCTTGGAGTCATTGAAGAGGGGACACATTTTATTGGGTGATGTTGATGTCATGATGGTCGCACACTTAGGTGTTGCTTTTATGCCACATGGTCTGGGGCATTTCTTGGTATTGACACACATGACCCTAGAGGCTACTTAAAGGGCCTAGAAATAAGAAAGGAACCTGGATTAAAATCTCTGCGGACAATCATAGATCTCCGGGAAGGAATGGTTATCATTGTGAAGCCTGGCTACTACTTCATTGATGCTTTGTTACTTGCTGCAACTATTAACAATCCCATTATCTCTTCCCTTGCGATCTTAGACACTCGTTGGGAAGACTTAAGGCATGGTCCGCGTTTCTGATGGCACTTCATGGAGGATCGGGCTCATTTGAAGGACTCATATCACCTCAAGGACAAGGTGTTTTTGTTTGACCAATGATGACAGGCAAGGGAACATGAGGCTCAAAAGGAAATGCAACCCACCCAAGTATTTGACAGATTTCGTGTGAAATGAATGAGCTATGATCTGCTAGCCTCCAGACAATGAGAATAATTATGTTAGGATATACTTTTGTTAGGAGCAGTGCTTTTGTTGTTAGTGCCCTAGTGTTTTCCCGTTAGTGCTTATCGTATTGCTTTTTGTTTTGCCTTGTCTTGTAGCTGTGACAATATCTATATACAATTGTATTAAGGTCATGAATGATAAGCATAAAATTATCATCCTCTTATCCTTATTCTTATTCTTAGAAGGTCCCTTAGTCCTCGAAATCTAAGGAGCATTTCTCGTTTCCTAACCATTACTTTCAAATTAACAGGTTAGTAATACACATACCTTTTACATTTTATGGATAGTTTTCCGTATTCAAGTTCATACCCATTGAGTAATAATTACCTTGACCACCATAAATATTTTTTACTACAAATACCCATAGAGTTTGAGTAAATAAGTTATTCCTAAACATGAGAACATTATTTCTTAAATATTTTCATGCAGTTTAACTTGTATTATTTAATATTTTATGTGATTGTTGAATAACATGACTAATGTAAACACAATATGCTCTTTATTTCATGGAAATGCATTTCTGTTATGTATCTATGTTATTGGACACTGAAAATGTATTTATGTCAGATCTACCAAGAAATCATCGGTGGAAATACAAAATAATTATGAAAAATCATAACAAAATCATATTTTTATTGAATAAAAAAATTAAACCCCTATAAATATCTTCATTTGCAGGAAATAAAAGAAGTAAGTGGCTCGAAGATGCAAAAAACAAGGTACAATTTAGCTAAAAAAAATGAAAGGAGATATAAATCAAAATGTAGTGTGCGTGATAGGGGGAAAGAAAAGAGAGGGAGGGGTGTAGGTGAGAAGGGGAAGAGAAGAGAGAGAGGGGTGTAGGGAGAGCGAAGGGAGAGTAAGTTATCTTTTCATGATTGTTAGAATCAGGTCAGTTCAATTGATAACTAATGACATATCTAGTCGATTTAAGTCTAAAAAATAATGTGCAATTGAACTGATCACCGACAAAATTGACATTTGGACTGGATATAGCAGTTTGACAAAAATCATGACTTTCTTTTTGTTGATGGATTTTATTTGTTATTGTTAAACTTAAATATTATGATGTATTAGATTTTCTTTAATATATAACTTACTTTTGTTATATGTTATGACTTATGACACTTTTAAGTAAAGTTTAATTTTAATTATTGTAAATTTATGTATATCATGATATTTTTTGTTTAATATATTATATGAAAAATTAAAAAAGAAGTATTTTATTGAAACAACCGGCTCGATGCAGTTCAACCCCTATTGAACCATTGAACAAGTATCTTAATCGGTCCCATTTGGATAACATTAGTTTTTTTCCAAAAGTAAGGGCGAAAATAACATTTTAGTGACCGGGCCCCTGTTTGATTAACAAAATAAAATTGCAGAATTACCCTCATTTTTTGGCGGATTTTGAACGCGCGCCTTTTATTCGTGTCTTTACTTTTGAGTTCCAAAAAACCCTGAAATGGCGATGGCGGGCACTCACACTCGGCAATCTGCTTGGTTTCTTCGCCTGCTCTGTCTATGGGCTTCTGCAGTTCTCGTATTCGCTGATGAACGCTCCTTATGTATGCCTTCTTCTCCTTTCTCCTTAATTTCTTCTTTTTTTTTGGATTCAAATATAGGGTTTGGTTGCGCTTTTTCTCCCTAGAGGGTTTGGTTACACATTTACTTGTTTCTCTTTCGACATTGTTTGTCTGTCGAAGCATAGGACAGGATAGTAAATGATAATACATCCATAACTGATGGGAAACGAAATCGTGGGAAGAAAGATACCCTAAATTCGTTTAAGATATTTAAACTTCGTCTACAAGCCAATAATTCTCATTCTATGTTTCCCTTTCCAATAATGCTATAAAATATAAAAAATGTGGGAGGACTAACCTTAAGATGAAATGAAACATTATAGCCACATAATCACAAGAGTTCATAAGTTATGTAACATAAGGTTAACCATGGAGAAAATTATATTTTCAACATAAGTAACGTTAACCATGGAGAAAATTATATTTTGTGAGCTTGTGATTATCTGGCCATAACATTTCATCTTAAGGTTAGTCCTCCCACATTTTTGATGATTCGCACAAAGTTATGCTGGATGGAATAAAATTTCTTTTATTCTTTCAACATAAAAATCAATATCAATATTCTATGCAAATTGTTTGTTCAAGTAAGGGCACTGGTATATAGTATGAGATTGTGGTTTGGAATTTTGCATTGTTATGTATAACGTAATCTGGTCTCATAATTATGCATGTTGAAATTTCACTTATCGCTCTTCTTATTTCTTTTTCAGGTCTTACTCAAAATTCCACACTGCAGCTATCCCGTGGCTTGCCCGTGGGAAATTCTCCTGCTTCTAAGCCTGGTGCTACTGTGGTTGTCGAAAGAGTTCATATACATGGACTGTCAAGGTTTAGAAACTTGGGGAAATTTGCACATTCCTTTAAAGTGAAGGTGTTGCCACTGCCTACAAACTCAAATGTTCGCCTGCCAAACATAGAGGTTTGTTTCCATAGGTGAGTATTTGCACTAGTGCATGCATCATCTATTATACATGTGTGCGCCATGGTCTATGAGTCTTCCTACCACCTTGCATCTTATTGTGTATTTAATTAATGAATATTTATTTCATTGGTGGGATTGATTCTAGTAATTGTATTAGTGAGTGAACATGATGAACCATCAGTTGTTCTAAGGAGGAACACTGCTTTATACATTTGGTTATGCAAGGGCTATCACTTTTGCTTTATAACTGATTGTCTTGTATCAAACTATAATTTAAAAAATAATCACTGTAATTGGTTTAATACATTTCTATATGTTCTGTTCAGGAATGTGTCTCTTGTAGCTGGGATGTGCCCACATGGGCAGTGGGAGAAAGTTACCAAAGGTTCTTGGGCTCGATCAATGTCTCCTTTTGACCACAAGATCTTAGACATAAGGACTACTGGTTCCACACTGGAAAATTTTGAGGTTTCTGTTGAAGAAGGTAAGTTCTCTTATGTGCATGTTTGTTTCAGCTTATTTTTGTTTGTTTCAAAATCTCTTTTAGGAAGCTGCACACAAAAAAAAAATTAAGACATTCTAATCCAAACATGTATGTTGTATTTTTCATTGATGAGTTACAGTTTCTTGTAGCTCTATTGATCCCATTATAAGTACAGTGACATCAAGCACTAATAATGATTTTCCTCCTCCATTGCAGAATTTTTTGTCTATCGTATCGTATTATTGACATTGGGTATTATTCTGTTGAGCTTGGCGTCCTTTATAAGCCAATCTTTAGCATTTTATTATAGCAGCGCAATGGCAATTGGGATAATTCTTGTCATATTGATTATTCTTTATCAGGTAACATATTTCTGTTCCTTAATTTTCAAATTTGGAATGTTTTACATCCAATCGTATATACTGTTTATGATTAATCTTTTTGTTTGTCATGTAGTCAACCATACCTTCAATTTCAATTCTTCCTCTCAAGAAAACCATTCTTATGCATTGTTTGTAGATCTAATGCAGATTTATGTTTCTGTTCGTTCATCTTGGATGGTCTCAGTGGTATTTTCTCCCTACTCTAGAAAGTTGGATTCCTATCTCCCCATGTAACTGTTGGAGATTACACATTACGTAGTGATATGGCTAGAATAGTGTATACAAGTGGAGGACAACCTTCACTTCTTAAACCGCTTTTGTAGGGATGAGTTAGACACAATGGTTTTAGATCCTAACCTAGTGTCTGTTGTTGGGTTTAGCAAGTCACCTGTTATTGGGCTATTATAGCACCACCCTTAGGTGTCTAATTCATGCTAACTTCACATTTGAGATGTCCAATCCTCTTTGTCTGAGTGCATTGGAGATCACATATTGACTAGTGATATGGCCAAAATAGTGTAATAAGTTGAGACAATCCTTACATCTTGAGGTAGCTTTTTGGGGTTGAGTTAGGCTCTGTCCCAAATTCTAAGAGGAACAATTTTGTGGAACCAAGGGTAAAAAAGCACCTGGGAGTGTTTTTTAATTGCTTAGGAAACTAACATTCTCAACTTAATATTCCTGGGAAACTAAACATTC
This sequence comes from Glycine max, assembly GCF_000004515.6. Taxonomy (NCBI): domain Eukaryota; kingdom Viridiplantae; phylum Streptophyta; class Magnoliopsida; order Fabales; family Fabaceae; genus Glycine; species Glycine max. Next base: position 54,012,601 of record NC_016088.4, on the reverse strand, counting down.
GCCCCCTATTAAACACCCCCTTAATGAAGGTAGATTGGGAGGAATATTTTGTTGAGTATCAAGTAAAAGAAAAGAGTAGAACAAGTGAGGTTTGTACCTATCTAATTAATAATTTGATGTCTCAATTTGAAAGTAATTTTTGTATTAGATATCTGTGGAAAATTTTTTGTTGACATTAACATGGTATCTGCCTCTTATGATTGACAGGGAATGAAACTTCTTCCAACTGGTCGCAAGAGTTCCCTTGCTATATTTTTATATTCAACTGCTGTAAGTGCCACCCCAATGCACTTCTTTACACTTTTATGCTAGTAATGTGGATCATATTCATAATTTCAACCATATTTTAAATCAGGTTGGTTTTGGGACTTTTCTCCTCCGTTACATTCCTGGTCTAGTTCGTTCTGTACTCACAGAGTTAGGAATTGATGAAGACATGTATAATCCTGTATGTAAGTCACCTATATGTTTTCCACTAATTTGCTTAGACATCAGGCTGCTGATTAAAAAATAATTTCACTTATTCACATGTATTCTGAATAATGGTTGTGTTGGTTGGGCTTATTTATTTTGTTGTAAATTTGACTGATTAGCTATCAGATAATGCATGGCCTAAAAAAAGGTCCACAAAAAGCAACCATGCAGGGTTTTCAGTTTCTGCATTTTTGTTAGTTCATCCCAAAACGTAAAGTTGTTGAAAAATGAAAACTTAGTTCCACTTGGGATGGATTTCAGTTTTAAGTAAAGAAAATTTGAAAAATAAACCCAGTTTCAGTTTTGAGTTTCAAGACACTTTGGATAGTGTATACAATGATTATGAGGGGAATAAATATATTATTGTCTGCAATATAAGTTGGATCTGTCTTGAATAAAAAAATTAGATTGTTAAAATGAACTTTAACTTTGGGATATTCAGCTATCGAACAGCTTCAACTTTAGAGTTGATCCCATTGTACATAATGAATAATTTTCTTTCTAGCAATTATCCATTAAATTGTAATTGCTTTTCTGGTTACTACTGTATTCATTACTTATTACTTATTAGTCATTATTTTTGCCTTTTCTTATCTATCTTATGTATGTATGTTTGTCCTGTGTACAAATATGTTAGAATGCTTAACTTTTGCAATGTCAACTGCAGTTGGCAATATTTCTGCTGACTTTTGTTGCAATAGCTGGAGCCTGGTTGGGGTTCTGGGTGGTCCACAAGCTTGTCTTGACCGAAGATGGATCAGTGGACATAAGCACAGCTCAATTTGTTGCATGGGCTATAAGGATTTTGGCTGCCATTATGATTCTTCAGGTTTTTTTTTATTAATTTTATTTATGTCCACCTTGTTTCTGTTATGTTGTTGATGCTTAAGATAGGTGCATGATTGTAAATTTGATAAGATGTTTCTAGAGTTCTATGGATCCTCTGTTGGGAACGTTGGCATTATTATGTGGATCACTTGTCTCCTTATTGAAGAAAATGCATAGGTTGAGATTCCTTCGTCATTTACGCAGGTTGGTCCACTTCCTTGAATTTTAGAACTTATTAGTTTTCAATAATAAAGATTTCAATTGTTAGTGGTAAAGTAATGGGCGGGTTTTTTTAAACTTAAAAAAAAGCAACTTTGGGCTAAGCGTTTTTTATATAAGTGCTTTTTTATGAAGCAGATAGGATTTGCTTCTTAAAAAAAGCGTAAAACTGTATTTTATATAAAAAAGCACTTATTTTTTTTAAAAATAAGCTTAAACAAACTAGCCCAATATCAAATTGGTTGATGGCAATTCAACCATTATGGGTGCATTTTGGGTAACTTAACTAAGCACTTATTGAATATTCAAATAAGTGTTTATGGTGTAAACACTTGTGTATAAGTTGTTTTTATAATTGAAGAAGGTTAAACTATTTTTATGTAAGTTGTGAGTTATTTTCATACGTTATCCTAATGAGTTTATTGAAATAAGTTATAAACAACTTGTGGTCTTATCATAAGTTATTTTCATAAGGTCTCCCAAACATTTACATGAATGCTTATGTCATAAGCTTTAATAAGGTGTAAAATACTTCTAAATGCACCTAAATAATATCTTTCAGTTGCCAATTTGGGAAATTTTTATATCTTGTCAAGGCATAAAACCTTCATACTCCATTTGTGACCCCTGTAGCTGAAACATGTTTGTGTTATAAATTTTTAGAATGAGAAAGGTCTAATAGAGTAGAAATAAGGCAGACAATATACTGTGAGTCTGTGACAGAAGACAAAAGAGAGAAGAAAGAGGGTAACATGTATTGTGATAGAAGAAAAACATACGATAATGAGGAAATGCTTAGAAAATAATGAAGAACGAGATGGCCTCACTTGAGGCATGTGTGCTGTGACAAACAGGTTTAGGGCTTTACTTTTTAGACTGTCAGATTCTGAGTTTTAATTTAACAGATGCATAACATCTACTGTGAGGGAGGTCAATAACTAGAGGGGGATGTATGGGACATTTCAAAATATTTGAGGGGTACCGAGTGCAATTTTCCCTTTCTAAAATTGTGTTGTTTTTTTTAATCTTCAATAGTGTTGAAAATTCTGCCAATAGAAACTATGTTTGTAGATTGTTTTGGGGGTTTACTGGTTTTTTTTATCCATAAGCTATTATGGCACTTTTTGATCGTGAGAGTTTCCTCTTATAACTATTAGTCCAATAATAATGTCCTTTTATTTTTAGTTTGTATTTATTGTGGAAGATTTTTGCAGGCGTTTGTTTAAATCACCCAAGAAAAACAGGAGATTCCAGGTTCCTGATTCATCACCTTTTGATGATTCTCATGATGAACTTATGTACAAGATGCAAAGTAAAGAGGACTCCCCACTTTTTCAGACACAACTGAGAGGCCCCCCTACCTTGTCTCCTTGCAAATCTCCTGCAACAGGTTTGCTCCCTCTCGCGTATCCTTTTACTGTGGAAGTGTCAACATCTTTTTTTCTACTGATTGATGAGTGTAGAAAAGGAAAGCATTGAGATAAGTGGTGCTTAACATGCTAAACTGGTAATTATCAGGTTTCACTAGGACACCGCCAAAATCACAGGAGGCATTATACCCGTCCATCATACACAACACACCGGAGAGAAAAAAATATTCAGCTGCAGAATGGGATGCGTTCACAAAGAAGTCCACTGAAAAAGCCTTGGAAGAACTTGTTACATCCCCTGATTTTGGTAAATGGCTGTCCACCAATGCTGATAGGATAAGTGTAACCCCCAACTCTAGAACTGATCGACGGCATGGGTGGATGTTGTGGTCTTGAAGCACCCCTTAACGTTCTTCACAATCATGACAGCTTGATCGAAGTAGGTGAGAAAATCCTACAGGGCTTCTTGCCAGTTGGTCTACAGAAGGTTCAAACAGAAGCGCAATGTAGATTAGAGAAATTTAATTAGTGTAAATTTGTTTGTGATAAGTAATGTTTTCTAGGGTGTACTGTAGATATTCATTCCCTGCGCCGGTGGTTCTCAGTTCTTGACAACTGGGAAGGGTCGGGGAAATGTTTTAATTTGTATCCGAGCATCCAACGCTGACAAGAGGTGGTTTAACCGGTGCATGACCATGATGTAGTCTTAATGTTGAAGTCTTTAATTTTTATTTATTTTTGTTAAACTTTGGTTCTGTCGCTTAGTATATCTAGCGTTGTTTTGGTAGTTTACTGTTTTGTTTCTCACATGCACTTTTTGGTTTTTAACATCATTTCTTAGGCCAGTTGGTTCAATCTGGCACTGTCAAATTTTAGATTTCATAGTCCTTCAGGTTTTGATAAAGCCCGATAACAAATTACATTATTTTGTTCGATCCAATAATATACTTGTTAGTGTAATATATTTAGAGATCTCAATACTAAAAACACTTCCTTTAATACCTATTATTTATTTATTTTTATCTCTTTTCAATACCAATTATTTATTTTCTCGTAAACAATAATTTATTGAAATTACAGTTTTGTTACAACTTTTAATCCACACTTGTACCAGCGGGAGTTGAGTCTAGCGAAAGGAGTCGGTATCTTATAATATGATAAATTAATGTTCAAAATTTCACTAAAGAGATGTTCATATTTAATGTTCAAACGTTCGTACCTAAAAAATAATTACCTCCAAGGGAAAAGAACTGCGTAAATAAAATAGAATCTAGGCTAGAGAGCATAATTGTTTCCGTCATGTTTTTGGATCAACGATGGAGAGCAGTGGCAACAGGGTTGTACTAATTTTTTGGCAGTTAGTTATTTGTTATTTGAATCTTAGGAAAGCGACAGTGACATCTAATAGTCCAATGGTTATGGTAGGTTGTGTTAAAATCGGACGAGGTCGTAATTTTAAATAAAATACTTAATTCATTGTAGGTAAATTTCATAATTAAATTAACAGCCAGACAATTTTATATCAATCCAAACTCACGTGAACTAATCAGTGTGTTATTTGAACAAGGACCTTTAATATTTTTCTTTAATTTTTTTTTATAAATTTTATTATTATTTTATATTATCATGTCTGTGTTATTTTTACAGCATTATCCAAGTGTTGTAATGATTTTGGTTATATTTTTAACTGCATTAACATTTAAAGCACATCATCTTATTTTTTAAATAATCATTTATTTTTGTTGTTTTTAAAGAAAACTTTTAAAAAGAGAAAATCATAATTTTCACGCAAGTAATTCAAACACCAACCCTGCTATTATCATTGTGTTCTCTCACATCTGCCCCAACGCTTGAGGTCATGTCATGAGGCGTGACACTACGCCACTATCTCATCTTAAGTGGCCCTCGTAACTTTAGGATATATATATATTTGAGACATGTTAGTTTTTTAAACATATTTGAGAAATGTTTGGCAGTACTCAATTTTTGTATATTTTATAAAAAATAGTATGAGATAAGACAAATAATGTAATTTGAAAAATATTAAAAAATAATATTATGAAAATGTTATATACATATAATATAACTCGATGTTTTTGTTTGATTCTTATACATAACTACAATAGCTTTTAAATTTACTTTGAGCTTATTAGAATTAAAATTATAAATAAAAAGTAGTGGAAAAGTTGTAATTGCACACCCTATTATCATTTTTACACCTTAAGGGAATCTTCCGTAATTATATTTTGTATAAAACTGTTACGAAGATTATAAAAAGTAATAAAAAATAAAGACGTGTAACATAAATAGTAGGATTTAGTTAACAAAAATTATTAAATTGAAATATAGAAATTAGTTGAAGGTTTAAAATAATAAAATCGATGACATTATATAAAATATAATTTATTGACTCGGGAACCTATTGTTAAAAACCGAAAAGTCAGCATCAGATATCCAGTATTGTGATGCTGGTGCACAAAAGAAAACACAGACCAGCCTACTGAGCAAGGTGTGTCCCTTCGAGGCTTTTATTCTTTAGTGATTTTTATAATAAAAAAACTTATTTACAATTTGAGTCCCTTCGAGGCTTTTATTCTTTAGTGATTTTTATAATAAAAAAACTTATACTGAGCAAGGTGTGTCCCTTCGAGGCTTTTATTCTTTAGTGATTTTTAAAATAAAAAAACTTATTTACAATTTGAGTCCCTTCGAGGCTTTTATTCTTTAGTGATTTTTATAATAAAAAAACTTATACTGAGCAAGGTGTGTCCCTTCGAGGCTTTTATTCTTTAGTGATTTTTATAATAAAAAAACTTATTTACAATTTGAGTCCCTGAAATCGGGAATCCTATTTTTTGTCCTCTAAATTTAAATATTTTTTTAGTCTTTAAATTTTGAAAATTTATTCCATTTAGTTATTCTCATGAGTGTACGCTAAATGAAAAATAATACAACTTTTAATGATTTTAAAATTCAATTTTCTGTTTGATGAACACTCATAATAAAGACTAAAAAAAATAATTTTTAAAATTGAAAGATAAAAAACAAATTTAAATTTAAAAGACTAAAAAAACATCATCTCCTTAGTTGAGTGATTAAAATAATAATTAAGCAAAAACTTGTATTTTATTTTTTAAACAAGGCAAAAGACTAATCACTTAAAGTACTGGGATTCATTTATAAAATTAATTTCTATTAATCATGTCATGGATGCTTTAATTTGTATAAATAACGGCTACCTATTGTTATTCTCACACACACAATATTGTTAAAGGATTATTGAATGATTGATGGTCCCTGACACGGAAGATACACGGGAGAAGGATTTGATCCTCTGCAGTTTGTAGAGGAACTGCAGGAGTTTTATCCATCCAATTTATTCTTTTAATATTTTTTTTATTTATTTATAGAAATTAAAAATAATATTAAAACATTATAATAATTCAATATTTTTTATTTAATCAGCAGAGTTTTAGCCATTGATATTCTACTAGTATTACATACTGTAATAGACTAAACGGAACCACTATTTAAAATTAAATTTAATAATTTTTATGGCTAGGATTACAAATGCACACTGCTCAAAAGAAACTGTAGACGATCGGATCCTATGGGAAACTTTTGCACGTTACTGTTTTCCCCAAATCAAACACGCAGTGTGATGTAGACATGTTTCACTCAACTTCAACTTCAACTTCAACTTCCTACGCATAAAATAGTAAATGAGAATTTAAATATAAATATCAACACCAGACTTTTTTTCTTAAATTTGTTTTTCTTTTTTATAACTCTTTTACGTTGTTTCTCATTTTTATGGGACGTTATTTTTAATATTAATTATTTTTAGGAAGACATTATAAAATTGTTGTTTAGGTTATTTAAAAAAATAATAATTTTATAAAATTAATCTTACATCATTATTAATTTATGGATAAATAATTATTTTCGTCCATGAATATGTAGAGTGTCGATAAATTTATTTTTGAAAGATGAAAATTTAAATTTTAGTCTCAAAAAGTGAAAAAAAAATTGATAAATTTATCTGTCATCATTAATGAAATAACTTACGTGACATAAAAAGACAAAAATATCACAAAAATAATTGTTAAGATGACGACTGAATAGATTAGACTAAATATCAAGAAGTTAACATTGAATCAAAGTATCACTAAGTTACCATTGAATCAAAATATCAACAAGTTTTCATTGGACTAAAATGTTTGTAATTGTTTTTGACCAAAATGTCAATACTATTCAATTGAATCAAAACGTGAGTAAGTTATCATTAGATTAAAATGTTATTAATTTTCTTTGAACCAAAATGTTAGTATGTTTTTATTAGACTAATTTGTCAAATTCCAAAATTTATTTCATTTAAGAATAAAATATAATGTAATCTGATTAGTCCAATGATAACTTAGTGACATTTTGATCTAATTTATTTAGCAACCATGTTAATAATCATTTTTGTGATATTTTCATCTTTTTATGTCACGTAAACTCTTTGTTAATGATGCGGATGAAAATTAACGAATAAATCAATTTATCATATATTTTTTTTCTTTTGAGGATTAAAATTTATAGATTTTATTTTCTCTCATTAATATTACTCCTTTCCTTCCTTGATTAATTCATTTATAAAATCCCGGCCTTATTTAGTTTCTAAAACTCTAAATGTGCATGCTCTGTGTGAGTTAGCAAAAAGGAGAATCCCTCTCCTCTCGATCTAGCTTGTTGAGGAAGCACATGGCTGGTAGTAGTTCACAGCCAGTGATATGTCCGCGAAGCCAGGGACAAACTTGGCTTTCCCATGGCCCCACTTCCAATTACCACTCCTTCAATCATCTTGTTTCAAGAGGAGGAATTGGAAGGCTCAGTCGTTGTTGTTGTACTTTCAATTTCAGGTTAAGAAAGAGCAAAACGGCTGCGTTTTCGGTCATGAGAAACTTTGGCGTGACGACGGAGGAAGACCATGAGTTCGTGAAGGCTCTCAGGGAATCCCAACCTTACGTTTCGGTCCACAGGGGCAGACTATTCGTTCTGCTCATATCCGCTGAACTTGTTGCTAGTCCTTACTTCAATCCCATTCTCAAGGTTACCACTTACCACCTCTCTCTCTCTCTACAAGCTTTTTTCTTTTTTACATAAGCAAATAACAACACATGCACAATGGCAGATCAGGTTTTCATTCCAATTCACCTAATTAAATATATTACCAACTTTTAACGGTCCTAATCAGTTCACTCCTTCTCAAATTCATGCTGGGTGGCAGAATTTGTTCCTTCTCAAACTACACCTCTCTCTCACTCATGCCGACTCATGTCCGACCAAAAAATAAGCAATGAGACCTGTTTGACTTGAAATATAAAAACAAATAACTAGTTTTCAATTTTGAAATTATTCGCTTCATTGCTTTATAAAGGATTTTTTTTTTGAGAAAAACAAAAATAAGATATTGCTGTTTCTGCTAAAGAAAAAAAAAACAATTACTTCAACTAAAAAATGAAACTAGCCTTGGCTTTATTCACCGGAGTTTTTTGCTACAGAGATGATAAACAGGTGTAACTTTTTTTTTTTATGTAGGAACCACGTGTCACTCTTGGTTTCACATGTTCAAGTTACGTGTCTTTAAGGCTTGTAGCCAAAAATAAAATAAAAAGGTGTAAATAAGAATCTTGATGAATAAAAAGGTGAAAGAATAACGAATAATCGTCGGATCAGGGTTCTCTACAGTTGCACAAAATCTAGACCATAAAAAAAATATACTTTTCACATAAAGAATATATTTAAAACTACATGCATCCGTTTGATGAAACTGCACCACCGAACAGTTCTTTTCTAAACTGTAGGTGAACTTAATCCATGATGGCCAGTGGCATTTTGATCCTCTGAGTTTTTATTGGAACTGCACGAATCTTATCCATCCAGTTTATTTTATTATTATGTTTAAAATCAATTTTTACGGTTAGATTTACAATTGTACACTGTACGGTTTCAAAAGAAATGGTAGACGATCCTGATACTGGTCACGGGTCAGTGACCTCTCCTTTTTTTTTCTCCCATTATTGCTGTCAGAAATGACGTGACTTTACATCTTGTCAAAATGAGAAAATATCAAAAAAATAAATTAACGAAAAAATTGAACCAAAAAAAACTTTTTTTTTCACAGTTAATGTCTATACTTATTAATTAAATAGAAATTTTCCTATCCAAAATATTCTACTGTTAGAACTGAATCCACATAAATTAGTTGTTATTTGTTAAAACTTAAAACATGTACCAGTCAATTAAATTTTAATCATGAAGATTTATGTTTAATATTTGTAAAATATATTTTTCCAACATTCACTGTTGTTTAAACAGAAAATAAGAAGAAATATGATATAATAAAAAACTTCAATTTTTTAATTATTTACGAAGTTTTTAAATACTTTCTTTTTCACTAATTTACGAAGTTTTTACAAGGATGCATATGCAGAATTTAATCAGAATGATTGATCAACATCGAATTAAAATACGTAGGACATGATAGCATAAATGTGGAGAAAGGATATTCGACCGGTATAGTTTTATGTAGAAAACTAAGGTATTTTTTATGGAGGTATTTTTTAAACTTTATCCTTACGTTTTAATGTTTTTATTAAATGAAAATATCAATTAAAGGAAAAAAAAACTACGGTATTTATTAGGTGATACATATACTGACTCTTGAACACGTGATTTTCGACCTTACTTGTTTATATTTATATTTTCATATTTAGAACTTAATATAAAAATAAAATAATGGAATGCTAGCATGGTTTGAATTTCATTCATAGTCGTAAAACATAGGAATAAACAAAAATTTCCCCATACAGCCATGAACTAGGCAAACAAATTTCTGGGCGTGGCGGCTAAAGTTTGTGAGTGGTCTCTGCCACCAACCCCGCACTGTGTGGGATCTTCAATGGCACCTTCCTTATGTCTATCCCTTCCAAACACTTCCACCTTCTCTGATTTCAACAAGCTACACTGTTTCTGTTTCCACCCAAAAAAACCGAACCGGCAATTTATGTCTGGTTGGGTCCCAGAAGCTCGGCCCGTGGCGGCCCATTTGGGTTACCGAAAGAAGCTTAATGCGTTGAGCCAAGATGGAGAGAGCTACCACGGGACGATGGAGGATAAGCAATTCGTGCGTTCGTTTCGCGAGGCCTGGCCTTACTTGTGGGCCTATCGTGGTAGCACCTTTGTTATCATTATTTCCGGTGAAATTGTTTCTGGTCCTTTCTTGGATCCCATTCTCAAGGCACGCACGTCTTTCATATTTTAACTTCACAATTTGCATGATTGCTTCCGATTATTATCTTTGATAGTACATTACTTAGCTATGGTTATGCAGTACTATGCATTATAACTTGTTTTCTAATTCTGAGGACTGCAGGATATAGCTTTCCTTAATCACCTAGGTATCCGCTTTGTTCTTGTTCCGGGGACACATGTGCAGATAGACAAGCTTCTGAATGAGAGAGGTTCGTCACACTGTTTGCTTACTTAATTTTATTCCACCTGTGAAGACTATGGTTTTCAGCTGGGTCTGATATTAAACTGAGTTTGAAATAAAAGTAAAGGGAAGGTTGTTTCTGCAAATTCAGTATGCAAAATGAAGTTCATTCAAACTTATTTTGCAAACGCAGTCATGCACAATGAGTATTAATTTTTTACCTTGTAAAGTCTGATCTTGTTATCGTGTTTGACCTTGTTATTGTGTTTGTAGGGTGCCAGCCTAAGTATGTTGGTAGATATAGGATAACTGATGATGAATCTCTGGAAGCTGCGATGGAAGCAGCTGGAGGCATAAGATTGATGATAGAAGCAAAACTTTCTCCTGGACCTTCTATATGCAATATTCGTCGACATGGTGACAATAGTCGATGGCACGAAGTTGGTGTCAGTGTTGCCAGTGGTAACTTTCTTGCAGCCAAGGTTTGAATTTCGTGATCGTTCATTGCTATACAGTGACTAGGTCTTGTGAAATTGTCCCTCCCTTTACGTTTTTATCACCATGTTAGAGCATCTTGTTATTTTTATGTTTGGCAGAGAAGAGGGGTGGTCAATGGAATTGATTTTGGGTCAACTGGGGAAGTTAAAAAAGTAGACGTATCTCGCATGCGTGAGAGACTTGATGGTGGTTGTGTAGTTATATTAACCAACTTGGGCTACTCCAGCTCTGGAGAAGTATTAAATTGCAAGTATGCTTTGTAGCTTTATTCTGATGATTGCTCTCTACAACATAGTTTAACTGATTGCATGCTGACATACATGCCTGTTGTCTTGATGATTATTCAGTGAATCAGTCCCATATTAAGTATCCGAATTCCACCTAAAAATATGTACTTTTTCTAGGTTATTTTTTAAGAATTAGATTTGTAAAAGCAGCCTCATGAGCATTTTGATAGAAGTAAAAGCACAAAAGTAAATTGGTTGCTTAGGGAAAGAATAAAAGGAGTTTAATAGAAGGTTTTGTCATGTGAAATGTGGAGGAGCAAATACAGAGAAATTAGTGGTACAGACTTTTCAGTGGAGTTTGTGAATCAGAATACTAGTGTTACCAATGGGTTCCCCCCCCCTCCCTACTGTATTTTACTGTGTACTACCTTGAATATGATCTAATCTTCCAATAGAAAAAATAATAGTAATAAACAAATGGACAGCATAAACCATATGTGCATCACCTGCTTCTCTTGTTTGCTTGAACAGACACACGAGAGTCTGACAAATGCTTGAATCCTGGATATTCATAAATTTTATTTTATTTTTCTCCAGCACTTATGAAGTTGCCACAGCTTGTGCCTTGGCTATAGGGGCAGACAAATTAATATGCCTTATAGATGGTCCAATACTTGATGAGAGTGGACGCTTAATTCGTTTCTTGCCACTTCAAGAAGCAGACATGCTAATTCGTAAACGGGCTGAGCAAAGTGAAGCAGCTGCTAACTATGTGAAAGCTGTTGACGAAGAAGGTTTCAACTCTCTTGAGTATAACAATTTTAATGGAGCAGTCAAATCACCACCTATTGGACGTTTTACAGAATGGCATAATGCAACCTTCCATAATGGTGTTGGTTTTGAGAGTGGAAATGGCTTAGGGTCTGGTGAGCAAGGTTTTGCTATTGGAGGTCAAGAACGGCTAAGTCGAATGAATGGTTACCTGTCAGAATTGGCTGCTGCAGCTTTTGTTTGCAGAGTGAGTCCATGGTTTACCTTTATTTTTCATGACAAGTGTTTTAGTTGTGCCTTGTGCTTATTTTAAGTCTATATTGGCATACGAGCAATTGAGAGAACAAAAGCATTTTTCAAATCATGTCCAGACCAGGAGTATACATACGGTGTACATTTGTTTTTGCTACTATAAAATGTAGGGAAGGATTTTAGAGCTTTGACTCTCTTAAAAATATTGCTACTGTAAAGTGGTTGGTCTATAGAGACATTCAAAATTCTTTGAGAAGTTGCTGGTTGAAAACTTGAAATAGTGAATATGCTTGAAAATTTCAGTTGATGCATGTTTGAGTATGTTGCTAATAATGCCAATTGCCATTTGTCAGGGTGGTGTTCAAAGAGTTCACTTGCTGGATGGAACTATTAGTGGAGTTTTGTTGTTGGAATTGTTTAAAAGAGATGGGATGGGAACGATGGTGGCTAGGTAAGAAACCTTTGCAGAACCCTCTGGATTAAGTTTTTTTATGATTGTGAATTTTGTGCAAGGGTTACTATTTGGTTAGAGAAATAGGTGGTAAGGTTTGGGGCTATGACACTGTCCAACTATTTAAGTATAGATTAGTGGGCATCCTAGTGGATTTCCTGCTGGTGGCACCATACAGGTCACATATGTGAGATTTAGATTTATTTGCAACTCCTCATGGCTAGCTCATAGCTGATTAATGCATGGCTGTTTGTTGAGATTCTGATTGCAGAAGGCTGAAAATATGTGGGTTGGACCTGAGGCATTCTCCCTTTTTCCCTTTTATGAAACCATTGGTTACAAAATGATGGAAGGATTAGTTGAAATAACTTAGTGTTAAACACATGTTATAACTAGTTGCAACTTGATATATTTCTAAGTAGACATATTATACCACTACAAAATTCAATTAATACTAAAATCTATGATATACATGGGCTTCCTACACACCTAGCAATATACTATCTGCAGCATATGGTTCATGATGGTATTATACTCAATAAAGTTTTTCCCCCCCTTTCCGTTTATTTCATTTTCTTAACTGTCAATGAAATTTTTGCAGTGACCTTTATGAAGGCACTCGGACAGCAGGGGTAAAAGATATTTCTGGAATAAAACAACTTATTCAGCCTTTGGAGGCATCTGGCATATTGGTTAAGCGGACTGATGAAGAGGTTTGCTTAGCTATATCTTTTCGTGTGTTGTAGATACTTTGGCTTACATGACCATGGTAATTTATCAATATATCTAAATATTTTAACCATTCTCTGTTTATAGCTGTTAAAAACATTGGATTCGTTCATTGTTGTGGAAAGAGAAGGTCACATAATTGCTTGTGCTGCCCTTTTTCCTCACTTTGAGGAGAAGTGCGGAGAGGTTGCTTGTATTGCAGTATCTCCTGATTGCCGTGGCCAAGGACAGGGTGACAAATTGCTTGGTATGCTATTGCTTTTGTGCTTGATGATTCTTGTACTTGATGGGTAGTGATTGACTAATAATTTGTGGAAAGCCATGGATAGTTTTCGATGTTTATGCAGACCCATTTGATGTTAAACAACTTTAAACCTTGAGTTAGTAGAAATGTAAAGTCCATATTACGTATGCCTAAATTATGATCAAGACTTCAATCATTATTATTTTATATTAACAGTTTGGCCTAAATATATCAGAATAAATGTATTATTTGTAGTAATAACTATATCTGTTGAACTCTTAACACGAACATTTTTTTTTTAAAATTTAAAGTGTTAGAAAGTTTAACCATGTCTTTACGTGTCAAGTTGATGTGGTGTGTAGGCTTCAGTTTTTGATGTTATTGAGCAGCTCTGTAGCTGTATGATTTTAATTATTGAATGCTGTTGCTCTGCAATCCTGCTTGCCACATGTTTTCACAATATTTATTTAATTATTATATAATATATGCAGATTATATGGAGAAGAAAGCATCATCTCTTGGATTGAATATGCTTTTCCTTCTTACAACACGTACAGCAGATTGGTAAGTAACTTCCCTAATGCGTGTCATGTAAGCCTTGTCCACAATCAGTGCCATTTTTCACTATTAGTTACCGCATACTCACTCATTCTTGGACACAGATTATGGTTTTGGCAATTTAATGTTTAGCATGTCTTTGCATGTTTCTTCTTCCATTTCTAAAAAACTCTCTTTGTTGACAAAAATGTACCTTCAAGTGTAGTGGAATTGTTAAGCTGGTACGTTAATATGCATGGAATTCCTGAAAGAATTAGTTGCCAATTGTGATGCATACAAATTATGGCCTACATTTTAGTGCTCTGTTATGTTCATGGCTGCATTTCTAAACAAAAAGAACTCCCAACTTTTTGACAGGTTTGTAAGGCGTGGATTTTCGGAATGTTCAATTGATTATCTTCCTGAAAAGAAAAGGAGAATGATCAATCTTTCCCGCAATTCTAAGTATTATATGAAGAAGCTTCTGCCAAATATTAGTGGAATTACTGTTGGTGTAAAATCTGCTTCAAGTTAGTACTATTTTATGTTGTTTCCACCTACCAGGAATGGAGGGTGATTGGAAGCAATATTATGAGGCACTTCTATAGATAATTACTTCGTAACAGTATGGCCTCTAGAATTATTACTATCTCTGGCAGGTCTTCCACGTGTAAGCATTAAGTTTCTAACTTTCTACTGTTAATATATTGTTAGTATTTAATTTCCTCATTTATGGGTTATGCCCTCTCTGATTTTACCCCAATTCAAATAATTAAGCAATATACTTTGTAATACTGGTTAAAATCTATTAAAAACTATAAAGTTACAAGTTTATTAAAAACTATAAAACTACAAGTGAGGTTGATTAGCTAAAGAATGCGATTCACACAATTGTGCTTTCCAATTTGTAGGATAATTTATGAAAACAACTCACGACACTTTGATTTTGATTCTCGAATATTTTTTTTTTTTTATCTAAAAGAGAATAATATTTTTGTTTTACCTTAAAATAAAACTTTCATTTCTTTTTGCCATATTCTTTTTCCATCATTCGTTTTCTCTCTCGAACAAAATAATTTTTGAAAAATGTTTTCAAAATTTTTAAATGTTAACTAAACGTGTTTTTCATAATATTCATAGAACAAAAACGCCTAAGAGTATGAACACGAAATTTGTATCTTGTATTGTATAAAATAAAATGTTGATGTGGATGTGGATTGGGTGTTGGATTTTTCTCTTTCTCCCTTTCATTTTTTTTTCTTAAGATAAATCTCTCTTGCTTTCATAAACCAATGAATATCAACTTTGGTTGTTTTTAATTTAGCCAGATTTTTTCTAATTACCTTTAGTATGAATTGGCGCCATTCTTTATTGAAATTTAATTATATATGCTTTGAAACAAATGCCTCTTAAAACATAAAGAATCTGAACTCTTTAACACATGAAATTTTGAAAAATACTAAGTAATGAAAAAGTCGTGAAAAAAAAACATTTTTAGGTGGACTAAAAGATGATGTTTTACTTTTCAACCATCTCAAATCCTTATTGAGTTGCAATTCTAGTAGAAGTAAATTACAACTTTCATCGCAAGTGTGTTTTGTCCGTCCTGGTAGGGGCCTTATGCACTTACCAGGTTCTCTTTCTAATAAAATTTTCTCTGTCAACAAAAAATAAAAAATAAAAGAGGAAACAATATTTGTAAAGTCTCAAGGTAATACATCGATATACCCCAGTAAATATGGTTGTCGACAATAATTTTTTACACATCATTTTTATATAATTTTCTTTTTTGTCTCTATCTCCTATTCCTATTGTCATAAAAAAAACTTCTATTATCATCGCATTTTATCACATTTTTTTCCTTTTCATTTTCTAAGAATGTATATGATTATGTTTGGTTGAAAAATTAATTGGTGGTTAAACTGGTTGTTAGAATAATTGAAAAATTACAAAATAACAGAAAAATAATAAAATAATTTATTTAAAAAGGATAACTATAAAATTTGATAAAGATATTAAGGATAAAAATGAAAAAATACAAAAAGTTAAAAGTTAGCGTTTTAAAAAACGTTATTTCAAGTAACGTACGAAAAAACTCAAGAAACTACTAAAAAAACTTATTTATCAAACAATCAAACATATTTTTTAACTAGTATAAAAAGTTAGAAACTAACTAAAATGTCTTGTCAAATATAATATGTTCGATGAAACTAGTTGACAGTTGAAAAATTAACTGATAGCTGAAAATTAAAAAATTAATTTATTAAATTATAAATATTCAGTAAAAATAATTATTGAAATAATTAAAAAAGTGTAAAATGATATAAAAATAATAAAATAATAATTTATTTAAAAAAGATAATAAAGAAATTAAATAAATATATTGAGAATAAAAATAGAAGAAAATATAAAAAATTTAAAAATAATGTTTTAAAAATACTATTTCAATGTTTCAAAGAATACTAAAAGTTACTTAAAAATCTTGTTTATTGAATAATCCAACAACTTTTTTAGCTAGTAAAAAAAAATAAAAAATTAACTTAGATACCTTGGAAAACATACCTATATCTACTCGGACATATATCTACTTGGACTGAGAAAACATCTTTATATATATATACATATATTTCAATCAAGTTCAAACAAACCAACACTAATGTGCTAGTTGAAGTCAAGTAAAATGAATTGCATTATTTGAGCTAAAGTTCACGTTCAAGCTTGGTTGATTTAGCCCGTTTGTATGTTTGTGAGAATCGTTCCCTCTGGTAGTGAAAAAACAATTACTCTCCTTGAACACATCCAAAATCATGAATAATTTACTCTCAACAACAGAATTTTTCTAAAAAAATTGCATCAAGTTCTCCAAACCAAAGTACAATCATACTCTAAATAATTACGATGAGCTTACGTAATGCACAATTAACATGTCAATAAGACAGGATTTAGATCCTTTCGTGTTGTTGAGTAACATGATCATATCATGTTAAAAAGAGAATTTTTTTTTTTTATAAAAAATAATTAGCAAGCCCTACATTGCCTATAACCAACCATGCGAGTCCCTGTTTGTAAAACATATTTTTTAATTTTTTTTTAAAAAAACACTTGTTGACATTTTTGGAATTTTATTTTAATGCTGGGTGCAGAAGCAATATGCCTGGTGCACCTAGCAACATCCATCGGTTGTTACTCTTTTGTTGGGTTCGGTGGATCCAGATCCAGTCCAAAAGTAAGGAAAATACGAAACGCTCAAAAGCGATTTCGAGAAAATGAAGGGGTCCATTAGCAATTTCAAAAAACACTGAATTGCATGTTTCTCGGGAAAAACAGCATTAACACAAATAAACTAGAAAACATTTTTTTTTCTCGTTATTCTCCGGTTCCTCGCAGGCACCAATTCCACATATCTGCGTGTAAATACTCCAACTTGTCCCAATTCACACCTTTGCCTCGCGATTCTCCGATGCGTTACACCTTTGTCCACCGATTCCTCTTTAATTTTCTTCCCTTTTTCCCCCAATTCAACTAAATTTTCTGCTATCTATATTCCCAGGTTAGTTAGTGTGCACGAATATAGTTTATGTATCGGTGATTATTTTCTCTGTTACTTTTATTAACTCGGATTTTGTTAATCGTGCCCTGTACGAGTTGAAGAGTAATCACTTTTCCTTGTCATTGTGTTTGTTTAATGAATGTAAAACTCGTGTGTGCTTAATGAATTTGAAACCGAAACATTAGCAGCAGTTGGGTTTTTTATTTAAGGCGATGCCAAAACCCTTATTGATAAATGATGATTCCGTACTGTTGTTAATGCTATGAGTTATAGTTGATTCTCCGACTCAATTTACATTACATGGAGATTTAGGTGTAAGTACATTAGGTGGTATTTGGCTGTGACCCTTGTATGTGTATGCTTTCAGTGCCTCGTTGCTTCTTCTTTTTAATTTTTAATTTTTAAGGCTTGATCTAATTGTATTGGCATTGCAACAATATCAGTAAATCATTTTTCTCCTTTTCTAGATGATTCTTACAACATATTTGGCCAGATAAATAACATGAAATAGTGGTTTCTGGGCTATCTGGAGTTGCTCTCTTTTCAAATGTTGGATGTCTAGGAGATGAGATTGAAGTTAATTAGGAATTGAGGTTAACGTTTGATGATCAAGATTTTGGGTTTGAGCTTTAAAAAAAAAAATGAAGAGTAAAATGTGTTTAAAATTGTCTTGTTATTTTTATTTTTACTTCAATTTTTCATTCTCATGCTTGTAGGTAAGTAAAGTCAGATTTTTCTTGGTGGACGGACATGCAGAAGAAGGCTGCACTCAACTTCCAAGCTTTCCTCTAGAACAAAAGCAAAGATTATACTGTCATAAAAAGGTTTTGTACTTATTTTAATGGGTGCTCCTAAGCAGAAATGGACCGCAGAGGAAGAAGCAGCATTGAAAGCTGGAGTAGTCAAACACGGGGCTGGAAAATGGCGCACCATACTTACAGACCCAGAGTTCAGTTCCATTTTGCGCATGCGTTCAAATGTAGATCTCAAGGTAAGTCTTTTTATGGGCATAGCATGTTACTACTACTGCTCATGTCAAATGATATATGTGCTTTAAACTGTGAAACAGGACAAATGGAGGAACATAAATGTGACAGCAATATGGGGATCGAGGCAGAAAGCAAAGCTAGCTCTTAAAAAGAACCTACTACCATCCACCAAAATTGACAATAACCACTTGGCCTTGAGTACTGTAGTTCAACGTGACAAAGAAGTTGCAAATCCCAAGCCTTTGGCAGTTTCTAGTGGGACATCTCCTAATTCAAAGGAAAAAATATCGAAGCTACAGAACTTCCAGTTAAATATATCTGCCATTTACTCTTGAGAAAATTAATGGTCTACTCTTCTCAGTTGGTTTAATCTTGTTTTTGAAAAGCGATTGAAGAAACATTGTATAATTGTAGATTGTTCCTCCCTTGCTAGTAATTAGTTCTGAGATTGCATAAAGCAGTGCTCTAGTATACCATTTTTTTTAATGAATAGATAACTAAACTAAGTTGCTAGAAATTAATGCTATTTTCCACGTACCATGGGGAATCTTGCATCTTGATTCTTCATTTTTATTGAATTTTATTTTTTTAAATTCATGATTACTCTGCACCAAACATGGCAAAGATACACTGAAAATACAATTCATTATTCAGTGACCTATGTAGATGTTCCAATTGCAGTTACATATAATTGCTAAATAGTTATCTTCTGTTGTTACTTCTGATGGCAACGTTCTGTTAAATTTGTGGTAATTTGTGAGTGACAATATGCTTTTCAATGACAGCAGCTGTATGCTTTTTAATAATGACAGGTTGGATAATCTTATATTAGAGTCCATTATCAAGTTGAAGGAGCCAAGGGGTTCTGACCAGGCAGCAATTGCTGCATATATAGAGGTATTTGTACTTCAATTCCTTCACTTATGGCCATAGAATCTCAACATCTCAAGAAACAAATGATGATCAAGGTGTCGGTGCGTGTAAACTTCAATGCTACAAAGAATACTTAATTTCTTCTATTTTGGCCTCTTCTCTTTCTTGTTAATTGCTCGTGGGTGGATTTAGATTTAGAATTGAACAGTAAATTGTTTTCATTTATTCCTCTACTATCAAATAATTTCTCTTTCCATATATAAGATGTTATGTACTGCTCATCTTTTTAAATATCCTGATAAGCTTACAGCATTATTAAATGCAACAAATTCTAGAAATTTAATTTTTTAGGTGCTTGTTTGCACCATTGCATCAAAACTAATGTTGAAAAGTTTTCATCTCATTAGGATCAATACTGTTCTACGCCGACCCTCAGAAAGTTACTGTCAACAAAACTGAAGCACATGGTGGCTAGTGGAAAATTAATGAAGGTAATTTTACTGTTAGTTAATCCCTTAACAAGGCACATTGTTCTTGGCTTATTGGAACTTAGTTTCCCAATAATCAACATTTTTATCTGCAAACCTTTGTAATGAAGCATAGTCAGTCTGGATAAATTTTAGATCATGTATGACAGATACTTTACTGACAACATTTTTTATGTTATTTATTGAAGGTTATTGACAAAATATGATTTGCGACAAGAAAGTAATTGGTTATATGTGTGCACAGATGTGAATAGAAATATGTTCTCTTGTGGCAGTTGAACTATGCATATCTGGGCACGCTCTTTAGCAGGAGTGAAAAAACTATTTTGAATTGATAAAATTTTCCCATTTAATAAACTAATATTACTGTTAAATAAATATTGGGTATGCAATTAAACTCTATTTGGTCAATAGATCCTGAGTGTGACATATCTAACGAGTAATGACAGGTAAAGCATAAGTACAGGATTGCAACAAATTTAACAATATCTGAGAAAAGAAGATGCTCTTCCCTGTTACTCCTGGAAGGGAGGCCCAAAGATTCTCCAAAAGCAGAGAAGACTGGTGTCAACATCCTTTCAAAATCCGAAATTGATGCAGAGCTATCGAAAATGAAGGGTGTGACACCTCAAGAGGCTGCGGCGGCAGCTGCAAAAGCAGTTGCAGAGGCAGAAGCTGCCATTGCCGAGGCTGAGGCAGCAGCTAGGGAGGCAGATGCTGCAGAAGCCGAGGCAGAGGCTGCACGAGTGTTTGCAAAAGCAGCAATGAAAGCACTAAAATGCAAGACACTTCGTATTTGGTAAGCCTCCTTACCAAAAAAAAAAAAACAACTAATGCCTACAACTGATGTGTATAGATTCCTTTTCCCGTTTTGAATGATTTCAGCAAGTGGTTGTTTTTCCAATGTCTTTGCCCAATTTTCATCGAGCTAATCTCTTTTAACTTTTGACAATGTCTACTATTAAAGATATAAAGGAATGCCATGGATGAACTCCAATGAAGAAGAAAAGATAGCTAGTGAAGAAAATTATTGGAATAGAAAGAATATTTAAAAAACTTCGTACCCCATTGCCCAGAGGCTCTTCGCTATGCGAAGGTATGGGGGAGGGATGTTGTACGCAGCCTTACCCTTGCATATGCAAAGAGGCTGTTTCCAGATTCGAACCCATGACCAACAAGTCACCAAGGCACAACTTTACCGCTGCACCAGGGCTCGATTTGATCATAGAAAATGGTTCACAATTATTATTACAGAATTATCATACAAAGTATCTTTCATTACTTATATAAACTCTATAACTACCATAACAGAAAACTAACCACCTCTAACTAATTATAACAGGCTTAGTTAGTTAGGTAACTAACAACTAACAAACTTAGTTAGTTAGGATGGTTAATATCCCCCCTCAAGTTGGAGAATGTATATTTGACATTTCCAGCTTGCACTGAAGAAAATTGAAGGCGCCTAGTGGAAGTGCTTTAGTATATGTCTGCAAGTTGTTGAGCTGAAGCAATGGGCAGCAACTTTATAAGGCCTGAATGCAGTTTCTCTCGCACAATGTGACGATCTATCTCAATATGTTTCGTGCGTTCATGAAAGACAGGATTAGCAACAATGTGAAGAGCGGAACGATTGTCACAAAACAAAAGAGCTGGTTGAATGTAAACAATCCCAAAATCATTAAGCAAGTGGGTTAACCATTGTAATTCTCATGTAGCACTGGCTATTGCCCGATACTCAGCCTCGGAAGAACTTCTAGAGACCGTGGCCTGCTTTTTGGATTTCCAAGAAATAAGGGAATTACCAAGATAAACTGAGTAGTCAGTGATAGATCGCCTGGTATCAATGCATCCTGCCCAGTCAGAGTCACTAAATGCTTTGAGCTGCAATATGCTGGAAGCAGAGAAAAATATACCAGAACCTGGTGCTGCTTTCAAGTATCTAAGAATCCTATAGGCTGCTTGCTGATGAGCTGAAGAAGGATGAGCTACAAATTGACTTAAGTGTTGCATCGCAAATGTGATATCGGGCCTTGTATTGGTGAGGTAAATAAGGCGACCAATGAGCCTACGATATGATGAAGCTGTTGTATCATCAAGTGGAGTTCCAGATTGTTGGTGTAGTCTTACAGCATAATCAATTGGAGTAAAGACAGGTTTGCTTCCTAACATGCCTGCATCATGCAGTATATCAAGAACATATTTTCTTTGACAAATATTGATCCCTTGTTTACTACGAGCCACTTCAAGTCCAAAAAAAAATTTTTAGTCACCAAGGTCTTTGATTTTAAAAACTTCATCCAGAAGCTGAGTGATGGACTTAATCTCTAGAAGATCATTGCCTGACAAGACAATATCATCTACATAAACCAGTAAAACAGTAAAAGATTGAAGATGCTGCTTAATAAACAAAGAATGATCAGAAGAGCACTGTCTATAGCCATGTGAGATGAGGAAAGTAGACAATCGAGCATACCACTGTCTACTGGCTTGTCAAAGATCTTTGTAATCTAAAACTTGATTAGATTTTGTTGAGTGCATACCAGGAGGCAAAGTCATGTAAACTTCTTCATTAAGGTCTCCATACAAAAAGGCGTTATTCACATCTAATTGCTTTAAATGCCAGTTGTTAACAACAACTAATGCAAGTAACAATCTCACAGTAGTTATCTTAGTCACTGGGGAAAAAGTATCAAGGTAGTCTTGACCCTCAATCTGAGTATACTCCTTGGCTACTAACCTAGCCTTATATCTTTCTACTGACCCATCAGCCTTGTGTTTGACTTTATAAACCCATTTACAGCCAATAGCAGATTTGTTAGGAGGGAGGTCAGTCAAAATCCAAGTATGATTAGCCTCTAAAGCCTCAATTTCAACATTCATTGCTTTGATCCATTTGTCTGATTGGGAAGCTTCTTTAAATGACTTAGGTTCTGTCTTAGAGAAGAAGTTAGGTGGAAAACCATTTTTCTTATAACATGTTTCTACTGTGTGATTGTCTCTACTACAGTAACTGCAAGAATTAGATAATCTTGTATTAGCAGCAGCATTAACTAAACTCAGATTGCCAAGTGCATCAGAACTTGCAAATTGCCTTTCTTGTTGTGCCATATAAGAGAAAGCTTTGTTAATCGATGGCAAGGGATCCGTCATGAGTATGTTTGATCTAACATGATTGTATTGATCATTGAGACCACGCATAAACTCCATTATTCTATCTTGATCTTTCCTTTTCTTTACTTCAACAAGAGCATCACAGCCACATTTAGAAGCACACGTACACACAGGATCGGCTCGATAACTCTCAAGCTCATCCCAAATTGTTCTTAGCTTTGTAAAATAATCAGTAATATCCATGTCTCCTTGTTTAATTGAAGCTAATTTATGTTGTAAATCAGAAATTCGAAGCAAATCACCTTGTGAGTATCGGGCTTTCAAATCTTTCCAGATATCAACTGCGCTGTCCATCCATAAGATGCTTTGACAAATGGAAGTTGCAACTGAGTGTACAAGCCCCGAAACCACCATGTTATTTGCTCTTTTCCAAGTTGCGTGCAATCTATGATTCAAGGTTGGTCAAGGAAGGGAACCATCAACAAATTTCACTTTATTCTTTGCACTCAAGGCCGTGAGAGCTGATCTAGGGTGCAAGTAGTAAGGGCTATGAACACTGAGAGATTCATCTTGTTCTTCATCCATCTTGAAGAATCAACAAAGTACAAAGAGAAAGAGGAAGGATATAGCGCAGCAGAGTTCTTCAATTGAAGAGCTCTGATACCATATTGAAGATATAAAGAAATGCCATGGATGAACTCAAATGAAGAAGAAAAGGTAGCTAGTGAAGAAAATTATTGGAATAGAAAGAATATTTGATCATAGAAAATGGTTCAAAATTATTATTACAGAAGTATCATACAAAGTATCTTTCATTACTTATATACTCTCTATAACTACCATAACAGAAAACTAACCACCTCTAACTAATTATAACAGACTTAGTTAACAACTAACAAACTTAGTTAGTTAGGATGGTTAATATCTACTCTGCAGTTCTATTTCATCATTCCCCATTGCCTATCCCATTGTTCCAGAATAACACGTGACAAGATCTTAGTTAAAATTCTTCTTTTATGACTTAGTTTCTAATTACCATAGATCCCAACCTTTGTTGTAATATTTGCCAACCAAAACCCTGTCTCTCGTGAAAAAACCACAGTTTTTTTAATTAATGCGGGTGAAAGGTTTTCTCTAAGCTTTAATTAGTGCCACATCACTCTTGTTCCTCCAGAGTATTGGTTTCTGTCAGTTCTTTTAGCTAACCGTTTTATCTTTGCAAATTTGTGCAGATGGTGTCAGCTTCTGCGTTGCTGACATGAGGAGTATTTGAGATCATAATTCTGCTGCTAGACTTCCTGCATGTATTCAATTACTGTACATAATTTAGGCTTGTAAATTTGGAATATGCGGGATTGATCTATGAAACGTTTTGTCAGGAGTCATTATGAGCGTATTATTTATTTATTTATTTTGACCTTATTTTTAAGAAAGACAATGAGGCGAGAGTACAAAGTATTAGTGGAAGAGTGGAATCAGTGATCTAGTGTTATGATGGAATGTGTGATAGACATCCTCTATTAGTAAATGGAAGAATACAATTTTTATTAGAGTTCCAATGACAATGCTGAGTGCCACTTTCTCGTGATTCATATTTACCCGAATCCTTGTTTTAAATTGTTGCTGTTTTACACGGACTATGTTGTAATTATACTGAATTCTTTTTGAGATTTGTAAAAATTAAACTTAGATAAGTGGCATTCAGATGTTTGGGCAAATAATATTTACATTTGCCACTTTAATTTGGAAATATAATTGAGGAAAAACTGAGGATCACAAAAAGGTCCAATTCTAGAATACTTTTTAGCATATGGTTATTAGACTCGAAACGACCCAGGTCAATCGATCCATTGTTTCGAGACTCGGATTCCCAACCGGTTTGATTCGCATGTTGAAACCTACGAAGTTTGAACACATGATACGACATAGAAATTTTAACATAACTAATGTCTAAAATATAAGATACTAGAACATTGCATACACATGCAAAAAGAGATACTATGATGAAATGAAATGGATAACATATAACAGAATATTTAAAAGATAGTTTATTCATCCTTTTAAATCAACCTTTTATTTTTTTCAATTGTATGTGTTATGTAAAGTTATCCACTTAAGTGTTTAAGCAAACAAAACCATTTTTAAATTGAAAACATAATAAGAAGTGTCGAATAAATGTCGATGTTAAAAACATGTCTGGCATGATGACGCTTCGAACAAGAGAGATGTCTCGGCTAAGCTCAGCAGTCTTGTATTTAAATCGGTAACCTGGCTGGATCATGCATTTTTTTTTCTCTATCACAAAAATGTCAAAAAACATTGTTTCAAAGAGAGACTTCAGAATGGTAAAAAATACAATTATGTTGAGTAAAATAATAAAGGATAAAATTTACAAGTTTTTTTAAAAGTTACAGATAAAATGTACTAAATTAATTTGTTGAGGATATGATTCACCAAATTTTTTTTAAAAATATAAATAAAAATACAATTAAGCTTATTTTTTATTTACCGCATCATATATATCCTTTAGTGCATTATTAAAAAAGTTTACAACCTTGCACTAGTTTTGAATTGAACGATGCACTTATGATAAGCACTACTTACTCTACAATCAGGTACAATTATGATGTATGAAGTTAATATAAAACATGCTTTTGAGCTAAACAAAATGCATAGACGTCAAGTACTTTCCATAAAAAAATGTGGGGGAGCTGTAATGTTTAGTTTACGGCCATTTTGAAACCCGATTCTAAATTTTGACCAAAATAATAATATTATTATATAATCATATTATCATATGCTGGTCATTTGCTTTTATGATTCTGTCAGATTTTACAACCATTGTGGAAAAATTTATCATATGTTGAAATAGGTATTAGATGTATCTTTTTAATGCCCATAAAATTTGTAAGTTCTTCAATTTTTTGTTTTGAACCTTGATATCTTTCAATTGATATTCAAAGACTAATTAATTAAGACACAGAGATCCATATTGAGTTCGGAAAACAATGATATCATATGAATTTTATGGGTATATTTCAATTTATCACTCGTAAAAAAACAATTTCTCAATAAATTGGTATAAAGGCGAATATACACCACTTTTAAGTCATTTGTAATTGATGAGTTTCTGAACTCAGAAACTAATTCATACATTAAAACAATTTAAAAACGTCTACATTAATAAAAAATTTGAAAATTTGAAATTCTACGATATGAAATTTTGGTATATCTTCGTTTTTATATGAAATCATTTGAGTCTTTCACATGCAAAGATAAATAATAATAAAAAAACCCAACTGACTAACCCTTCCGCATAAAGAAATAAACAAAAAGTGACAGCACAAAGAACGCAGCTGAATTTGTTCATGTTTGGCAAACTCATGGAATTAGCGTAAGGACACGCGCTACTGGGTCCTTCGAAAGAATCTAATATCCAATCTAATTTACAACGATAAAAAGATCAGTTCTCATGGCAGTTCAGTGAATTTTTAATGATATAGCTACTCCTATGACACGATATAATTTGCTCATAAAGTAACCCTTCACATGTATGTCATCCCGTTTAATTCCCTATCGGACAAGAATGATATGATATTATATTACAAAGCATCTGACAAAAGGGATGAATAAATCAATCAGCAAACGAGTTAGACATGCAAATGCCTCTAGTAAATCCAGAAAATGTTACCCGTAAATTGCATTAGAATTCAAAACAGAAAGTAGGTTCTCAGCTCTTTGATTTGGAATGCTTTACAAGCCAGTCAATAACAGAGTCGATGTTGGTCGAGTTTTTGCATGAGATCATGAAGCAGCAAACTTCCCTGTCAGTAATTGACTTCAAATCCCTGCACACCAGAAAACACTGTTCAGCACCAAAATAATATAAAACACAGAATGGAAGGAGAAAATGTAATTCTTAAACAATTTGATTCTGTAAATTTTTTACAGTAAGTTTACTTGTTAAGGCTCCAAGGCAATCAGAATAAAAGTGATATAGGGCTTACATTTGGTCGGTCAGTGCTTGTTTAGACAGAGCCTCCGCTTTGTCAATCTTGTTCCCCAATACCAGCAAAGGGATGCCACTCAATGAAGGTTTGCTCAGCAAATCATGAAGCTCACTTCTTGATATGCTAATGTTATCTGGATCGGCCGCATCAACAACATAACTGCAGAAGAGATTTGATTATGAGAACTTGCCAAGTTTCATACATTCAACTAGTGATTGCTAGCTTAAGGTGTAAATGTAGAGGGAGAAAAGGCTTCAATTCAGAAAAGGGCACATGGTCCAATTACACAGGTGCCACTGGTTCTAAGAGGCAGAGAATTCTCAGCAGCATCACAATTTTTAAAACGAACAGTGAAAATTGCTTTGGAATATAAATAACTAAGTCTTTTCAGAACTAGGCAGCAGCAAAGCATACAGAGTGAAAGTTTCAACTTTTTAACCTGTGGTCCGCACAACTCAACCATTGAAGGATAATCAAGTCTGCTTAAAGTTTCAAGAAGCTGTAACCTACTCACTTCCTTGCTGTGCAAATTGTTTTAATCATGATACACAATATTTAATTACAACTTATGGCCAAGACATATTGCTTGTAGAAGGCATTAATGAAATTAAATTGTACAGGCAACACTGCCAGGGATACATGAAGAACTTTGTTTGGGTTCATGGAAGAAAAAATAATAACTAAACTACAAATTAGCAGTTATAATCAAACAGGACTTAATCTGGGGGTACTACAAAGACAAATAAAGTATGCACTTTGATTAGAAAGAACAGATTTAGGGCTTTGGATAGACCTCAAATTGATCACTAGGCAAGATTCAAAACCATGTGGACAACATGATCGTTGTACAAAGTTGATAGCCAACACAATTCTACAAATATACATATAAATTTGTGTACATGTATGCATTGATCAGTTAAACCTGTATCAGTATATGCATCTAAAATATACTGCTATGAGAAACACGTATATGCACATGTTCATGTCTGTAGGTAGAGAAGAATCTTCAAAGTCAAAAGAAGATAAGAAGTTTGTTACATACACAATAGCAGAAACGGCACGACAGTAACGTTCCCACATGCTGCGGAACCTAGGTTGTCCTCCAAGATCCCATAACTTTATTGTAACATTCCCTTTTGTCACTTTCCTCATATTGAATCCCACCTGGAATCAGATAACAATAAATTGATCAGAATATTATTGCCCCTGATAGATAGAAAAGCCCATAAAATTGAATAAAGGAGAAAGCAATAATTAAAAGCATTTGGTGAAGTGAACTTACAGTTGGAATCATGTCCTCACTATATCCACCAGTCTATATAAACAACATAAAAGAAAATATCTGTCAGCGAGTCAATCCCAAAATTAAACAATTAAGTTGCTAAGTGAAAGCCAATTATTGAACTTACAGCAACTACATTTACAAGGGAAGTCTTCCCAGCATTCTGAAGTCCTATTAGAGATAACTCCATTTCCTGCTTGAAGAAAAGGCTGCAATCAAATTTGCAACATAGTAAGCTCATGCGCTCCAAGAAAGTGATCAACTAAGTCCAGATAATGCATATAGGCATAAACATATATACAATTCAATTTCCCAAGTGTAACCTAAAACTGAAAATTTGTGTTATAAAAAAAGAAGGCAGGTTCGATTAGTGCAATCAAAAGCCATTCAAAACAGAATTAAGCTTTATTCACACAAACAAATTTGTGAGTGTTGGACAAAAAATCTAATTGGGTGATTTCCTTCCATCTCAATTGCTTCCGTCTTTTTTCACCATTTCCTTCAGCTTATTTCATTAATACCAACAAAACTCCATACTCAGTTCGTGAAGGGGGGGGGGGGGGGGGGACTTGATTCTTAAACAGAAATCCTCTTTGAATACAAATTTCATATCCAGTAGTTCCAGGTACTTATTCAAAATTCGGAAGGCAATAAATTCAGAATTAAAAAGAACTCATTTGAAATCAAACATTCATGAACGATATCAGAGGACGATGCATTTACAAATCGTGAAACATTACTCACAAAACAGATAAATATTTGCATTAAACACCTTCACAAGTATTGAAAGTCAACGCACGAAAACATTATACCACAAACAAACCCTCTTTCTAAACTATAAAAAAAAAAATCCCTCACAGCATAACATACAGAATACACATTTCAAACCATCCACGGCATTCAAATTAAAATTAAAAAATGTACAACAATAACACACTATTACCATAAACTTTTTTTATTTCATCTTAAGGCGATGTATAAAGCAAAGACCCGGTCAATGTGAAAAAAAAAAACTAAATTATTTTGGTTGAATGAAGCTTACCTGCGTAGCCAATTGAGAAAAGCTTCCCACAATCCCATTGTCTTTTCTTCAGCTCAATAATTCTGATCACAAAATTATTATTAAAAGAAAGAAAGAAATCAGATCTACGATTCCCCTCTTCCAACACAAAGCGAGAGATGCAATCCAATTCACTTTTCTCTCTTCCTCTCCTACCTCCTTTCCCACTCTTTATAGCACTCTTATATATCAATTACAAAACACAAATTATCTTTAAATATATATTTAGGATTTTCTCAGATCCAACGGTCGAGATACTCCGCTCAATCATACCCGTTGATCACGGAGAGTCCCATAATTATGCCAAAACGTAGCGACGCAGAAGATCACTCCTCAGTTATGATCTTTATTTTGACCGACCTGTGATGGATCGCCACGAATCACTACCGCTGGACCATACCGAAGTTGATTGGGAGTAAGTGGAGGCATTCACCCAATCTCAGTTATGGAGCGTGGAAAACACGAACCAGTAGAAACTAAGCATGCGAATACGTGGAAGAGCGTGTAAATGTTTCATATACGGAAGGCAATAGTAAAAGGGAGTGAAGACGCCTCCGACAGCGAAATTATGAGTATCTTAATAACCAATCAAGGCAGGTTGCAAGCGTGACAAATGTGAGCTGGATAATGCTTAAAATAAATAAAAAAAACTATACGAAAATATTATCTCCACATTTTCAGATATTATTATTTTAATTTTCTTTTTTGTCGTGATGTAGTACAAAATATTTATAAATTTCACTGGAATGTGTACTCACATTAAGATATACTAATTATCAAATTTTTTATTTTATTGTTGAATCTATTAATAAAATATTCATTTATTTTGTATCCAAGTGAATGTATTATTTGATCTATTAAAAATATAAGTCATATTTATTTGTGGAAAAATATACCTTAATTTTTTTAAAATTTTATTAAATATTATAATTACTTAAATAATTTAATTATATGAATATTTTTAAAATGAATTTTAAATTTGTCACATTATTAATTAAAATTATTTATATGCCTACTTTTTATTCATCCTGATAAATTATTTTTCCCCCTTATATACTGAACTGAATGGGATATTATCTCTCTTTTATTTATCTTATAAATTTACATCTCTATAATTTCTCTCTTCTCAGCCAATAATATTATTATTTGATTCCCATCTTTGAAAGCCTACACATGTCTCCCTTACAAAGACTATTTTGCAGCAAGAGTTGAAATATTTTTTTTCTCTTATTAATCTAGTCTTGCTACATTGAAGTCTTTTCTTTCAGAAAAATGTTTTTAATCCATCACAGTTTTGCCGACACATAAGAATAATAGAATGGAATATAGTACGTATAATTGTTGTACAATTAGTATATTTTATGGAAAGAGAAAGATAATATGAAAGTAAATTTATAAAATAAATAGGACAAAAATAAGTTATATATTCTTATATAAGTGATGCTATCCCTTTGCATTACTCACTTAAATTTTGAAATATATATATATATTAAATGTATGCATATTTAATTAATTAATTGATATCACACATGGTATTTAATACTTTAATTCAAAGTACTGATTAAGGGAGTAAATTAAATAAAGATAATATTAAAAAATGTTTATTTTATAATATTAATTTTTAAAACTTTTATTTTTTAAATCATTTAAAACATTTAATAAAATATATTTACAACTTTTTTAATTAATATCCTTAAAAGACTTATTAGTAGTTTGACCCAATTAATATCCGTGACTACCCAACGAAGGACTATATCTTTCCCATTTTGACGAGGAGCGGGTATGTGAAATGGAGGACATGCATGCATTACTTTTCCTTTTTTTTTGTTACGTGGGTGAGGCACAAGCCCCCAACTAAAATCCGCGAGAGAAAATTAGACCAGCTGAATCAGCAAACAAAAGTAAACTTGCAAAATTAATTAAAAAGTGTATCAAAAACTCAAACAAATTTAGCAAGGGTGTCATTGGTTTGGTTACTTTCTCTAAAGGCATGGTGATGCCACTACAGGAAACTTCCTTTAGAACTGATGCAGCAGGGAGTAACAACGGTGAAATCATCAAAACGATGGCAGCCTTTGTTTAGAAGTTGAATTGCAGTTAAAGAATCAATTAAGTTATTTAAATGACAACAGCTATTTTAATCGAGAGACTAAAGGAAACCCAACTACGCAAATCAACTCACCTCTAATCCTAGACAACATAAGATTACTTAACTCTAAGTAACAAAGGTAGACGAACAATTACTTACTATATGAAGATATTTATACCTTTTTTAATACACGCAAATATGAAATTAAGACAAAGTTAGGATGTTGAAAGAGACACTAGTAAATATTTAAACAAAAGTGTGTACAAAAAGATTTAACTAGATTGATTGAATAAATTATTGACATTATCTTTGATTTCCGGTAATAAAAATAGTGTGTTGTTGTTAAAAAAATAATAATATAATTGTAATGTTGACATTTAGATAGAAATAGGAAATGTCTTTGTAGATAAATTAACGTCTCAGGTGCTAAAGGAATCCTCAAAATTCTTTAGAACTATATTTGAGATTTTAATATCAAGCTAAGTTATTAATGTGAGACGGATAAAAAAGAGAGAAATTTAATCATGATCTAGAAAATAGAAATCATATATATTTTATAGGAACTTCAAATTAAAGTATAATTCACGGAAGAAGTGCAAATAATCTACAATCCTTGACATTGACCCAAAGCCAATAGTTTTGCCGACCAAACCCGATCAACAAACGGAGCAAACATGGCTAAAGAATTAACCCTGAGCTTGATCACACACTAGTTGACTGCATCTTTTGGAAACAAATTCTACAGACCAAACCCTTAAACATGGCTAGATGCTGGATGCAAGGAGCAGAATGCACTACGCCCTAGCCAAATTTATTACGTCTAGTTAAATTTTTTTTTATCCACAAGAATTAAAGATAAAAAATGAAATTTAATTGAACTATATATTCATATGATAATTTATATGATAATATCTCATGTTTCTGTTTCTCTTCTCTATTTTTTTTTATCCACAATGCATTTATTTTTTCTCTCTTTTTTAATTGTATAAATTGTTGTAGAAATAAAATTTCTAATTCAAATCATATGGTCCCAACAAAGATTGGCAGCAAACAAAATTGCCTCTCTCAAAGCTGCACCCTCAACCACGGATGGGGAAATAGCGTCGATATTTTTAGCACAATAATTTGGGTCCCTGGCAATCATACCAACCGCACCAATGCTATTCGATATATTGAAACCCGCATCGACATTGAGTTTGAGTTCGACTTCCTTTGTTTTAGTACGAGGGAAAAAAATAGGCTATATGGTCCGGATAAGATGATGATCCGGTGCATAATTCAACATGGCTAAACTGAAAATTTGGGAAGGGAGTTACTATTTGCCCTTACAAACATTTTTTATTTTTAAAAATATTCTTTCCCTGTATAACGCGGAAACATACTTCTATTCCACTAGGAGTGAAAAAACTTGCTGCATCAGAAGTACAATTTTGTTGTATAATAATTATACTTCCATTATATAAATGGAGTTACAAAAATATCGTGTAATGAAATTTCTTTTTATGCAAGTATCGGTGCAAAAAGATGTAAAAATATGATTATGTTATACATTATGTAATAAAAATATTTTTTTTTTGTCTCATAGTACAACAAAAATATGATTTTATCATAGAATTTGAAATTCAATAAAATCACAATTTTAGTATGTTATAAAATATACAACACAAATTGCACTAAAACTTCTCACACACACACACACATATATATATATATATGTGCCGGGGTAGTGAACGACTGGAAGGTAAGATGCTCGTGCCTCTTGCCAATTCTAACGAAAGGTATATATGCAAAGACCATTTTTTTGTTGGGTTCATTCTATGATGTATATAGTTCGAGCTAGGTAAAAAAAAAAAAAGACGACCGAAGATAGAGGCAGCAAAAAGTGGGAAATAAAAAAGGGCAATGCTTAAGCTTACGGTAAAGACATGGATACTGGAACATAGCATGCATGGAGTAAACAATTAAAAGTGGTCAATATCTTGCATTTAGCGAACCAACTATTTCGGCTTCTGATTCGTTACCTCCATCTCTAACATTACCATTTCTCTTTCCTTCACCATAACAATTTTTTTTGCACTAAACCATGCCACAAGCTATTTTTAACTTACCTAATAAGTCACACTTCTCACTCAAAAAGTTGTCACAATTTTGAGACACCAAATGTCATCTTTTCTCCTTTGCTAAAAAAATAATCACAAAACCGACTCTACCATGCTCAAGTCAACAAACCGCTTCTTAATTCTTCCTTTGTTCTTGTTCCTCGTTTCCATTCCTGTGTTTTAACAAAAATGTTTAGCCTCAGGGTCCCCCGTTCGTGAAAGGAACTTTAGTAGACCCGATCATTTGAGACATTTCAAAGACTACAATGGAGATTTTGATGTTCGAAACAAGCATTATGTGGCTGTGAGTAGTTAATAGTTTCTCACTTCAACCAATTTTTTCCTTCTCTATTTTTTAAACTGTACTATATTTATTTTCACTCTAGACTTAGAAAACAAATAACGTGTATGATCATTATATATATGTTTACTACACTTTCTTTCTGATCCTTTTCAGTCTGCGGCATTTACAGGAGTCCACGGCTACGCATTTGCATGCGTCAGGTTGCTGTGTAGGTTGGCCTTGGCCATTTCCATCATAGTGAAGTGTCTATGCAGTGGCTCTGCTTCATTACCTTGTTTGGACAATTACTATCTCCACATTTCCT
Organism: Glycine max; assembly: GCF_000004515.6. Lineage (NCBI taxonomy): Eukaryota > Viridiplantae > Streptophyta > Magnoliopsida > Fabales > Fabaceae > Glycine > Glycine max. The sequence goes on along the minus strand of NC_016088.4, from coordinate 53,978,359 downwards.
TCCTACTTCTCTTCTTCACCTCTCTCGCCATGTAAGTCCCTATTTCCTACACACCATTCCAGAGAAATTATTACATGATCTAGAATCAATGTAGTTTCAACCAATGCAACTGGGTTATATTATTACTTTAAACTGTGTAACATTAACATACATGTGATGTTCTGGACTATCTAATAATTTCTTTACCGTTCAATCAATGTCATTGCCTTCTCCAATATTTTTTGGGCCCGAGGAAAGACTAAAAAATGGACTCCTAAATAATGAAAATTATTTTATAAATAATTCATCCACAAAAAATTTCATCAATTTATAAATTCAACCATAAAAAAATAATACATAAAATTTTTATATATTAAAAAATTCATCAAAAAATATGAAGTTAATAAATATTTTTTTTCAAATTTTTTAAAAGTTAGTCGATCGCATGTGTATAGTGATCAATTAATGTTATTAGACAAAATTGGAATTGAGGCAATTGGGGTGGTATGACAGAATTGCTTCCAGTTTTGTCCTGGTCACTAGTCAGAAGACCCTACGGAGGACAGAAAAACTGAAAGAATGTGTCGAGGGTATAGGAGAAGATGCCCTTAGGACCATAGGCAGAGTCATGAAAACAACGAACCAAATGCAGATCCTCTTGCTTCCGTATAATCCACAGATATGTGTGAGTTTGAATTCCACCACTCAAGACCTCAGAAACAACTCGCGTGTGATACGCCGTTTAATTGACAGAAGTGGACAATCATTCGACAAGGCCACTCATACTTCGTATGTTTTCCCTTTAAACAACTTTAATTTTATGCCGATTGTGTTTCTTACTTAGATTTTATTGATTTCGCGCTCTTAAATGTGACATAGGTATGTAGCGCATTTGTTGTTCTGACAGTCAACTTAGTGACACTGGTTGCAGCACTAGGTAAGCATTAAACAATTATTTATCTGGCCAATTCCTTTAAACCATTGGTTGATATTAATTAATGCTTCCTCATTTTACTGTTTTGACTCAGTTCTAATGCTATTGCATTGGCGTCCTGGATTTATAATGTAAGATATCACTTTCAATGTTATTTATTAACTATATAGTTTCTAGCTCTATTCTGCACTGCGCAATGGGTATGACATATATTTTGCGTTTGTTACAGAATAATTTTTTGCTTTTGGATCTTAACAAGCCTGTGCTGGTTCTTGGCTGGTTTTGATTTTTTCCTTCACACGTAAGTAACAAACTGTTCATGGTTGAGTTATGAATGTAAGTCATGAATCCTTTTTTCAAGTGTCACACGTTGCGTAAACTCTGCATGCAGCTTTGCAGAAGATGCATGCTTCGCTTTTGAAGACTTCCTGGAAAATCGTCAAAACAGTTGCCTGGGTTCGATGTTGCCCTGCATTGATGAATCCTTCTCTGGGAAATTGATAGCTCAAATTGGCTACACCATCCACAGTTTCATAGTTGAGGTAGAAAATTTCGTTTCCATTCCTTCATTCAGAATCAAAAGGAAAAGAACACATGCACAAGCGGTTTCTTCCAATTCTAATGACTAATGTTTTATGTTTTGATGTAATCATTTTTTTGTGTATCAGTTAAATTCTAATATGTCGGTGATTTATCGGCTCCTAGGAGCGAGTGAAGAAAATGAAGAACTAATGGGAGTCATAAAAATTTGTGACCCTTTCTCTGGATCCCCAAACTTGAGCTACGTTCCACATAGCTGCCCTCAGGATGCTATTTGGATTGGTGATTTATCAAAAGTAAGTTTTCACTAAACTAAAGCTAGAGTGTGTTTATTTCTTTTGCACCATAATAGAGAAGTAAACTCATAATTCATAAAACGTGTTTGGGTTTAGATTCTTGCAAAGTTCACGTGTCACGAAGAGGGCACAAGAGAAGAATGCAGAAAAGAGGGGAGATTTCTTCCAGAAGCCTCATACAACATGGCTCATGCTTATAGTAGATCCATCCAGGATTTGCTGGGGATATGTATCCAGACTTACAAAGACTGTCCAAATGCACCGCTGTGAAGAACAAAGTTGCTGAAATTGTGTCTCAACAATGCAGGCCAATAAGGATTTCAACTACATTGTTATGGTCATCTATGTTGTCTCTCTCCATTATTATGGTAGTCTTGGTATTCTCCTGGGTGGCACAGGCTCTTCAATGCTGGAGAAATCCCCTTTCTATTCGTTCTAGGACCCTCAGGATCTAGATAGGAATTTTTATTTATTTTCAAACTTAAAAGGGTAGAAAATCAAAGGTACGTAGGTGTATGATTTTTGTTGGGAGGGTGTTGTATACCTCTTTTGCTTTCCTTTTTAGTTTTTCCGATTTCAGCCTAATAATTGGCACTCCATGCAGATCGCAAGACAAAAATCGGAGAATAATGTAAATAGATGAAAAAAATTGTTTTAAGTGTGAATATTGCATGTTTGAGGAAAAAAATGAGTGAAATATTGCTGCTTAATGATTGTATGAGTTACAATGTGTGCAATTGGTTTTTAAGTTTTGACATTAGTCTTGCTTCACTCATCTGAAGTTAACAATATAAATTATCCCTTGTGTTACTAATTGCGCTACATGACAAGTTTAGTTCTATTTAAGAAACTTATATCTTGTTGGCTTGTTTTTACTAAACACTGTTGCATGTACGTCTAATACTTATGGTAGAGGTATCAACTTTTGCTAATTTAGATGGTAATAAATTTGATATTAAGCAAAATTTTAGATTTAAATATTGTTTAGTACACGAAATATTTTTTTTTCCTTTTAAGTGGATTCATCTTACTAAACTTAGAGGTTTTTTTGGGTAATATTGTCTTTTTTAAAAAAATTATCTAGTAAATTTATTGATGATTAAATTTTATAAAAGATTTGATTGCTCATTTTTAGTATACTTTTCTCACTCAATCACATTTTTCTTCTTTATAAAACTTAAACTCGAGACGTGTTTAAGAAAATATTGTCTGAAGGTGTATATTTTTTTACATACAAATTAATAATAAGTGATGATTAAAATACATTATTATTGCCATTAAAATTCCAGTTGATTTTTCTATATATGGAGTGTGTTTTGAAATTCATAAAACTACAAAGCAAAATTGTAATCAATTCCCAAAAAAGAAAAGCTTAGAGTGTCTTTGTTTATTTATAAGTGATTCATGTAAGATTTAAGATTCCTTACCAAAGGATGTTGTAGTATTCACTCATGCTACAACTTGGTTAAAGGCTTAATGTTATTCATTAGTATGTAAAATGCCAATTTTTAGCTTTTTAATTATTAGTAGCTTATAAGCTTCAGCTAATTTATTAGTTAATTTGATAAGACATACCCAATTGTAAGGATCTTTCATTTTATAGCTTATTTGTTTAAGATATGTGTCATTGTTATTAGAATAATTTGTCGTCATAAATAAATCTTTCAAATTTTTTCAATGAAAAATGAGTGATTAAAATGAACCCATAAATATTGAATCAACCATAGATAAGGAAGAAAAAAAATATCATAATTAGTAGTCGTTACAATTTAAATGATTAACAACAAAATTATTAATATTATGATTATTATCAAAGATTAATCAACAAGTGAAATGACTTAGGCTTTTTTTTAAAAAAAAAAAAAAGTCAAATGACCTACACAATTTCACGTGGAATGTGCGTTTCCAACCAATACTAAAAAGTCATTATGAGACAGTCATACATTTTTTAATTACGAGAATGAAACAACATTGAAAATAGTATATGTACCGTGATTTATTACTAACGGTCTCCTAATGAACAAGTTACAATACTTTCGGGAGAAATTCGTGTCTAAATTCCCTGAACACCAGTATCATTTAATCTAAGGTCATCCCCCAAAGTGGAAAAATAATCACTTGTGGGTAGTTTGACTAATTTCACCCATTGTATTTTTATTTTTAAAAAAAACCTAGCAGTACTATTTTATGTTGCTTCGCAAGACTTCACTTAAATCTAAATCAAAGCAAAGGAAGCCCATATCAGAGTAATAAGAAAGCGAGTCTCTTTTTTAAATTTTCTGTAACAACTAATTAATGCTTAACACCTATGTTAATGCTATTTTCACATAACAACGTCTCAGCATAACAAATTTTAAACCCAAAGTCCATTTTATTGACCATTAGTTGTATTTCATAATTGGATTAAGAGTAATAAAATCTGATTAAGAAGGAAAGAAAATCGTGTTATCGTGTTATCACACCACATAAAAGTTAAAAGAAGAGTTGTGTTAGATCGCCAATCATTATCACCGTTTGCCCCAAGATTATTATTAAATAAAGTGGATTGAAATGCCGAGGTGTCGCTAAATGTCGTGGTCTTATTGGGCATGAAACCGTAAAAATCTAGTTTATCACGAACATAGGCATAGCATAGAAGCGTTCCGTATCTGAGACAAGTCAACAGAACAGAACATAGAAAGAAAGGAGAAGCAAATAGAACAAACAAGTTAAAGAGATGGTCACATTTATGGTAAAAGAGATGTTCTAAAACTATTTAATTTGGCTGGGGTCGGTACCAAAACAAAAGCCACAGTGAAGACACCTTTGGACTTTGGTTGCAAATCTCTGTCATAACCTCAAACTCAGATCCAAACTGCATTGGAACTTAACTACCCTTACCCAACATCATCTCATTCATTTCTCTCTCTTTCTTCGTTTTTGGACTTAGCTTAGTTCGGTGGTTGCGTCATGCCAGTGTGTCTGTGACCCCCAAAAGCCATCAACGAAACCGCATGTCGGGGAATTCTTCTCATTCCATAGTTCGAGTGGTACCAGATGAGACTCTTCACTTTTGTTCAGAGGTTGCTAATCATTCCGTTGCTTTTATTATTATGCACCTATTAGGTTTTGGTTCTTCTTAGAGTCTGCATAGTATTTTGGTGTGAGATGTGTTGTGGGATTGCTTAATGGATCTGACACATGAGGGTTGGACCTGAAGATTAAGATGAAGATTTGATGGTAGTTATTAATATTTAGCTACCCAGTAGGGTAAAGATAGTGGTTTCAATTACCTCTGGCAAACCTGGAAGGGTGGGTAATTTATTATAACCAATCAAGCGTTGAAACTGGTTTCACTTTAATTTTGTGATTGCAATATGTGTAAAATTCATGAAACTGAAAAGGAGATAAAATGGTGCCCACCAGGGGATAATATTCATAAACTGATTTTGATTTATGAAATTCTTAGCGTGTAGGGGATAAAGTGAGAAACCCAATTAGTCAATATTTAGTGTCATCATTAGCAGTTTCATTTTAAGCTGATTTTGGTTTATGAAATTCTTAGCATGTTGGGAAATTATGTTTGTGACTTCTATTTGGTCATGTTATCAGGTTTCCATAGGTTGCATTTGGTTAATTGCAGCATTCTCTTGAAGATAAAAAGGAAGAGAAAATGAGGATGAGGAACAAATACAGGAAACCAACAACTTTACGTTGCAATGCAGGGAGCAGATGTTCAACGTCTGTTGTGGTATTGAGCTTGTTAGGATGCTTATATTTGCTTCATTTTTATACCCTTATTCATCACAGAGATAGAAATGGTGAAGAGTCTCTATTGCGTATTAGTAATCATCCCCAATTCCGTGAACTTCAAGAAGTGGAAGAGGAAGATGTTCAAATCCCCCCACCAAGGGGAAAGAGGTCCCCTCGGGCAGCAAAACGCAGACCTAAACGGACAACCACGCTGATTGATGAATTCTTGGACGAAAATTCCCAACTTAGACATGTGTTTTTTCCTGGTAAAAAAATAGCTATAGATCCAATGCAGACTGCTGTGAACGAAAGTTATTACTACTACCCTGGGAGAATTTGGTTAGATACCGATGGAAATCCTATTCAAGCCCATGGAGGGGGCATTATATATGATAAAAGATCAAGAACATACTATTGGTATGGTGAATATAAAGATGGCCCTACCTACCAAATTCACAAGAAAGGAGCTGCTCGGGTAATTCATTTTGTTTGTAAGTTAATAATTGTCATCATTGCTGTAGGACTTCATGTAGCTTAATTTTGACTATTATAATTTATAAACATTTAATGGTTGTGAAAATGGCTGCCATCTTTTCATATAAGTGCAATGTTTACATGGTTTCATCTTTTGCTTATTTTGAAAAAGAAAAATCATAAGACTACCTGGTTAGCAAGAACTCAGTAGATTAGAGATGCATGCTTGATTCTCATATCTGCATTATCCTTCTTTGCATCCTATAGCTTATTTAGAGATGCATTTAATTTGTGTTAAATTATTGAAGGTACTGCATCTTCGAATCTATTTTAAGCAATTTCTGCATCTTTAGGTTCTGAACATTCTTAATATCATCCTGAATAGTTGAATTCTTTGGCAGAGAAATGTAATATGTTTCAAAGGTCTCATTTTGTCTTTAATATGCTAAAATTTGGCATAAAATTTCCATATTATTGTTAGTCTATGAAAAAGGGATATATAATTGACCTTCCATTTGGACAGATGGAGATATTAGCAATGTCTTAACCTTCTGCTACCACTGAAATTGCATAAGTTCATTGTTGTTTTCACCCTTCCGATGCTCAGAAATCCAATGGCTATTTGTTGAAAGCCTCTTAGAAATCCACTGATTATAAGGTCTTATCACTGAACAATTTTTTTTTCTGCAATTTGGTAATCCTAGAAAGTTTCTCCTAAATAGTCCAATTTCTCCTAGTTATTAAGTGAGCCAGAGAAATTTACATTTCTTCTGTATTCAAAAACAAAGAAATGAAATGATCCTGACTTTTTACCTTCTACACGGGTGTTCTTGCTTACCTCATCCAGTTGGTTAGACTTTAAGTGATGGCAAGAGTCAGGGAAATTTCTTTTACATGACTCAGCATGTTAATGGACATATCCATCTGGTGAGCTAGCAAGTTTACAAGTGGAGTGGCTGAGGGAAATTTTTTGTATCAGTGTCTGAATAACTTGAGCAAAATATTGTATCACTAGTGAGCTTGCATGTAGAATGTTTTATTTTCCATGCCCAAATAGATACTGATGATATGGTTAGAGAGCACAAGGTATTTTATGAAAAGTAAACTTGTTTCTCTTTAAATTAGTATGTTCTTTTAATTACTTGCATATTTTGAAACAATAACTTTCCATACTCTTGCAGTTAAAGTAATGGTTTTGCTCCATGTTATGAGCCCATTATCTTGCTGTGGTAACCTCGTGTTCCAGTAGCTACCAAAGGAATACTTTTTTCTTTAATATATATTTTTCTACCAACCTTGCATATTTACTTAGATCCATAACATTGTCTCTGAACTAAGTTGTTATATCTCTTTATCCACCAGGTGGACATTATTGGAGTTGGTTGCTATTCTTCTAAGGATTTGTGGACCTGGAAACACAAGGGGATTGTATTAGCGGCAGAGGAAACAGATGAAACCCATGACCTGCACATGTCTAATGTGCTTGAGCGACCAAAAGTGATTTACAATGAGAGGACTGGAAAGTATGTGATGTGGATGCATATTGATGATGCCAACTATACCAAAGCGGCTGTTGGAGTAGCAGTCAGTGACACACCTGATGGGCCATTTGATTATCTTGGTAGCCAAAGACCCCATGGATATGAAAGCAGGGATATGACAGTTTTCAAAGACGACGATGGTGTGGCATATCTAATCTACTCCTCTGAAGACAATAGTGAACTGCACATGGGACCCCTTACTGAAGATTATCTCAACGTGACATCTGTCATGAGAAGGATTCTGGTGGGACAGCATAGAGAAGCACCAGCTTTGTTCAAGTATCAGGGCACATATTACATGATCACGTCAGCCTGCACTGGATGGGTCCCAAATGAGGCATTGGCTCATGCAGCTGAGTCTATTTTGGGGCCTTGGGAAACAGTTGGAAATCCCTGTATTGGAGGAAACAAAATGTTTAGGCTTACAACCTTCTTTGCTCAGAGCACTTTTGTGCTTCCTCTACCTGGCTTCCCAGGTTCATTTATTTTCATGGCCGATCGGTGGAATCCGGCCGACTTAAAAGACTCCAGATATGTATGGTTGCCTTTGATAGTAGCAGGACCTGTTGATCAGCCTCTTGAGTACAGTTTTGAATTTCCATTGTGGTCAAGAGTGTCTATCTATTGGCACCGAAAATGGAGACTGCCTCACGGCTGGAACGGCTTCAAATAATGTAGCTTCCCTTTGTACATTGTAATATACAAAGATTTGGTATACGGTTAGATATCTTACCGTGTTGCATGTCAAGCACTAGTTGAGAAAGCTCACTGCTTGAGGAATCGGACATAGAAACCTAAGTCTCAATAGTATGCCCCCTTTAATTTAGGATAAGCTGAGATTAGTTTGAGGGAGCGCGTGCATACCGAGAAAGATTATCCACTTGATTGGAATTTTTCTAATAATCCAGCATTGTTTGTCAGTTGTGTAACGACATCATGTAATTAATTGTTAGCTATGTAAATGATTCTTTCATGTGTGTACTTTTTTACTATTCTACTCTCTAGTCTACGTTGGTACCTTGGCTACCTGCTTGGAATTGCTTCACGTGCATAGATGTGGAGGTGATAAATTGGTTATTTAATGGCATCATGTCTCATGAGCTTACTAACCCATCAACTTGGCATCCAATTCGGTTTCTTCGGATCGGGAAGAAATTTTGGATGAAAATAGAACCATCTGGTCCATCTCTCAATCGTTTTGCGGATGGATGAGGTAAACTTGTGTGCCTACTATGCGGCAAATAATAATAAGCGCCACATGAAGGCCGAATTTTGGGCCCAGTTCTGTAGCGATTCTAATAACTGGCCCTAACCTGTTACTCTATCATCTGGTGTGGGCTCTGAAATTGGATAAAACCACCATCTCAGGCTAGCCCAAAGGTAGCGGAAAAAAAAAAAAAGTCTAGGAGGCACTGTTGATACCATAAATCCATTTAACTTTAATTACAAGTTTGGTGCTCATTTTCTTTCTTATTCAGGAGGGAGAGGAACTATAGATAGATACCGTAATTGTGTTTAATTTTAATTGCAAGATTGGTCTTCATTTTCTCTCTTATTCATTATTTTTACTAGCTTTTCCTATTATGTAATCAGAAAAATATTGTCTTCCATTATTGTCGGAAGGAGGAACATTTTTAAGAAGGAAACGGATGAATACGGAGAGACAGGGATCCTGTAGTACTATGGGTTTGAAATTAATACACTGGAGTTAGCATTCTACATGAACTTGGCCCCATTAAAATATAACTACATCAGCTTGTCGTTGTCATTGCTATAGAAAAGGATACAAAAGCTTAAACCTGCAGAAGAAGGTATGGGCCAGCATCAAAGTCCTTTAATAAAAAACCAAAAGCAAGCAGCTATAAATGTTTTGAATTTAAATCAAGGGTGGGAAAAGATGCAAAAAGAGTGGAGTGTGGATATGTTAACGTGGAGGGGGCAAGTCTCATCAGAAGTTCAAGATGTGCAACCCTAAAAAGATGAACCCACTATTCATATTATTTCCTTTTCATTGTTTATGTACTTACCAATTTATTGGCTTTCTTAGGAAAAAGGAGTCTCTTATGAGTCCCCCCTTATCTTTCTTTCCTCCATGAAAGAGCTCAGGGTTTTGTGGGGGCCATACAGAGGGTAAAGTTAAAACAGGTGCCATACACAAAGATGATAGATATAGTTTTATGCTCATAAGAGAGAGAGAGAGAGAGAGTGTGGGAGAAATTAAAAAAGAACAAGACCATTTCAAAGACAGCGTGTGCTGGCCACTAAAACCTTTAGCCCACTAATGACTATACATCTATACGCCTTTTAATGATATTCCCAAGCATTTACTCAACTTGGTGGCCGTCCTAAGATTCTATTGCCCATAAACTAGATAACGACCTCATTTTATGTACGTTTATGAATGTTCATCTACTTTTTCCTTAAACTTGTAATATAGTTAAAGCTGATATCATCTTCATACGCCAAAATACTAAATCCTATTTCTTTTGGACCTAATTGAGAGTACGAATTAAATTGTAATGGTAGGGTCGGTTAGGCAAAACTACTGTTGATGATCTTAAATATATTGTAAAATACAAGATTGTCAGAGCATTGTCTTTCTTAATTATGTTTTATGCCTTGATGATGGTTAGTTAGTTAACGTACAAACAATTATGCTTCTATCTCTGGTCAAATCTGGACCTGAACCAAGCTTTAGATAATATATATATATATATATATTTCAAATGATCAACTACCACCCACTTGAACCTACAAATTTGGAATGCGACAATTAGTTATATTTTAGCCTAATAAACTAAGAATATGTTATTAAAACCAAAATAAAATAACAAATACTTGAGAGAATATACATGGAATTTCCCAATCATTGACAATTCATTAATATTTTTCTTAGCTGTTGAAAAGGTCACGCAAGAAGAAAAAAAATAGCTGGAAATGGTCCCAGATTTAAGGAGATAAGTAAAATAAAAAAGAAGAAAAAATAAATGTATGTGATGATCAGTCAACAACTGTAATTTCTTTTTTTTTTTAATGAAGAAAAAACAAGTTCAACATAACACTAGGATATATATAACTCATTTAAATGTATCTTTTTTATATAGTTAAAACTAAATTCAATGATTTTTTTTTTTATCATTGCATAATATCAATGAATCTTTTTCCCAATCCATATATAACAGTGTTCAAGTGAAACCAAAGCCGTTGCAATTAATTCATACATAGATATAAACCGAAATGTCAAAACTTCATAAAGCCATATAAACTATATATACAATACTTCATAAACCAAAAGTATAAAAAAACGAAATCTGAAAAAAAAAGTTAGCAATGAAAATCAATTTACTTGATGATGATTCCTTTTTGAATAATACAGGCAAATCCCCTTCCTCCTATCATCCTCATACCCTCCAATTAATCCCATTGTCTTACGTACCAAACTTGAAAGTTGAAACAGCAAAAGAAAAACCATTAATTAATTACCTTAAAAGAAAAAAGAAAAAAAAGAAGGCTCGGCGTTGGGCACGTGGGAATCAGTCCCTCAACTCCTTACTCACGTCAAGTCATTCTCCTCTAGTCTCTACGTCAAGGCCCTCCATGCACTGGCCCACACCACCGGCTGCTCCTTCCACGTCAGGAATATTCCGGCGTCGGAGCACTGTGTCATTGCCCACCCCTCCCTATACCTCCTCAGCAACGCCCTCACATCATCGCAAACCTCTTCGCTAAACGCCACCGTATTTAACCCCCCTCCATGCATCCTCCTCGCCCACCGCGCCGCCGTCTCTCTCCGCTCCACCGACTCCGCCGCCGAACACGCCACTAGGTCCACCACCGCCCTCCCCGCCGCCCTCTCCAGCAACAACCTCTCGTTGCTCGTCCGCGGAAAACTCTCGTCCAACGCCTCAAAGTAAACCCTAAACCACCTCAAACACTCTTCGAACCCTTTCACAAACTCAAACCCCTCCAATCCCACGTCCAAATCAGCCTCCTCCTCCACCAGCGTGACGATCCTCGGTTTCAACCTCCTCAAGGAAGATATCACCGCGTCACGGTGGTTCCCAACGGCGGCGATCGAATGCAAGGTGTTGACGCAGTTAATCGCCAAGGCCTCGTCTTCTTTAATGTCCAACATGCTGAAATCCAAGTCAGAGAGTTGACCTACGTGATGAACGACGTTGAATTTAAAGGGCACGCCCATGAGTCTGGCGAATTTCTCCATTCTGGCGCCGATTTCCTTCATGAGTTTCTGCGCGGTGGCGTCAGCGGTGACGACGGAGGTTAAACGGAGGTGCGGAGTGTCGTCATTTCGAGTGGCCAAGGCTTCGAAGAGGGTTGGCCATTGGGTGCAATAGGTGTTGCTGATGTCAATTATGTGTAGTTTGGGCTCGCCTTCCAAGGCTTCCAAGATGGCGCCATTGGACGCCACGTGGCCGAAGGTTGTCCAGGGACTCACCTCCTGGAACTTGAGCACCGTCTTGCGGGTCGATTCGAAGGAGCATGTTTTCTCCGAGGCCGAAGCTAAGGTTCGGTAGGTTCGGTCCCCGGCTTGGGAGATGCGGCTGAAGAAGGCTTGGAGGAAGTACGAGGCCAGTTTCTGGTCGGTGTCGCCGTAGGGGGAGCTTAGCTCGTTTAGCATCCACATGAGTTGTTGGAGGCGCGTGGTGTTCTTGTCGGCCACGGCCCGTGCGGTTTCGAGGAGGATGTCCTGGGCCCACTTGCCGGAGAATTCAAAGTCGCAGGGAGTGGGGGAGAAGGAGTGGTGGATGGTGGTAGTGGAGGGAGGGTGGGGTTGATAGGGACAATAGTGCTTGGAAGAAGACGAGGATAGGTCTTCTTCATCCATGAAAAAGTTGAAGCATTCTTCGTCTTCTTGTGGGTAGGGATAGTTTTGTTGTTGTCTGGAGGATCGAGAGCTGCTGCTTGTGGTGGAGTTGTTGAGGGATTGATCGTGATCGGGTTGGTGTTGGTGTTGGAAACTACTCACTACCCTAAACAACGTGGTATCCATTTAGGTTTATTAACCTTTGACTCGCATGGGATGGCCACGTCCCAGCGCAAGCAAGCAAAGAATGAAAATGGACGTAACGTGTTTTTAACGGTGGGAATCGGCCTGTCGCGGTGGAATTGGAAATTTCGAATGGGATCACTTTATTCTATTCCATTATACTTACCTTACTACTATATATGTAGTACAAAATTAATTATATATGTCGGTTAAATTTTTGAGGTGGAAATAAAGAAAAATGTAATCGAGTTGTGTAGTGTAGCGGTAATTGATTTAAATTGTGGTATGCTATCTATCTTCTCCTTTTTGTGGAATCGATGTGCGGGGGGAAGGGAAGTGGGGTTGGGTTTCTTTTCTAGGTTATTCTTTTATTGGAGGGTGGCTTCTTTATTGAAAAATAAAAATAATATATATGGATGGCTATGGAGAGAGGAGAGGGGATTGACTGAGAAGTGTGAATGACTTGGTAGTAATGTAATGTAGTGTATAGGGGTTGTGGCCTAGCTGATGCTTAGAATAGAATGCTGTCTGACAAAAGATGAAAAATAACAAAGTGTGAGCAAAAAAGGTTGGGAGAAGAGATCCTTTTCATTGTTTGAGAGAGAAATTTACAAGTATTTGATGAGTGGGAGCAGGCGTGCCAAACTGCCAATTGGGTATAGAGAGAGAGAGAGAAGAGTAAAGCTGCCGGCGTGAATCATCTTCATCAAACCCACTATCTACTTCTCTCATCAGCAAAACGCACTCATGCTCCTTGTTGCCTCCTAATCCCTCTCCAAACACTGCCAAAATTCCCACCAACTTTTTTCTTTTTCTATACACCATTTTACATAATCCCACACATCATTATGTCATTTCTAACATTAATATTGTTATCTTCTAATACCAAAATGCACTCCTTCTCTAATTTCTAGGGCATGCCTTCTTACTTTATCTGCTCTAGCTCGTGTTAATTGGATCGATATAATTGGATTATAACTTATAGGTATACGCACTAATCACCACCCAAACTCTAGTCTAGGCCATTTCTTTTAACTTTAAAGAACAACCCAGTTAACCATTTCTCTCATCATCCTTTGTCCTAGTCCTCAAATATTTATATATATACTGATGGCTAACAAAAACTCTGCTTAACTTTTCGTTGGTCTCACTCAGCCTACAGCCCCTTAATCCTTGTTAGATTAGAATAAATTACTTCCCCATTTGTGGCCCAAGCTACCCTCATTACAAATTGACGTCCCAATTAATTATTTTATAAACCACGTCTGCGATTATCGTATATATTGTTCGGAGGGTGGCTTCGGTATGTCCACGTTTGCTTCTTTAATTTAATTACACATTATAATTATCATTATTAGACAACGCGTTTGCCGTGTAAATGTGTAACTAGTTTTTCTTAATTATACCAATTGATTATTGAGTGAAGGTAATCTTGTTCGAAAAGGTGCACGGGTTCTTTAATTTGTTTTTCTTCTTCAATCATTAGGAAAAATTCACTTTATATATTGATCTCTTAGCTTATTTACATCATTTTATAGTAGGCTTCCAAGTTGTACGCTATTTATTTCTTCTTCTAAGCCATTAATCCCCGATAAGATGAGACAAGTTATTAGTCATGCATGCTGAAATCCATAGATATAAATGGGAAAATGAGTTTCAACAAGCTTTTCCTTTTTCTTTTTTTTTCCTCTCCCTTTTCTTCTTTTCCCTAGTTGACGTGGTGGACTGGTTGGTGGGAGAGTGATCCATATAGTTTTTGCTTTCATCCTCAACCATGAGAGTGAGAACTTCCAAATTTGCACCAATCACCAGAAATATATATATATATATATATATATATATATATATATATATATATATATATATATATATATATATAAATTTGAGATATATATATCTCAAATTTTTTAAATGAAGTGTTGAATTTTTGTCAACATATTTTTAATAAGAAGTATCAACTGATTTTGTTGATGATTATTTTTTTATCAATAAATCTCAAATTCAACACTTCATTTAAAACAACAACATGATGGTTATAGTTGTTGAATTTAACAACAAAAATATTAACAGCTGAATACCCTCCTCTGCGCTGCCAACAAATAAAATAACAAAGCAAATAAAACAAGGCATAGACGTGTACCGCTTAATTGGCGGCTTTTATCCTTTCTTTTCCTTTTGTTAAGGTGAGCCTCATATCCATTTTGTTTATTTTAATAGCTGTTACATTTGTAAGAAAGAAAGGCTATAGTTGGTATGTCACTGCCTCAATTATAATACTAGTTCATTTTCGTTTGGACTGTAGCGCGCGCATATATATATATATAAAGTTGTCATTATACGTCATTTTCATAAATTGTAATTTACTTCTTTCTTTTTTATAAGTATATTAAGTATAAAATTAAACCTTATAAATAGAGCAAATGAGGTAAAAGAAAAAAGAAAGCTCTATTTATAAAGTGATGTTATTTTACTTTACTCTTTAAAAAATAGCAGCTGTTCTTTTTATTCTTTTGAAAGATGAATTTCATGGTGTATTGATATTGTTCTGTTGTTGCATGAGTGTAACACATGCGGCGCACTCTGCACCGCTGTTTTCAAATCTCATTAACAAAGAGAAAACAAGGTATGAAATGTGACAATTACTACTCAAGGAACCCGTGCAACGCACGGGCATTGTTCTAAATATCTTACAATCATTCGCCATGGACACATTTTCCATCTCAGCAGCCTAAGCCTTATCACTGTCGTTGTTATATTCACTCCATTTCTTTTTTGTTTCTATTGTTCCAATTTCTTTTCTTTTTATTTTCTTACTTTCTATTTCACTCTTAATGAAAAGTCAAGACAGATGATCATAATCGATATTTTCTACGGTGCAGCGATTTGTCTCTCTGTTTCATCATTAAGTAAAGGTGCATGCATTAAGAAACAAACTAAATTAATGAGATTTATCACAATCCAGCTCAGTAATAGCATAAATTTTTAACTGTAGTGAAACTCCCTTTCCTAAACTTTACAATCTTTCTATGTCGAGTAGCAAATCTAAGATCATGATTGTAAAGTTATCCTTCTAGCTTTGTAGATTTTGAAACATGACATTTTATGGTTTGTCGAACGTGTTGGACTGATTATATTTGTGATATTTGGTACAAGTTAGTAAAATGTACTATTCCTTTGATTTAAAATTAATATCTGAATAATTTAAATGTTATGACATTTTTTTTTAAATTATAATACATTTCTAGGAACATGAATCTAATGGAATTTTCAATTATTATTATTAAGAAATTTAAAAATTAACCTAACTTCTTTTTTTCAAATATTCACTAATAGAATGCCTAATTACATTGCTCATAAATCAACCACAATAATTACATTTTGAAACCCCAAATTACCCAACCTTCCATTGCTTCAAAGTAAGATAGCAATGATGCTTTAACTCAATTTAATAAAAAAAATTATAATATATTTCTAGGAACATGAATCAAATGGAATTTTAAATTATTACTATTAAGAAATTTAAAAATTAACCAAATTTTTTTTTTCAAATATTCACTAATAGAATGCCTAATTGCATTGCTCATAAATCGACCACAATATAATTTGAAACCCTAAATTACCCAACCTTCCATAGCTTACAAGTGATTGCAAAGTGAGATAGCAATGATGCTTAAACTCAATTTAATAAAATATCTTGTAAAATTAATTCATTTTAAGTTTATGAAGAATACACCTTTTTAACTTCATGTCGGAGGCACAAAATCTTGATGTTGAGATGAATGGAGAAATCTCGTACGAATCTGGCATGAAACTTACTGCTAAGCTAACAAATAGTTTTCCTTCCCCCCTCACTTTACATTTGTTCCCTATAGTATGCATAATGCATAAATTCCTTATTTTCCATTTTAAATGTAGTGTCATTTTCTGTACTCTGAGTTGTACATCCCCTGTATACGATGCCAAAGTGTGACCAGAAATCCATCACTAAAGTCAGTGAAAAAACTAGCTAGGCTCACTGACTTGAAGTGCCCTTGGGAATGACACCCAAGGCTGAAGTTAGCATTCACGCCAGACAACTGATTACTGAACAGGAATAAGAGAAATTCCCTGCAGCCAAAAGTTGATCGGATTCATAACGCCCCAGAAAGCGAGGAACAGAGCAATTAAAAGATGTACATAGGGAAACTTTGCCTTGGAATAGAGACGTAAAATTTCTAATGCTATTGGAAAAAACCCATAAGCAAATTATGAAATTCTGACAAAGCAGCAACGGAACATGAGTGCAACCTGTGTGAGAGGGATAGGCAAAGCACAATTGAGACAATGATTCTATTCTCTCATCCAATAATACGCTGTATCGTACAAATCCTGAATGGCGTGCAAAAAAATTTCCTCACTATCCCGTCAATTTCCCCAATGCAAATTATAATAATCTACAAGAAAAGTTTACACTTTTTTACAAATTGTACGAAATTGGGATTGTTACCATGCAGAAAAATCTTTAAATTCACTGCTGGCAACTCCCACTTTTCTTTTCTTTACTACAACGTCTGTACCGGTGTTGTCAACAGTAGCAGATTTAGCTTGAGTGCTCCTAGCTTTTAAGTACTTGCCAACGCCACCACCAGCCCCCGTACCTCCAGAAACAGACGTTGCAGCGCCAGGATTGCTATACCATGAGCCTACCTTATCCTGAAAGATAATGAGGCAAAGTTAACAAAAGCATTGCAGAAGTGGGGGGAAAAACAGCACGAGATATCTCAAATATTCTGGATCATACATTATCTTCATCCTCTGCATTCTTCTCTTTGGCATTATCCTGCTCTTCTCCCTCATCTGGTTCTGTGTAAGGATTGACAAAAATCGTGACACTTGTTATCTTGATTTCCTCCTGCAAGATAAAAAAATGTAGTGGCTAGTATTGCATGCTTGATAATGGTTAATGGATCATTAGAAAACATAAAATATTCCAGCAAGCATTGTTGTTTATTACGTCAACTCTTCAAACCAGTGAAAACTTGACACAATTAACAAACATGCTCTTGAGGCACAGTGAAACACAAAAAAGTACTACTATACTGTACTCGAGTTAGTCTTAACCTGAATGAAAGTGCAAAGCATTGCAATCTTAATCCCACAATGAAAAATTGATGCACAAAACCCAAAGTCAAGACTAGACAGATGTAAGGGTAAAGAATATATTTATGCAGAAGATAACAAAATATGTACAACGAAAGAAGAATCTACTTTTTTAAAGCAATCCATATTTTGTGATCATATGTTTGTAATTACACAGGTTGAAACATGGTGCAATTCAGAAGAATAAAACCTAAAAAGGGGGACAATGTATTGCTTAACAGTGAAAAGAAAATATGAATCACCAGAGGCCGGTCATCATCATCAACAGGAACCTTTTCCATTGCCGCTAGGGTAGTCAAGCCACCCACAACTCCTCCAAAAACTGTATGTTTGAAGTTTAGATGATTTGCAGACTTGTACAAGATGAAAAACTGGGAACCATTAGTGTGTGGGCCACTGTTTGCCATGCTTACCACACCCCTTCCGGAGTGAATTAATTTGGAGTTGAGTTCATCTTTAAAAGGCTTTCCCCATATAGATTCACCTCCTCGACCGGTACCAGTAGGATCACCGCCCTGTATCATAAAATTCCTGCATAACATGGATTTTAAGACAATAAATCTATGGCTTAATTTACTCCAGGGAGAAAGATAAAGAGGATGTCATTATACCTAATGTTTCTATGAAAAGCAACTCCATTATAATATCCACGTTCACAAAGAGTGATGAAGTTCTCGCATGCCCTGGGGGTTATATCACAATGCAGCTCAATGTTCAAATCACCATGTGTTGTATGCAGTTGTACATATCCCTTCTTTTTTGGATTCTTCTCAACTTTCACATACTCAAATTCATTTTTTGTAACTGGATCAAATGATGTTGAAGTGAAAGACCGGGAAGCAGCACCAGTCGTGAAACGGCTTTTTACCTGAAATAGGCAACTTCATTTTTTATTTTTTTTGAACGGCCAAAAATATCATATAATATATTAGAATAGTACCAGAGGTACTACAAAGATACAAAAGAAAGCCATAGGCAACTTCATTAGAAGTTGATAATACATGTCAAAGTGACTATACATCCCTATCTTCTGTAAGAGATGTAATATAAAGCCATTCATGTGTCTTAGCCTAACAGTTTAAGCCTTTAGGTAAAGATACATGAAATGATGAAACTTCATTAGAAGTTGATAATGCATAGAATAGTGATTGCAGCCCGCTCTTCTGTTAAAGATGTAAATATAAAATCATTCATGTGTTTTTACCTAACAGCTTAAGCTTTTGGGTAAAAACAGATGAATGGTTTTGGTTTTATATTACATCTTACACATCGGCCAGGAACAAAAATGGCCAAAGTAGTCTATAAGTTTATCCAAAAGTTATTTGGTTGAGGAGGGGATTAAGCTTGGCTTGTCATAAGACTTAGACAATCTTCCCCCCTTGAGCTAGGTTGGGATGAGTTAGGTCCAATCTCTTGTCATTTCTAGTATAAATAATATAAAATCACTGATGTGACTCTTCCACCTATAATGTTGTTAAGTAAGGACACATTAATGGTTTTTATATTACATTCCTGACATCTTCATATAGTACATAGAAAGGATCATTTAATTATGCATGTGCTCCCAATATGTATTGGTGAAAATGAGGTTACATTTAGAAAACTCACCATCTTTGCATTCACTGGTGCCCTGTCACCAGCCACATGCATAGCTATTCTAGCTGCAGTTTTATCACCTGCTGAGGCTTTAGCAGCAGCTGCACTTCTTCCATGTACTGAAGCAGATGCAGCATCAACAACACTAAATGCCTGAGGAGCTTTGGCCTCTTTATTTGGATTTGATTTGGAATCTTCTTCAACACGTGACCTTGCAGCTAAGATGGCAGCAAGTGCAGCAGCCCTTTCTTTTTGTGCCTTGCCACCGCCTCCCCCATGCAATGCAGTTTCCTTCCCTTTCTCAGTTCCAAGCTCCTTAAGCATTTGCTTTATATCACCCGACATGTTTATATTATAGGTTGGATCTGAACTCATTTTCTGTAGTTCTGAAGGGAGAAAAAACTGAATGTGTCATAGTTAATATTAAGAACAACAACAAAAGCAGCAACATCAAGATTCAAGACCAATATGAGATTTATAGCTGTCAAAAGATGAATGAGCTAGCATACCTTCATCATCAACTTTCAAACTATTTTTAACATGATCAAAATCCAGAAGAACCTTGCTGTCAAGTGCATTAGGATTCTGCACATAGAACACAGACAAACACCAACACTTGATAGATATTAAGCCAATGAAAGATGAAGGAATGGAAAAAATGTTCTTGTGCAAATCCAACTTACTTGAATGGTTATAAGGTCATCCTTAGTGAATGGCTCATCAGTGAGGAGCTCCTTCCAGTTTTTTGTCTTAATGTTTAACTCTTTAACAGCCTAATTCCCATAACTTAGATAAATATAAATACCATCTACATAAGAAATTAGCATTATTAACACTAAGGATCCTGAAAAACGAACCTCATAGCAGAACACGTTTCCTGTGGTCTTCACTGCCACAATATGTGTAAATTCAGTGAAAACTTTGTTTAGCACTGGACAATGATATTCTCCTGCGGAATGACAAAGAAAGGCTAGTCAACACAAAACAACTGGCAAACTGAAGATTATATATTTTACTAAAAATTAAAAAAGTCAGAAAGTGTATTAAAAATTAAGATAGTTAGACAGTAATGTAAAAATGATTAAGAGAGGGTAAAAAATGTAGCGTATTCAAACAGTAGGGAGAAAAATGGAAGATACAAAAATAAGCTACAAGTTTATAATCTATTTAAACTAACTCGTTAGGAATCAAGAATAGAAATGGGAAAGACAGATTTTATTGAATTGAATGGAAAGAACAGAACAAGGAAAGATATCTCTCCTCCAAGGGTTTCCCCTTCACAAAGATCTTGTGCTCAATTTACAATCAGATTGGTTCTCTAGCCAACTCTGCCTACATAGTTCATCCATATGTAATCTTGCAAATTAAGAAATAAAGTTATCAATTCTTCTACTAAATTACAATAATAATTAGGGTAAACAATTCAAAAGATGGAACCGTTTTTCAATGCAACCAAAAGCATTCCTTCAACCACCAGCAGAACAGAAGAAGCCACTGTTGACTGAACCATTTTGGCAAAATATTACAGTATACACATTAGCTTTTTAAGTTTTCAGCAATAACAAAATGATTAGAAAGAAAAAAAAGATGATAACCTTCTGAATTCTTGTGGAAAGTTAGTGGAATGAGATCCTGATGCTTGAGAGGAGCTCCATTGACTGGATGTTTGCCATATTTTACAATATAGGGAGTTATATTCCTGAAGCCAAATATATCAATCAAATAATTAGCAACAAAAGAGAAAAGTTATAATCGAAACTAAACGGATCGCAGAGAAACTCACATATTATCGAAAACACTGCCATCAGGTGTGCAGACCGGTTCTTCAAACGGCGTAAACGTAAGCCTATAGAAAAAAAATGAACGAATGAAGGAATGAATGAATGAGTTAAAAATGAATGAAAAAGAAAGTGAGTGGAGGTATCGTACGAGCAGCAATAGAAGGGAAGACGTTTGAAGGGAGTGCGATTTTCTTTGGATTTAGCGCCTCCCCACTCCGTTGCCCACTCCGTTTTGGTGATGAACATTCTGTCTTTGCTGTGCTGCTTCTTCCCCATTGCTAGGGTTTTTCTTAATCACTACCCTGATGTTCGTAGTTCGTAGTTGCAGTTGCAGTTAATATGAGATTGAGCTTCGCTTTGCGGCGATTTTTCAGAAACAGATTCCGCCACTCCTCTCTCTTGACCGCCTTACCAGGACAAGACTCCGCGATTTGCTTAACACCGCCGTGAAGAAGTAGTCGTTCCTGGACCGGGTTCACTTTTGGTGGGTACTGTTACGAAAATGAAACGGGCCTTGGAGTTTTATGTAACAAAACTTATTATCATAGTTATTTATTGAAAAAAAAAGCTGAAAATTTTAAAAATTAAATATTTTCCTATATTATAAAATTGAATGCTTATTTTTGGAGAGAACTTTATTTACTTTCTTAGGAAAAAAAATTGGTTACATCTTTACTCTCTCAATTAACTCACTTTTTATATTTTGTTTCTTTTCTAATTAAATAATAATTTTCACGCGAGAGTAAATAAGTTTTTAAAATTTTACATATTTTTCAAATTAAAATTATTATAACGAGTATGTTATAATCTTTAAATTTAAACTTAATTATAGTATAATTTTATTATAAATTATAACAATTGCTATTATTTTTAATTTTTGTATCTTACTATCTTTAAAATTAAATTAAATGCTATTTTATTCTAAGTTATGACCATTTTTAAAATATTATTGTTATAAATATACTATTATCTTTAAATTTGAATTAAATTTGATGGTTTTTTTATATTTTGATATTAATTTGATGCATTTAATTAATATAATGAAGTGATTTTATTCTTAAAAAATAATAAAGTGGTTTTATTTTATATAGTTAAATAGACATATGTAAAAAAAAAAAAAAAGTTTCCCATGCATTTGGTGTGATTAAAATACTAGTTATTATAGATTATTTGATTTTTCCTATTAGCTTTTATATTAGAAATTAAAATATACATATTAAAGAATAAGAATTAAACTCTCTTCACTTTTTAATTATATATTTTTAATATTTTGTTTCTTTTCTCTTTTAGATGTGTATATCACATACTACAAGTAGCAAAAAAAACCCTCAATAATCTAAAACATTTTTTGTATTTTTATATTTATATACACATATATGATATTTTTAATTGTTTCTATAAACAAAATTGTTTCTATCTTTCGACTTATCCTATTTTATCTTTGTTTTTAAATTTTGTCAAGAAAAATCTCTTTAATTGTTCCTATATTGATAATATATCTCACGTTTATTAGAAGTGGATTACTTTCTCAACTTGGTCAAATTTGTTTCTTCTGATCATTTCTTGCATAACTTTTTGGGTCTACCTAGTCATTATTTGTATTTTTTTTTTATAGATAATAAAGACTGGTTGATTCACTGCTGGACAGATGTCATTTAAGGCAGAGAAAGCACTACACATTCAATAACAAACATCTATTTTGCTAAAAGATATACTAGAATCTTACGTCCTTTTCCCTATATCATAATACCAATCAACACCAATTCCTTCCTAATGCAATGAAGCTGTAAGGAACAATTTTTCATTCGCCTTGCTACCAGATGGAAGCAGATGTGTAGGAAACGATGATTTCCTTGCTGCTGGAAGGAGCAGTTTTTTGTTCCTCCGACTATGTTACATATTATACCTACATACAACACACAAGAAAGACAGACCCCATTCAAGAAATGTCAGGTTCGTTTTTCTCCAAGTAGGATATTACTATTTCTGCCGTATCACCTGGAGACATGCATTCACTTCCTTTTTGCTGTATTACTATCTGCAAGCAGGATAATGAGAAGGTGTAATCAATTTAATGAAAGTTCTGCAGAAGTTTCCAAGGGAAAGCAGGTGCTAAACTGTTCTGACATTTCATTCACAATGTTAATTTTCCCCTTCAAAGATGGATGCCGGGAAAATTGAATTAAATTTTTCTCATCGTAAGTTAAGTATGGTATACTAAAATTTGTTCATATTATTCTTCTTTTACACACCTCACAACTGTACGGTGGTTCATATTGGTCGTCTATCCCTGTGAAACCTGCGATATTTCGAATAATAATTCAACACTGATGCAAATTCGACCAGCAATAAAAAGAGAAAGTAGCACAACCTATGCAAATAACCTGGTGGTGAAGCTAGTATAGTTAATAACAACACCAGCACATACATGACTGTTAACACAACCAATAGTCCAAGGCGACACCTATTAGATGCAAAATATTAAACCAAGATACCTTTGATCTTTCCAGCTCTAGCAAGCTTGTAGAGTCCCGTTGGTGGGTCCTTTGCTTCACACACATCTAGTGGCACGTCTATGAAAACCGGCAACATGTGTAGATTGAGGATTGTAAACTTTGCCATGGAAATGAAGAACTTCCTATCTTGTTTATTAATGATAGTGTTCACCATTGTTAGCACTTAGCAATTCTTTTCACAAACCTGAACCACCGAGACCTGTTAACCAATGACACAGCCTTTTTGCTGAAGTAGCTGCTGTCCATCAAGTTTCTGGATTGGACATTCGTGCCACAAAATATTCATCGAATTCCCAATATTTGACATGTCATTGAGACTTTTACCTAGCTAGATAAAACCCGGTTAAAGTTTTCAATGATAATTTTTTTAATTATAATCATATCGCTTAGAATTAGAAGTACATGAAAGCTCAAATAGTAGCAAGTTAATGAAGTCCATGAGATTTTCAATTTCAAAAAATAGCAGCAAAGAGAAACAAGTCTGTACACACTTATCATTTTATTTATGTTTATGCTCATGTTTCACCTAGGATCAGATATTCCGGATAAATCTACTAGTCTAATGTTTTTGTCCTCCATCTCCTCAAAACCAAACAACTCTTCAATGTTTTATAGCAGCAAAGGCGTTGGTGAACATGTGCGCAGATCTTAAGTTGACCTTTTAGCAAATATTGTAAAAAAAAAATTCTCTTACGTTATACACCAGATCATTTAACTCGTGCCATATAGCCATTTAAAGTATTATAGAGTGGTTGAATAAAATTTTATTTAAGATTTTCTGTTTGGCAGAGCAAGGATAGAAGTTGATGTGGCCACAAATCACTGAATAGTAGTATTTTATATGGTGACAGACTGACAGTTGGGCGTTCATATCAATTTTCAGTATAGACAAGTCCAAGATCTTGAACGATCTCATTCCACTTTCTCCTATGGCGTAATAATTAAAAATCTAATCCCACTCTCCATTGTCAAACAACAGAGAATAAAGTAACAACACGTTGTGCATGTCTCATATTTTCTAAATTTGTAGTGTATTTTTTATGTATGAGATGTAATTATTTCTGATTAATGAAAAATACACAGCCACTTTGCTTCCGATGACAAGCAAATTGTCAAATTTCGTTAATCCTTTATTTTATTTGTAAGAATTGAACTCCGGTAACAAGGAAATTTACAGCAACTCGTATACATTATTCAATTAATTGAACAAGACCATTTTAGTAATTAAACTTCATCGATCTTTTGCGTGCTTCTGTTTCTATTGTTTATTTTAAAATTCTGTTGCTGATTTCTGAGCATAACACCAATAGTGGTGTAATAATTAAATAAAAAGCAATGAAAGCATTTCAAAATAAAAATCCGGGTTGCAGACCTTAATAGAATCTGAAAAAAAAAGAAAAGATAGTACCAGATAATGCAGCAGAGTGATTGATACCATTGGGTTTGTTCACTTGATGTCCCTGGCATTTAGGATTACCGTCAACGATCAAAGACGCGCCATGATCTTCCTTCGCCATTATCGGCTTCAACAAGCTTTTACGACCACGGCTTAATCCAACAGCATTGATTCCACAGAACTTTGCGAACCCCAGCTTACATTCGACGTTCTGGAACATTGCAGAACTACACGCTTGACACGGTACTTGTACAGAGCTCATCTCCACCAGCAGAAAATAAATAAATTAGGTGCTAAAGTGAAGCTAGATTGTGTTAAGCTAGACCTAAAAAACATAGAAGATACTGTCAGTTTGTTCCACTAATTAAATTAAAAATATTGGAAGAGCCAAAAATAAGATCTAAATAAAAATAATTTTCTTAAATTATTGACTATTTGATAGTTTCATCTAATTAAATTCATAAAAAATAATTCTCAAGGTTTTGTTAAAACAAAAGGAAAATAAAATTCTTAAAATAATACATCATGCGATCATTTCATACCTTGTTCTTCTGTATAATTTCCATGATACTAATTTTAGACTAAAATAAAATTAAAAAAAAAATGAGTTAAAAAACAGCCTATGGAAAAACTGTACTATAAGAAAAAAAAGTTTAATAACTATGCAACATGTATAGAAAATGTAAAACATAAGTTTTTTAAATTGTGACATAATATTAAATTTTTACTATATGTTCGACAGCGGTGATAAAATTAAACACCTGATAGGCATAAAATAAGAAAAATGCTGGATGCGCATATGATTCATGCTATTAACACAACTCTTTTAGTTTTATTGCTAAATATAAATACATCTCTTCAACCGTAGCTATATTCTAAAATTAATTCAGACATAACGACGTGTGGAGAATACTTCAACGAATTAACGCATGAAATTAAGTGTTAGGTTCAAATAATAGTTCAAAACGACATTAACGGGAAAAAAAAAAAAATAGCAACTGGCATTGGCAGTTTGGCCAATGGCCCAAGAGAATCTAGCGAAAAAATGAAAGCAGCAAGAAAAAAAATGGGAACAAACATAAAAAAAAAAAAAAAATGCGTTAAATATTACTACATGAACGATAACTTTAGTAGTCCTATATACAGCCTTGATGAATCATGACATATACGCCCATTTCTTCAGTAGGGGTTTGACGTAGAATTTGATATCCGAAAAGCATTCTTGAGACCAGTTATGAACTTACTATGGCGAAAAAACTTGGTCATTTTTGGGGTCTTGCTATCATGACGACATGATGATCCCACAGACAAATTACACATCCCCCCGGCCACTTCCTTATTTTTCCTCCTTACGTTGTCAAGCCCAAAACCCGAAGACGAAACGGACCCTCTTCCTCCCCTCTGTATTTTACTGCTCTCTGCATCTGCTGGATCGAAATGGAAACTCGCAGAACGCTCTGAGTTCAACACATTATTATTCCTTATCTTCTCACCCTCGGCTTGGTGATGTTCATGAAGGATCTTCTTCATTCCCCTTAGCTCTTTCTCGAGGCTTTGAATACGAGAGTAGGTGGAATCCATGGTCTCTTTGATCTGTGTCGTTTGGCGATCAGCCGTGTCACGCTGCAGAATTTCTCTTAGCGTCGTTCGTTCCAGTTGTTGTTGTGCACCGGTGGTGGCCGCCGCAGTGACGGAGCGGCGAGTGTTGAGATGCTCCATCAGTATCGCTTGCACTATGAATCTCAGCGGCATTTGTGGGTTTTGAACACAGTTCACGAGGGTGTGTGGCGACAGCTTAGAACAATCTATGCTGTTGCATATCTCCGTTTTCTGTTCCTCCGTTAGTTTACGGCACTTGTTTTCCTTCACAAAAATTATTATGAACGAAAGATCAGTGATAATTATAGTAATTTAAGATGAACATTTTTGGTACATACACTTTTTGGTTTTTTATGGATCGTAGAAATTTTAAGAGGTGCAATTTAGATTAATAAGATAAGAAACTCACAATTTCTATTATTGAAAGAACATCTAAAAAAAACATATCTCAATAAACGGATCGAAATGTTTTATGTGATCCTGTAATTATTGGTTCATTTTTAATACAAATAAATACTTTTGCAAATGTGTTTTTCATCGATGGTGTGTTCTTTAAGATAAAAACTTTTTTTTTAATATCAAAATGACTTGTAATATGAAATTGATATATCTTAAACATATCCATATAATTCATTATTATTATTATTAAGTGCCAAGTGGGTGCGGTTAACATCAATAAGAAGTTAGCAAAAAAAACTGTTATATAATATAGTATTTAATAAATAATAAACATAGTAGTATCTTTTTTTTTACTGAAAACATAGTAGTATCAATAATAATAATATAATCACAATATCAATTAAAAGTAAAGAAAAAATAAAAAAAATGGAGAAATATGACAAAGAAACAGAAAAAGTAGGAAGATAACAGAATAAACTTACGAGTTAGGAACATTATTATATAAAAATAGGTGCCAATTATTATTTTTATTAAATTGGTCTTTAATTTATTACATTTGAGGTTTTGAATGTGTATTTATTTAGTTAAATTAATTTGCATATAACAGATTTTGACGATTAATTTGAATAATGAAAAATACATTCATATTTTAATTTAATGATGATTACTTTCTCATCAATAATTAGTGGCCTTTTCTCTGTTTTCTTTTCACTTTCCCAGTCACCTTCATATATATCCCTAAGGCTTAGCCTTTTCTTTATCAGTCAGAAATGTAACAGATCAAAAGCTTAGCCTTTAAACAAAAAGGTAATAAATTATATTACATGAGTCATTGAGCATTAAAAATCAATGTAACCTAAAAATTAAAGCATTGATTTGTCTTACATTTTATTAAGATTAATTTTAAGTCAATAAATATGATTAATCTAAATAATAAATTAAAAAATGTAAAGGAGATAATAGTACATATGTTGTGCACTTGTGCAGATGATTCAACGACAAAAAAAAAGTCAAAAGTTGATTCTCAAAAAGGCAAAGGAGATAATAGTCCATATGTTGTGCACTTGTGCAGATGATGTAGGAAAAAGTTATGATCTACAATTGTTGTAATGCGATTGCGTTAAATGAGATGATGACACGTGTACGGAAAAGATATAAGATGACACGTGGCGTACCTTAAGATAAAGATCAACCATCTTGTATAGAACGTCGTGGTTGGGTAACCGTCTGTTCAGTGAATACGAAACCGTTTGAAAATCCTGAGGGTGCATTCCTACGACGTCGCTCATACACGAAACGTCGTCTTCCCAAACCAACGCTTCAATGCACCTGCTGGCAAGCGACGCCGTCGTTTCGGCTTCGGGAAGCAGAGCCACGCACGAACGCAGAACCATCGACGCGCCAATGCCAACGACTCTCTCAAAGTACGATTCCGTTACTTCACGGAGATTCTCTTCCCCCGTCATGCCCAATAACTCCGCTGCCACTCTAACGGCGGCAACGTTGCTCGGCGTTAAGTGGACTCTGCGGCTGTAACAGAATTCGGCTACCGCGGCGAAAGTCTCGGCCGTTAAGTTTAACGGCGGGGAGAGAGTTAAGTCAGAAACTCCCGTTAGGTGTCGTTTGAGGTATGAACTTCGTGATATCAAACGAACCTAAAAGTAAAAGCCGCGACAATAGGAGAAAGAATTTAAGGTATTGAATCTATATATGTATATATGTGACATGTCATTTCAATATTTTTATCAATGTATCACAGCAAATTAATGAAACAAAGTGTTGCACATATTTTGATGTGATTAAAGGAATGTTCCCTTTTGCTGGGTTTAAAAGCAGAGCTTTTCAGACAAAGCAAAGCGTTACTAAAAGTGAAAAAGTATATGCAAAATTAACGTGTAGTAGTCAATAGAATTATGGTCAGGAGACTCAGGACCTCTTGTGAAGCGAACAAAAAGAAAATGATATGTGTGTGGTGTGATTCCTTTGTCTTCTTTTCTTTATGCCCGGGAAAATGACAATTAATCTGGGTGTGTGTTTGTGTAACTGTATGTGGTGTCTGTATTTGATTCTAAGAGCAAGAGCAAGAGCAAGAACCATACTTTATCCCTTGGGTTTCAAAGGGTGTTCAACAAAGAACATGGGTTTGTTGAGCACTGATACTTACGTTTAAAAACATTTTGAGCTAGCTGGAATGTCCGCTACTGAAGGCAGGATATTTTCCCGAGGGGTTGGTAGGCCATACCTCCCCTTTTAATGTGACTAAGGGAATTCCCACTTGCAGTACTATTCTTAATCATGTCAAATTCTATCAATTGAAATGCATATTTAGATAAGTCACACTTTCACACCAACCCCAAAATTACAAATTAGTATCCAGCATTGGGTTTGTAAAGTATACATTATCACCTAAAACTTACTTTCTTTGAGGGATTTTTGTACTGTATTCAAGTCATATTTTTGCATGTATTAAAGAAAACAAAAAAGATAAACAAGTGTACTGCTAAAAAAAAGTCACAAACTTGCGGTTGCAGCTATAGTAAACTATTTTGATCCAAAAACTAAACTACCACGACAAGATATACTACTAATGTAAAAAAAAAATTGACGGAAAACAAAAGAAACGGGAGGAGAGGAAATTAATGAATGAGCGATTGAGATTTAATTGGTGAATCGACAAACCTTGTGCAGACGAAAAGAGGTTCCTTGAACACATATCAAGACATCTGGTTCAGACCCGGAGTCAAGAGACCTGAATGAATTGATCATAATTTCAATAAAAACTTTAGAGGGCAGATTAAGAAATATTATTTGGGCAGGGGAAAAGAAAAATGAAGTATGAGAAAGAATTGAACCAAGCATTGACTATGGAGTGGAGTGATGGAGGAGGAGGAGGAGAAGAGGAGGAAGATGGTGAAAGAAAGGGAGAGGAGGTTGAAGAAAGCTCCTGTTCTTCCTCGTAGATGGTCTCAAATTGGTTCCAACCCCTCATCTCATCGGTGAGGACCTTGGCTTTGATTGAAAACACACGGTTTTCAAGGGGTGTCTGAATGCTCTACTGTTATTTCCATGGAGGCCATAAATATGGTTTCGGAAGCCTATTAATGCGCCACATGTGATGACTCTTAAATGCCCGCTTCAATTTCCCTTTGCTTATTTCATTTCTATTTTTATGTCATCATAAACCCCTTAAATGCCCGCATGTAATGGAAAAATATTTTGTCAACATAAAAAGTGGTGCAATAAAAGTTACTATATAGTAATACTGGTGATAAATAACAATAAAAATGATTATATATAATATTTATACTTATATATTATAATGTCTTTTTTTATACTCAATTATTGTGCAATAAAAAGTCAGTGACTCATGAACAATAAAGTCAAAACCTTCTTAGTTGTCTCATGAGTAAACCAATCAGATGCAATAACCGAAGGCAAACCATTTCCTCCCTCTTTAAAGGCTATTTATGCATTCTGCCGTTCCTAACGTTTCTATTTTTCTGAGTTTAATTTTTATAAAAGGCAAGTGTAAAATTATTTTCATTATAAATTAATTTTTTATACAAAATTTATTCAATTAAATTGATTAATGATATTGTTTTTCCTAGAGGCTATTGGTCTCTTTTACATTATTCATTCACCCAAAAAGCTGTAAAAGATATTAAATTCATTAGGAGTAAAATTCCATCATTAATTATATAGATTTAAATATATATTTAACCTTTTAAATTTGAATAATTATTTTTTTACTTTTTAAAAAAATTGTTTTTATTAATACATCAAATGTTCGACAAATTAATTTGAATTCCTCTAATTCTTTGCATGGTGTTACTAAATTTGTTTACCACTATTACACAAAGCAAGTAGATATTTTCTCAATATTTTTTTTCTTCATTAGAATAAAAAAAAATAAAAAGCAGTGCACGTCACCAAAGTTGGTCCTGCAGGCCCAATTAAATTGGGTAGCTTGGTCGGTCATAATCAGGGCCCGATCCAAGACGACACAAAATGCAATTAAATTTTGAAAA
Organism: Glycine max; assembly: GCF_000004515.6. Classification (NCBI taxonomy): domain Eukaryota; kingdom Viridiplantae; phylum Streptophyta; class Magnoliopsida; order Fabales; family Fabaceae; genus Glycine; species Glycine max. The sequence goes on along the minus strand of NC_016088.4, from coordinate 53,947,401 downwards.
TTAAAAGAAAAGGAGTGAAGTTGAAAACCCCAAATCTCAGTTTTTCTTCTGCACTCATTCTTTCATTCTCATTGCCGTCACAGAGAGAGACAAGAAACAATGAAGTTTAACCCTAGGGTTTCCTCAAGCCGTCGCAAGAGCCGCAAGGCTCACTTCACCGCTCCGTCGAGCGTGCGCCGCGTCCTGATGAGCGCGCCTCTCTCCACCGATCTCCGGTCAAAGTACAACGTGCGGTCCATTCCGGTTCGCAAGGACGACGAGGTTCAGGTCGTGAGGGGAACCTACAAGGGCCGCGAGGGCAAAGTGGTCCAGGTCTATCGCCGCAAGTGGGTCATCCACATCGAGCGCATCACCCGCGAGAAGGTTAACGGCTCCACCGTTAACGTTGGCATTCACCCTTCCAAGGTTGTCGTCACCAAGCTCCGAATGGACAAGGACCGCAAATCCTTGCTCGATCGGAAGGCCAAGGGTCGCGCCGCCGCCGACAAGGAAAAGGGTACCAAGTTCGCTCCTGAGGATATTATGCAGACCGTCGATTAGTTTCTCTCCTTTTTTTACCCTCGCTATACTTTTTATTTACCGCATTTGTTGTCGCTATTATTTGGAACTTGGATTCGGTTATTTTTAGTGTTTCTTGTGTTTTTTTTTATTTAGTAGTTTGAGGGTCTTGTGGTTTGGATCTTAAGGGTTCCGCTATTGTGAGGCCTTTCTGTTTTGTTTAATTTAATCAAATGTTTGACATTATTACTGTTATTGTTTACTGCGTTTACTGTTTTTTTTAGCTGTTTTCGCTTTGTGCGGTCAGATTTCTGCACGATTTTGATGGATTAAATGGGTTTTAGAGTGCTGCGTTGAAATGTGATTGGATAGGTTGAAGATGGAAATGTGATTTCGAGTAATAGAATTTAGATTGGTCTCACTTAGCACTTTTATGGTTTAGGCACTAGGTGGTATTTTTGCTGCAATTTGAGTTGACAGTTTTATCATTGTGCAATCACCCTTTTACAAGTAATTATAGTCTTAAGCTCGTAAGATTTGCTTGTTGATGCGTGGAATATTTATGGTGATTCCACCATGCACGTTTTTAAAGTGCCCCCCTCCCCCAGTCCTTCCCAAATTTCTATTAAAAAAAAAGACTCAAAGCAAAGGTGCATTTAAAGGTGATTGTATTGAGTGGTGCCCTGAGTCCTGAGATCACAATGCATGCTTTCACAATGTTTTTTTATTGGACTGCAATATGTTTTGTTTACATACTGTAATCTCACTTTGATGTTCAATTTCAGTTGTATAAAAATATTGGGTAGGTTTTCAGAGTGATGATATAATATTTATGTTTGCTTGTCATTATTCATCTGGGCATCTTGTTGCAATTTTTAACTCGGTAGTTTCTCCGTTGCCTTTTGACAACTGAGGTTACTCTCCTTGAATCTCCATGTGACCGTGTTTTTGAAAGTAATGATAGATCATTTTTCAAAGGCTCTGTAATATGAAGTCTTGAATGCTTTGATGTGATAAAAGTATGTTTGCAAGTGTTTTGAGTTACGTTGCTTTCTCTGCAAGGAGTTAGGGTATTATTTTCTTTTCCTAAAATTTGATTTAACCTGAAAAAGAAAGGGGACTAGGGTATCAAATGTCGAAATTGTGAGATGCTTTGCCATGTTAGTTGTGTGTGTATTTTTCCTGCGGATTTCAGTTTTGATGACCTTATCTAAAAATTGTGTCTGGGATGGATATAGTTTTAATTCCAGTAATCGATTTTACTTCAATTTCCTTTTTGTTACTTTTTTGTTTAACTTGTTTCTAAATAAAACGCACTATCCAATTAGATTAAATTGTTTATGGTTTGCATTTGAGTAGTAATACTTTATGTTAGGATTTTTTTGTTGGTAGTTTCTACGTCTTTCCTATATGATTTGTAGTTAATTAAATAATAAAATAAATCAATTTATTGTATTGATATAGATTTGACACGGATTAGGTCTAGATTTTCCACTAACAATAAATATACTAAATATGTAGCTTCAATCTCGCTATCTTTCTGTGCGGTATCGTTCCACGTATCCATTTGGTTGAAATTTATATCATTACAAATTTATCGTTATTAAGGGATATAATATGTTTGGTATTTTACTTAAACCTACCAAGAATATATATCTTGTAATTTTCTTAAATTAGCTATCTTTAGGTAAAACTTGGTTCGAGTATTTTTCTCTTTTTATTTTTAAAAGAAAATAAAAATAACAGGAAAAATACTTTTGTCTAAAATTTAAAAATTTAAAAATAGAAATTATTTAAAAATAAATAAATAAATAAACACTCAAATCAAACATCTCTTAACCCGAAAGTTATTTTTATTCGTCGAAGAACTCATTTATTCAAGGGAGTGAATTTTTCTAATAAATGTTTTTTATATATAGACTTCAAGATAGAATTTCTATGCACGTATTTAAAAGGTATGTTTACCACATGTTTAAGGAATGGTTATTTACTAAATATATTAAACTTATTGGTAGATTATATATTGTATGCTACATGAGTACCTATAACAGCAGAGTAGAGTGGCGTAATTATTGAAGAAAAACAATAACATTCTAATGTATGACATGATATTTAAAACAAGTATATTTTTCTATTATACACACACGCAAACATTATATATATATATATATATATATATATATATATATATATATATATAAATAAATATTAATCCAACCATTACATTAAAAAAATTCATAAGATAAATTATTTTTTATAATTTAGGATTAATTAGATACTTCATCGCATCTTATTTGGATGTATGGTGTGATATTTACAACATAAGTGTAGTTTTTTTTTATTAGATTACGTATACCTAAGGTTTAAATTAGTTAAAAGGTAAAATTGCATTTTTGTCTCTCCAGTTTATATTCAGTTTTGGATTTGATCCTCCAGTCATTTAATTCACGAAATGAGTTTTTTTATTTTGTAAAATCAGAACCTGGTACGTGACCATCATCATCCAATAAGAATGTGACACGTGACAAATCAACATCACTTGTTAACTGTCAACGTCCAATTTTGACCTGGGGATCAACATTGCACGATTTTACAAAATAGGAAAACTTCAAAAATACAATTTTGCCTAGTTAAAATGTAGTGCACTTAATTATAACCTTTTTCCTTTTAAGTGTAATTGTTTCACCAACAAACTAAAACGTAGCAAGTAATTTTTGTACTTTTATTTCCATTAATAATGTAATAAGAAATTAAATATGTTTTAATCTAAATAAAATTTTTATTTTTAAAAGCATAACATGTTAAAAAGAATATTCTGGTTCTGTACAAAATATATAATAAATTTATAATATAAACCGTGTTAAGTAATCTTGTTGAGGGAAAAAAAATTTACATGTGATTGAGGGAATGTGTCCATTTGCAACTACTTTAACATGTCCGTGTAAAGTGTAAACAAATTTAGAGGAAAAAAATTTATCTTGGACCAAATTATTAATATTTAAGATTGTTGATCTAAGTCGTTAATGATTCAATTCTTTTAAACAAAATTTTAGATTCAAGTATTATGAATAAAGAAAATATGATTGAAAGGAAGAGTCTTCTTAAAGGTGATAAGTTAGATTTTTCGGTAGAGATTAATCATCAACAAAATTAATAAATATTTTACACCAATATCGTCATAATAAAAATAATACCTAAAAATATTAGCTCTAATACATTTTATAAGAAAAATGTAATTTTATAAAAATGACCAGAGGTAATACAATTTTCAAACTCTATATCTAGTTTAAAACACTCCCTTTAATATATGATGTGAGTAATCATGTAATAGATTATTATTATCTAGGTTATCATAAATAGAAGTATATGTGGAATAAATTAATTAATAAACCTTTAAATTTGCAAAACATTAATAAATTATAAACTTTATCGTTTAATTATCATTATTTTTGTGTATTTTATCACTCAAATTTTTTCTGGATATTTTATCATCGTACTTTTTAGTTATCATACATTTTACTATCATATTTTTTAATTTTTAAATATTATACCATCATGTTAATAATAATTTTGCAAAAGCCAATGACAAAACATCATTTTTAAGGGCAAGCCAACATTTCGATACACATTTCAAACATAAGTAAAATATGCAAAAATTAAAGTGTGATGGAAGAATGCTAAAAAAAAATTGGATGATAAAATTCACAAAATTATGATAGTTGAATGATAAGACATGCAACTAGTCTAATTTTCTATTTTTTTTAAAAAAAAAGCTGAAACATCAATATTTTTTTATCATGAGGCAATAATAGCTGAACTGAATGAGAAATCTAAAAATTCAAGGGGCACAGACAACATAGGGACCATAGTTTTGTCCATCTTCCAATATTGGAAGAATTTAAAGGAGACGGAAGGCCAATGGTAATTTTTAGGTTGTACCGACTAAATGTTCCTTAAATCTTTCTTTTAACTCTCATCCTTTCCATTAATACTTATAGAAGCACAACAATATATTTCTCCTCCCCTCCCCTTCCCTTTTCTTGAACTTAATAAGTTGGTCAGACCTTTTTCCTCCTTCCTCTTCCCTTCTTTGAACCAAATACACTGAAAAATTTCTAGCCGATTGTAAGTAACCAAGTGAAAGAAAACAATATTGAAAATAGAATTGTAAGAAAAGTACACTCGATAAAAATCCTTCTAGACAACAGGACCTCCAGATCTTGTAATGCCTACCACAATGTTGGAGGAAACGCAGAAAAATTCAATAAAAAAATGGGAAACAGAAGCCACTCTTCCAAGTTATTGAAAATTCAATATTTTATCCATTCATGAAGAGCCTAGAAATGCTCTCGTCTGTGGAGCTAATTATTTTCCCTCCTTTCAAGGGCCACCAAAAAAATTGAATAAAGTTTGGAACTCCGATCACTTTTCTAAAAAATGAATAAAAACCTCAAGGTTTGAGGGCAATTGCCAATCCAAACCTGGGATTTTTATCCAGGGCCTTGGTGTCAATCTCACCAGAAACAGTAAACACTGACTTTGGTATGATCTCGTGCTGCAGGAGGGCCCCGAGCTTTCCATGATTGTTGAGCCTTGCTTTGACCTGTGTCAGAGGGTCAACAGCAAAAGACCCTCCTACTGTAAAAGTGTTCTCATTTGTTGAGAACTTTCTCGTGATCTCTGCAACTGCGGCACTCTTCTTCAATAGATCCAGATGATGGAGGTATGATGCTTTAATGCTGTCACCCTTGTCACCACTGATTGGGAAGTACATGTTCAGAATCAATTGGTTAGCTTTCAACATGATTGTGATAGCTAGATAATTTGGAACACATCTCTTACGGTAAAAGAAGCTTACAGGATTACTGAAGCAGAAGAATCGGGTCTCGTGACACTAATCCCAGCAGTGTATTTTGTAAAACCACCAGATGAAGTGTCATAGCCTGCCTCAGCACCCAAAGCAATGGTTGGGGTACCAACTGTGGCAGAAACATCAATGACAGGGGATTGCTTCAGTGCAACAGCTGTTGTTAAGGTAGCATGGTCATGGAAGTATTGAACCTCTAACTGTCAAAAACAAATCAGATAAATTTTCAGAAACAATGTCCAGCAGTTAGTTTAGTTGAATTTCCCAGCCAGGAGATGCATGTTTATGTACCTTGCCAGAATTATAATCAGGCAGCTTAAATGAAGCAATAGTCTTGGTGGATGGAAGAACGTCATTAAATGTGAGGGTTGTGGAGATCTGGGGAAAAAAAGGAGTACGTAAATAAGATGATTTACTCAAGAAAATATACTATTATAACCTCAAAAGACAAAGTAACCCACAGTTGATGCGGTGTCAAGTTTAACATCAATAACAGTGTTCTTATACTTGTACAGTGCTGCCACATCCCCTGTTGAGAGTCCTCCTTTCGTCACAGATGTTGAAGTGAGGGTCTGAAAGGAGAAAAAGCAAGAAGTCATATTGAAATGAACATTATGCATCTTTTGCTCCTAGAATTACAAAAGCAACCTTGACAACCAAAAATTATACTGGCAAGTCAAGAATTAAAAATGAACATAAATATACAACTGCAAATAGACACCCTTCCCATATATATAAATATATATAAGCTGTCACTTAGATGTAAGGCATCAGCTTCAGCATGAACCCACCTCAATATGACATTAAGAATAAATTCATATTCATGCACAGTATGTTATTGTTGATTATGAAAAGTTTGTGTTCATAATACTAAAAAAGGAATAACAATAAAATGAATGAATTATTTAAATTAAACAGTAATTGCATTCAGATACAACCCAACTTGACATTGAAAGTATGTCCCCTTTAAGTCTATCCAAATATCACCTTATCTTCACCCAAGTAGTCAATCTTAAATTATCTCAGTCTTAATTATATACTTTTAATCACTTAGATTTTCAGAAATAAAATTTCAACCATCATACATTTTCTATCTACCTCTGCAGTTTATTATCAGCCATTCTTATGCACCAAAGTCATGTTTCCAGTCGCTGGATAGTTTATGAGTAAAGGTGCACAACTTGTTGGGAAATTCATGGCTTGTAACACCTAGTGCTAGTAGTATATATCAAAATTCTGAACCTGAGTACAGAAAGATGCACAAAAATGGTAAAACCAGCAGCATAACTTCTATCAGCAATCAATGACTGTTGATAATATCCCCTTTTTAAAATATTTTTTTAACAAGATTCCACATCTGGATCTACATTTCTTCTACTTCTGATTCCAAACACACATTCAAGGAGAATGCCATTTCTTGCACCCTTATATTTTGCCCCCAGCTCATGCTAGATGGCATCAAAACCCTTCTGCACAAGCCTAAATGCAATCCGATAAGCTCTACACAATCACATTTTTTACTCCAGGTATTGTTAAAACAGTATTGTTCCCCAGTTGTCATCCAATAAATTAGCATTTTGATAAAACAATCATGCTACAATAGGATAAAGGTTTTTTTCTGTAAAATGAACTTAATTAATTGATAGTTGATAGGGACTCATGTCAGACTGCATATTAGGAAAACCAAATGCTCCATTCTTATGGCACTATAAAGGAACTTAATTAATTGATAGTTGACACGTGACATCCCTGGTATGTCAGACAGCATATTACGAAAACCAAATGCCCCTTTCTTCTAATGAAAGAACTTAATTCATAGTTGATAGGTACTCATATGTCAGACTGCATATTTTGAAAACCAGTCTCGTTCTTTTGACATAGTGGAGTAGCGGTTAGCCAAAATAAAAATCCACAAAATGAATAGAACGCCACAAAACAAATTCTGACAGAAGAATGTTTAGTGAAGCAAGTCACCACGCATCTAATATCCTCGATTTCCTTTTATTAATTTTAATTTTGCACCATCGAATCCGTCTACACAATACGGATTAACTTAACATACTAACAATGTAATGTGGAATACGCTTAAAATACAAAAAAAAAAAAAAAGAACTCGAGATAATCAAATTTTCGGATGCAACTTCATCATTCGTATGAAAACAAGTCAATACAATAGGTAATCAAGCTTTGAAAGGAACGAGAAGCGGTCATCAGCAACCTCATAATGCGAATAAATTAATTTACGTATATAGCATCGCAGTAGATCTTGACCACAAGACCTCGTATACAGAAATGTAATTAATGCAAAAATAGAATGATTGTAATGGAAATTCGAAGAGCTTACCACTCCGGAGACGCTGTAGGAGGAAACGGTGAGTTTCTGATCGGAGCTGTAGTCCTTAGTCAAAAGATCTATAAGAAATAACAACAAATCAAAACAATTTAGCAAACTATTTTTGATTTTTTGCTTCAATAAAGTGCTGTGGAAACAATAACGGAGATTGTTACAGAGTGTGTTCGTTCACCTTTGGATTTTTTGCCGATATCGGTGAAGAGACCCGGTCCCTTGCTCATTTTCGATTGCAGAGAGACAGAGATCTTGATGCACTAAGATTCACGAAGCAGGGTGTGGCGAGGAAGTGACGTCCTTTTTCTTCACGTTCTTTTATTTTAAATGCGAAATAATGTAATTTAGAATCGCGAATTTGGATGGTTGAACTGGTTTTGTCCGGTCGTGCGTTTTCATCCGTTGATTTAGGAGGCGAATATGATGCGTGGGACCATCATGCCCTCTTTCTTTCTTTGATCTGATTTCCAGGTAATACAATTCTACAAATTAAACTTGAGAAATGTTTGGAAAACATTGTTTGACACGCTATTCTTTTTATTATTTGTGAAGTTTATTAAATTTACAAAATTCTGCGAGTTTTACATATAATTAGGGAATTATTTCATAATTTTATAGTTTTTAATAAATTTTAACTAATAAAAGAATTTATCAAAAAAAATGTGTTAGAAATTAAATTGTATTGATAGCATTCCTGTTAAACTTTTGTCCTTGCTACACGCACATGAATGTCATTCTATGAAGTATATATGAACGTGACTCAAATGTTTGACAATTGTTTTATGATTAATATTCACATTGACGTATCTATTCCTACTTATTATTTCTTGCTGAAAAGAAAATACTATAGTATATATTCAGATTAAAGTTTAAAGACTGATAAAAAAAGATTAAAGTTTACAAATTAAAAATTTAAATTTGGATGAAATTTATTTTATAAAATGAGTCAGTGAAAATAACCTTTTTGTTCATTTAAAACTGAATTTCAAAATAAAATTTGGATAAAAGAGTAAATAATCAATCTGGACTTTACTTACAAATAAATTATATTTTTAATGAGCTAATTTAACATATTTGAAGTGATGTGATTTAAAATTTTACATGTATACAAGTAAAAAAAAAAGGTGAAACAGATAGATAGATTCTACACAACTTTTTCCATTACTAACAGAAATGGATTGAGTTTAAATTTTTCATTCACAACACTTGACTTGTTTCATTCTTAAGAGGACAAGGACGAGAAGAGCAAAGCTTATTGTTCCAAGCTCCTTTATTACTTGATTTGGTTCCATTCCAGGAAAAAAAATATTGCTTAGCTTCTTGAACATTTTTTTTATGCCAAAATTCTTTGATATTTTTTTTCCTGATCAAGCAATTGATTGATAGAGCTTACTAATGTTATTTATCCCCAATTTTATCTGCACTCCATCACGTGTAATACCTTTCTAAAAACCTTTTAGTTGAAAAATCTTCTTTAGCTCTTCGTTTTAATCCATCTCATACTCCTAACTAACTATATATATACACGCATGTGAAATTTTGTTCTATGTTTGATTTTTTTATTTTTTTTATTTAAGTTTTAAAAGTTTTATTTTAATATTTTATGTTTTGAAGGATTTTATTTTGTCGTTTTTAGAAAAATAAATTAAATATATTAATAGAAAAAAGTGATATTATCCATTTACATTGATTGAAATAATGATATGACATTCTAATTAAAAAGATATAATTTGAAATTGTTATTTTGGTCTTTTAAGATTTTAAAATGACTTTAGAGTGTGTTTGAATGGAGAAATTTAAAATTTTGAGAAATTTTAAATTCTAAGAATTCTAAATACTTCAATTGAAATTCTTTTATTTTCAAAATTTTGTGTTTGGATAATAAAAAATTAAAATTATGAGGATGAAAAAAAAGAGAAAATATGGTTGGTGTGCTAGTTATACGTGTACCTCTATGCTTGCACTCGATCGATATTTTAAGAGCTCAGACGGTATTTTTTTGAAGAAGAAGATTCTAAGAAGAGAATTTCAATTTCTCACCTTTTAAAAGGAAATTAAAATTTCAAATTTTTAATTGTTTAAAATTCTGTTTTAAAATTCTAAAATTTTAAATTCTTTATAAAAAGCATCCAAACAATTAATTCTAAATTACAGAAATTCAAATTCTCTGGTAAATTACTTTTCTCAGTTAAAATTTTCTATCCAAACACATTATTAATTCAATTCATTGAGTTTTTAATTGATTTTATTTCCATCATTTAAGTTTATCAAAAAATGTATAAGAGTAATAGCAATTCTATATACACTTCTTCTAAAAATAATCCATATCCACATACTCAATATAAATATAAGTACATGATGATGATACCATTATTGGCATATTTAATTTTATTTTTCATTTGTAATTTTTGAATTGGTAAAACTCAACAAGGTAAAGAAATCCATAAAATTAGTGAGGTTTAATCAAATTAGCCATTTGTTTCTATAAGTATATTTGTTTGGATTGAATCTTATTTGAGACATGGTTCATCATTAAACGTGAATATCTTTTTAGTGAAGATTTGAAACTTAGTTGGTTACAATGAAATAGCCCTTTATGCTAGATAAAACTTTGTTTAATTTCATTTTAAATTGTTTATGATTGCTAGATAAAACTTTGTTTAATTTCATTTTAAATTGTTTATGATTGCTTTGACTTTCTCTGGTAAAATGTGGGGGGGGGGGGGGGGGAAATTAAAAAATAATAGTATGTGGGGAAAAAACTTGAATGATAAAGTGAAATTAATAGTTAAGTGGTAAAATGTTCAATGAAATAAAATAAATATACAAACTAAAATAAAAACTAGTTATTTTAAGAAACTAAAAACATGCTTAAGCTAATTATGTAAAATAAGAAATATGTTAGAAGATTACCAATTATATATTTGTTTTATAAAATCAAAATATATAATTATATTATTAGTTAGAATCTTTAAATAATGATTATTGTTGTAATTTACTATATCATAATTAAATAAATTATTTTTTCAATATTTTGATCACTTGGTAACTGATTGTGTAATTATTGTGATTATAAAACAGACATTCATAAAATTTAATTAATTGGTTATTCTATTATATAAAATAAAAAACTATATAAAAAGCAATACTTTAATGTATTGATTCAACCAAAACATATACTTGTTGCAACTATCTTAATTATCATACTTATATTTTTTTTTATGAATTAAACAAAAACTAGTGATATTTTGGCAGAAAAAAGAATTTGCAATTATCTTAATTATCATACTTATATATTTTGTATGAATTAAACAAAAACTAGTGATATTTTGACAGAAAAAAGAATTAATACGGTGTTGTCACATGGTATTTGCCGACAAAACCTTTTTTTATAAGATAATAATAAATAATAAATTGATTTTTTTTGTTGTTGAATATTTCCAATTTGGTTAAATTCTATTCGATTTATTATTTTATTATGCTGAATCAAACCATGGACAAGATTAAATACGTGTTCACGTAAATTAAAATGATGTAAGGAATATGTGAATATAAAATTACATAATACACATTAATATTCACAAATATTTATAAGATATAGGTATATTTGTAAGATAAAAAATATAGAAAATATATTAAAAATCATAAACAGTTATAAATTATATTATTAACATCCCTAGAAGACATGGATATATACTTGCATTGATTTTACTGCAACATATACTTGTATTTTACTAACTCCTACTGTACACAATACAACCCTAGTTACTATTAAAAGGTTATCCAAAAAATCTTTTTTTATAGGCTTATCCACAATATCTTGAAACAAGTTCATTGAAAATCTCAAACTGTAAATTTCCATTGTATATCTTGCATTTTCTTTTTCCAATTTAGTTATCTAAATTAAATTTCAGATTCATTTGGGACACATGATAAGAGACTTGATAAAAAAAAATGAATATTTGGTGAAGCTCAGAGAATTGAACACGATAATATTAGTTTATGTTTAATATGCATTTTATTATCATTAGATGAGATAAAATATAGTGCATATTATAAAAAAAAATATTTATTTAAACATATACTATATTCATATAACTTTGCTATCTTGTCTTAATTTTTGAAAAATAAAGTTCTGCAGAAACATTAAAATAAATATGACCATTAAATTATTTAAAATTAAAATGACCTAACATAAATTAATTTTATCATAATAGTTCACGTAACATATTAGTTTTACACAAAATAATCTCTATTATTTTAAAATCATTAATTAAATTTGAGTATATTTATATTTTGACAATAATTGAGATAAAATTTATTTTTACTATTTCATAATATTTTTTTAATGGATAAACGCATAATGACATTATATGATAATAATTATTCTTTATGATTTTAAGTTCATAAATACTCCCAAATATCCATAAATACTCCTTATTCATATGAAAACTTGCTAATATAAATGGAGACGAATACGAAGAAACCATTACCCCGTGCCTCATAGACATCCCGAATAAGGGCTGAACTTAAGTATAGTTCCTTCAGTAATTTTGATATGATTTTATAATTAAAATTAGAACTTAAAATAATAAAATTAAAATTTCATCTTCGTAATTAATTTTAATTCTTTAATCGGGCTTATGAAAAGACTTGTTAACAACAGTAGCATAATATAATATAGGCATACGAGGCAGCTAGCGTTTTTACTGGGACATTTTCAAAATGTCTATGGGTATTATTGTTTATAAATAACACTGTTTTTTCTCTTAAAATCTCACACCTTTAATATAATTTTCTTCCATTAGTATCCTATTTTAAGCGTTTGTTGTATCTGGCGGTATAAGTATGTTATTTATGAATATACAGTGAGATTGAATGATTTTTCATCATCAAAGAAAAAGAGGTGCGTAATTAAAAAAAAAACATAAAAATTGCTGATCTGTATGATTTTACAGATTATTAATCCGTATGTTTCATACAAATTATTTATCTGTAGGATTTTTTAAAAAAAACAAAATTGTAAATATATTTTTTTAATTTGTTTTGTAGTACAATTTTTTAAATAATTTTAGCAATTTTATAAATATAAATTTTAAATTTTAATTATTTTAAAAAATTAAAATAAAAATCATACAAATTGTTGATCAGTAAGAATTATTTGAAATGTCAATTCATATGACTCATATGGACCATCAATCAATATGAATTAAAAAAACTCATCCTCATCGTTAATCCGTATGAGTCACAACGACGATTCTCTGTTTAAAGAAAAGGTAAAAAATATCTTAACTCTTTCATCTATATTGCTAAGTGAAAATATTTGGTATCCAAACCAACTGCCTCTAATATATACTACGACAAAAACAGATAAAGCCCACTCTCGACTTGACGTGGCTAAGACTCGTCTTTGGTGAACTAACATGTGTAGGGATAGGAATTCTGTGTAGTTCTGATAGGTTTATGCAAAAATTATGTATGATAAGGACAATTACCCATTTAATAAGTATAAACTTGAACATAAATAATTATACATAAATTTTAATAGTACAGTTACGTGCATGAGTATCATACCCTATCAATAATAATAATAAATGAGACATAGATCACGTTTCTTAATCATCAATTTTTTTTTTAAAATAACGTTGAATCTTTATTTGTTAAGTCATACATCACTTTATTTAATTAAAAAAAAATTATGTTTCTTATAGAAATAGATCACCATCTTTATTTATTTAAAGATACATCACATTCCTTACTTTTGATCAAGATGAATAAACATTCCTTAATTCCAACAAAATATCACCTTCATTATTTACTTTTTTCTCTCATTTTTTTATAATTATTATAGTTTATAAAGATATTTGGATAAGATTTTAATTTTTTTTATCCGTGAGAATGAAAGATAAGGAGATTTATAATCATTCACACACTACTTGATGAATTGAGTTAGATCTTATTGACAATAAAATTTTAATTTAATTATTATTGTATTTTAATAAGTATTTTATTTATTAATTTTTCATAATTAATTGAAGTGCGACTAACAAGATACGCACATTTAGATATAAGCAAGAAGAATATATTTATTAAAGTTATTAACGGTTTGGGTATGAGATGTTTTTTAAATTACGTGTAAGGGGCAAGGATTGTAATATCATTGTCATCCTTATGTCGTTTGTATTCATATTATTTAAGTGAATTCTCAAATTCAAATTTTGTTTGATAAAAAAAATATGATTTAGAGAATTTTTTTATTAAAAATAATCAGTTAAGTTCTAAAAAAATTAATTATCAGTATTTCACACTAATGTGATATAGAAGATAATTCTAAAAAAGAGAAATAAAATAACATGTTATGTTATGTTGTGTTATTTAATATAAAAAAAATAAGTGAGAACTATTTTCTTAAAAAGAAAATTGATATTTTTTGTCTAAAAAATCATTTTTTTGTCTACTAAATGATTTTTTGAAAATAAAATATATTTTATGAAAAAAAAATTATAACTTTACTCTCTTCAAAAGCACACATACCAACCATACCCCCTTCGTTTGATAATTTATTTCTCTTTGAAACTAAACACAGCCCGTAGTGACCCAAAAGACTCGTCTTTGCCTCTTTGGTGACGTTCATGGCCTTTAAGAGGGGCCATAAGGTACCGAGTCATTGGACTCCTTTTAGGTTTTTTGTGTTTCTTTATCTTGAAAATATCTTTACGCGTTCTGATGCATGATTGATTACTGACATTAATAATAGAGCATTTTCTGACACACGCGGTGAAATAAATAATAAAGCAATGAAGAATACCGCGTGTCGATCAGTGGGACCATATATTAAAGATGTAAATGAAATCCCCTTTATAAAGAATATCATCCACTAGTAATTTCATAAATTTCTTAGTTCCTATATATAATAACATAACCCCTACAAGAGTTACAAAAAACAAAAACATAAAAACGGCAGTTTAATATTTGACCCAGTTGTTCCATCCCTCTCACGAGCAAAAGACCGTTACTCAATTAACTGTTGCAAGAAGTACAATTTTTCCTATACTCAAAGCCTTCATCTAGAACCAGTCATCAGTTTTGTTTTTTGTTTGGTCCAGGACGAGGTCTTAGAAATATCATCGTGCTTTTTTACGAGGTCCACACACACCTTCCTCTCTTGGTCTCTTTCCACGAAATTCCATTCAAAGAAGTTGGTGGTGCCAAACTTCCAAGAAAGGGTGCTATTACTTGTTCTGCTATTAGTACCCTGTTTAGAAACCGGGGAAGAGACATGTCAAACATACCATCATCACTTTATATGACCTGTGTCCGAGAGTCCATTTGATATTTCATTACTGATAACGAAGGTAGCAACAAAATATTACAGTTCATAGCAAAGCATAGTGTACGTGTTGTTATTGTTGTTGAAGGGTGATGGAGAGTTATTTAAATGAGAATTTTGAAGTGAAGTCCAAAAATTCTCCCGAAGAGGTTCTTCAACGATGGAGGAGACTATGCGGGATCGTCAAGAACCCCAGAAGACGCTTTCGTTTCACTGCAAATCTCTCCAAGAGGGGCGAAGCTGCTGCTATGCGTCGTACCATTCAGGTATCTTTTTTTTTATTCACCATATATATTTCCATGCGCCGCCAACCATATTTTTAGATAAAGGATACGCTATGGTAAACAAAACAAAAAACAAAAGAAGATATTTCCTATCAATTAGTACGCTTTTTATTAACATTATTTTTTTAAATAAAATTTATTAATTAAAACTACGAGAGACTAAAATTTCTAATAACTAATGGGCATTAAGTTCTACTTTTTCACCGTTCTTAATTTTTTTTTCAAGTGTTTAAATACATGTGACATTGCACACTAAATAAACAAATTTTTTTTCTTACATTTGCACACTAAATAAATAATTAAATAGTATTAAATGTGAATATGGTTGTAATTGTATACTTTGTGTCGTTATATTTTGGAGATATTTGTTAGACTCTTGCTATATCTTTCCTTCATAGCCTCGTACTTGTCATTGGTTTTCTTCCTTCCACTTAATACAGAGTCATAGACTCTACTCACTCTAGTTAGTTTTCATAATCAAGCTGATATACTCCTTGTAAGTAAAAACTGAATGGTAAAAGGAGTTAAAAACGTTGGAGCAGCAATTTCGAAATTTAGTCAAAATGCCAACACAAACATGCTGATGCCTCACATTACCTCCCTTGACCCCTGTTCCTTAGACTTCATTCTTTTAAAGATAAATTCAAGAATGCTGCTTATAAGCATGTACTTGGCACTAAAGAGTTTGTATGTTTATTGATCTTGGGCTTATCTATTTGGCAGTTGTTGTTGAGCAACTTATAAAAAAGGACACGATGAATAGAAAATACATTAATTAGCATTCAAATCTGGAATTTTGTTATCGGTATTGTTTATGGGGTATGGACAATTTGGCTTTAATTAAGATATAAAATGCATTATATCAGGCTACAAGTAATACATTTCTCAAGATAATTATGGAAACGTAATTAAAAAAAAGAAGATAATTATGGAAACATCAGGAGCTAGCTGGTTATGACCAAAATTATACTACACATAGTTGCTCTATATAAGTTTGAAGAAAACGTAACACTTATTTTCCTTTTGGCTTACCCTTTATCCCCACTTTTTGTTGTACTGTACATTTTCTTATTCATTCTTTTTTCTCTAGCTTTTATTCTTAGTAATTGCCTGCATATAATTTTGTTTTCACCCATGTAACCATGTTCATATGCTTTACCCCCCCCCCCCTTGTTGTATAAAAACTGTTTTTCTTTACAAGGGACTTTGATATTACTTATAAACAATACGATTATGCTTTTATCTCCCCAACACGTAAAATGTTACATCTCCATGTTTTATTTCTCCAAAACTTATTCTCTTATTACTGCAGGAGAAGTTGAGGATTGCAATTTTGGTTTCCAAAGCAGCACTTCAATTTATCCAAAGTAAGTTTCTTCAGAATTATTTAAATAGCTTATATATATGAGTCAATATGCTTACTTGTGATCACATCCAGGCGTGCAACTAAGCGATTACAAACTGCCAGAGGAAGTTAAAGATGCAGGTTTTCAAATCTGCGGCGATGAATTAGGGTCTATTGTTGAAGTCCATGATGTAAAGAAGTTCAGACATCATGGTGGGGTTGATGGCATTGCAGAGAAGCTTTCTACATCAACCACTGAGGGTCTTAACAGTGATACTGAGTTACTGAATAGGAGACAGCAGATATATGGAATCAACAAATTTACTGAAAGTGCAGCTACAAGTTTCTGGGTTTTTGTTTGGGAAGCCTTTCAAGACATGACTCTGATGATACTTGGAGTGTGTGCTATCGTGTCTCTGCTAGTTGGCATTGCAACAGAAGGATGGCCAAAGGGTGCTCATGATGGTCTTGGAATTGTTGCAAGTATCTTGCTTGTAGTCTTTGTGACAGCAACAAGCGATTATCGCCAATCGTTACAGTTCAGGGATTTAGACAAGGAGAAGAAGAAAATTTCCATTCAGGTCACAAGAAATGGATACAGACAAAAAATGTCAATATATGAATTACTTCCTGGTGACATTGTGCACCTTGCCATTGGTGACCAAGTCCCTGCTGATGGACTATTTGTCTCAGGATTTTCTGTGTTGATTGATGAGTCAAGCTTAACAGGAGAGAGTGAGCCAGTGATGGTGAATTCTGAAAATCCATTTCTTCTTTCTGGGACCAAGGTCCAAGACGGATCATGCAAGATGTTGGTTACTAGTGTTGGCATGAGGACTCAATGGGGCAAGTTGATGGCTACTCTCAGTGAAGGTGGAGATGATGAAACCCCACTACAGGTGAAGTTGAATGGTGTTGCAACCATTATTGGTAAGATAGGCCTATTCTTTGCAGTGGTTACTTTTGCAGTTCTAGTGCAAGGACTCGTAAGCCTAAAACTCCAACAAGGGAGCTTACGGAGCTGGACCGGGGATGATGCATTGGAGCTGTTGGAGTTCTTTGCAGTTGCAGTTACCATAGTTGTTGTTGCTGTTCCAGAGGGGCTGCCATTGGCTGTGACACTGAGTCTTGCATTTGCAATGAAGAAAATGATGAATGACAAAGCCCTTGTGAGACATTTGGCAGCCTGTGAGACCATGGGATCAGCCACAACTATATGTAGTGACAAGACTGGGACACTAACAACCAACCACATGACTGTTGTGAAAACATGCTTTTGCATGAACAGCAAGGAAGTGAGCAACAACAATGCTTCTAGTTTGTGTTCTGAACTCCCAGAACCTGCTGTGAAACTGCTGCTAGAGTCAATATTCAATAATACAGGGGGAGAGGTTGTGGTTAACCAAAATGGAAAACGTGAGATTCTAGGGACTCCAACCGAGGCTGCAATATTGGAGTTTGGTTTGTCATTAGGTGGAGATTTTCAAGGAGAGAAACAAGCATGTAAACTTGTTAAAGTTGAGCCATTCAATTCCACTAAGAAGAAAATGAGTGTGGTGGTTGAGCTCCCTGGTGGAGGCTTAAGAGCCCACTGCAAAGGTGCTTCTGAAATAATTCTGGCTGCTTGTGACAAAGTTCTCAACTCAAATGGTGAGGTTGTACCCCTTGATGAAGAATCAACTAGCCATCTTAAGGCTACAATAAATCAGTTTGCAAGTGAGGCACTTAGAACACTATGCCTTGCCTATGTGGAATTGGAAAATGGGTTCTCTCCTGAAGACCCTATTCCTGTTTCTGGATATACATGCATAGGAGTTATTGGTATCAAAGATCCTGTTCGTCCTGGTGTTAAGGAATCTGTGGCAATGTGTCGTTCAGCTGGAATAACAGTTAGAATGGTTACTGGTGACAACATTAATACTGCAAAGGCTATAGCCAGGGAGTGTGGGATTTTAACTGATGATGGCATAGCCATTGAAGGTCCAGAATTTAGAGAGAAGAGTCAGGAAGAGTTGCTTGAACTGATTCCCAAAATTCAGGTGCCATATACTTTCTGTATGCATTATATTTTGACTCCTTCAGTACTACTTAATCATGCACATGATTTATTTGTGGTTCATACTTTAACTGACAGTGTTTGATTCCTTTTAGGTTATGGCTCGATCCTCACCTTTAGACAAACACACACTGGTGAAACACTTGCGTACCACTTTTGGGGAAGTGGTAGCTGTAACAGGTGATGGAACTAATGATGCCCCAGCACTTCATGAAGCTGACATTGGACTTGCAATGGGCATTGCTGGAACTGAGGTGAGTGCAATACTATAATATGTTTCCCTTTGTGCTGCTACATTTTAGTCATTTAACTCTTAATTTTCTACTGCAAGCTAATTTCTCAATGTATGTTCAGGTTGCAAAAGAAAGTGCAGATGTCATAATTCTGGATGATAACTTCTCCACGATAGTAACTGTGGCCAAATGGGGACGTTCGGTTTACATAAATATTCAGAAATTCGTACAGTTTCAGCTTACCGTTAATGTGGTTGCATTAATAGTGAATTTCACATCAGCCTGCTTGACAGGTTAGAAAGTTAATTTAATTTTGTTACCACAAAATAGGGTTATGTACTTACATAAACAGCAAGGAACTGCACTTTTTTTGTTTTCACACCAGCCTGCATGACAGATTATAAATAAAAACACTTTTTTTGTTTTCTTCTTATTAGTTATCTTATGATCTTACATGTATTTTCTCTATCCAGGAACTGCACCCCTCACAGCTGTTCAACTCTTGTGGGTGAACATGATAATGGACACACTGGGAGCACTTGCTCTTGCTACTGAACCTCCAAATGATGATTTAATGAAACGTTCACCTGTTGGAAGGAAGGGAAATTTCATCAGCAATGTCATGTGGAGGAACATCTTAGGACAATCATTGTATCAGTTTATGGTGATATGGTTTCTTCAGTCAAGAGGAAAATCAATCTTTTTACTTGAGGGCCCCAATTCAGATCTAGTCTTAAACACGCTTATTTTCAACTCATTTGTCTTCTGTCAGGTAACTTTTCTTAAAAGCTGACAATTTTTTTAGGAATATTTATTATTAAATTCATAGTGTATGTATGCTATTTGTATAGAAGTATCTTACAAGATGTGGGTTGATTTGGTTTTGCAGGTTTTCAATGAGATAAATTCACGTGAAATGGAGAAAATAAACGTTTTTAAAGGAATATTGGATAACTATGTTTTCGTGGGTGTCATCAGTGCTACTGTTTTCTTCCAAATCATAATAGTTGAGTACTTGGGAACCTTTGCAAACACAACACCTCTCACCCTGTCACAGTGGTTCTTTTGCTTATTGGTTGGATTTATGGGCATGCCTATTGCTGCTCGCTTAAAGAAGATTCCTGTTTGAAGCACCTGAATGGATAAAAAGTTGTAGTTGGTTATCGTTAGTTGTTAGTTGTTGCATTGCTTCAAGGTCCACTATTCCTGTACATTCACTAACTCACCTGGTATTGCTCGAGGCTTTCTTGGGTTGGAATCAGAAATGGAGCAGCGAAATAAATCACTGGAGTCTCGGAGCAGTTTGACAAGCTACCATTAACCATTTTATTTTAATACGTTGTTTATTTTCTAGGCAGCAGAATGATTAATGACTTGCTGTAAATAAGTTACTAGCCTTCCTCAGTTTGTTTCAATTTTTATATTTATAAATCCCATTTGTTTCTTTATGTTCTATAATGGTGATCCTGAACTGTCCGTTCCATTATTTTAAAAGCGCTATTTCCTTGAGCATAGCCATAATCTTGTGTCACCCCAATTGACTGAGACATGGCAAACTGCAATATAAAACAAGAACATCAATCCTCATTACAACTTTTCCTTATTGCGCATACTTCTTTCTTAGTTAACTAATGAAAATAAGTTTCAACTTTCAAGTTAAGACAAGCTAGAAGGTACGGATATAAATTTTCAGTACAATTCAAGAAAAATAGCAATGTGCTGGCAAACTATATTGATTTGCCAATTGTAATAATATGTACATCAAGCATCTAAAGGCTTCATAAATCATCTTTTACAAAAGGAGCAAAAAAGCAAACAAGAAATAACATTTTCTAGTCATCAGCCAAGGAAACCCTTCCAGTTTCATACAGATGATACATCCAAAGAGGTTCAATAAACTCCTTTGCATAGGTTAATTTCTCCAGCTCATCTTTGTCATTTTCTTCTGCAATTCCCCTCTCTATCTTGGGAAAGATTTCTTGCAGACAAGAGAGCATCATGTCACCCCAATCCCGGTCATCAGGTTTAAACAACTTAAGACCTACAAACCGCAAGAGTCCTAATGCCAGCCCAAAGTCCTTCTGTTCTAGCCCAATAAGTGAAGAAACCATGAAAATTACACCGACTGCATCCATTATACTGGGATTTTTTTTCAGTAATATAATCAGCATTTCCAGAAGCTTGCTGAACGCTGAGAATTTTTCTGGTCGAGAGGATTCATTGTCTTCGGCTTCATTTGCTTTGAAGAGCTCAGTCTTGGCTAAAATCAATGGCCATTTTGGAAAATGCAACTTCATTTGTTCAGGTGCAGTTGAATGTTCCTCACCACAGTCAGTATGTTTTAGGATACTAGTAGATCCCAATGCCAGAAGCACATCAGGAAGCCAAGTCTTTGCTGCTGCAACAAGACGCATTGCATACCCTGAGCCCATACATGATTCAATTGAAATTATTAAATCAAGCAAGTTATTGGCAACAGCAAAAGTTTTTGGTAGAGTTATTGAGGATCCACTAGACTCGGTGAGTATCACATTGAGTATTTTTGCTGCATAGGTGAAAGAGCCTTTCAGGCAAAATATAATATTTCTTTTATCCTCTTCCTTAAATTGAATTTGGTTATGATGTAGCCAGTCCAACGACGATATGATATGTTGCGCACATTTTGATGTGTAATTTAAAAATAATCCGTGGTTGTGAGGAGCAAAACACATAGCAGTTGCATCAGCCAGGAACTTGAGAACAGCAGAAAGCATCTTTACCACACAATATACTTGTAAGGCTTCACTGTATGTAGATCCTATACATATGCTTTTAGACAATTAGTCACAAACAAAAGAAATATACAAAGACATAAACATCTATCGAATGTAGTGTACATACTCAAATATAGCTTGTTAAAAGCATTAGTAGTTAGCAACAATGGGCAAAACACTAACACCACTACAAAAAACCTTGTTTCTACAAAGAAAATTTTCTTCTTTTCTGAAGAAAATTGAAGTTTGTATTGTTCCAAGCTAAGCAGATGATGAAGACATTGAACATAATAATCATAAAATGTACATGGAGCAAATATTTAGGGTCGATTTGATTTCCTTCTACCTTTTTGGTTTTAAAAACTATTTTCCTAGTTCAAGGGTGTGGGTCATTTGAAGTAAGCTTGGTGGGGCAGGAACCTGATGCAGACATGGTTGTGCCTAATTTTGCAGGGATTTATTCATGATCTTAAAAGCTAAAAACAAATTTTGAAAATAGAAATCAAACAATCTGTTAGGAGTCCCACATTGAGTAGAATAAACTACTTGATGTGGTACTTAAGCCTTAAGGCTCTCCCACCTACTGGACTAGTCTTTTGGGTTTGACACTCCAATTGTGCTTAAGTCCCAACAATTGGTGCTCTCGTTGAGAGTTGGACCACGGAAAGGCCACCTATAGGTTGGATTAAGGTGCAAAACGAATACTGATAGATAAGTGAAGCTGTAATATGGTTAGACTACTAATGAGTTAGTTAATTAGTTAGTTAAAGGGGTTTATTAGATATAAATAGGGGAAGAAGAATAGGAGAGAGGGGGATCTTATTATTTGTAGATTGAGCATTAACTCTTTGTGAAAGGAGAAATCCTTTGTGAAGGGAGAGTTTTCTCTCTTATTTTTCGTTCTTCTCATCCTATTCAATAAATTTTTCTCTTTTCTTTCTCATTTCAATTCTTGGTTCCTAACAAGTGGTCCGATCTACCGGATCTTCGAGGGAGAGCCAATGTTAGAGATGGAGGAAGTGCACAATTGGTCTAAGAAGGTGGAGCTCCCAGCATTCATGGGGACAAACCCAATTGGTTGGATTGCTAAGGCTGAAAAATTTTGAGGTACAAGAAATTCCTTCATTCCATAAGCTGCAATATGCATTCATGAGCATAGAGGGTGTTGCAATGCGTTGGTTCTGCATTTGGAGCCAAAAGAACCCAGATTCAAATTGGGAGTCATTTTCCACAGCTTTGATGAAAAGATTTGGAGATCGCTATGGTAACCCACATCAAAAAAGATTGAGTATCTTGAAGCAAGAAGAACAAATTGAGATGGAAACCCACATGAAAAAAAGGGGGGCTTCCACAAATTCTTGAAAGAGAGGACCAACATTTCAGAGCTGAAACACATGTCGTGCAAGATATTGAATGAAGAAGTTGATTCCCATGCCTCTCAACAAGACAAAAATAGCATGGAGGGAAGTGAGTCAGAATGCAGTGAAACAAATGCTAGTTCTTGGACAAAAGAGGTGGAACTACCCAACTTTAGTAGAAGCATAGAAAGGGGAACTAATTTTAAGGGTAGCAGTTTTGAGTGTAACAGTGACCCATTGCAGTTCTTGAAATCATAAAACAAAAGTAAAGAAGGTTCAGTAATCAAGAACCACACCCTTTGTGGCAAAGAAGAAACAACAAATGATGAAGCAAAATTAGCAAGAGAAACAACGATTGAAAAGGTTATAGAGGAAGAAGTTGATCCATCAACAAAGAGGGAGAAGCACAAGGAAAATAGTGTGACGAATGTGGACTGCGAAGACAATTTTCTTGATAACCCAATAACAAATTTGATCAAAAAGGAAGTCGAAGTTGGTGATGCAACCGAGCCTCATTCTTTTCAAGATTCAAATATCCATAAAAAAGATTGCTATGATGAAACAAAAATCACTCTCGGACCAAAATTCGATCATGAAGGTGGTTGGAACATCAATGACATTGGAATCATGGAATTTCAACTTGCTGGGTCAGCCTTTAGCATTAAACTTTGTTACATTTATGGCTGACAGCTCAGCAATGGAGCTAAGGCAAAAGGAATATATTGAGTCGGTCATGGTGATTAAAGTTATATGGAATCCACCCTTGTCTCTCCCACCATCGAAGCCGCCAGACCTCAATTTGCATGCAGGGGCAGTGAGTGGGTCGTTCCTAGTTAAGCTACAAGGGGTGCAGTTGTCTTCCAGCAATCAGAGAAAACTTGAGAAAGTTTCAACATGCAATTCTAATTTTCAAATTCCAACCTTGTGGACAAGGTTGACTTTTAGGAGAGGTGTATTGTTAGGATATAAGGAGAAGGGAGAATTAGTTAATATAGTTAGACTACTAATGAGTTAGTTAGTTAGTTAGTTAGTTAGAGGGGTTTATTAGATATAAATATGGGAAGAAGGATAGGAGTGAGGGGATCTTATCATTTGTAGATTGAGGCATTAGCTCTTTGTGAAAGGAGAAATCCTTATGTGAAGGGGAAACCCTTGGAGGAGAGTTTTCTCTCCTATTTTATGTTCTTCTCATACTATTCAACAAAATTATTTCTTTTCTTTCTCATTTCAATTCTTGGTTCCTAACACAATCCCATAGTTCTTAGTAAACAAAAACCAGGAATCTTCTAAAAAAACTCGTATAGAATTTCAAATGCAAAATGAGCTTCTACAAATTAAAATAATGATATTGGGATGATCTTTAAAATTTTAAATCCTCGTAATTCAGAATAGCAAATTGGCATAGTTTGCTCCTTCTGTAGCATATCAATGTCTAGAATCTCGATTTTTGTTACTAATAATAATTAAGGATTTAAAATGTGATATGCTCTCATGAAAGAAATGCCTAATGGTGCTTTTGAAATATGACGATCAAAAGAGGAGAAACCTGAAAAGAGGGGTTATAACTGAAAAAAGTAAATGCAGTCGATTTATTTTAATCTAAAGATTGACTTAGAGTTGCAATCAATTGAAGTACTTCAGGTATTGTGCTTGAGCTACTATTTTTCCTTTTGCCCAGTGTGCTTGAGTTACTTACATTAGGTCAAAGCAAAACAATCCATTGTCAGGCCTAAAAAACAGTATCATATACGTATTTACTAACCACGGTTACTAGGGCGACATGCATCTGTAGGAGATAGTCTCGGCCTTTGTCTGGAATTTTGATTTTGATTTGTTCTATTGGTAGGCTGCAAATTACATGAATCCCCATCATGATTTTTCATGATGCCACCAGCTCCAAATAGTTTTTCTAAACAGTTGAGCACATGCTCTATTGTCAGCTCCAAGATATTCTGCTTAAAAGAAAACTTTATCAGAAAAAAGAGGGAATCAAATCAGACAAGCCATGATTAAAGCCAATCTGGTTAATTTATGATATTATCAAATATCAATTCATCAATACAGTGGAAGTGTTATAAAAACTAGCCCAGACCGGCCAGTCAAACCAGTCTGATCAAGAATCAGCAATACAAATGGTTTGAGCAGGTTGTTGGATGAAAAATGTTATGGAATTGATGACTCAGCTAAGTTTTCAGTCGAACCAGTATACAAAATCATTTAAAAAGGAAACAAATTAAAATTTGAGAACATCAGAGATACAAGAAAGTCAGGTAGATAAGTTATAAGCAGGAATATGTTTAAAAAAGAAGGGAAAAAAAAAAGAGTTCAAGGATTCTACTTGCCTCTGACAATAATGTAGAAGAATCAATCTTAGTTTTCTTCCTCTTTGTATCACTGTTGTGTATGCTACTTCTGCCAACATTATCAACAGTCATTTGGAGAGCAAAGGCAACATATGCCAAAACAGGACATATGTCTATGTATTCGTGGTGCCCGCAATGCACAATGCTGACCTCAGAAATCACCTTAAGAGAAACAAACAACATCTCTAAACTCGGAGATTCCAAAATAGCTTTTCTGGTATCTTCTTGCAGAAGCAAATCTCTAACTTGCCATGTCACCCCAACAGCTACTAAATAATCATCCTCAAACGATTGTTTTCTGTTAATTATCTTTGATTTAATTGAAAATTTTCCAGAGGACTTAGATTTCTTTCTTTTAGCAAATGAAACACTATGAGATGGCATGTCTACACCAAATTTAATGTGGCAACGATAGGCAGCCTTATGCAAGAAGGCCGTTAAGGCTTCAATCAAGTCATCAAAACCACCCAGTGAAAGCAACAACTTGTGTGCAGACCTGATTTCAGTTTGTCGATCAACATCCTCGGGTAAACCACTGCAGTTTGTGACAACACTCATGCATTCTTCAAGAATTCCAGCAACATCATCTGGACGGACATTGGAAACAATGTTGAATAAAGAAGATTGGGCTTGGCCTTTAGATGCCAGAGTTAGTAAACCTTTCATTTTCTCTCCATCGAGTAACTCTTTGAGAGCATTTATATAGCATGGCTCACAAGCCAAGCTATCACAAACATAGCTAGTAGCAACAAGGAAACCCTCAATCTGATTTGCATCTAGCTTATCTGGTGACAAAATCAAACTCAGAAATACTTTGACCAGTTCCATAAGATGAGATTTAGATGCTCCTTCCAAGATAGCAAACTGGCAAAATCTTGCGCCAGCCATTGGAGCCCTTTTTACAAGTGTAACACAGCGATTACATGCCTCCTCAATAGGTACTTTTGAGGGAAAGTACGAAGGTAGAAGTAATTTTGTTATCTTCTGAGCTACGGGAGGTTGATCACTTGCAAGCGCAGACAATAGCACATCTAGCTCCACCACCTATATACCAAACAGAAGAACGGATCAGTCAGAACAGATACTACTCAGAAATACATCAGTTATTAGAGACAACTTTCTTAAACAAATCTAATTTAAAGAATATGTGTACCTTGTTGAACTGAAAATCTCGAACATCCTTTAGATGGAGTAAGAGATCCACTGCAGCAACTCGTATTGCTAGGACCTTGTCCAGCATTAGGTGCCGAAGTCTTGGCAACAGCACCTTAAGAATTTCGTGAGAGTGGGGGTTGCCAAGTAAATAAATGATGCCATTCAACATAGAAAGCCTAACCTCATTGCATCCATCATGTGATATATCATCAACTATTTTTGTTATCATCTTTGTTATGATTGGTGAAGGAATAACTTCCCAAAACAGATGAAGGACGCGACAAGAACCCTCAACAGCAATTGTTCTCACTTCCGGACAATCATCTGTAAGTAGCCTTTCTAATAAAAAGAACTGCTTATCAAGCAATGTATCTTTCTCCTCTTTTGTGGCATCGGGATCTTCAAGGGGGAACATGTCCAGAAGTAGATGCAAAGCATTTTGACGAACATTTGAGTTTGCAACCTATTGAAAAGAAGGCAAAGTAAAGCTCTGGAGTCTGGACACAGAGAGACAAGTGACAAATTAACACAATTCACAAATATTAAACATTTCCTCTCCTCTCCAAATCCCTCAATATTTGAGGAGAGGCATATAAAAATAGGTATTTCTATAAAGCCTATCCCTTCCCTTCCATTCCCCTCCAACCAGACACTGTTAAAAAGTCCTATGCTTCCTTTTTTACATCATAGCGTGTTTGATTGCACGCAGCGATGTGATTCTCCACATTTAACCAGAAGCTAATAGGTATGGTTTCTCCACATTGTTGGGCTAAATTGACATGATTCCTTGATTTCTCGTGTATTTCCAAAACATGCACTACACAGGCTAGAGGCTGTGGTATTTACCTAGGGTTGTGAAAACCTACCTATTACAAGAGAATTCATATAAAACCATTACAAACAATCACCTTGAGGAACCTTTAAAGTACCACATCACTTCCGCCCTAACACTTCTCCTTTGGCAACTGATCCTAACAGTTAGTTAGCACCCTAATAATAAATACACAGTGCTCACATGTAAAACCAGCATTCAAATACAACGAAGGGAGTGTTTCACCTATGATGCATTTACCTGTAGAGACCTAAATATGACAGGCTCGGCGAGTCGATAAAGCATTTTCTCAACCCCATCGGTGGTCCTCTGGTTAATAAAAGCTTCCAAAACCCTCCTAATATACGAAGCAAAAGCTCCGGAACCAGCGTGTATGGCAGCCTCAATCATTTCCTGCAAGAACCCATTCTCAATCTCAGTCCTCGACTCCCCTTGCGCAGCTCGCCACGCCCGAAACAGAATATCCCCATAAGCCTCCAGCATCGACTTCCTCCCGAACGGAATTTGCGATCGAATCATCGCCAGAAATTCCTTCCCAAGCTGATCGCTCAGCCCAAACACAAATGCCAGAAACCGCCTCCCATCCTCCGTCTTCAAATACAAGGGCGAAATCACGCACCGAACCAACAACAGCTTCAAATCCTCGATGCTCTCGTCGTCGAAATCGAACAGAGCGAACGCCTCGCGAAGCACGCAGACCCTGTGCACGTCCACCTTCTTCTTCAATGTCAGCGACCTCGACAGAAGAAAGGGGAGGCTCTGCGAAATCAACGATTCCCTTCCGGCCAAGTTCTCCTTCCACCATTCTTCACACAAACCCTCAATGGCCGACGAGAGCGACGGTTCCGACTCAAAAACGATTAAATTATCGTGCAGCGCCTGAACGCCGGGAAGCAGATCGTAGAGGGAGAACGGTTTTCTCGGGTGCGAAACGCACAGCAGCGCGATATGGCCGAGAATTTCAAGGCGTGCGAGGATATTATGTTTCTCGTCGGCGGGTTCGGGTTGGGGTTCGGAGCGGCGGGAAGAGCGGCGGGGGCGCTTGGAGGGAGGGGTGCGAGGGGAGCCGAGGTTCGCGGCGGAGTTGGGTTCTAGAAGGTTTTGGAAGGATTGGAGTGAGGCGGAGATGGAATCGGAGAGAGTGGGAGGGAGGGAAGAGCAGAGAGGGGAGGAGAGCCTGATGGAATGGACTAGGGTTTTCAGAGAGGATTTTGAAGATTTGAGGTTTTGCTTTGTGGCTAAGGATATGAACTCTTGCGCTGAGGATTGCAGAGATGAACGAAGCCTCTTCTCCATCGCGCTTTCTGCACTGTAACATTACTCACCTCTAAATTTCCATTTTCAAATTCAGAGAGAAGATAGCATATACCACAGCTTCGGTAGAGGGAAAGTTTCATTTTCAAATTTCTCATGTCTATTCATTGGGCCTTTTTGAAATACCCAAAATCAAACTACAATCCTCACACAGAAATTACTATTTTTCCTAAGTGCACCTCCATTTCCCTTATTTACCTCCTAATTACCCATTATACTCTTTCCCTTAAAGGAGTACCCCTCTTAGAATCCATTTTCATTTTCAGAAATATCTTTCCAAAATAACATATACTATTCTAGTGTATATCTCGAATAGTATACATTATTCTAGAAAGACATTTCCAAAAGAGTCATTGTGGACTTTGATTAAAAATGAATGACTTTGATTAAAAATGAATGAACACAAGTAAAGGAAAGAAACTATTGTCAAAAGTTTTGTTTTGTAATTAAGGTGTATAATAAATGGAGTTCGTGATGAACATACCTTGAAACATGTCATATGAAGGAAAATATAAAATATTATATAATATTGATGAAAACACAGTATTATATAATGAATATATGGTGAAGATGGTTTAAGGTTAACAAACATAGGGTGTAAAATAAGCATTTATCTCGTTAACTATCTTAATTCTTAAGTGATATTTTATTATTATTGAAAATGTATTTTTGGAATAACACATATTTATTTTGAAAATGTATTTTTAAAATCATGAATCATAGGTTTGGAAATATATTTTTAGAATAAGTATATGTTATTCCATAAATACATTTCCAAAAAGAAAAAGGAAGAGTATAGGAGTGTATTTAGGAAAAGACACGGTGTAAATAACAAGAGACTCCTCACACTTCTATTAAATTTAATTTAATTGATCATTTAGTCTATGATCTTGTGCCAATTTTTATTTATGTTTTAGTTTCTATATTTTAAAATTAGTTTATGTTGTTAGTTTTTTCATAGGATTTTTTATGGATCATACAAAACTGAGTCCTGAGGACTAAGACATAAAAGAATAGTCATATAAGGACTAAAATGTATAATTTTTAAGTATGAAAACTAAAATGAAAAGTTGACAAGTTATAAAAATCAAATGATTAATTAATTAATATAAAAAAATTCATTAGGTGGGATAGAAAAAATATCCAACAAGAGAATAATTTTTTTTCAAACAAGAATATATCCTACATGTTTTAAAATACATGACAAGGGTACGATTCTTAATTATATAAATAAAGCAATAGTAATAGTAGACGAGTTTATACTTAATTGACTCTATTTTTTAAAATGATTATTACTTATTAGTCTTATGACTTCGTGGTATAAAAATATTTACAATTCATGATTGTTTAAATGAGTTATATATTTTAAATTTGTAAGTTCTACAATACTACATAGACTTAAAAACTTTTATACACAAATCTATTTTAATATTAAATTTGTTAGAGTAACTACTTAACTTGAGACACCTTAAATTTTATAATTGAAAAATGATTTTTTAATTTTTAAAAATAATGGATTAAGCAATACATTATCAAGTCATCTACTCCGGTGCTAAAAGCTTGTTGAGCAGTACTATTTAATTTTAAGCAACTCATGAAACGCTTATATCGGAGATACTCTAATAATATTTCTGAGTCGAATCTCAAATTAAAAAAAGATACACATTTATATTATTTGATAAATATGTGCTTTTCTTATAAAGTAGAGTTTTTTTATTTATTATTTTAGTATTTTAAAAAAATATGTTTTTTTTAGTTCTATTGTCAAGTAATAACATTAAATAATGATGTAACAAAGACGTTAATAATTTATTGATTTATTGTATCTTTCAGGAGTTTGACTGAAAAATCACATATATTATTTTTTTGTAAAAATGTTTTTTTATGTCATCAATTAAAATTTTTATTTGATATCACGTAAAAAAATCTTTAAAAAACTATAATAAAATTAATACTTTAAATGAATAATATTAAAAATAATATATTTTATAAGGATAACAATTATTTAAGCCAACTTGATTTGAGATGAAGTAACAAAAGAGTAAAGGACAACAACTCTTAATTTGAGCGGGAACGAACATGATAACAAACAGCCCCGTCCCTGTCAATACTACTATTATTCTGGTGATACTATGATAGGAATGCCACTCACAAATTAGGGAAAATAAGAAAAATACTAATAAAATCATGATCTATCAAGCTCTGAGCACATGATTCCGCGAGACCTTAAATCAATCATCACCATTCAGACCAGTGTAGGTAAAGAATGCATTTAGAAGAAGAAAAATATAAAATGGTTGCCTCACATTGTTATCTCTTACACTTTAATGACTGTATATATATAAATATCATATCATTGTTTACATCACTTCATTTAACTTTTTTTCCTCTTATTTACTTGAAGAGAAAATTAAAAGAAACAAAAATTATTGTTAAAACACATATATCCTGCACGAAGTAATTGTTATTTACTTATTTATTTGCAAACATGACCTCAAAATGTTTTTTCTCATAAAAAAACTTTTTTAATCCCTTCTTCACCTTATTTCATGAAAAAGAAAAAGAAGAAGAAGAAAAATGAAACGAGACCCATAGTTTCAAATTTTCTTTCATTATTATTCGGAATGGAAGAAAAGAGATACAACTTGTTCTTATTGTTTCTATATCCCATTTTGTTTCTTCTTGTTTTATGGAAAACCAACCGGTGAAAGACCAAAACAAAAAAATCTAACATGTATAAAGATTAATGTAACAAATATACATAAAACCGTTAAACTATTTACGTGTGTTATTCTTATTTTAAGTTTTAGTTTCTATACGAAAAATCAATACAACTTTATCTACACAGTTTTTGTGCCGTTCTATCATTACTAAAAAGTTCTTATAGCAATTATAACCAGTCAAAAAGTTTTTTTCCGAGTACTTATTGAAAAAACTTATATATATAAAGAGATTGCTATGTCTTATTTCACTTGGTGTAAAGTGTACCCGAAAAGGAAATTAATTATATTATTTT
The DNA here is from genome assembly GCF_000004515.6 of Glycine max. NCBI lineage: Eukaryota > Viridiplantae > Streptophyta > Magnoliopsida > Fabales > Fabaceae > Glycine > Glycine max. Next base: position 53,915,650 of record NC_016088.4, on the reverse strand, counting down.
TCCTTGTAAACATACATGTTCGTCTTGTCATGTAGATTATTATTGTTAAGTCTCCCAGAAAAAGGAAATTGAAGAATGAAGATACCTGCGACACTCGACGAGACAAAGAACGTGTCTCCACGTAGTATATATTGTCATTTTGAGATTAAAATCTTGAATTTGGTCTCTCTTCTTCCCCATACGCTCTTGAGCAGATTTTTGTCCTCGTCTAATTTATCACTCAATGTGACAAATGAATTTTTGTCCAATTAAAAAAAGCAAGTAAGGGATAACAATAACGTTTTTTCTTATGACATACATATGAACAAGATCCAACCCCCCTTTAGCCGTATGATTTAAATGTTTCTGTGGTCCAACAAACATGTCTCTGCAACCCAATCCGTGACAGTTATGTAAATGGAAGCATTTGGACTTTAAGCCCTGTGATATCCAATGTGATACTGATAGTCTTTATCATCGACATAGTTGAACTAAGTGTGTTTATCCTCTCACCACCAATCTCGTTAATTTGGTCCTTAATTAGCGCGACAACATTATATTTTTTTTTTATTTGCATGTTAGTTGTTAGTGTATTAGTTTTTGTTAGGGAAGAGATTTGAACCTACAACCTCTCCTTCCTTCTCCACCACATGAACCTTATATCTCTTGAGACAGCATTACATAGTGTGATACAGTAAAATTTTAATCACTACCATGAACTCTGAATCCAAGGCAACGCAGTGTTCATTATGTTTGAGTTGTCTTCATCTATGTTAGCGTGTTTGGGTTCACGTCTTAGATGTAATTTCTTTTTATGTTTATTGAGAAGTTAATAGTTATAACTTACACATCTCTCAAACGTGATTTCTTAGAAGAAGTGTAGTTTAAAATCTGTGAAGAAGAGTGGAATCGTACTTTGTTTAGGGTATATTTTCAAGCTCATTTCATGCAAAGAAGATTTTATCAAATGGGGAAGCTCTTCACCCTTGAGTGTTTATGTGCTTATAAATTATTTAGCTATGATTGGCATGTGAATTCTGTTCTGGCAAGATTTTTTATGCAATTTTAACTGCAAGATTTAACCAAAGAATGTACAGGGGCTTATAAAAGAACTTCCGTCTCTCCGTGTGAACCATGAAATAATTAGGGGTGTTTGATTTGATTGTTTTCTGTTTTCATTTTCACTAAAAATAGAAAACGGTGATAAAAATGTGTTTGGTTGGATTTCTGAAAACATTTTCAGTGAAAATAAAAACAGGAAACAACCAGAAAATGAAAACAATAAATTCTCGTTTCAAGTATTTTTAGTTGAGAACAAAAACTTCATGGTAAAATGAATTTGACATGACAATGAATATAATTTTAAGCAAATTTAAAAATACAAAAAGACAAGAAGTTAATATATCATAAATTTTCAGTATTTTTATTTCATGAAAACAAAAAACAAAAAGTCAAACCAAACATATTTTCAGAATTCTAATCTTTTGAAAATAAAATTAATTTTCAGAAAATAAAAATAAAAATATAAACCAAACACATCCTTAAATACTCGATCCGCATGTAGTTTACGGCAAAATACAAGGTTGATGCAAGACTGGGTAAGTGTGCAAGTGCAACCCACATGTGATTGAGATTCTGACACTAACATCTTCCATAACGCTCCCTCAACCCTAAACCAAATAGAACACATACATCTCTTATTTCGTGAATTACGATAGATTAGACCATATTGCACCTTATTTTTAGGGGATCCTTGAGGAGAGTAAAAAAGAAAGAGAAAAAAATAGAATAAAAAGTTAAATATGTGATATGTGTTGCTATGTATTTTAGATTTTTGTGTATGAAAAAATATTTATTAAAAAAAATATCATTAAAAATTTAAGTCGATGAATTAGTCTCTAACTCTTACTAAGATATTAATTTCAAATCTCAAGTTTATCCTAACAAAAAGTAAAGGTAAAAATACTGTGGAAGTATATAAAAATTACTCGTTTCAACAAAATGTGTTCCCTAACAACTAACGGCATATCTTAATTTGTCCACATTTAGATATTATTTCAAAGCTGTCATGCATATATTTGAATCAAACAAATAGATCCATCATAGTTGCTTGGCTTTTTCTGGACATTGATTTTGAAACCCATTTCATACTTGAGTTTCTTGAAGCTAATACTAATAATTTCCAACAATAATGATAATATGCAATCCACAGGATCGATTATCCTAGTAGAGTCGTCTTAAGAAGTTAGATAATTTATACCAAGTTTATGGTTTAAATTTTATTGTTATCGTTGTACCCTAAAAAATATATTGTATCTATTTAACAAAATATGGTGTTTTTCATATAACAAACATAAAATGATACAATGGGATTTTATTATTATTTTTTTTGAGAGGGAAAGGTATTACAGTATGAATAATGTTATTCCTCGCTATCCCTCAAATTTACATAAATTTTCATGGTTTATTATTTTTTTTCTTTTTTCCTCATGTGAGTGTGTGCTTTGATTCGAATTATGAATATCTCTTGTAATATTCAAGAAAGCTATAACTTTTTTTAGCTATTGTAATTAAAATATTTGTTTTTTGATAAAACTCTAAAGTATCTCATAAACTTTGATCCTTTAGATCGATAAAACTAATTTTTTATCCAAAACTTAATGACATTTAAAACTCATGATCCTTTCTTAAGAGTTATAATCTAAAAGCTCCTAATTCCAATCCAGACACACTTAAGTTCTTTTTATTTGAAACATTGTGTGAGTATAGTGTCTAGAACTGAATACAACAACGCTATTTGTTCGATGCTTTTAATGCATTATTTTATATCACTTATTTAAAAAAATATTAAACACATATTCTAATACATTTCTTAATTTTTTGAAACAAAAAGATTAAATAATCACACAAAAAAAATTATGAGAAATATATCTCAATGAAATAGCACTACTGTAAAACCTCCCCCTGTTTCCATCCATATGGCAACCAAAGGTTATCCAATGCATTCTCTCGCAGTGCCCATTTGGTTTAGAATTTGATAACACTTATTTAGATCAAATTACTTTTGACTTTGAGCTATTAAATTAAGCTGGGTATATTCAATCCACTATCTCCTTTAATATAAGCATCACATTTATTTAATCTTTCATCAATTACATTAGGAAGTACTGGCAGTGCCCCCTACCAGTCCCATGCCCCAATTTTTTACCATTTATAGGGGCTGTAAGTGTAATAATAATATCAATAAAAATCATAGTACAAGTAGAAGTAGTAACGGTTAAAGGAAAGTTTCCCAGTCCTTCTGAAAAGGAGCCTCCCGCGTCCCAAGCAAACACATAATCACGTTCAACTTTTACAAGCTTTATCAATGGCCCAACCCAAATGCTACACAGATACATCAAATCAAACAAAACCAATTCCCCATTCTCCACGGCTTTCAGCCTTTCTCAAGACAGAATTAGAAAGCATCCCAAGCTCCCCATTAAAGGGTAGGCTTGCTATTGCCATCATCGTATACATAAAATAAATAAATAAAAACATAATTCCCCTCAAAAATAAAAGGAAGAAAGAAAGAAAGAAAAAATGTAATAGGAGCAGATCAAGAAAGCAAACACTGCCCAAACTCACTATGGACAAATAGTCCTCAGCATAGCTTTCTGGCTTTCACTCATTTTTTCATTTTACCTCCTTAATGACTTGTGGATTTTCTCAGTCAGCTTCTTCAAACTCACTCTAGGGTAAAGCTTACCACTTTTTATTTATTTATTTACTCTTCCTTTTTTTTTTCTCTATCTTCTTTGTTGTCACTCGCTGAAACTTTTTGTTGGGTACCGGGAAATAAAACCCTAATCATCAAATACCAAATCATTCCACAAAATGGTGGATGACACTCATTAGCCCTATAACTAACAAGAATAATAAATTTTTCAGTGGAAAAAATATATCCTATAATCCAATCAGTGAACACCAATCAATTTTCCCTGTATTGATCATTTAGATCACAAACTCTCTGCGAGGTGCAGCAAACTAAGGCCGATGTAGCTTTTGTCCCGCACAATTTTCACTGTCCTCAAAACTAAGTTTTCTCTTAGCTCCCGAAGAAGTGTCAGATTGGTTCTCAAGAACACACGTGGAGCTCGACTGAGCAGACATTAAATTCGAGCAAGGTGTCTTAACTTTGCTTTTCATCTTTTCCTGTATTAGATTGTAACAGAAAAACACATGTCCCTGTTCCATATAAATAGTAAACATCATCAAACTTACGTTCTACTCTTTAATTTCTTTCAATTCTTTATCCAAATAACAATTAATTAACATTGTTGAATGCAATCTAAATAAACTCACACTTTCTACATTTCCCCACGATGAGATTAAACTTAATCGAAGATCCATTGCTTTTCTTGTTAATGTAGCATCAAAAGCTGCCAATATGGCTGCCGAGGCAATTAAAGATGGTCTTTGATCCATCAAATTAACATCTGCACAGAAAGACTAACCTTTACAAACAATCTCGATGATAAATAAATAATACTATTTTAGAAGGGAATTGCATTATCAAAAATCACCTTTGACCATGGCCACAATGTGTTCAGTGGCTTTTGTGATTATTATTTGTGGTTTGGATCCAGGGCAGAACTTGCCGACAAAGTAATGCAAATAGGAAAAAGGAGTTGCTGATCCCATTTTCCAATCCAAGGTACTCAAAATCATCAGTTCCATGTTCTTAATTACTTTATTCTCAAACCGATAATCATCCATTGGATACTCGGATAAAACCGGCACATTTTGCTCTTCCATCTTTGCTGCCAGAGATAAAGATGCCACAGATAATAACTTAATAGCCCAAGGTTTCGATTCCTGCATATCATTGGAGAAATTAAGTAAAACATAAAGGGAAAGTTAAAATCAACAAAATCTGAAAGAAATGATTGGAATTAAGAAATTGTGTTAAAATGCTTACATCGATGGATCGCTTTGAAAGAAACCGATCAAAGTAAGTCACTGATAAATAGGCAGTTTCAACTTTGAACCCAAATTTTGCTTGTGTCTGATTAATCAACAGTTAGAAGAGTTTCAATAACAGAACAACCAAAAGCAAACTAAACAAGCACGATGATGAATAACATAACATTGAAAACTAACATTTAAAATCCAGTCAATGGCATCAACACGGGCACTTCGTAACCAGTGTCTGTTTGAATGATCATCAGAGGTAAAAAAGTGGTGATTCTGGGATCTAAATCCCGTTTCTTGTTTGAACAAATACTCAATGTATTCCTCTTCATCCTCCAAAACGAAACATGAGTTATCAAGAGAGTAAAAAATGCCAGGGTTCTCATCTTGGTCTTTAAACAATCTAGCTTCTCCTTCTTCGTCACACAAGAGGCTAGACAAGGAAAATAAGGTGCCACTTCCAGAACTCCCCATTAAAATGCCTCAAAGTTCACTTTAACTTGTCTTAGAATATGTAACTGCTAAATAGTATGATATATATATATATATATATATATATATATATATATATAGAGAGAGAGAGAGAGAGAGAGAGAGATTTGGTTCGGGGGGGTGAGTGGAGAGTATGGATGGGAGAGAGTTGGAAGAAGCGGTTTTGGTGCCGCCAAAAAAAGCAGATGAGATATATAGGGACGTTAATTAGCGGTTACGGGGTTTTGAGTTGAGCTGCGTTAGTGTTTGTACTATGTCTATGGGTATGGGAATACACTATAGTCTATACACTAGCGAGAGTGTAGTAGTACTAGTGAAGAGTGTGGTGTGGTGGCTTAGGACTAACTAGGCCATCCCAACCCAAAGTCTCCAAATGTTGGGAGATTCCAGACTTCCCAATATTAAGAGAGTCCATGGGCTACTGCTATGGTACGTGCTACCCCACTTTTGGTTTTCCCTACAGTTTAGGACAGCTGTAGGATGGTCACTTTTGTCCCATGTGATGCTAAAGGCTTTCATTTGGTCTGTTCATCATCCTCCTCCCTTTTTTTTTTATTCCGTATCCTTCTTCATTTTTATTTTGCTTAAGTCAATTTTTTTTAAGGAGTGCTCTTAGAAAAGAGAAAAAAAATGTTATTCTTGAGCTAAGTCATCTTTTTTTATTTTTTTATCGGTAAATGTTAATTTACTAATTTTATTAGAAGTGTCCGTCGGAGGATTTGAACTCGTGACCTCTTTTTTTCCTTTCTCCCTTTATCATTCTCTAACTATTAGGTAAGCTTTATATCTCCAAGCTAAATCATCTTTTGTTTCTGAGTTTAATATGCTTGTGTATGGCCTATTATGTATTGCAATTACCATTCATTTTGCTTGTCTGTTAGCCTTCAATAAGGAACTGACTAAAGCTCAATCCTACCCACCATTTAAACTATAATTTGTTAGAAGAATATCCACACAGATGTAGAATGGATTATAATTTATGAAGAAAAGCTATTATAAAGTGAGAGCATATCTTTAAATCTGTAATGATAGTGTATTTATTTATGATTAAACTTTAGTAAACTCAAAGCATAATATATTTAAATTAAATTAAATTAAGAGCCGATGAAAAACCTTTATTCTTACTTTAGAATTAGGTTGAGTTTGGAAGAGTCTTATCATAAACCATAAACCATGAGCTCCATGACCTTACCTGTCCCCCAAGTTCCATTCGTACATTATTATCAATGGTCTCACTTGTTGGCCTTCTCTGTCTCGCTTTTTTGGTTTCAGACATCATGTGTACTAAATCAGCCCCTAATGTCTACATTTAAGCATCAGCATATCAAGTATGACTGTATGAGCAATCGAATCAACATCTTATAAATTAGTCAAGACAGTGTACAATTATAAGTTTGCTCCCCGCATATAGGCACATCCATACCTAGATAACAAAACAAATATGAACAAACAAATAGATCTGTGCCAAAAGAACCATTGCCTGTTAATACTAGTGGAATTACAATGTTTGAACTTTAAAGTAAATCACATAATCAATGTGAAATGGATACAATAGCTAGTTACCTAGTTCTTCTCTATTATATAGGCATGAAGATGATAAATATATATTCTTTTTGTAGCTTTTCCCATCAATGTAGTTAACCATTTTGTCATTTGCTATCAATGGAAATGCTTTAGATCACTGTAAGCACAGTGATGGCTTTGAATTCAGTCCGTGGTGCTCTCAGTTATCCCCTTTATTTTCTGAGTAACTAGGATTTTTAAAGGTAGAAAAATGGGAAAATTACGCGGACTTTACTTGCCATGAGGTCTTCACAGTTTTGTTCCTAAATAGTCAGGTAAAGCATTTTTTTAAATCTGATAATCAGAAAACCCTGCCAATTTGGGAATTTATTATGCCCCAATATGGATGAGCAGAAGAACAAAGTGAATCTTTTTTATCAAAGAGCGACTGCATGTTATGGCCCTAATGTATTTCTTAATAGTTAATAAACATAGCAGGTTAAATAACTAACTAGTTAATGTTAGAATCAAATTAAACTAAATGACACAAGATCCAAATCTGGGATGGCATTAAAACCGGTGGAATGCCATCTTTTACAGTCTTTGACTGCCAGATAAGATCACACTGCTGGTCTCTCCAAAATAAATTGTGAATTGTCATCATCAGAATGCAAGCATGTTCCTCCTCAATTGGCTTATACTGCAGGCACATGAATACATTTTAATCCATTTAGTGATTAACTAACCCTTTTAACAATTTAAGTTCCCCCCGGTTGAATATCCTAACTGAAAATATTTAATTTCACCTATTTGAATTAGGATTTTACAGCTTGAGAAGTAGAAAAGGTTAATTACATTGGTGACAGATAATATGTTTAATTTGCAACTTCCCTATGTCTATGTGTTGCAATATACTAATTCATTAGAGCCTAAAAAGGTTTTGATTTATGTAGAGGAGTTGTTAATTTGGAGGGAAAAATGATAAGGAGGGGCCACAATTAGAGGCTAAGAAAAGAATTGATGGAAGTATGATAGCACACGTGAATAAAATAGCAGGGGAGGAGCGTCTTCACGTGTGAAAGGCTGGACCACTTCCTGTCTGTGGTAGAATCAAAGATTTTTATTTTTATAAAAGGAAGGCAGAAGGAGGAAGAAGACGCTCCTGGTCTATCGTAAGTTGCCACCCACTCACAATAGAATATAGCACTATTACTGTTACTTGAGATGTGGCCTTGTACTAGTACGTGGCATATGATATTATTAATTCATACCATATACTTATTAAATAAATAAATACATGGATAATATTTTTATTTGCTTTGAATATCTTGAGCTTAGGTAATAGTGATGGGAAGACTAGGTGGAACCTTTGACTCTGAAACATCAGCAAGCCCAAGATGGTCAGCAAGTTTGACTGCTTATGATGCTCTCTTCTCTTGCTTACAGGTGCAGAATGGGGGTGGGGAAAATCATGGTTCCAAGACCACTGCTTTTATTATGTGTCACTGAATGCCCTGGCCTGCACACACTAGCACAAACAATAAGGACAAGGAGGCTCAATTTCATAACTATGTATCATATCATGAGAGATTATAACTTATAAGGGACATGTACTGTGCATGAATGGGGTTTATTTATATGGAAAATAAAATAAGTGTGGTTGGAATATGGCTAGGCTTGAGACTAGGTGTGTGCGTATGATGTCTATTGCATTGCTAGCATTCAGCAAATTAATTGAATGTTGTTTGGCCAACAAGATTCATCAATCCCTCCCTTTCCTCAAGATATTCAGTGTTGGTTTTCATCATTTCACAACCACCACCATTATTCCTTTTCCATTTTCATGTATTGCTAGTTACTACTGTTCCATTATCAAATTGAATGACGATGGATGATGTTGGTTACTATTATTGTGACCTCATATAAAAATAAAAATAAAATTGTCTAAAATATGTATGAGTCTTGTAAGATTTTTTTTAAGCTTTCATCTTCATGTTGAATTATATATACATATTATTAAAATAATTATGTTAAATTTTGTCAAAATTAAATAACAAGAATGTAATTAAATAATTTATATTTTAGTATATTTTAAAATATTTATATTACGTCAATTTTAATATATATGAATGAGATAACAATAATTTTAAATTAATATGAAATTTTGTATATAATTTATGTAAAAGAACTTTTAATTTAATGGTAAATATTAAGAAAACATTATTATTAAAATTGTTTATATCAAATTTTATTAAAATTAAATAACAACAAGAAAGCAATCAAATTATTTATATTTTGAAATGTTTATTTGATTTTAGTATAAAGTAGCAACTAATTTTTAGTTTTTTTATATATATAAACCCCCCGCTTACATTGCAAACAAAGTCGCTTAATGATTATAAGAATTAAAAGAAACAAAACTGCATTCATAAACACTCTATATCTTTAGAAAGCTTTTTCAAACACTTACATCAACTTACATTAACTAAAACTTCACATTTTTTATTCTGACTCTTTATGTAAAGAATTACAAAAATATGAATTAGGAAAGATCGGTCAACGAAACATGAACTAAAATCTTAATCTTGATATACTTCATAACAATATATTCTTGTTACCATGATGTATATATTGACAAGTGCTAATCATTTGAAAATTAAAAGTATTTATTCTATAACAGATCTATTACAAGATCAATTTTAGATTTGCCGTTGTTTATTCCTGACATTTTTTCTTGACTTTTCATCAGTCTCAACGCTCGTTTATTTTTAGGTACCAATTTAAGAGTAATTTTTTTTATTAATTTAAAATAATACATACTTTATTATGTATTAATCCCACTAAAAATATTCTGATATTTTTTATAATTTAATCTTTCAAATCTTAACCTTAATTTTATAACTTAATTCATTTGAATAATCTTGCAAGTTATCATCTATAAATTCATTACATAAAGTCTTGAACAAATATAATAAGTGATAATTACATAAGTAAATAAAAAGCTTCATTTTTATATTATAAATTTTCATCTTTATTTTTAAAAATTAAATTATCCTTTTTATTTTCCTATACAACTATATTTCTTTATCAGTTCATGTAAAATTTTATATCAAAATAAATCAGTTTTTTTATAAAATTAATCATTAAATAAAAAAATTCTAATTTATTTGTTCAATATTTATATTTTTCTGATCAATATTAAATGATAAGATATTAATAAACTAGCATTGAGGTGTTTTATATTAATTGATTTAATTTTTTAAATAAAAAATTATTATCAGTAGTAGAAAAATATTTTTAATTTTTTAATTAAATTAATTTTTAATTTATATTTTTAACATGTGTTATCTGTCATCATAAATGTGTGTGAATTAATTCCAGCAAGGACTTTGTTGGTGAATACTAGTAATTAGGTACGACAAGTGAAAATGATTGTAGTAACCAATGAGATTAGAGCGAAGACATATATGTCTACATGAAGAATTTTGTTAATGTGAAGTAAACAACCAATATATCTACACGAGGATACGATGTGCATATAGCGTACGTGTCATATTAGGGTGTACACAATTTCTGTTGTTGATATTTTTAGTTAAGAACAAGAGTGACAGATAGACTTGGTGAATTTTATTTTTAGCTTATTTGTTTCCTTTTTCATGAAAATCTATGCAGTTTCACAAATAGGCTCTGGTAATTGATCATCCTCGTTGTGTCTCTCCCTTTCTCCTTTGCATCACCATGTGTTCCCATTTCTGATTTTGTTATCCAGAAGGTGATGTCAAATTGAGAAAATAGAGTTCGACCTCAACCACTTATTATAATTCTTAGTTGAGATTTAGGTTTCGGAGGAAATATTGATTCTGGTTCCATATATTTGCTTCTGTCTTCTTGTTTATTTTTTAAAAGAATTTTGAGAGGAAGGCTTCAAAGTTTACATCAGGTAACTTAATTCATTCTTTCCATTGTGGATCTTAATTTGTTTTGTTAAATTCATTTGTTTTTTATTTTGCATTCGATATGAGATTGTGGGTGTAAAATTTAGTTCCGTTTGCGATTGGAAAATTGATTACATCATATATATTGATAAATTTGTCCACTCAAGTGATATGTTCATCATTTAGATCCCCTAACATGTAGAAATTTCATTTGGTTCATAGGGAATCCCAAATGTCAAATAGTATGTTTAAAAACTTGTTGAGGTGTAAGAAATTGCGTTTGAATTTTTGAAACTATAACCATTAGCTTCTTAAAATCATGTATGAAATATAAAAAAATCACATTTTAGATGGAGAAACTAAACACCTTATAAAACATTAATTAATCACAACTCCAAATCATTATTGGGTTGAGCGAAAGAACATTGTTTCCATAGTTCATAATCGTAATCATAATTCGACAAGTTACGCCACGACAAATTGTGTGATGAATTGAGAACCAAAACAACCCTTGCTTGATATTCGCACGGCTTTAGCAAAACAACCCAAGGGCTTCATCATTTTAGATGTTTACGTTACAGGTGTAGATTCATTGATTTTGATATTTTATTTCTTGGTTAATAGTTTTTGGGTTAGTTGCTTAGCATAAATTAAAATCTCTCTTGAACAATCAATGAAGACCGTTGGTTCTTTTAGATATTTATGTTACAAGCATAAATTCATTGAAGCTTCAACTTTTTTTTTTCTTATTTTGAACAATAATTTATAGGATGGTTGATTAACATCATATTTTTTAATTATAAAGACCTTTATTTTTAACCGCTTAGATATGTGTAATTTGTTTTTTTTATACTTTCCAAAATAAACTTATTTTCAAAATAAAATTAATACCCTAGGGAGTTGATGCTACTCTTATCTTTCTCATCCCCTTGCTCTTTTTTTTCTTGTTCTAAACCCAATATCCTTGTTTTTATGGTTTTTTTTTTTATCCAAATGCAATAGGAGTTTCTTTGCCCAAACTTATTTGTTGGTGTGTGTTTTTGGGCCTTAGGCCACGTTGAGCATTTGAACAAAAAAAATAATATCACAATTGTTTTAGGAAAAAAAATCAAGGAATTTGAAAACCATCCCATTTCATGATCTTTTATGTATCAAACATGTGGCTTAAATTTTCAGAAAATGTTTTTTTTTTCAATTTTGTATAAAGTTACAATTAGATACATCAATTTAAGTTTATAATTATAATAGTAGTAGTCATGATCATAATATTAAACATTATACATAACAAAAAGTTTATAGGCATGCATTGTTATTGTAGATATTTTTATACTCTCAATCAATAAAAAAATATTTTTATTATAACTTTTAGGATAGTTATTATAAAAAATAATAAATTTATTATTTATGGCATTACATGATTGAATGATTGTAGAAAAATATTTATATTGTAAGAGTATATACTATTCATAACAACATCTTATCAATAATTGTAGATTTTATTTTATGATTGTTTTTGTTAAATATGTTTTTAATATATGTAAACAGGGCAATGTTTAGTTTTAGTCCTTAAAAAATAAATTGTCTCATTTTGATATTTCATTTATGAAGATGAATAATATATATAAAGAGTAAATAGTTTACATACTGACAATATAAAAAGTTTTTATATTGTCATGTATCATAAATTTATTAAATAATTATTTTTAAAATTCTATCAATGATGATTTTTATTAATAATAACTTGTAAGTGAGAAAGTTATACACTAATATTACATAGAAATTAATCTCTTTTCATAAATGAACAAAGAAAAGGAGAGAAAAGTAGTTTTTTTTTTTAAGAATAAGTACCACATCTAACATATTTGCATTAATGAGATACCAAAAATAGACAATTTAATTTGAATGACTAAAAAGGAATACTATCACATTTGCACATACTGAAAATGTATTTAACTGGTGTTTTTTTCATGATATTGTATAATATTAATTATATAATATATAATTTAACAAAAGTGTAATATTTTTATCCAAACCCAAGTGGAATGACTTATCTTAATATTTTTTTTTGTAATCCTTATGTTAATCATATAATAAATGGAAATATCTAAATATGAATTTTAATTGAATGCTTGACATTTAATTATAATAATAATCATTAATTGACAGTTCAAAATATATGTACACATATATCCAAATACATTTCTTTTTCGGTTTTTACTGGCCAAATGTTGATTAAGGTTGGAATTTGATAAGACCATGATCAAAATTAGGATTCTTATCTTTTCTAACATGCTTTTTTGATGATAAAGTATTCAACCAAAAACCAAGTTACAAAAGACATGATTTTATATTCGTTTATGCAACAGAGAAGCATAAAGCGATGACTAGCATGGGCGAGAATTGTTTTAAGCCTCTCCAAAATACTAAGAAAATAACTCCGATGCCACCTCCCATGCCCCGTTTTGCAGCCACGAGTTGTCCTTGTAAGTGTTTGGTGTCAAAAAATTCAACACCACCAAGAGGGCGCAACAATAATGTCTCTCCAGCAGCAATAGAATTTTGGGAGCGTCTTTTTTATCAAGGTTATAAAGCAGATGTTTGCATTAATACTGATAACGGTGGCGTTGTTTATGCTCATTCTAACATTCTTGTAAGTTCATTCATTCCACTCCATTAATCTACGGTGTGGCTTGGTAAATGATGAAATCCTATTGAATTTTTTGTAAATACTATTGTTTACACACTTATAACTAAATTCATCTATCTTGAATGCAATGTATGATTTGCATCAATCGTCATCATGGAATACTAATATTTTGTCATCAAGCATTGACAACAAAGTAAATATATGGATCTTTTTGTAATATAAGGATGTCACTAACTTCATATTATATGAACAGGCCATGTCTACTCCTGTTTTCAGGGGCATGTTGAAGCAAGCAAATTGTCATCGTCGATGGCGAACAATCTCAATTACTGGGGTTCCACATGATGCAGTTCAAGTTTTTATTCGATTCTTATACACTTCCAGGTATGTATATGTTTGATCCCTTTATCATGTTTGTGTAGAAACCATTAACAACACACATACTATGTGGTAATGTTGATAATGTCTTTTTGAATTTTGTTTGATCAACTTAGATGCAATTGGTCGATTAATCTAATGAAATCCTTGTAATCAATTGCACTAGTGAATATTTGTCACACTATTTTTTTGTCTTACTCTATTTATATTGATATGTATTTGTATATATGTGCTAAAAAAAATTGTTCATTTGTTTCATAGTTATGAGAAAGAAGAAATGGATGAATTCGTCCTACCTTTGTTGGTGTTGTCACATGTATACGTCGTCCCTCACTTGAAGCGTGAATGTGAACAGAAGTTAGAACTGAGTTTACTCACCATAGATAATGTGGTGGATGTATTTCAACTTGCCCTACTTTGTGATGCACCAAGACTTAGCCTTATTTGTCACCGAAAGGTGCTGAAAAACTTCAAAGTTGTTTCAGAAACAGAAGGATGGAAAACAATGAAGTTGAGCCACCCAGCTCTAGAAAAGGAAATTGTCGAGTCAATGGTCGATGAAGACATTGTAAGACTATTATTTTCTCTTTATTTTATATTGGTTAAACTATTCATTTGGTCTTCATAGTTTCTATTTTCAATTTTACACTATTGCTAGAAAAACTTTGCAACAATTTTGCACCATTAGAAAATATTTGTTGGAGTATAAATGCGAGGTAAAGTCTTACATTAGATAGTAATGGAAAAGTTAAGCACCTAAGTGAAAAAAAATCCATACAACAAAGCCTTAAGATTTTGGTTTAAAGTGTGATATCAAGTTTATACTTATGTAATTGCTCATAGTCCATAGGTGTAAAATTCTCCCCGATGTTAACCCATTCGATTGCCCAACAATATAAGTGAGCATAAGACCTACAAACATGAGACTAAAAGTTTTGGGTTAAAGTGTTTGGATACTCGGGAATTGAAAATGGATTTTGTTCGAGGGAAAGACAACCATGTGAAAGAAATTCACACGTGAAGGAGAGATTGTTGGAGTGCAAGTGTGAAGTGAAGTCTAACATTAGTAGTAATGTGAAAATTGAACATCATATAAGTGAGAAAAAGACTCATAAACCTGAACACTAGATGAAAGTATGTTGTTAAATTCACTTATGTGGTTGCCCATGGCCTTAGGTGTAAATTTCTCTAGTTTTACCCTCTTTGGTTTCCCAACAATGCCCTGTAGTGTTAGTAATAGGAACCAAAACTTAACTTTTACACATATGCAAAGACAAAAACTTATAATTTTTTCAAGTAGAAACTAAAAATGAGGACAATTATATATATGGACCAAATGAATAATTTAACCTGGTTTTATTTACCTTACACCATGGCAACTTGATTTGTCGTCTGTCTAATTGCTTTCACGTGAATTGATTATCTAGATTAAAAAGGAGAAAATCAGAAAAAATAAGGAAAGAGAGATATATTTGCAATTATACGAGGCCATGGAAGCCCTTGTTCACATTTGTAGAGATGGTTGTCGAACTATTGGTCCTCACGACAAAGACTTCAAAGCAAACCAACCATGTAAGTATACAGCATGCAACGGATTAGAATTGCTTGTTCGTCATTTTGCTGGATGCAAGTTGAGAGTCCGTGGAGGTTGTGTTCATTGCAACAGGATGTGGCAATTATTGGAGTTACACTCTCGATTATGTGTTGATCCTGATTACTGTAGAGTTCCTTTGTGCAGGTAATTAATAATATTTATGTATTACTGTGTGTTATGTACGTAAGATTTCACTTAATCTAACTCGATTATCCACATGAATAGTAACACATCCTAACATTTCAGGAACTTTAAAGAGCGAATATCAAAACAAAACAAGAAAGACGAAATTAGGTGGAAAATATTGGTTCAAAAGATCTTGAGAACAAGAGGAATTGGGATAGCATCATGCTTTCTGCCACAATAACTATGGCCATCTGGTGGGTATATAGAATGTGTTTGTAAGAAATGGCCTTCAAAGATTAAGTGTTTCTCGTCTCAACCTTATTGATGAAATAAATAAGAAGCAGGGGAACACTTTTTTCTAATATTTTTATCTTATTTTTTTAACCATAAAATTATTTGTATGTCTAAAGATCTGGACATTAATTTATATCTTGTATTCAATAATAGTTATTTAGTTAGTATACCAAATGGTCTTAAGTAATAAAATTTATGTGAAGAATGCCATAAGGTATTAAGATTCAAAGTACTAATTTAAAAATATATCTTTACTGGACTTAAACTTTTAAAGAATGAGGTTAGTTACTTGAGAATTAAAATTCAGAGTCATTCTCAACGTTATTAAATTTTATAATAAAGTTGTCTTAATTAAAGGGTTCCAATCTTATTCTTTTTTCAAAGTTTTATACAGAAAACTAACATTACACTCTATACTCTTTACAGTTTCTTTTTTTGCTAAATTAATTGGAAGTATTCTTATCATGAGTATATTGCTATTATTTTTCTTCTCTTATGTTGTTAGTAATCTTGCTATTATTATCATTTTCACCTGATGTTATTGTTTTGGTTTTAGCAATTCTTTTATTTATTTAAGTCTCGAAATACTCTAAGTGTCCCATTTCATAGAAATTTCTCGTTAACTAAAGCTTTATTTCATTTATTTAAATATATTTTTTTCATTTTTCATACTAAAGCTTGGATCATTTTTCTTAACAATTTATTTATTTATCTTACTAATATTTTATCACTATAAATTATTTATAAATTTGTTATTATTATATCTTCACTACTAAATTAATTATATTAATCACAATTTCTTGTTTCTTTCTCCTGTTTTGGGTCACTACTCATTACTCATTATAGTGCTGCTAGGTGCACCCAGTATTATTGTTGGTGCACTCAGCACTAACCACAAAAAGACAAAAATATCCCTTACGGATCAAGTTGATCCGTAAATCTTTTACAGATCAACTTGATCCGTAAGTTTTTTACAGATCAAGTTGATCCGTAAGTCTTAAAAATTAACTTACGGATCAACTTGATCCGTAAGGAGAGAAATTAGTAAAGACAGTTTTGTCATTTTTAAAGAATGCTGGGTGCACCTAGCAACACTCTACTCATTAATGATAGTTTGACCCAAAGCCCATTTCGCAAATTTGACTCCTTGGTTTGTTGCGTGTCTTGTTTCAATTTGTTGGTGGCCAAAAGACAAGTTCTAGCATGCGTAAGCGAAATCAAGTTTCGTAGGTGCGAAAGTAACCAACATCGTCTGATTGGGTTTTTTGTAATCCAACGGACATTTTTGGTTGCCCGTCCTGCATCGTCCGATTGAGTTATTCGTAATCCAATGGTCTATTTTTGCTGGCCGTGCTGCCCCAAAAATATGTGTTCCACAGCGTCCGATTGAGTTATTTCGTTGCCCGTATTATCTATAATCCGACATCGATTTTGTCTGCTGATTCCACAGCGTCCACCATGACCAATATCGTGCCATCGGCGAAGTGTCCTAATATTTCTTTGTGTCTCTAGGTCCCAATCCATGAAAGCATAAGTAAGCTTAGGATCCTTGCAAAAAATTTCATTCAACAACACTACACATTAAAATTTAAAAACCAAATCACGAAGAAACTTTTATGATGATTATTCTTGACGAAAAATTGATAGCCAATTTTGGTATACACCTCCAATTTTGGTATTATTGATAGCCACTCAAAAAAATCTTTCAGGGAGCAAAGGCAACAGAGCATGCATGCCTCCAAAGCCAAGGCAAAGGAACAAGAAATTGGATCAAAATATGAATTAGTTTGTTTGTGCTAATTATTGAGGATTGTCGTGGCGGATGCGTGGTCTCATTCCTTGTATCTTTGGCAACAACTTTCAGGAAGATCGAAAACAGGTCGTTGGATTACGGATAACTCGATCAAACGGTACAAGACAGACAATAAAAAATGACCGTTAGATTATGGAAAATTCAATCGGACGGTGTTAGTTACTTTTACACTAAAACTTGGTTTCGCCTACGCACACTAGAACTCGTCGTGGCCAAAATTGTAGCTTAAGTAACGTTTTTGTTTTTGCACTCCTCCATAGAACACGTGAACATGAACTACGCCTTCTCCAAATTGCACGTTGCAAAACCGGTTGATCCCATGGAAAATTGAAACCGCACAAATTCCCTCATACTCTCCGGAATCAGAATTTCTTAGCCATGAAATGCCATTTATCACCAATCCAACAACAGATTACTAATGCACATAGACATTCCATTTCAAATTCATGTAGAAAGCTTCATGGTTGCCAAAAATTAAAAAAATAAAATAGAAATCTTCGTAACAGAGCACTAAAATTTCAGCACCAGCAAATCAAACAGAGAAAAAAAGTTTCCACCAACCATCTTCATTAAAAAAGCATACTAGAAATAATAACGAGGAAAAGTGGCAGCTGCATCTGCCAGAAGTACGATTTGAATCCAAGCAGGAGGGGACGTGTGAATTTTTTTCTTTTTCTTTCTTGGAAACGGCTAATTGTCATTGATGTAAAATATCAAAATACAAAAGAGGGGACGTTTGAATGAATACATGCAAGGAAAATGCAAGCCTTCCTCCAAAAGTAAGCCACGTTTTCTGGTGAAGAGCCTTCTCTGTGGGAAGAACATAGTAGTGTTTTTCAATTATGCTTCTGGAAATTAGATGCCAGAGAGGGGTAGTTGTGAGAAAAAGAATAGAAAAGGGTGTATTTAACAAACTATAAAGATATATTCAGTGATTTCCTAAAAGAAAATAAGAAATGGACAGACACCCTTAACACTTGTTTGGGCTTCACTAAAAGTCATCCAACCCAACTAACCTCCTATTAGTTCACTAACTTAATTAATAAGCTAACCTTCGCCTAATTTATTAATTTAATCTTACACTCCTCTAATTATATAATTTATCTTCAATTATTTATTTCAATACACATACAACGACAATTATAATTCGAGCTTACTAATTACATTTTAATTTATACACATTTTTTAATTAATTTATTTAAATCTTTAATATTTTTCCAAAAAAGTAATTAATATAATTTCTTTTAGCTAGTTTAACTCGTATAAAATATAGTTGCAATTTTTTTATAATTAGAATAGTAACAAGCAAAAAACTTAAACTATATTAAATAATAATTTCTTTATTTTAAAAATAAAGAAAAACCGAAAAAAATAGGCTGTCACATATCTTATTAAGACTATAACTAATATTTAAGTAATCATCTTGTCCTATTAAATATACAATAAACTATTCTTATGAGTCAACTATTTTATCTGAGGGAAATAAACTTTAGAGAAAAAGAAAGAAGAATAAAGAGTATTTCAAAAATCGTTTTTTAGGGTAATAATATTTTTTAATTCTCTAAAAAAACTGACACAAAGAATTTTTTTTTCTTCGACATAAACTATTCAAACGTGTTCTAAAAACTCATTTTCAGTAGTTAATGCGTATAACAAACTTTTCAATTTAAAGGGTGTGAGGGGTGATCATGCATTTAAAATGAAATCTCAGTCGGTGCTCGTTGGTAGATGCAGACAAGTTTGTTTTGTCGCTTTAGTCCTCTTTATTTGGATCTTTGTCGTTGCACTGTTACCCGTGTTATTCATTCGATTAATCGGTGTCTTAGTCATATATGCCTACCTCTTTGTATTCGAATTTCTCTATCAAAATATTTAAAGCTTATATATTGTTATGGTTGTGGGTATACTATCATCTATAAAAATTGATATCATTTTTTAAAATTCAAAATAATATATTCTTGGCGTACAGCGTACTTGTACATCCACCCTGTCCATGACGCACGGTTTTCAGGTATTATATTATTATCTGCATGGGCCAACTATGAACCTGTTTTAAGAGGATTTACTATGTATTAATTAGCCCAATAATGATCCACCGAAAAAAATGGTACAAATATTAGTCTCATTCAAACAATAACTCATCAACTTAAATAGCACAAGGGACCACATTCACAGTCTCACCTCTTCAACTTACCGTTAGGGTTGAGTTAGTTAGGACAAATTCATTATAATATATACCACTCCCTCAGTCTTTGGATATAAGATCTAATTATCTACCTTATTAAGATTAAAAAAATGATTAATTTAATTGATAGTAATAAATTTATTTTAAATATATAATTTTTTATAAAATTATCTTTGTCATTAATATTCATCTCTTCTAATGATTTAATACATTTTTTTTTTTAATAAAAGATATTTTTAGTCTAAAAATAATTAATATAAGAACTATTATAAATTGAGTCTTTATAAAAAAGAACAAACACAATTTTAAATTTCAATCTTATAAATATGAATGAAAGGAGTATTAGAAATTGTTTATTTTTTGAGTTTTGAAGCTCCTTTAATTTAGCAGTCCCAGCTACTGATTTATTTTTCTTTTGTTAAACTAGCGTGCGTAATTAGCCTGGGTTTATCATTCACTGCAACATTAATTATCTTTTCCCTTGGGTTCTAGGCCTGCTTCAAACATTGAATGAAATTAAGATTAATTATGGAATCTAGTGCAAGTGATGGTGTAAATCTTAAATGTTAGGCACACATAAAGGAATAGCTGCAAAACTGCTATTTATTATTAATAATTGGTTTAAAAAATACACATAAGAACCTCTTAAGTAAAATGGAAACGTTCTACAATATGACAATTGTGTGGAACTTTGACCTAATAAAACCTATTTTGACTGTAGAATATGTATTGGAGCTGAAGAAACAAAATGATGCATTCACTCCACCCCCCATTTAAAATTTTATTTATTCTTCTTCATATGAAGTAGGATGAGGATGCTATGAACCTTTGCAGCCCATTTCTGTAAACCAGGAAATTCGTTCAACAGTGGGTTCACTTTCTTATCCCCACCCCCCACCATGCATTTGAAGTGTTTGATGTTCAGTCTCAGGGAAGACTTTCTTTCACCATTAATAGTGTAATGGCATAAAACCCAATGAATCCAATCCTGGAATGCAGGCTATCAACTTAAATTTGCAAAACATTCATTCATTTACTTTCACTGTTATTCTGAAAGCCTATGGTTTCTTTCATATTCACAACACTAGGGGGATGAGCTCTCCTCATCTGAGCTTCTATCCTGCTTTGGATGATTGTATCTGTTGAGAACAGGTAATGATGCATTTGGAGGTATTCGGAAGGATCTGCCAGAACCACCAACGATTCTATCGTGCATCTTTTCCACTTCTTTGCACACTAGATCCAAGATATTCAGAAAGTCTCTTACAATCATGAAAATTCTGAGAGGGTGGGCTTCTTCCTTTGTTGCATTCCCATGAAAGTACTCTGTAACTTCTTTTACAAGGTACAAGGCTTTTCTCTCATCTGCTTTAATCCTTACAATTTCATCTTCAGCATATTTCAGAAATAGCTTTGTGGAGTTAAAGAAATTGCCTTGCATATCTGGCTTTTCATATTGCAAAACCAATCGCACTTTATCAAGGCCTGTTTCAAGCTTTGAAAGATAGCTGCTCAAGACATCTGAATCCATTCCTGCTGCTTTTTTTACATCACTAAGATCTCTACTGAGCCCTGCCACAACCCGCAAACCTTGCTTCTTAAACTCATCCTCATTAAATTTGGAATCCATCTTCACATTATCATTTGCAGATTCAGCTCCAGCACCTTCAGATCTAATGATTTCTTGGACCACAAAGTGGAGCAATGTGGTCTTTCCATCTGTTCCCTTTATATCTACAAGTTTTAGAAGTGTGTCCAATTTGAAAGCTTTAGCATCCCCTCGATTAGTGCCAACATTCATTCTGTTTCCTGTCCTTAGAACAGCTTCAAGGAGTTTGAGGAATAACCGGCTGTTCTTTATTTCCTCGCTTGCAGCCTGAAAGATATTCACAACTGATTGGTTAGTTTTCTGGAAGAGATAAATAAATCAAAGATTACAAGGGATTGAATCATTGAAATAGTTAGCTAGACCTCCATGGTTTGAAAAGACTTTCTAAGGTAGTTAACTTCTGCGTCAAAGTTGGCTCTATATAGCATAGCTTCAACTCTTTTAAAGGCAAAAGGAATATCAAGCACTGCTTTAAGAAATCTTTCTGCAGCTCCAAGTTTTGAGAGATCGCCGTCATAGTTTTTAAGTTTTATCTCTTCCTCTTTAGTAGGAGCCATCTTCACTAGGGTTTCCAATAGCTCAGTGCCCAAACCTTCAGGATTCCCTGTTTCATAAAAAAAATAACACCCCCGGTTAGCAAAGTGAAAATACAGAATGTAGATAAGCAATTGGTTCAAGGTAAAAACAAACAATAGACATGTCAAGGAAACAACCTGATACATTACTTTATGTAAATATATATTCAGATATTTTGCATGTTATATAACCTTCTGTATGTCCCTGTAAACACATCCAAGACTATATATTAAACAAATAAAGACTCAAGATTGAGTCATAATGTAAACCTATCCTTATAGGAACGCCCTAAGTCTTGCCTCCATGAGTTTTCATACTAGTAATTACCCTATTATACATGTCTTGTATAGCCTAGATATAAGCCACATAAACACTTTTCTTTAACAAAACCTTCTACAACACTTCTCTTGACTCACTATTGTAATTTTTTTTTTCAAGTCAATAAAATACCTTATGTCTGTCTCTTTCTTTACTTCGGTACCTTTTCATCAACCTCCATAAAAGATAAACACAATTAAGAAATAAAAATAGCTTTATGTTAAACTTATATAATGGATTAAACTCAGATATTAATGCCTTACAAATTACTTGTGTCATTTGAGGTGAATGTACAAAAGTAATGTGGCTCCTCTGTTTAAGAATATGAATGAATAGAAAAGACATCCGAAAGGAGGTGGCGGCACCCAGCGGACAAAAGTAGAATATGACTCTGATACCATACTAAATTTTATAGTGCAGCAAAGGCATCCGAAAGGTCCCCTTAAAAACCGATTCATAAGGGGTGGTCTACCCAGCTATATAAGCACTTATCATGTTCATGAATTACCCGATGTAGGACTATTCTTAACACTCTAGGAAAAATGGCTGGCAGTCGGTGGATTATAGGGAAATTAAAACAGAGAGTTACCACTGACTGCTTTATCCCCAGTTGATATCAATTAGAGATCGGTACTTCTATTAGAAAAAGATAAACACGGACAAAGATTAAAAAGAAATCTGGTACACTCACGGAGAAGAATAATCCATATTTTGGATTTGAGAATTGGAAGCAAGCATGGTATCATGATCTGGTTGTACCATTTTTAAAATTCACGTCTTTCAAAAACAATGGTGCTATTGCTTTTAGAGAAGACACGACAGTTAGAGCCCAAACCCGCAAAGTAAGGTTAGTTAAGGAATTGTAACAGTGATAGGCTGATTGACTACAGTGACCATGACAATATAGAGTTTAATGATAATAATTCCTCAAGAAATAGAAGAAAAATAGTTTGTGAATAAAAGAACTTTCTCGGTGTGATCCCACCTTGGCGGATGTTCAGTTATTGTTTTATACTTCCGAAGGAAGTCTTATGACCAGGATTTTATCTTTAACACATTTTGAAGTTTACAGTTCCTGAATACCTAATTTCACCGTTTAACATAATAATTCACATGGTATGATGCTGCTTAGACATTTTCATACTTGATTTTAGATCCAATTATGGTGACTTAAAGTTTAAGTTCTAGTGCTATGCAGCCTGTTTCTTGTATGATTCATTCTCTTTACATTATTGGCATAAACAGTTATGGGTAAACTTTATGCTTCTCACTTCATATTTCCCTGTATGATATACACAGACATCGAATCTATTAACATATCTCTTAGTAGCATTTTTCTTTTTGGGTGATATTAAAAAATCTAAACAAGGAAATACTGCATGCTTTTAACAGGTGCGTGAACATGAACTCATTTATTGATACTGTAGATCATACCAAGATTGCATTGTAGAACCTTGAATTACCCGTTTTGTATATTTTAGCCAGATCAGAAATCTTGGCGCAAGTATCGAGTCCAATTACTAAAAAGAATGAAAAAGCAACTTACCATCTAAAAGAGCTTCAGACACCTCATCTCTGGTCACATTCAAAGCCCTGAGAAGAATAGCTATGTTCTGTGACTTCTTCGGGTCTAACACCCTGTTCTCCTGATCAACCGAAGGAAGAACTGATTTTTTTCTGGGAGGTTCTTTGGGGGTAAAATTCGTGGCTTTGCATCCAAACAACGATTCCATCATGTCCTCATTTAACCTATTAAAAAAAAAAAAAACCGCCATAAAATAGAAACAAAACATAAGTTTACAGTTATACCATACCACTAGTCCCAAAATGATAGGAGATAGTTAACTAATTTAACTCACTGAAAGGAGCTTGATTTGATCTGGTCCCACACAGTAGCACGGTCTGAGGTCGCACGCACTTTATCCCAATGCAGAGCTTTCAATTTTGGTTTGGCTCCATCCGTGTCATTGGCTTCATGCCTCTCGGAAGAGCTCACACTTTGACTTTGTTCAACCCCATCTGAACCTTTCGTCACACTACATTGAACTGGTGACCAAGATTGTCGCTTTACAGATGCAGAATTAGAAGAAGCACTAACCGCCGGAGACACTGATTTTTGCTGCAGCGGTGGAGGTGGCGGCGGCGGAGGAGGTGGCGGTGGTGGAGGAGGATTAAGTGAAGTCCTTGACACGTGCAAAGCAGTGTCGGTTGTTGTTGTTGTTGACTGAAGACGCTTCAAATTCGGAGGTGGGGGAGGCGCCGAGAATTCTGGCTTTAGGGAATGCTTAGGTGGCGGCGGCGACGGTGGTGGAGGCTGCTTTATAGACGGTATGATGACGTGTCTAATCTCCGGCGAGGGTGCGGAAACGCGTGAATTGGGCGAAGTTCTCTTGGAGAACGGAACAACGGGTGCGGGAGTGGAATTCGTTTCTCTCTTCGCAGGACTACCGTTGACGAGAGAGCTATGCCGCGAAGCGGGCGTGTAGTAGCCATCGATGGACGAGTTCTGCGGCGAGTGAAACGCCGTCTCGCGGCTCTCCTCGTCGGACTCGGGCGAGGAAGACAAAGCTGGCGGGTAATTCCCGCCAGGAGGCTTAGTGAGCGGCGGCATTGGCTGCAATTCGGGACTGGGCCGGTAGCGATCGGATCGCTTGAGCTTGTGATAGGGCGATCGGTTGGGCTTATTAGCATCTCGTGAAACCGTGGGTTCAACGGTTCCAATGTAGAGGAAACTCGATGGTGCCGAAGTTGTGTTTGCATCCTCGTTGCTGTTGCTGTTCCTGTTTGGTGGGTTGTTGTTATTGTTGTTCCCACTCCCAGCAGCTACGAACTTTTGAGTCTCCACGGGATGTTTTGCTCTGTGTTTGTATAAGAAGAAGGCGAGTGCTGAGAGCATCCCAAGCGTCACAATTCCAACGGAGATCGCGATTGCTACTTTCTTTGTTCCCTTTGTTGGCTGTGTTGCCGTTGGGTTTGCGATTGAGGAGTTCACCGTGGACGACGGTGCTGCTTGTTGGTTCTGATCCGCCGGGTACTCGTGGAAGAAGGGGATGTTGCCGCCGTCCGGAGATGGAGGGGTTATCACCGCCGGTGGTGGCGGTGGTGACGCCGTGCCTGCTGGCGGTGGAGCGGAACTCGCCGGGAACAATGGCTGGTGCAGAATTCTTCTATTGCCAGATTCATTGGCGCTGGTGTTGTTGACCCCTTTTACAGTGTTGACTTGAAAGGAGAGGAATAGGGATAGTGTGAAGACGATGATGTAGAAGTAGAAGCTCAAGTGAAGAGCTTTCATGGCTAATTATCGTGGGGTTGGCTTGTTACCTTTTGTTTCACCCGATTCATGTCTGGGTTTCGTTTCTTTCCCGCAAATTCCTCTCCTCCAAATAAGAGAGAGAAATTAAGGAAACTTCTTTCGGCTGTAATGTAAGATCTGGATGCTACAAAGCTTCCGTCAGCAGTAGCCGCAGTTTCTATTTTTTATTTTTCTCATTCTCTTTTTTATATATTTTACTCTTCTTTTTTTTTAGTTACGTCTTCGTCAAATGCAATTTTCTTGTTTCTAAATTTCACTAATATACAGTGTAATAAATGAAACCAATGTATACGGAGAGAATATAGCAATATACTATTAATGGGAATGAAACGTGGCAGTCTTCATTTCCAGTTTTTCACGTTATAATAATATTGGAAATAAATAAAGAAAGAAAGAAATATAATGTGAATAAATATTTAATTACTACGAGGAAGATGATGGTTATGTAGTGGTTATACTATTAAAAAAAAAAGTTACTAAAGAAATATTAAAAATATAAGTACGTTCGTGTCCTTTATCTCTTGTTTGCAAGTAACGAGGGCAAGGCACAAATTCGACCTTGCTGTCGTTATATACTGCTTGCATTGCTGCTGCCCCTTCGGCCTTCGGCTTTCCTTTGTTCAGTTGAGTAATTGTTTGGCAATCCCCAAATTCAAAACATATTAATACAAGAATAACTAAAAATAATACAAATTACAGAAGTTAAGGTAAAAAAATATCAAATAATTTTTTTTAATTTATTATATTATTTTCAATATTCTTATAATTAATTTTGAATGGATTTATTTTATTTATTATTTTTTAACTAATGTATTGAATTAGAAAACTTACAAAAAATAATTTAACTAGAAAAACAAAATCTAGCAACAACGATCATGCAGTAAAAAAATAAAAAAGCAACAACGATCATGTCGAGGAAATCTGGCCACGACACAAACCAAGTCCACAACCAAAATATAGCCATAGTGCTCCACTGCACTCCATTTTTTAGCAGTCTCCTTTTTGTCTTGGGTTTTGTGTTTTGTTTGTCGAATTATCAAATGGACGGTGTGCTTATTGGGGGAGATCCTTAATCACGATTACTAAACACTTTCTAAATAAAAATTATTATACAGTCTAAAATTATCATGATTTTAACTAATTTCCACATGTATCTTATTGAATGTTGTTAATTTTTTTTTATAAATTAAAATCTTAATCATATATCATGTAAATATTAATTAAGATCACATATATTTTATATTTTTTAAGGTAAGATGTCACGAGTTATTGATATAAAATATTTATAAGTTTTATTAATATTTTTTTTTAAAATTAATTTTTTCATTCACAAAACTTAAATTTAAAATTTTATTTAAAAAATTGAGTATTATTCAAATCAAAAACTTGTTGATTCACACCTAACAGATAATATAATTGAAGAAATGTGTTGGTAACATTTTTCTAACCCTAAAAAGGTGATATATATATATATCAACTGCTAATTCAAAACCAAAATAAAAACTAAATTCAATTGAATAGCGGGATTCTTAGATATTTTTAAGAAGACTTTTGATATATTATAGAATCTGATGAAACAAAACTTAATACACAAATTGTAATTAAAAATTAAAGAGAAATATATATTTGTAGTGATCAATATATTGTTACGTGTAAATCTCACCAAATCAAAAATGCATTATTACAATTGTTTTTCAAACTCCTCTTCATTCAGCCATTGAAGCACTTGGTTAGCCAAAACTTGTATGACTATTAAAACTAATGTATCATTCACGAACATTTCAGCCTGAGACGGATTGAAGGAATATGCTTCATTCGTTCCGGTACCGTTTTCAATTTTTCAATAAAAAAATTAAACATGTAAACTACTACTTTAATTTGTATAAACATTAATACAATTACGTGTAAGGTTGTGCCAAGTTGTTGTAACCAGGGAGGGCAATTCTCATACTGTATTCTCCGTAGTTTTTTTACATGTTGTATTTTATGCTATATATAGATTCTGATATATATGCAGGTTGGCCTTTGTCACGGGTGGAGGGGTATGTTTCTTTCGGTGGAAGGTTGGATGTTTTAATCTAACCATAAACCTTTTTGTTTTGGCAGTCTTGTAATTTGTATTTGGGTATTCCACATACCCTTTTTATCTAATTAATATTTTGTTTGGCCGATCAAAAAACTACAATTACGTGTGCTAAAATTCACCACAAAAAAAATACGTGTGCTAATTACTTAAATTCTAGTTACTTTTGACTTCTATTTATATGTTTATTTGAATTCGTCCTTGGTTACAACAACTTTGGCACAAGCATGATCAACAACACTATAACCTATTTTATATATTAATTACTCTGCATCCTATCAATTAAGGCATGGCTTCAATAGTTAAATTGAGATTAATTAATTTTTATAATAATTCTTTAAAAATCGTAGTTAAGATGATTTCTTATTGATTAAAAATGAAAAAATATTTATATTTATAGAATATAAAAAATTAACTCACAAAATTATAATTCGTATCACATAATATTCGAACAAAAGCATAAAAGGAAAGAAAGAATGGAAGACACCTTGAATGTTATGCTTGTCCGAACCTGCCGACGCAGTCGACGAGATGGACGAGGTAAGCGATTAACTAAATGCTAAAATATATCATTGCTAAATATACACCATGTGATGCATTATATCATATGTGACACCATCCTTATAATACAACGTTAGTGAGTAACTAGAGATTTGGGAATCCCAGGTCAAACATGTAATTGTGTGGAAAGTGATGCATGGGGTCGCAACGTCTTCTTCTTCTTTCTGCTTTGTTCCATTGGCCTTAGGAGATTGATTCACCGACTCTGTTTGTGATGTGTGGGGGCATGCACACGCCCCAGGTTAATGCTTTATCGCTTTTCACTTTTGTTTGTATTTCGACTCCTCCACTTCCCAAAGACAATGCTATCCTCCCTTGCCCCACCCTCTTAATAATACCCTTTTCACCAAAACGGGATGATTAAAGTTATGCCTTTCTTCAACTATGCAATTTGGCACTTGCAAGTACAGGAGATTATCTTTCATTTTTTTTAAATAAAAAAAAAGAGAGAAGACAATCGAGGTTTTTTCAGTCTTCAATCAAATAATATCAGTAGCTTTGATTTCCAATTCTTCATTTCCTTCAATTAGACACAAATTTTATTCTTTTTGTTTTTGTATCGAAGTTGAATTTAAATTAATATAGGTAAGCTCTTGCATATGAATTATTGAAAATGCAGAGGACCTTTTGTCCTATCACAGGTTAGTGAGTTACCGATCATTCCAATATTCCATCACACCATGTTACTATTATAGTTAAATAAGTTGCTTTTTTTAGTATCAAACTACATTATTGTTTGTTTGTCCGAATGTCAATAAATTTGAGTTTTTGAAATAAGATTTTGAATATACACACACTGATGGGCTTGATTAGAAATCCAAACAAAAATTATCAATAAATAAAAAGTAATTTTTTTATATTGATGGGCTTGATTCAAAATCAAAACAAATTTCCACTGGAACAACCAGGTTAATTGTGATAAATAACGATAATTTTAATTTAGTAGTTTTTTTTAGACATATATAAAAAAAATATGTGTTTAGTGCAAATTACTTTCAAAATACTTGGTAGAAATTACATATATTTTTTATGAAAATTAATTTTGATGGAGTTGGATAAAACTATAATGAATGATAAAATTTTCTCGACAAAACTTTCTCTCTAGCTGCATGCTTAGAAACATGTCTTAAGGGTGATAGTTGTCAGAGGTGGAATTTGCACTCAAATTTTAAAAATTAGTGCAGACCTACTTGATATTGATTAAAAAAATGACAATTTTGATTTGATACAAGTTGAAAAGTAAAAAAAAATATTAACGAAAATTAATTTAGTGTCTTTTGACACTAATTGTATAAGTGTCGAAGATGATATAAATATCTATACAACTATACGTTATTTTGCTTGTGGTGTAAACTATTGTGTTTTTTTTATTGATTTCTTTCACTCTTTTATGGGTTAAGCGATAAAATTGCATTTAAACACAATTTAATATATGGTTTAAAGATAAAATTTTGATATAGTTTTTTTAGTGTTACTTTACATTTAATAATGAAATTTCACCTTAGTAACCAGTTATAGATAAATCTGTCTTTGGATTCATTTATGTTGAGAAGGTATTTACCTTACTCATAATGGATATTTTATGTGGATATTTATAAGGTTTGAGTATTGTATTTTCTAAGTTATATGTAGATCAAGTGATGATTTTCTTTCAGTCTCTTTGTGTTATTGCGTTTAAGATTAAGGGATTGTGTATTTTCTAAGTCATATGTTGACTGAGTGATGATTCTCTTTCTATTTCTTTATGTTATTGCGCTCAAGACTGAAGGACTGTGTATCCTCCAAGTCATATGCTAATCAATCCCCTTTTTCATATGCCGATCGACCACATCGAAATAACAAAGGTCGACACTTTGACTTTATCCTAAAGTCACATCAACGTTACGATGTAACGTCCAAAGTGTATGTCAAGGATCTCGGAATAAGAATTATGTCAATTATAAAGAACCGTTTATGAATAATTACAATCCAATTGAATTTCATTAAAGATATATAACTTAACACTTGACCTAGACGTTGGATGAATTACACTTTACACTTAAATACTCTTCTTAGAATATATTTTTTATCCTAAGGTACGATCTAACACAAAAACAAATATAAAGGTTATGGTTTAAAATAAAAAAAAATAAATTAATGACTATATACTATGTATATAAAAGATTTACACTGTGAATTAATTAAAAATTATTGTTAAAAACAACTGCAATTGTTATAAAATTAATTTGATAAGAATGTAAAATTTTGCTTCATATATGCTAGTTTCTCTTAAAATAATAGTCATTATTATATATATCCATTTTGGAGATGAAAATGTGGGTGCACGCAAATTTGCTCCCTAAAGAACAAACCTTTCACGCCGCTCTTTCATATACGTTTCTTAAGTAGGAAGTATGAAGCCTCTTGAGTCTTGAACACCACAATACCCGAAGGGAAGATACGATGATTAATAAGATTTCCTTTTGCCTCTGTTACTCATGGGTCAATCCAATGAACAGAGCTAGTTTCCGGGTCTTGCCCATTATAGATAAATATTCATCTTTATAGATTAAAAAATTTAATAAATAAATATTTTAATATATAAGTTATATTATAATGCAAATAGTGAAAAGATTAAGAATTTTAATCTCCTAAATAAATATTTCAATATATAATATAAGAATATATTTGTTTACATGAACCCATACATTATTTACTTAATACATGATATACATTATTATTAGTTAGATACTTAGAATTATAAATTTGCATTGGACCCAGACTATTTGAACCACAACAGCAAACAAATTAATATTCTACAAAAGAGATGAATTTATATAGAAAACCTCTCTAACATGAATTTTTTTATTCAGGGGAAAATTACAAAACAAATCAACCTAGACAAATCTGACATGTAAAATTTCATCAATCATTATAATTTTTGGAACTAAATTAAGTAATAATTTACAAATTTAAGAACTATCTTATTAATTTTAATGACTAATTAATCAATTATTATAATTTTAGGGACTAAAATAGTTATACACTCTTATTAAGAGGAATGTTAATCATTAAATAAGAAATAAAACCTAACCAAATTTATAATTTTTAATAAAATTTAATCAATTATAAAAAAGTGTTAGAAAAATTATCGCTAATTAATATTTATCTAATCATTTTTTTTATCTATTAGACTAAAACCGGTAAACCTTAATTAATGAATTTAAACCCAATTCCATTGTGAGTATCTATATGGTGTGTTTAGGTGCTATTTGATTCACATAGTATTATTTAACTGGTTTATTCTATTTATTATGTGTACAGTAAATTCCTAATGTCTGATTTTTATATGTTACAAACTTATAAAGAAGGCTAATATTGGAATTTTAGGGGATATATATATATATATATATATATATATATATATTTGAGAGCTTGTGTAACATAATGTCTAATACATCAAGAATTATCTGATAACTTTATTACTTTAAATACTACTTAAGAGAGAAAGTAATATTTTAGAGATTAAATTAATGGTTTATTCATTTCATATTATTTCTTTTTATACCTTTTTAATAAAAGAAAAATTTGAAAGACAAAATAAATTTCACTTCATTTTGGTTTATTTATAATTTACATTTGGCTCTATATTATCCCTTTTTACTAGTTTTTATGTAAACTTTCGCATAACTTAAGATTCCAAAGGTGGGGGGGAAAAGTAGTGTTAAAGTTAGGGATAGAATGTGGACCAATAATCAATAATCAATAATCATAGATTTAAGGGAGGCTTCCAGCTGGAAACTGGTGTTCTGAACTGACACCGAAAAATTCATCTTGACCAGAGCTCGTAGAACACAACAGAACCGAACAACAGAAAGCTAAGACCATATCTTTCGCCATTATCAGCATCTTTAACCCGCACCGAACACTGACAATATTAACGTGTCCCATCACGGTACATGCATGTTGACATGACTCAAAAGTGTTTTCAGACGATATCCTTGACGTTTTTGGACCAGGAGAGAAAACGAGAGGAAAATAAGAAGAAGAAAGAGAAGAATTTTTCACTTTTAATATTTTAGATAACTTAAATTATTTTTTATTAAAAATGTTTTTTATATTCATTTTTTCATCATTTATTTCATAGACAATAATTAATCAGATTTAAATCATGAATTACTAGATCCCAAGACAAATACCATGCGTCAATTATTATTGGTATTTTTTTAATTTATTAATAAACAAACAATTAACTAATTAATTTAATAAATTTTCCTTTTCTTTCCCACTTTACGTGACTTTTTAAAATTTTCCACCTTGATCAAATGATAAAAACATATTTATTTTTTTAAAACTTATTTTTTCTATTTTTCTTTCCATTAACCTTAATCAAATAAAATCTAAGAATGTGTTTGGACGAGAGAATTTAAAATTTTGATAAATTTTAAATTTTAAGAATTTTAAATACTTTAATTAAGATTATTTGATTTTAAAAATTTTGTGTTTAGATAAAAAAAATTGTGAAAGTAAAAGAAAATGAATGTAAAGAGAATAGAAGATATGGTTAGGGTGCTTTCAAAGAGAATAATATTAATGGGGCATGAGAAGTTGCAGGGGAATCGGGACATGACGGTGTACACCACCACACCCGACCATGACATTCAGCCAATGACACAAGGCATGACTCAGACCCTTCGCGCCAATGAGCACCTCTGCCGTGTGATGGGCAGTAACGGTTGTTTTCCTGACTGGCGGATGTAGTTCTACGTGTCCCCATATGTCTGCACCCTATCGATGCTTCATGAGCTCAGATGATGTTTTTTGAAGAAGATGATCATCAGTATGAGGGAAGAGTCGCGAGTTCGAGAACGAGATTTTAGAAACTGTTAAGTGAAAAAGAGGATAAAGGTTATAAAGAAAATATGCAAGCGTTTTGGAAGGATTTTCTATCAAGAAGAGAATTTCAATTTCTCACCTCTTAGAAAAAAAATTAAAATTCTACATTTTTAATTGTTTAAAATTCTGTTTTAAAATTTAAAAAATTTAAATTCTTTCTAGAAAAACATTCAAACGAATTTTAGATTAAAAAAATTTAAATTCTCTTTTTTTAGTTAAAATTCTCTATTTAAATACATTCTAAGAGTTGTTCCAAAAAAAAAAAAACTTGATCGGGATCGAAAAGGAATGAAAAATTTTAAAATTTGAATTAGAAGAAAAATGAGAGAATTTTTTTTTTTTCTATAGATATTTTTTTCACTTTCTTTTAATTTAATAAAACAAATGTGTCATTATCCGTATTTTCCTTTCTCTTTATTCTTTTTTCTTCCTAGCAAAAATACCATAAATGTAGAGTTTACACAAATAATGATTAATGAACACTTTCTCCCTCTTCTTATCGGTTAATAATATTATTCATTATAGTTACTTTTCTTTATTTTCTATCTTTTTCTCTTATAGCTGTCAAATAATTTTTTAATGTACACACATCATATTTTTATTTTAGGCCATTAGTTTGGCTTTTTATTTTTCAATATTTTTAATTAAAAACAATTTTTAAACACTTTATACTGATTATATAAATTTAATAAAACTTTAAAAATATTTCGTAAAAGAAAAACTATTTTACTTAATATATAAAACTAACCTGGTCATAAATAGGTGTTTAGTTAATATCGTTTGATCTTTATTTTAAGATTTAGAATCTGTTTTAATCTCTACATAAATAAGAACAAAATAATATAACCGCTATATTTTCTTTAATACAAGTCTTTGACAAAGAGTACTTTAGCTTAACACTGCAAAATTCTAAATTTTTGATTCACTAAATTAAGAGACAAAATTTTGTTAACAATGAAAGAAGAAAATAGTAATAACTCATGTTGCTTCATTTTTTTTCTTATCAGTATTATGTATAAAATAAGTAGGCACGTAATGCATTTCTCAAAAGATATTATAATAAAATTTACATTATTCTGTTATTTAATGCGTATCAAATGATGAATGATATATATTAATCTTTAATTTTATGTATTAATAACAACAATTGAAAAAAAAACCCATGTTCCTTCTTTTTTGGGTCGTCGCATATATACTCACACGTATCTTAAATTTTCTTATCTCTGTTATGTATAAAATAAGAAATAAGTAATGCATAACTCCAAAGATATTATTCCTTAAAAAAAAACTCAAAAGATATTATATTAAAATTTACATTGTCCTTTGCTGTCATGCGTATCGATGGACTGTAATTTTTTGTTAAAAATATTATTATGTTGAAAATACAAAATACAATAAATACTTTATTTCTTAATAAAATTATATCATTTTTGTATATTCAAAACCGGCCCTATGCTAAAAAATTTGCTGAAATGTGAAGCTTGGGTTCAATAAGAAAATGTATTGAGATGGATCTATATTAAGCATGAGAAGAGTATGGCTCAAAAGATTTAAATCGGATTCCATCCCTCTATGTTTTATGTAAACTTTGATTTGTCTTTGATGTAAAACTTTATAGTTCTCTCGTGTTTCTTGTTAAGTTTAATTTGATTGATTCAATACTTTCTGATGATACTTATTTTGATTCTTGTAAATATATATTTTTTTAATTTAATTGTGGTTTGCGTACCACCATCTAGTACCATTTTTTTTTAATACTTGCACTGACTTCTACTTCTTCCTAAGCTGTACTCAAGTAAGCTTCAAAGGGCTTAAGTCTTTACTCTTTTTTTTAGTTACCTGAGCTTGTATTTCTCAAGTCTCAGAGGCTCTTTTTTTTTTCCTCCTTTTATTTGTTTTTGGATTGGAAGGCGTTGTTATATTATTAGAACTCTAATACCATATTATAATTGTCGCAATATCCCAATACAAATTAAGTGTACGTGGATTAGGGTGAATTTTGTGAGGTACTTAAATAATAGTAATGTTGAAAATTGCTGGCCTATTTTAAGAAATATGACTAATCATCCTAGGTGTGTACTCTATGATTCTTACTATGAAACAACTCTCCATGTTCTTAAAGATTTTTGAGTTTGCCTCTCGTATTTGGAGTAATATAGTTTTTGTTGAAGCTATTTAACCTTTCTTTGCGGGTTACCGTATTAAACAGCTAAAGAGAAATCTTATGCATGGTACGGGTAAATACAAGAAGGAGAAATTTTATGGTATTCTAAAAATAT
The DNA here is from genome assembly GCF_000004515.6 of Glycine max. Lineage (NCBI taxonomy): Eukaryota > Viridiplantae > Streptophyta > Magnoliopsida > Fabales > Fabaceae > Glycine > Glycine max. The sequence continues at coordinate 53,880,137 of NC_016088.4, read as the reverse complement.
ATAAGGGTTTTACTCATCTATTGGCCCAGAAAATAATTGTACAAATACCCTTAAATTCCTTTACATAATATTAAATCATTGATAAATACATTAAATTGTCATAAATAATAATGTTAAAATAGAAGTTTATTCAAATATCAGGTAAATATATAATTTTTAGACAATAAATAAATTGATTTAAAAAGATTGTGAAAAAAAACAGTAAATTAAATTGCCGTAAAATTGAATTAAAATAAAAATTTAAATTAACTAATTAAAAACATAAAATATGAGAAAACCAATATTATAGAAGTTAAATTCAGGAGATGAGAATGTTGGGAACTTAACTTACTAAAGCTCCTCTTTGATGTAATATTAATGAATTTTCTTTATTTATAATTATTCTAATTTACATTTGTATTTACTTATATATTCTAACCAAGATTCCTCAAGTAAAAGAATTTAATTTATCTATTTTTTTCTCCTAAGTTTCTTTACAAAGATAAAGATGTATAACAGATTAAACAAAATCAACTTATCCCTAGTAATGACTTTATTTATATACCCTTTCCCAATTATATTAGAAGATAATGTTTTTCAACGCTACCCCTAAAACTTACCATCCAAATGGGTGATGAAATCACAAACAATAAAATTAAGCATAGAAAGGATAATGCAAAAGGTAATAATATTAAATAGATAGGAAGATAAATTAAATCAAAGTAGTTGGATGTTAAGTTCTCAATAAATGAGAGTTTAGTCTCTCATTGTCATAGGAGACCTTACAATTGCCAAGATGATTATGAATGGAAAAGGAAATAGATAAGAAAGAGAATAGAGAGAATGAATCACTACTAATGATTTGTTCTCCTTCTCATAGCCTTTTGCCTTTTATAAGAAATTGTATTCTCTTGAAATTTTTGTGTCTTTTTTTTATTCTCTCATTCTTTTGTAGGTACAGATCAACTTACCTTTTATGCAACCTTCGCCCTAAGTGCATTTGCGCGTTTAATGAGTATGACGGTATTCGCGTTCAGCGCGTGTCTTATGCTAAAAGTGACTTTACTTTCCAGAATTATCCTAGTGCTAAGCGAGAGTTGTGTTGAGTATAAGTATCTTAAATTTATCAACTTTTAATATTTTATTCACAAAGCTTAAATGATGTTAAAATTTCAATTATTTTAAAAAAAGAGAAATATAAGAAATAAATTATCAATTCTAATAAAATTTAATTCTAAAATATACCTATACATAATAATTATGATGTAGCACCACAGCAATTTAAATGTAAGGATTGGAGCTTAATTATTGGTGCAATATCTTCTTTGGCAAAAGAGGAATAAGGTAAAATGTAACAAACTGAATTATTTGTCAACCATTAGAACTCAATTTGTAATCTTCTACAGTAAATTTGAAACTGTACCTCAAATTTTAATGCAAGTTTGGAGGAAGATTGGTGAGCTTAAAAGAGTTTTTAAGCTCAAGGGGAAAACTCTTCCAACTGATCATCATTTACATGAATTATGATTTAGTTGGGTGAATCTTTTAAGGAGCTTAAATTTGATTTTTTTTTTTTTATCAAAATACTTTTCAAACATGCACCAAAAAAAAGTTATGTAAAATGTAAACAAGCTGAATTATTTGTGAACCATTAGTAATCAATTTATTAAATATTTGTTTGAATAAATAAACAACTTTAGACTTAAGTATAAGCTCAATTAATCGAAACTATGCCTTCATATACATGTGAAGACGATTATTAACTTGTTACGAGACGACACCCATAAAATAGCAGCTATGTCGTTTACATTCTTTGCTGGCACGTAGATACAGCCAGTAATAGTACGGTATAGGGTAGGAAACGTCAAGTCGCGTATATTGTCGTTTACACTATCTACCAATACCAATATACCGTACCGGGAATTGGGTCATTGGCTCTGTTGTGGGTCATTTGCAAAGTCTTTGCACTTATATTTTGCACCTTCCATTTTGTATTTTATGCCTTCTAAAAAGACTTAAATGGACACAAATATTAATTTATAAGGTACCTTCATTCGAGGCTATTCCGAATAAGATATGTTTCCATAACAGCTATTACAAAATACTAAATTCTATATTCTAGAATAAATTACATTCTGCAAAAACATATCCTATTCTAGAATAACCATTTCAAAATGTAATTTTTCATATTCTATAATAATTATTTCAATTTCTTCAAACTCGAACCCGACAGGACCTGCATGTGGACGACGATGTCACATTCAATGTGGAGAGGAGGTATTTGACAATTGGGGAAGAGCGATGACCTGAGCTTTATTGTCGAATTGAACAACAAGTCTGCTAACGGTGAGCGATGACCCGGATCGCATGTAGCAAGAGAGGACGCAGCCGACGGCGGTGAGGCTGGTGATAGCGATGACGATGTGGTTGTCGACCTTAAAGATCTTCTTCTGGTGCGATGAGAGTTCAAAGTTAGCCTTGTTGATACATGCGAGGACGATGACAATGACCTTGCCTTCTTCGCTGACTTTGACGACGTTAACATCAAAAACTTCACCACCTCTGACAACATCATGCTGGGGTGACACAGGGAAGAAAGAAAGGAGGTATTAGGGTTGAGGATATTTTGACCATTAAAAGTTTTTGAAAGGTGTAAGATTCATGTTGGGAGGTACACGATATAAATATCCAAAGTCTTGATTCCTTTTATGTGTTGGTGGCCGTAGTGTGGGCCTTTTTCTTTCATTGACGAGTTACAGATCCTGTGCTGTTCCACGTGTCACAAAGTAGCATGACGGTGATTTTTCATATGCTCCTTTTCCTAGGGAAAAATTTCATGTAGGGACTTGACACACAACTAGTGTGAAAAATAGGCTATCAAGGGCAGAGGAGAAATTTCAGAAGGACAAATATTTTAGGATCTATGTTTAAATTCACGGGTCTTACATTTGCTTGAGTTTGGATAAAATCAATGGGCTAAAAATCTTACTTGTGAAATAATTTCTAGTATGGAAAGGATTCATATTCACGTATTTTGTAATTGATAATCTTATAAAAAAAATAAGTATTTTTTGTAAAATAAAAAAAGTTGTAATTGTTGTACCATCCTAGAAAAATAAGTATTTCTTTTAATATTGAAGATATAACCATTGAGATGGACTGCCAAGGGTGGTAAATAGTGTCAATGGATGTAGGAATGACTGTTTAGAGTTTGACATTATTAACTTATATTGTCAAAACCTTCTTAAGGATTTATCTAAAGCAGCCAATTTTGTGCTGGTCTTTGTTATTTCTCTTTGTTACCTCATTGTATTGCTAATGAGTTTGTGGAAGCAGCAATATAAGTACTTTGCTTTAAAAAGAAAATTAAGTTTTTTTTTTACAAAGAGATAGCAAGAGAAAGAAATAATAATAATAATAATAATAATAATAATAATAATAATAATAATAATAAATAGAGGATTGCCACTTGTGTTTTATTATATTTACTAAAAAAAAGTTGGAAATAAAATAATGAAAATGTATATAAATAACATTATTATTGACAAACGGATAAAGATTATTTAAAATCAGTTAACAGATATCCGCCAATTATTTATTTATTTATTTTCAATATTTCACCAATTCAATTCATTAAAAAATAAATAAACATTGATTCTTTTAAGAACTGTCTTTTTCTTGCACGTGTATGGATTCTAAAATGAAACTAAATCATACGAAGTATAATTACATCAAAATGATAAAGTAACTAAAATGGGACTGATAAATTAATTTGTAAGTCAATTAATTATGCAAGATTATTATTTCTTATGAGTAAATAATAAATAATAAGTTTTGTTACGTTCTTATTTAATTATAAATTATTATATATAATAAAAGTATTATCTTTTATAATAATTATATTAAAACATAATAATAATAATTTTTAATTAATGACTGTAACTTTTTTACATTAGTTATACATTAAAAAAACACTTTCAGTATATTATTGCTTTTTGGGTATTTTTTTATTATAATTCATTTTGTCACTTTCTCTTTTGATTTTCTTTTCATTAATTTTTTTCTTATTTCTCTTTTTTTATCATTGCATTACATTACTATCACTTGTCTATTTTTTCCTCATCTACCAAAAAATAACTATCACTTCTATTTTCTACTGTCTACTTAGCTTTATATTAAGCAAAATGATGTGTACGTATTTTATTTTCTATTTATTTTGCTAAAAATTGGTTAGCCTCTTTGTCCTTTTTGATTATTTATTTTCTTTGTACGGGGCAAGCCAGGAAGTGTTTATGCTAATTTTTGACTTTTTTCCCCAAAGGTTCAAACTTTGGGTGCAGAACTGCAGATGTATAGGCACCGTAGGGAAACTCATGAACATTGAAACACGTTAGGTAGCTTCCTCTCCACTATCCAAAAACGGTCGCATTCCAATATAAGAGCGCAGAACTACCAAGCAAGATCAAAGTGTCTGTGTTTCAAAACTGTGCTTTTGTTTTCTGTTCTCCAAAAACGTTGAAGATGAGGTGCCTCTTTCCTCTTCTCTTTCTTTGTTCGCTTGGTCTTACTGGTAAGAAAAACAACTTGGTTCTTCTCTTCTCTCCTCTTAAAGCTCTCAACTTTAAATGCTGTACAACGTGAGTTTCTTATCAGTTTCATTATTTCACTGATCTCTAATGACAACCTTTGTTTTTTGGTTTGCATTTTCAGTTACTGGTCAAGAATTCATTAAGTTCATCAACCTCTGTGAGACAACTGAAGACATTTTACAAGCCTCGTCGCACGCTGAGCTTCCCTTGGCAGTTTCAGTGAATGCTGGAAACCTCAATGAGGTCTCTTTCAGCATTTTGTTAGCTGAAAAATGGCTCAGGCATAACGTTCTTGCACAATACCCTGCTTCAAATATCACCACCATTGTTATTGGAACCACTGCTTTTTGCCAACAGGGCCATCAACACAACAACCTCGCTGTGGTTCTGTCTTCTCTGAAGAATGTCTACCACTCACTTAAGAGATGGGGTTTGGAGAAAGCCATTAAAGTTTCTGCTGCTTTTAATCTGGACTGTTTGTCTCTAAACTCAGTTTCTTTTAACAATGATTTGAAAATGGTCAAACCCCTCATAGAGTTTCTCAAAGAGGTAAACTCCACATATTCTGTGATCCCACATTATGGCTTCTCACATTTTTCTGATGAAAGTTTTAGCTTGGTGTCTTCCCATTTGGAGTCCATGAAAAAGCTTGGATTTTTTCATCTCAACAGCATAAACGTTGCAACCATTGTTCCAAAAGGGAGAAAAACCATAGCAAGAAAGCTTTCAGTTGTTGATTTTAGCCCAATAGGCCCATTCCCAGTAAGGCCAGCTCCAATGCCAGAAGTAGCCAAGTCCCCAATGACTCCTTCTAATGTACCTTTGCCTCCTTTAGCACAAGTGGTTTCTTCACCCCCTCCAATACTTTCTCCCACTTTTGCCCCTGAAGAGCCACCATTTGGTGTTCCAGCTAGCTCTCCTCATGGCTTCACACTCCCTCCTTGCATTCCATTACACAATGGCTCACCCCAAATATTCCCGATCCAGAAACTGTGGTGTGTGGCTAAGCCAAGTGTTCCTGAAGAAACACTGCAACAGGCTATGGAATATGCTTGTGGAGAGGGTGGTGCTGATTGCATGGAGATCACGCCACAGGGAAACTGTTATAATCCAGACACTGTGGTTGCTCATGCCTCCTATGCTTTCAACAGTTACTGGCAGAAGCACAAGAGAAGTGGTGGAACATGCAGCTTTGGAGGAACGGCCATGTTGATCAATTCTGACCCAAGTAAGCCTGACCCGTCTATTTTGTCTTGTTTTTCTCAAATCTGTTCTAGCTTTGCGTTATTGTTTTCTTTTTCTTTTACCTTGTTTCCCTTCATTAATAAAGTGTGATATTGGTTTGCAGGTTTCCTTCACTGTCGGTTTATTCTTAGCTAAGTGAATATAAGTGGCGTGGCGACTTTCTGTTTTTTTGCAGTTAGTGATGTTAAGGTGACTTTTCTTTTGAATTAACTAGCACTCGGTTTATGTATAATGTATGGAGCAACTTAAAACTTCTATATTGGGATCTTGGACTAACTTAGATACTTTCTGGCTTAATTGTTATGTTTTTTCTCCATATGATATATAGGTATTGGTAGTAGTAAGTTGGAGTTCTGTTCTAAATTACTTACTGGTTGAATCCTATTTGCCTACGCAGAGTTCGTTTATTAACAGTGAATTTGACCATCAAATTTCTACTAGAATTGTCTGTGAGAATAAGAAAACAGCCTTTATTTCTTCTTTGTTACGCTAAATTATTTAATGTCATCAACAATTGTGATAATTTAAAGGGTGTTTAATCAAAATTTTAACAGGAGCATCACGAAAATGGTTTTTAAAGAACATAAAAAATTCTGTTTAGGTTTTATGATGGGGTTGCTCATTCAAGGTAGGAACCCTTTTGGGTAGGGGGGTACCTCAAACTTTTTATTCTTGAAACTGAAGGTGTGGCGGTGAAAATTACTCCAACTCTAGCTCTCTCAAATCATATGGTGTGCTCAACTGCGTGCAGGCAGTGCCCAAACTCTTTTTATTTTTTGCATAATGTGTTTGGATTTCAATTTGGAATTGAGTATAGAACTAGAACATTGAGGAGTTTGGTGGTGAATGCTGAGTTTTTGTAACAAGATACATTGAACATTTGGATTTTTTGTGTGTGGCGTTCTTAATGTTGTTTCAAATCCCGTCATTGTTCATCCTCTCGATTTCAAATATTCTTCCTCTGTATTTCTGAGATATCTTTCCATTTCTTATCTAAAATGTTTTTTCCTTGAAAACCAAGCAGGGCTTGAATCTTCTGGCACAAAAAAAAATTGAGGGTGCTAGCTAGCATTGGAATGTTATTGAGTGTTTTTTGTTTGAATTGAATATTGGGTAGTTCTCTACTCAGTTGTCCATTTGTCAAATGCAATGGTAATAAGTTGGAAACTATTCTGTTTATAAAAAACGTTGGAACTTGGAAATTATTCTCAGAGCCATTCTATCAGAGCCAGGTTAGGATCATGGGAGTTTTATAATGAATTTGTTTTTTAAACTTTAATGAAATGTCGTGAATTCAGTTTATCTTCTTTTTCATTGTGTTTTTTTAAAGGTTAGGAGAGATTAAATTTATATGTTTTTTTAAAATTTAAATTCATCAAAATATTAAGAGTATATAAACTTTGAATACATTTGAAAAAAAATATAAAAACTAAAATCACATTATTTCGTTTAAAAAAATTCTCAAAGGTTAAAATGCACTGATACTATGATTTATACAATTTTGAAAACTAGTTTAATATTGTTATAATAATAAATAAATATGGCGTAACATCGTGAAATTTTGTCCTCAACTTTTTCGATTTCGTAATCCATGGCCCACTTGCTGCAGCTTTTTACCGTTTTGTTTTATATTTTGTTCTTTTCTGAAAGAAGGTGAAACGAGATTGAAGGAAATGCCTGCCTAAAAAGACCTTGGTGGGTCATTATTGGATGGTTGATTGAGAGACTTGAGGTAAAAAAAGAATGAAAAAGGAGAAACGGTTAGCCACAGTATACTCGACGTACTTATTCGTAAACAAATATATCCTATTTTATGTGCAATCATAAGGACCTTAATGTGATTTATTCTTGTGCCTATTCACTGAAATCCTAGGATCGAAACCAGTTGACAAAAGAAAACAGGATCCAAACCAGTTTTCTTTTTGGCAGAGAGAAAATCAAGGAGTTTCATTCATGATAGTGTTGTAAAAATACAAGTAGGATCGAAACCAGTTAAGCAACAAAAAAACAGCTGTGAATATAATCGAACGACACTCTTTCTTCTGTCCTGGTACTGAGAGAAGGGTCGTGCATAAATGCAAAACAGGGAGCAATAGGCTAGGATGGGCCATTTAATTATTTCTGGCCCAGACCTTGCAATTTAAAAGCTGCTAAAGAACCTAAAAGAAAAGCCCATTAACCAAAGAAGAAAAGTAAACCCATGAGAATTGAGTTGTTGCTTCCTGCACCACCACGAAATATTTTCTTTTTTATCTTTCGAATTGACCATTCTGAAAGCTAAAAAGTGCAACAAATCTAGAATGTAATTTTACATTTCATATTGACCAATCTGAAATCCAAAAAAGGGTGCAAGAAGCAATAGTCTGAGAATTGCTTGACTAAACTACGGGCTCGAATATAAGGTTGTTTGGTTATCAATGGTTTGTTGTTTTGCACCATTTCTCGAATTACAACAAATACAGTGGTGCACACTGAAAAACAAAAAACGTCACCCACTCACGTTTATATAATAAGACGATAGCCCTGTAGTTAACATCATAAATAGGGATATTGCATCCTGCACTCCCACTATTACATCTTACAACTTCTAGCGTGTTGCTAGGTGCACCCAGCATTATTGTTGGTGCACCCAGCACTTAAGGTAAAATGATAAAAATATCCTTGATCCATAAGTCATTTAAGTTGATCCGTAAAAGCATTACGGATCCACTTGATCCCTAGAAACCTTACAGATCAAGTTGATCCGTACGATTTACGGATTACCCTCACACACACCCATCACAAATGCGAAAAAAGCGCATGGACAGTTTTGGTATTTTAATTAAATGCTGGGTGCACCTAGCAACACTCCAACTTCTATTGTGGGAAACAAATGCCCATAAGTTGACTAGCTTGAGCCCGTTCATATGGTCACTTTGAGCCTATGATTCTACACGCCTAGTTCAATTTTTAACTTTCTTTCAGCCTTTTCACAAGCAAATTTTTGCCGGGCTCAATGCTCTATGCCTCTATCCATTTAGACCAAAAACGAAAATGTTCAAAATCTGGATAGACATTAAGAACTAGTTTGGAGGTGGTGAAATAGAGAAAAAAGAATTGGAAGAGACAAACGGAGAAGAAATGGAACATTTTCCTTGTTTAGATGAGTTGAAAAAAGTTATAAGAATGACACTTGTATTAGTTTGTATTTACTTAATTCACCAAAAAAGAAAAGTTAGTCTTTACTAAAACTATTTTGCATCCGAAGAAACGTGAAATGAGGAGGGAAGGAATGGTTGGTGGTGTTTTTTATTTTATTTTATTGTTGTTTTAACTTTTTAGAAATCAAATAATTTTTGTAACATAAAAAATATAAAAAAAATGATTTTGTATTAAAAATTAATGAGGTAGTTTTCGAGGTTAAATTTAACTTTTTAAAATATTTGTATTTCTTTTTATATTTTTTATAACTAATCCAAACAATCTGAGAAAAAAGTTACTGCATTTTTTTCTTTGATATATTTCGTGTTAGCCATGTTTCTCTTCACTCTGTCTCATCTCTTGTCTAAGGAGAGCATAAATATAAGCCTCTCTTTCAATAAAAAAAAATATCCCTTTTTTTAATTACTAATAATAGGTAGCTATGCAACTGAATTAGATTAACCAATAATCCCATAGAGTTCAGTAATTAAATACAGATTTTTTCTCTCTTTCTTCCCCTTCTGTTTCTTATGTCAAACAAATCACTTTTTAGGTAAACTATTTCAAAACAGGGGTTCTCTTAAAACATAATATTAATATTAATTAGGACGTAATTGTGACATTATCTTCCCGGCAGCAGTGGCCTCCTTTGTCCTTAATTTAGACAGAAGAAAGAAACAGACTTATCATATACACAGACAGTGCTAACAGAAAATTTCCCACTTGTCCTTGACTTGAAAATAGCTAACAAAGCTGCACAAAATTAACGGAGTAATTTATGTTTAAACTCAGTTTATATTCCCTTTGTATATTCAACGTTCATACATGTTTTGTGTAATCAGACTCAGAATTCCTTGCACTAAGTTGACTGCATATAATAACTACTATATCCAATTCAAAACATTTATTATTTAGGGAATGAATTTTATTTTACTAATAACTTTAGAAAAATTGAAGAATACATTGATTTTTTTAACTTTATGATTATTTATTGTTATTTCTTCTAAATAAAATGAGATAAGATATTAATAAAAAAACTGTATTTTACATAAAATAATTTAGTTTTTATACATTTTCCATAATTGAGGCTTAAAAACTTTAAAGTTTTTGAAGTAATGTGAATGGTCTGTTTAAAAATTAAGGGAGTAAGTGAATATGAATTGTTAAGTATTGAGTCTATACATGCATAATTAAATAATGCCGTCCAATCTTGACTTCAAGTTTATAACTAACCATTTGTCTTTTTGTCCTTAAATCCAAACCAGTCAATTAAACTAAGACAAGGGGGAAAAGAAAATGAAAACACCCACGGTGAGCACCTTTCTTTAACTCCTTGGTGAAAAAGAAAAGAAAAAACGTTTCAATCTTCTACGTCTCTCTATTTTCATGGCAAACTGGCAATCACTTTCTTTCATGTCTCCTTCTGTCTCTGACCTGATCTGTAGAAGTATCTATGGTCTATCTGATTAAACTCTAAAATATATAGTAAAATGTGACTCGAGGAATGAGCTTCTACACCTAAGTTATGTTTAATTAGTGACAATTAGGCAAGACTTAGCATGCTCGAACCTTGCCTGCCACTTCCATTCACATAATTGACCAATACCAATAATAGTATATGTAGTTTAATTACAGGATATAATTAATCAAATTTGGGGTCGTTTTATTGACCTAATGATTTAAGACTATCTTGGTTTTATTAATATTTTATCTCATTTTATTCTTTTGGGCTTAGCAAAACGCGTAAAGGCACTGATCCGTGATCACTTCACTCGTGCTTCCTTCTACTTCCTTTGACTTTTTAATTTATTTTTTCTTTTAATGTTCACATCAGATAATTACAATTGCAGGTAGAGAGACCTTTGAACCTATCACGTAATAGACAATTTTAAAATTGGAATGGTTTGGATGCATGCAGCGGCGGGAGTACTTGATGTTTATATTTTTTTAAATTGCGAATGTAAAAAATAATTGAGTAATAAATTAAAAAGAGATTTTTACTTATCGTATTTCTTCTATTTTTTAAATTACAAAGCACAACCAATCAACCATAAAATGATAAAAACACATTCATTAATTATTCTTTAACATAACAACATTGGAAAATTAGTTGAGTAAGTAATTAATTCGATTTGAGTTCATATATATTTAAATTTTAAAATTATATATATTTATTATATATAAATATATAATTAACATTATTTAAATAAAAAAGTTCATTCATACTCCAAAATTTAAAATAATAATTAATAATAATGCGACATCAAAACGAAGTTGTAGACGTAATTTATTTTTTTTGTAAAATTGATTATGTGAGACCAATCCAGTCAGGATTCGATATCTAATCAGTTTAATTTGGTCGGATTATCCCAAGTTAATTGTATGACCCATCCAATAATGGAACCGATCCGATTAGACCACCAGATCTTGATTGAACTTATCCAACCAATAGGGACGAACTAGATTTCACAACCATAAAAAAAACTTATATACATTTGACTTTGAGAAACTTTGGAATTTTAATTTTTGCAAATAGTTTTGCTTAAAACTAAAATTAATATATATTATAGTTTATAAAGTAAACTGTAATATAAGAGTTAAGACCATGTAATGCCTGTTATGCCCTTATTTACTCTTGCTTTACAAATAAGTAATACCCTTTGAAATATTATTTGGAATAAGACATGTGACTAAAAACTATTCAATTATGATTACTTGTTTGGTGTAGATTCAGAACTATGAGTAAATGTAATATTTAAAACAAAATATGAGGTGTGAAAGTTAAGTAAACTCTACTTAAAACTAATTATTTTCAATGATTAAAGAATCAGACGCACATGAACACAACTAACTTCTCAATTATCTAAATAATTTGAGTTGAATTTTAACATGTTTTTCTCTTCCTTATATTTTTCATTGTTAACAATGTGTTCACAATATTTCACTCTTATAAATATTCACATTAAATCCTTGCCTCTAGTTTCTAGCTAGGGTGTTTTTGCATGCTAAATTCGTTAAAGATATCGATTAGATCCCTAAGGATTTCTCAAGCCCCTATTTTCAAAGACTCCTCACAGAAGAACAAATACAGATTATGTATGAAAAGCATGAGTCTGATCACGTTTGGCGAGGAGACAAGGGAATAAGAGCAACCCATTTCAGATAAAAGCTTACCATTATAATTTGGGTATTGCTAATGTATCTTAACAACATTGGTTAAGAAATTAAAAAAGTATATTTATTATAAAAATAATAAAGGAACATAATTTTTTTTATTAACAATACAATTTTATACATTGTGATAAAAAAATATTTTTTATTTAATTTTTTAATCGATAGACTAAAAAATTTGTTAGCATTTATCTTATTCCACAGAGCAAGTAGGTATGCTAGGTATGTAGTCAACTCCATCTATCCTTTTGATCGAGTTCTTCCTTTGACTTATAAAATTACTATGTTATCCTTTTTCCATAAATACAGGTACAGTTTATAGCTATCTCTATCCAACTAGGTAGTAGTCATGTCTTAACAAAATGAATGGCATACCCACTAGCCAAAAAAGATATGAATGGGGGTGGCAAGAAAAAGATATGATGAAAATGAAAATGAAAATGAAATGAAAGAAAGGATAATGCCACTTGGCGTTCACATTCATCAGTTTAGTGCATTCCCGTGAGAGCCTAAGGCCACATTTAGAGTTCTCTTTCCATTGGCCACGTGGCAATCACTCGCTAATTCACTCCCTCACCATTCCTTTCATGCGTTACCTTTACTTCACCCCCACACAAACAATTAAAAATTAATAATATTAGAAACAAAACCAAACAATTTTTTTTATGTAGTTATTTGTGTGTCCCGTCAGCACAACACTTCTGTAGACATTAACTTCTTTACTGTAGCTGGTTTACGAATTTTAAGAAATAATCAGTTAACAATTTTTTTTCTAAAATAAATAAATTTATTTTTGTATTGAATTTTAATAATTAAAATTATTAAATATTTAATTCAATACAGTTACTTCGCTACTTGTTTTATAATTAAAATCGTTTTAAAGTAATCTTAGCGCTAATTAATTTTTCTTTTACCGTTACTAAAGTAACAAATGTAATAAAGAGTGTGATGAAAAAAGGAAAAAAAAAATACTAGTAGAGTTTTTTTTGGTGAATTAAAAATACTAGCAGAGTGAATAGGAAATATAAAGAGAAATTAACGTATGCTTATTCCTTAATAAAACAAGATACGATACATTTATATGAGTCTTGTTATACAATATTAGTAAAATTTATATTCTTAGTCTTACTCATTATTACTAGTACTTTCTGCTCTTTTATACAATAAATAAATTATAGTATAAAATAAAATAACACTTATTTCTTATAAAAAAAATACCAGAGATAATATTATATACAACAAGATACTAATAAACTTTGTACCAAAGCAATGCCAAAATGTGGTGGTTGTTTTTCAATACGATATATATTGTTTATTTTTAATGATTTTGAGCTTTTTTTTCCTTGATATTTTATCATCTTTTAGCAATTTCTTTTCTAATCAATTTATATGATGCCTATGCTGCAAAATCTATGTATTTTTCTATTTCTAAATATGGTGACAGAAAAAATAGTAATGATCGATAGGTATTCCTTTTTTTTACACACAATAATAGTTAATAATTACAGAAAAATATCATCCGTACAAAATTATTTTTTAGCATACAAAAATTTATTAGTGTGTACATGTATACAATCTAATAAAAAATTTGCTGCATAGTCTAATAATTATTGAATAGCTCTCTTCAAAACTTTGTACAGATGATATATTTCTTAAGATAAATAAATTGTCCACCATTTTAATCGTTACAAATTGCCTCCTATTATTGGTCTGAGCTAGTAATCTTTATGCAATAGACCACACGTCTACACCCACAAAATGAAAAGCAGAGATTCAAAATAAAGGTTAAAAAGAGTGCTTATAAACATATATCTCATTATCTTACAATAATTCATTTTCGCTCTATTTTTTTTTTACTTATTTCTCTGTATTTTTTAATTATATCTATCGTTTTTCCTTATGCTTTTTCTTCTTTCTCTCCCTTTTATTCTCTCTAATCCATCCTGAAAATGATGTGGACGTTTACACTTTCAGTTTAAAAAAATCATAAGACATTACAGCTCCGTTATTTCTATTTAACCAAAAATGATTAATAAAAATATAATTGTCTCTATTTCTCATATATATTAATCTCATACGTTTATATGTATATTAAAAAATTCTCTCACAATAAAAAAAATGATACAAATTGTCTCACTTTTATCATATAAAAAAAATCATGACATCTGACTGCTGGTACCTTCATATTCATTTGCTTGTATAACATTAAAAATAGAAACTAGTTAGAGAAAGTTACCATTCAATTCGATTTCAATGGAAAGCCTAAACTAAGTAACGGAATCATACAAGTCGCAAGTTCTTATTGCACCCAAAAAAACTGAAAAAAGCGCTTGTCCCTGTGATTGTGAATATGTATGTCCAGTGTCCTCCGGTAATATAGTAAACTAGTAAAGTGACCCGTGTCTCAGGGGTCTCAAATTATGATACTAAAACATGTAATTAGAAAAGTCAGTTAATAAATATTAGTAATTATTGTGTAAATAAGGAATATAAATATTTAACCAAAAAATAAGGAATATAGATAATTTATAGTAAAAATATTACATAAAAGAGAATTTTTTTTTCAAAAATGAAAAAGAATATTATGTATTACTACAGCAGTAATTTGGAGCACAATAAGAGCCATAGTCATTTAGAAAAAACATCCATTAGGCATATGTAAGCTATGAGCCCTAAAAAAAGGAATTCAGTAAAATAAAAATAAAAATGGGTCTTCTATATACATTTGACGCAGATATAATAAGACTATTATATTTTTTATCTTTCATTGTAATTTGAAAAGTCATAAAGGATGCAATAATATGTCTTTTATTGTATTCTGAAACAAATGTCATATAACAGTCCAAAGTAAAAAAGAAAGTATCCAGAACATGTACTCATATACCCATATCAGTAGGCTTACATTAAGATTTAAAATGAATACTTAATATATAAGGGCTATTTGACTCATGCTACCACCATTAAAACATAAATGTATATAACAATATATTTTTATCTTATCACTATCATCCTATCTCACACTTGGTTCTCTTCTAATATCTATTTTATAATAAAATTACACAAATATGTCCCACAAATAAATCCAATAAATAATCTATCAATCTATTGTGTATATCTAAGAAATATACTAACCAAGAACTGAATAATAAAAGAAAGTTAGGCAAGATAAGATCCTGGGCTGGGGGCATATTATCAAAGGACAGAAGACATTGGCGTCAAAAAGGTCTTTAAGAAAAGATTAGCAACATGACATGCCCAAACACAAAAGCATATTGGGATTCACCCACGAGTTCATATCCTGCACCAAAAGCCATATCCCATTATTGTTATAAAAGCGTAACATAGTCATATATAGATTCCAATATATTTTCATATTTAGTAAAATAAAAACATTATTATAAGTAGGCAAAAGTCCAAATTCCGAAAATCGATAGGTAAATAACACTGGAACCATTCGGTTGCGTTTGGGTGGAAAGGGATCTGAAAAGCCACATCCATTTACGACAAAGCTAATTCGTAACAACAAAAGGTAAGGGGGATAAGGATATATGGATATTTCTTCAACTTATCAAAACAAAAATAAATTCACATATTCCTCATTCTCTTCATTCCCAACTCCAAGTGCGACCCTAACTAGATAATATACTTTAAAAGTATTCACATAATTAGAGAAAGAGAGAGGAAAATAAAAAGACAAAAGAACCAAAAAGGCGAGGTGGACGTTGACTTGTTAGACCTCTCTCGGGTCAACAAAAATGGACATGCCGGGTTGAGATTTGGTCCAGTCACCAACGGAACCGTCGCTGTAATCCTCGCCCAACCGCTTCATACACCATAAATCTTCACCCGACAGCATCTTCCAGTGGGGTATCCCAAACCTTAAGGGCTCGTTTGGGGACACTTCCGTGGCCAACACCCTGCACCCTTTTTCCATGGCGAGGTTGTGCGCGAACCCACACAGGGCCTTCACCATCTTCACGCCCTCTGGGCCTTCCCCTCCCAACCCGTACATGAAGTGAAACCCGAACGGCCTGAACAGGTCTGGCATCGATGGTAACCGCAGCCAGGGCAGGGCCCGGTCCACCACCCGCGTTGTCTTAGCAAGCGTGCGGCTCACGCGCGACGCACCACGCAACTCGAACGTGAACACTTCCTTTGAGTTCCACACGCTCACCATGGCCCAGGAATGTGGTGGGTCCGACAGAAAAAGATCTGGGCCGAGCCATATGTCAGACTTGTAGGACTCATTTGGGACAGCCAGAAACGTCCCTAGGTTCAACTTGTTGTTCAGAACAGAGTCAACGTCGCGTGGAAAAAACTCTGTCGTGGCAAAATGGTGTCGGTAGAGTACCTCGGCCTCGGAAGGGGAAAGACTTATGATTCTCACCTTTGGGGATACCCTTGCTGGATGGGCAAATACGGGGTTGACAAGGATGGAGGGGTTACGAAACTTTGAATACCCGCATTTATCGGTGAAGAGTTTAACAGACGCCAAATTGTTCTTTTCCGTTGTCATGTAGGAGTATTCTGTTCCATTATCCCTGAACCAAGTCTCCATTTTACGCACTAGCTTTAATCCTATTCCCATTCTACTGCATCACCAAAAACATAAATAAATAAGTAACACCTCATCCACAACATCATTTACTCTCTCTTGGTTAATGTTATATCAAACATAATAATCATTCTTACCGTCGATTAGGAGAAACACGAAGGCCTAGTATATATGCGACTTTGGTATACACTGGGACGTGTTTGGCGTTAGTGTTGTTGTGTTTTCCGTTTCTGGAGAGCCTTTTTCCGCATGTCACGGTTTTAATGCAACCTCTTATCATTCCTACTAATTCTCCACCAATCTCCGCTACCTGTTAAATCCACATAAAAATAATTATATATAATACTCTATGATCTTATGTTATGATCACTTCGTGATTGTTTAATCATTTTTCATTAAGTGGAGAGTGCAAGAGTTGGTGACAAAAATATGAGTGTGTAGATATATATTATATAGACATTGATTAAAGGTTGGTAAGTTAATATATACCAGCATTAGAAAAGCAGGTGAATGACGGACCCTGCAAATTGGGTCGCCGAGCATGTCGGTGAAGAGAGAAAGCTTGCCGCTGGGTCCAACCTCACACGACCTTTCAACGGCTTCTACTCTCTCTCGGTCTTTATTCAGGTCGAACTCTCTCACAACCAACGTAGATGATAAATCCTCACCCATTTGAGAGAGGGTATAACAGATATATGCGTGGTAGAGAAGAAGATGATAATTAAGATGGGTAGCAAAGAAAATACCAGCAAGTGCGAGGAACTATTGTTAGCGACGGGTAGAGTTTTATAGATGGGGGGTGGGTTCTGAGAGTGAGCAAATTGCAGATTTTTCCGGACTTGTTAACGTGTGCACTGTGCTATAAGCAAGAACCTAGGCCTACGAAAGCTTCGAAACTTGAGACCCAGAGCAGAGGCCCAGTGTCGTACCAATTTGGAAAATCATAACTGTTTATTTAGTTGTAGGAAATAAGGAGCGAAGACAATAAATAAAAGAAGAATGGAGCTGTTCATTTAGATATTTCTGCTTCTATTCTTACGCAGAGGTACAATACACCCTTGAGGGCTTTAAATACTGAAATTTTGAACTATTCTTCCTTGCTGTTTTTTTTTTTTTAAAAAAAAAAGAATAGGACTAGTAAGTATTTTTTAGTTTCTCTCTCCAGAATCTACCACTTGCTTTTGCTTTCGCTTCGAATTATATATATAACGTTAAAATAATTGTGAATGCCTTTATCTATTTTAATATATTTTTCTTCCTCAATGACCGGTGTAGGGGTGGGTAAGCAGGTCGGCTCATCCTGCGCGTATAAGTCGTCTGTGTAAGTCCGCATTGATAGTAGATCGGACCAGTCCGTCCCGTATTATTACACGGATCAAGTAAATTGATTCGTCCCCGCCCGCAAGTCAATTGGTCCCTTAGTTTTAAAAGATTTTCAATTTTAATAAAAATATAACACAATCAAATTAAGTTCAATACAAATATAAAATAAATTTTAACAATTAGTGAATTATATCAATAAAATAAATAATGTCTTAACAAAAGAAAATCCAAACGATAAATCTAAAATATAAAACTTAAATATCTTCAACAACAAATAATTCTATATTTGAAACAATAAAATTCTAACGTGAACAATCCGTGAATCCTGCGGGTCAAATTTGCATAATCTACGGGTTAATAATATCTTATTAATATTTCAAAAACATGACATAACCATGGACCGTTTAAAAAAATTAATCCACCTGTGTGGATCACAAGTTTCCGGACCAGTCAATGAACCTGAGTCCATTTATCCATCCATAAACTAATACGGGTGATAATAATGACCTAAAAGAAATTAAGAAAATGAAAATGAATCAATAATATTCATTGCGAAGCCAAAGGAAGGGGAAGGGGCAAAAGGGATGAGGAAGTGGCGGCTATGGCTGCGCAGTATTGTGAAGATGTGTCCTCTTAATTGAACTTTTAATCATTTATTTTATACGGAAGGAGGCGTTGCCATCATGACCCCATTTGTAATCATTACCTTTAAAACTACTCTCTTTTCCCCTACTACCTCTGCCCCATAATGTGTAATGTGTACATATGCATCTACTATAATCATGTGGAATGAGATGCACATGCATATTTCATGTGGGAATGGGATGGAATCTATACAACTACTACCATACATATCTATCTTTCATTCGACGTTTAATTTCAAATTTGTCACCACGTGTGTTATTTACCGTGTTTATCATGGATGATAGTATATACTAGCTAGTAGTGTGTTCAATATTGTGAACTGTTTGCATGCAAACTTGCAAAGGATGTGAGCTAGCTAATAATCTAATTACATACTCCCTCCTTTTCTTTTTATTTGCGGAAACGAATGTTGTTAAAAAGCAACGTGGTGAAACGAATATCCACTATTTTAACCAGTTCTTACTTATAAAGTATTTTAAACTAATTTATGTTTTTTTAAGAATAATTTAACTAATCATGTTAAATCTGTTAATTGATTATATTATTATTTTAAAATTATTTTTTCCTATTTCTTTATCTACTTCATTTCTTCTTATTAATATTTGAAAATAAAACAATTAAATAAAAATATATACCAAATAATTATTAATATATCTAAAGGTTAAAAAAATCTTATAAGTAGAAAGAAAAAGACCGAGTATTTTATTGTTTCAGTGCTGAAACCGCTGAGTCGCTGATTAGTGTGACTAACGAGCTGCAAAAGCGGCTTTCTCTCTAGCTGCTGCTGGTAAGATCGTCACCATTCGTATAATTAACCTCTGTTTCAAATTGACGGCTAGGATTCACGACCAGCTAAGATTTTATGTACTTTTATCATACTACTGATTAAAGCCTATGGCTATGAGAAATTTCAACCTGGGACGCAGACGCAGTCCTACTGTTTTTTTTTATTTTATTTTTTAATTAGGAAGTACTACTATTATTATTGAGGGTTCTATGTAACCACCTAATTAACTCATTTTGAGATAAAATTATATATTTAGTTACAATTTCACTCAATCATTACTTGGTCCCCTCCTCATTTGGTGTTGGTATGAGATTGAGACTTTCTCTTTCGTTACTGGAATTTCTAGTAAGAGACAGATAAAGGCAAAGCCCTTGTAGGTGTTTATCTTTCTCCTATTAAAAAATTCCAGTAAATAAAGAGGAATTTTTTCCATTGGTATATACCTCCGTGATAATAAAGATACTTTCATCAAAACTCACACTATCCTCCATCATGGCATTCCCATTCCTGCAGTAGTGGAGGCCTTTGCTCTTCAAAAAAGCCTCAAATGGGTTCAATCTTAGGAATCTAGTCTTTGAAACATATTGTAAAATGATAAAGGATCGCTTGGATTCTCGTATGATAGGTCTCATTTGAAATTTTTATGATAAAGGTACATTTTATTAATGATTTTCTTGAGCACATGAATGAAAAATCTAATAAAAAATTTATTTGAAATCTTGATGTGATTATATCCTATTGAATAGGGTGGGAGTTCCTAATCCCTTCTCCCACCTTAGCAAGCGTTGTCATAGAAAAAAAAAATTGAATTGTATGACATATTTAATATTGACTTAAATATCTTTTTAATCTTTTAAATTTAGGTAATTAATTTTTTATTCTTAAGTTAAGAAAAGTTACTTCTAATTTTTTTATTTCTTTGTATTAACAGTGTTCTAATTTGTGGTGATTTCTTACCATCATAATTTTTTAATTTAAATTCTTCAAAATAATTCGTGACAATTTAAAATTGTAAAAATTGTAAAACAAAACATCACATTTCAACATTAATGTTTTTATTTTTATTCTTTAAAATCATAAAAAAAAATATGAAAAAACGGGTACCACTCCATATGAGTCTAATATTTTATAAATTTAAAATTACCAGAAATTATTTTTTAATTTAATGAAAATTTAAATTAAATAAATATTTTTTACGATTAAAAATTATCACAAATTATAAAATCATAACACAATGAAGAAAGAAAGAGCGACTAAAAATAACTTAATGAAAATTTAAGGAAATAATAAAAATAATTATTCAAATTTAAAGAAATAAGAATATATTAAAGCCCTTTAATATTTTTACATGCTACCCTTATTATTATCGCCACTGAACTAATTTGTGTTAATTATTAATTACATGACCCAAAAGATGAAGAATGATGGCATCAGTGATCAACCCTTGTCTTAGTGCAAATCACAAGATAGTTTGGGATTTAAAAACCAATAATCCAAGAGTGAAGGAGCAGAGGACCTGCGTCACCAGTGATGGCATACGTGTAAGTACTGTTGCTTACTATACCAGTTTGCCAGTTTCATCGTATAAGTGCCAACCCAGACAGTTTTTTTAGCACGCAGAAAACCGTTTTGATCATGATGCATGGGTCATTGAAGGAAGTAGATACGTCACCAAAATTTTGGGTTATAATTAATAATTAAAGATTCAATCATTTTCCCTTAAATAAACATTGATATTGTTGGGTAACTGCTCCACTAAGTACAACTCGTGAAAGATAACAAATCGAAGGGGTCATTTTTGTTTTTTTCTTCTTCTAATTTTCTTTCTCATTTCAATACTAGTATTATAGTAATAATTTTTTTTATTATTCATGTAAAATATTTATATATAAATACCTAATAAAATTTAATTACATTACCACATTATTATATTCATTAATATGGTGCGATAATAAGATGATATTTTATTAAATATTGATATAAAATCTACTGAAAAATATATAAATACTCTTATTAAAAATATTAAAAAGAAATACATATGCAAAATTAAAAATTAAATCAAAATTACAAATTTTTTTAAAATAGAAGACCAAAATCACAAAAAATAAAATAAGTAAACAAAAATTATAGATTAAAAATTACATGAAAGTAAAGTTACAATTTAACTTATAAAATATTAAAGCTTTTAAAAAAAATGAGTAAACCACAAGTTTAGTGTCAAATCAACGGAAAATTAACCAATCACGTTTTTTGAAAAATTATATTAGGGATACTTTTAGAATATCACGCAAAGAATAATTTCTTTCGAAATGAAAAGATTGTCTATGTGAATATTTTATTTGTTTTTATTTCCTTTAATTTAAAATACTTACCTTGTTCTAAAATCGAATAATTTCGTAAAAGAAAAAACAATAAATTCAATCTCGTCATTGATTTTATTTTTCCTTAAAACTATCATGGGTGTTGATAGAAGATAAGATTTTCGTTTATTGAAAATTATAGTTTGAAAAACTTAGTTTCTCATGTTTAATATATATTTTTTAAAAAATAACATTCTTGTGAAGTAATCTTTCTCAGAAGTATTTTTTTAATCAGTTTTTCATAAAACTTTTCCATGAAAATTGTGAAAATTTTACTTTTCTATTTCTAAATTTTCTTTTATTAGAATAAAAATATATTATCCTTTATTAAATTATATAATATGACAAATAATTAAAATAATTGATAAAAATATATGTAATTCTTTGACTCCTAAAAAATTTATTTAATGAATAACCAAATAAATTTTATTCCTTTCCCAAAAATATAATTTACAAGTTTCATAATTCGCAAAGGAATTAACTTATAAAAAAAAATTCTCCTAACAAACGGCTCCTTAAACTATTAACTTATCAATGTTTATTATATAAGCAGAGGACAAGTTTATTTCTTAATATTTTTATTATACAACTTTTGTTGTTTACCTTGCTGGTTAAGAAAGATAGTACAATCTACAAAAATAGTAAGGATTTCCAATTAATATAGCAGGTAGGTATTTTATCAGTTACATCTGTAAGTCAGCCCTATCTTATTTTGTTTTTAAAGTTTTTTCTTTTCTTTTCTTTTTTACGAAAGTTTTTTATTTTGTTTTATTACTAACTTATGTAACAAGAATGATAGTAAAATATTTAATGATATTTTTCTTTTGATGATTTTTTTTATTAGCTGAAAAATAAGATTAATATTTTTAATGAGATTCACATAATTTTCCCCTGTGAATAATATTAAAAGGCTGTCCAGCAGGAACTGCAATCCCTAATTTAAATTATTTTTCTTGCTCTATCGCTGGGTATTGTTTTATTTTTTGTTTAATATCTTATGTTATCTCTGTCCGGAAAAAGGTCGAGCAAAACTTCATTATTTCCTGCAAATTTGACAGATTGTCGTCTGGTTTGTGGGTTATTTGAAAGCGCTTCTATATAAAGTTAAAATTATTTGATTCCCGTGTCTATCCTTTTCTTCCACACCGTGCAGGGGACGAATTGAAGTAAAACAAACGCAGAAATGATTCTCAATTCATATATCATGGTGATAAACTGATAATATACAACTTTCTACTTGCACAGTGGAGAATATTCATCCAACAAGAACGCAAAAAATATATAAATATATCATGCATAGGTCATATCAAGTACGGCCACTAATTTATGTAAAAGAAATATTCCGTAATATATAATTTGCTATTGATAATAACCAATGATAATGACAATAGCTATACGTAATGGGAGAACAGTATACGAAAACAGCAACAAAATAGTGCCATTCTTTAATAATGATAAACTTGCGATATAAACAATCACGAAAAAAAGTATTTATTTTATTAATAAAATTAATAATTGCTTTTTAATATAAATTTATAATTGAAATAATTTTTTTGGTATAATTGAAATCAACAAAACCTCATTTTAATTTTGTTTAATATTTTTCTTTAGAAAAAATTAACAACTAAAATTAAATATTTAATTTAAGACAAAACTAACCTTTTATTACGTTATATCATGACAAAAAAGTGTGCATCACCGTCACCGCTTCGTTTGCTTCGCCAGAAGACCAACAAAGAGAAGAATTGAAAACAAAAAAGGATGAACGATTATGGTGATCAAAGGTGATTTTGACTTCTTCATTAAATTAGTATAATTTTTTTTAAATTATAAAATTAATATAATTTTCAAAAAAGAAACTTTTTTTTTCTTTCATTTAATTGCCGTATTAATTATATCATAGAATTCAAACTCATTACTTAGAATTAATGGATTCCTTCTTGATTAATCATTAATTATACATGTATTTAATTATATTTAATATTCATTCAACTAATATCCTAATTAAGATATTAGTTATCCGAAATTAAAATATAATAAATAACTTGTCAATTACTAGATCAAATGAAACTATTATACTTCTTATTGAAAACTTCCTATTAACATATCAAAGTAATATTAATTATTAGAAATTTTCAATTCAATCAATTCAATTATGACATTTAAAAATAAATGAGATTTATTAATTTTTATCTAATAAAGATCATTACATATATATTGATGTATTTGGATTATTGATATTTTATTCACAGTAATTCTATAATAAAAAATAATTTAGATTAAAATTATAAAATACTTGTATCTCATCATTATAATCTCTACGATGATAAAAAGTCTTTAATTTAATCAATAACGTGTCAAATTAACAATTTAATAAAATAATAAATATGATAATAAAATAAAACATAATTCTATAGTAAAATTGATAATATGATAAATTATATGTTAAACATACATATTTATTCCCAACACTTCATTAATACAATTTTCTTTTATTCCTTTTTATGCAAGTAATGTTTGTTACGATTTACAGTTACAAGAAATATTTGTGAGATGTTCTGTAATGGTAAAAAAATGTTGTTTCAAACCTTTAAAAAATCATTTATATAAAAATAAATGTAAACAGTAGGCGTATTAATAATTTGTTATTCTTTTTTGGTAAAAAAAATAATTCATTAACTTTGATAATAACTATTATAAATGGTTGTTTACCAACATTACTTTAAGATAACTATGAAAAAATTGTTAATTTTATATTAATCATCTTAAAATTTATATTTATTATGATTTTTTTAATTAATTCACAGTATATTTTTTTACACTAACAACATATAAAATTTATAGTAAAAAATAAAAGGAAGTAACACGTGAAATTCATCTTTTCTCATGTTAATAATTTTTCAAAAAATGAATGTAATTTGATAATTTAAAAACAAAAGTGCTATTTGGTACGAGTGTTCTTGGTATGAATTTGACAAACTGATTTTGTGGATCACTTCCTTTATTTGACAGAAATAAATTTAGTGGAAATTTTATGAAAAAGTATGTAAAATAAGTAATAATTTTAAAATTTTCGTTTGCATCAGGATTTTCTTTTAGAAATAAATAAATTATACATAAAAAAGCCCGTGAACTTTCATTGTTTGAAAAAGGACCGTTCAAAAAAATTAATTTTTAAAAAATAATTATGACTAGTTATATATAAAAAGAAAAATATAAATAATTATATAAAAAATATAATTAATTTTATAATTAAGATTATTTTAAATAAATTATTTTTATTTATTTGTAATCGATCATGTAATTAAATATAACTTGTTACATAATTGGTTATATAATTAGTTTATTCATAATCAATTATATGCACATATTTTAAAAATAATAACTAATTATATTAAATTATAACTAGTTATAATATTAGTTCATAATTTAATTATTTATTAGAAATGATTATAAAACCATGATCAGCCAAGTTTAAAAAACCATAGAAAACCCAAGGGAAAAGATTAAAACGCATGTGGGCCATACCAGACGTTTTTACCCTCCCAATTTGTCTCTGTTGTCGTTTCGCGTTCGTCTTACTAGGATAAACGACAACGACACTATCAACTGAACCTCCTAGCTAGAGTAATTCCGACGGATCATTGCAGATTTTTCCATTCCTTAACCACAATCACAATGTTATGAATAACTCAATTGGAATGAGAATGTTTTAACTTAATTAATGACCTCAAGTGTAAGTTTTTATTATACATGCAGTTATGTGAGAAAGAACTGCACTGTTTAGAATAATCATATCTAATTCAAGTAACATAACTTTTCATAGAACATATATGTAGCCTTTAAGGCTCTACTCAAATAAATAAATAAAATCAAAGAAGGGCTAGCACACCAACTACTGCTGGTTCAAGCCTTGCGTAGCCGCATTCAAGTGCTACCGTCGATCGTGACATTGTCTTCTCTGTGTTATTTTTCTCTGACCTTTTATCCTTCTTCCTGGTTTTTCTTTTTCCATAAAATCCAGTCATGATAAAAAAAAAAGGAGAAAAAAAAAACATTTCTAAAAACGCCCTTGCATATAAATCGTTCTTGGAGTTTTGGTTTCAGACCAGATCAGAAAGCAATAATAAAGCACATAGATCAATCGTTGTGAGTTTGTTTTAGCTTAAGTGTTTTGAGTTCAAATTCTATATTTCCATAAATATTTGAAGGAAATTTTTTAGAAGTAACTATGGAAGAAGTGATGGAGGCAGTAGCCATAATATTGGTGGGAGTGAGGAGTTGTGTTTAGGAGGGAGAGAAAGTCACAATGTTATCCTATTACTTCGAGTTTAATTATCATGTTCTATTGTTGGAATTGTTATTACTGAAAATGAAAATGTTATTTTTATAAAAGATGTTGGATAAATATTTTTAATTCTTGAAAATGATTTTAATTTTAAAACAAAATATTAAATAAATAAACAAAAGAGATAGAATAAGAAAAAAGTGATAAATGATTTTAAACATTCTCATGAAAATATAAGATTCTCACACTTTTACATGAGTATTGGAGGCTAAGTCTCACATCGGGTATAACATATAAGGTGAAGAAAAAATTCATAAACGTGACTATTAAACTTTTGCGTAAGCGTGGTGTAAGTTCCTTTGTATAGTGACTCATGGTATACTAGTGTAAATCTATCATGTGAAAGAGATTCACACGAATGAAAATAAAAAAATAGATAAATATGTATAATATGAATTTTTAAAAACAAATTATACTTAAAAACATTTTTTATTACTTTCTATCAAACCTAAGAATATATGTTCTTATTTTCATATTTTAGAGAATCCAATAAGATTTGATGAAATAAATACTCCTTGAGAATAAGTAGTTAAGATTAACAATAAAATAGAATAAGTAGTAAGATTAACAAATCATATTCTATTAATAAATTAAACAACTACATACAGCACGAAGGAACATGATAATTATCATATCCTAACTATACTAGACGGACTCTAAGGGGATTTGTAATAGAATTTAAAAGAGAGAGAGAAAAAAAAAAAACAGTGAAAATTGGAGCCAATACATTGAGAGAGATCGAATTTGTAGATATTTACAATTACAACTCATATCAGGTACTAATTGAAGAGAACTCAGGTTTAGATGAGCAACTCTCATGCAATAATAGTTGATAAATTGTATAGTAGTGTTATCCAACTTTATCATTCTCAAGCTTGCTGGTGTCTTGGAGTTGGAGAGAGTAGTATTTCACAGCTGAAGTTACGCCAAACAAAACAACAGCTCCAGCGACAGTAAGAAACCATCTACCTGACCTAATTAAATTCTTTTATTTATTTATTCTAATACTAATCAGATACTAAAGCAAATACATCGGCTTAGAAGTAAGATTAATTGTTTAAATCAAAGTTAAAAAATTCAACCCCAACCAAAATTGGAAGATAATTGTGGTTTTCAAGATTCAACTGTCCTTTCCAAATTTCAAAAATTGGTGGTGAACAGAGAGCCACATGCCATATTACATGCACTGATGCACATACCCTCGCAATGCATACTCGGGAGTAGAATAAAGTGTATAAATTTAAAACGACATGATGAGATTCTTGCTCATTGTTAACTAATTTACAATTAACTATATATTCAAATTTCCAAACTAGATTATTCCATTAGATCTGGAATAAAGAAAAGCATTTCAAAACACTTCTCACATCGCAATTAAAATGGTATATATTTATTCTTTTGGCCAACTCTTTTTAAAAATAACTTAATTTCTATGATCAATCTATCCTTTTGGTCCTGAAGTTAGTTCGAAATCCCACACTTAAAACAACTTTTTTGCCTCACAATTACTTGTTAATCAACCTTGGATCGTATCCACAATACCTAATCAAAAGGAGATGATGTTAGAACATGCTAAGGCGTACGTGAAACGGGCCAACAGTAAAAAATCATTACGAAACGCATGACTTATTTCTGCGAACTTTTCGCATTAAAATCCATTCTCATATTCCATTCGGATATATTTGATTGAATAGTCTTAGGAACATTAAATATTGGGTCAATGTAAAGGATCAAGTTGTCACTGTTTAACTCGTTTGGAGTTTGTCGAGTTGTTATTTCAACTCCTTTATTTTTAGTGTGGCTATTGATCGCAACCTTTCAAATTATCATTTTAATAATAAGGTACACACTAGAGAGAGAAAAAAAAAACAAAAAAAAAGAAAAGAAAGGCTGGACCACACAACATCGTTCAACAAGAAATCTTAGATCAAATATTGAACTCTAACATACGTATATAATTAGATTTTGGAAGGTTTATATGGTCCCAATCAGGAACAAGAACGTAGGTCCTTGACACATATCATGTTTATGTGCTTCATCCGGATG
This sequence comes from Glycine max, assembly GCF_000004515.6. Lineage (NCBI taxonomy): Eukaryota > Viridiplantae > Streptophyta > Magnoliopsida > Fabales > Fabaceae > Glycine > Glycine max. Next base: position 53,851,909 of record NC_016088.4, on the reverse strand, counting down.
CAGGAATAAACAGACAAAGAAAACAGTTAGGGGAAAATCTCCTAGGAAATGATCAAAGGTAGAGATCTGGTTCCCCCATTTTTTTTTTCTTGATTATTTTAAATACAGGTTTGAGTTTCGTGCATGCCCTCTTACCTTAATTTCCATTTATATACTAATCACTAGGTCGCGAAGCACAACCAATATTTGTAGGGTCGATACCAAACAACAGGCCGTGTCTCTTCTTGTGAGGCTACCACGTCGAGAAATTAGGGTTGGAGGAACCACACTAGCTATGCGGGATCTGATTAAATTAATTGGTTAAACTTTTGCTAAATATAAATATTAGTTCCCTCCCCCACTATGGCGATCGACAGTGAAGCATGAAAGGGGGTTAGGGTTAAACAAATGGCGACAAATAGGCAGCGTATTCACCATAATCTCGTACATTGTCTGGCCCAGTGGGAACGAACAAGGAGGACATGCAGTAGTTAAGGCATGACTAAAAATTGACAAGATAGAAAATTGGGAAATTAGGCAAATTGACCATGCATGATTAGGAAAACAAAAACAAAACGCGAATGTGGATGGCGCCGCTCGAGGAATGTTTATGTGGGCATTGGGATATGGACTACCGAATTAACTCCTCTTCTTCTATGTAATGTGTACATATTCTTCTCCATTTGTTTCTAATAATATAATTTTATATTCTTTATTACTTAACTTAATTTCATTACTATAACAAAGCATAGTTGGCCATGGCATGGGACACTCTGCTTATACGTTTCTTTGTCCTCGTTGTTGGAGAACTGAAACTGAAAACACAAATTAAACGGTAAGAAAAGTATGATATTTTAATCCAGTAAAGCCTACATGTTCTCCGGGTTGGCGACACAAGATAGCTACACCTTGACATTTTTACGGTATAAAATGTTGGAGGGGAACCATAAATGCATAAAATAATTAAGGCATTACGTTGCATATAAAAGCAAAAAATTTGCACAGTCCCAGTCAAATAGGATGCTATCCACTGATCCACAAATACAAAATTAATTGAAGTTGTGACCATGTATATAGGTAAAAATATATATGTTCCAAATTAAAACTTAGGTGGTGTACAGCTTTGCATGATGGGGGGTGCTTGGCAGAGGAAGGAGACAAAGGCAGAGATGGGATCAATTTGGTGGTGGTGAAGGAGTTATCAATTGATCATGTATGTGTGTAAGGTCGCAGTACAGTGAGACTAAGCATGCAGTGAGATGAAAGAGGAGCTGTCATTTCTCTGAACTTGTTAATTATTTTGTTATGTGTGTTTCTTAGCAGATTGTATGCTAAGTGTCCGACACCAGGGTGCGGATACCTGGCTCGAACGGTTCCCCAAGAAATTTGTGCACCGTGCTTCCCTCCTCACCTTTTTAATTTCCCATTTTTATCCAATCACCCATTCCTCGTCTCCTTCGTATCTTTTGTTATCTAGCGTTATCTAATCTTCAATACATGATACAACTCAACTTTTTTCTGAAATGACCTTTCGTGTGAGCTTCATCAGATCACAACACGTGGTCATCAAATTGAAACTTGCATTTCTTATGTATGATTCAACTCATATGCATTATTGTATGATGTATTTCTCTCTCTATATTTTATGGTATTCATTATTTAAAATTTATGAATTACTAATAATTGCAAAAAATTCTATCTATATTTATTTCCATTTTTAAAAAATATATATTAAACATGAAACATATGAAATATATAAATGAACGGACAACAAAAGTAACCTTAAAGATCATTGAACAATTAAAAATTAATTAGCAAGAATATATACAATAAGTCATACTAGTATATTATTTATTCTACATTTATTATCATCTATACAGTGAAGGTTACAAGTTCATTTATTTATTGATCTATTAAAGAAAAGTATCAAACTACCAATACGTGTCAAAATATGAAGGCACCACAAACATTTTTTTTAGATATATTATTATACTTTCTTATAGTGTATTGGTATTATAATTAAAATAAAAATAGTAAATGAATAAAATGAAAATACAAGCAGAAAAGCACAAAGTTGAATTTCATTTTTGAAATTATTGTAAAACGTTTTTTAAACAACAGAAGATTAAAGAAAGTTTTCAAAAAACTAAGACGACGGATCATCATTCATAAAAAATGATGATCCAACGATGGAAAAGAAACTTAATTTTATTAAAAAAAATTGTTTACAAAATATTTTTTCACAGAATAATTTTTTTAGGTTAATTCACACAAATAAAACAAGAACATAATATATCATATTAGAAATTTTATATTGTTTTTACCTCACAATTTGATATTATATCTAGTCCTTAATTGGTTATCATCAAGATTTTTCATTAAAAAAAAGTTTATTAATATTCTTCCCAATTAATGTATTCTTTATATATATATGTGTGTGTGAGAGAGATTTTTTTAAAAAGTTTCTTTAAATTTCATTGAAAACAAACTAATCTAAGCAGCAATCAAATCAAGATAGAAATTTTAATGAGATCTAATTCAATTTATTAAATATAGTATATGAGTTGTTGTAAGTACAGACAAAATAGCTACCAACTCTCAACTAAATATTTACATTAAATGTTCATATTTATTGCAAGTGTAAAGTTATCTCTATTTGTAGTTTTCATGGTTGATATATGTTACAGGAAAAACTTTGGCCTAAACCACTTCAATTAAATGCACAATAAATATTATGTTGTATTGAAGCTTTAATTATCTTTTTTGGACAGAAATTAATTTGTTTCTTTTCATTCATAATAAGAGATGCAAAATTGGGTGATATATGATTTGTTTGTCTCTTTTCAAAACTAACCAAAATTTAGAAAATAAGAGAGCCTAAATTTACAAGTTGAAATAATGGTGACAAAAGCAGTGTTGGATGGAACATCCCTGTTGAGGGCAACCCCAAGAACTCAATATATAGTCTCGCAATCAACTCAATGTCGACATTAGTGACTCCAAGGTCTGAGAGCCAACTAATAGCAATATTCAAATTATATTAATTTTTTGAACTCTAATTATCACACATACTAATAATCAATTTTTTTTTGGCTAAGAAGTTTTTAAGGTAGATTTTCTAAGAATTAATTAGTTACGATTGAATATGATTTTCTCCTTTTCATAAATTAAGCAAATTTTTTATGCTGTTTCACATTTTTTTTCGTCTTCTAAAATTTAAAGTTATTGTTTTTTTATTTTCTTAAAAATGTATAAATTTTTGTTTTTTTTCTTTGGTTTTCTTTCCTCTAAAATTTGAAGTTTTTATTTTTAATCTTAAGCATTTATTTTAAGGCTTAAACTTTTTTTAGAGTCACCTATTAATAAGACACCCCATTTTTTTATGTGTATGGGTTGAAATAAGAGAGAAAAAAAATAAAGGAAGAGGAAAAAAAAAGATAGATGGATCACAAATGATGTAATGAGAAGAGAAAAAGTATTCATAAAAAGTAATAATTTTCTTCAAATTTTAGCGATTGATATCCCTTCGAAACAAATTTTTTTCTTCATTTGAATTGACAATGAATTCTTCTGATTTCTTACTCAATTTATGTATTTTTTTTTAAATTAAACAAGGTAAGGACTAATTCCCGAATGGCAAGTAAAAAAGAAATGATGGAATAGAATATAGATTTATTTATAAGCTCTATGACTTGTAATAGAGTTTATGCTTGATAGAAAGGTTATTATCATATAGAGTTAATGAATGAGATAGAGTTTATGCTTGATAGAAAGGTTATTATCATATAGAGTTAATGAATGAGATGAAGTTATATAAGGATTAAAAACAATGAAAGAGAAAGTGAATGGGTATTAGGTATTTTTCCTTATATTATGTGCTATTATTCTTAAAAGTTAAATTATTCCATCTTTTTATTTTATTAAAAACAATTTGAGTTATGTGCATAATTTATTAGTTATTTAATAAATTAATAATTTGTATCCAAAATTAAATTATAATTAATTTAGCTAGTTTCATCACATTATATAGACTCAAACTATTGTTGGGTTAAACCATAGTTATTATAAATTTATTAATATTTAAACTTGATTTTTATGGATAAAAAACTTATCCTATACTCCATAGATACAACTTTCAATGGTGTACACACATATATTATTTGATACTAAGGTAAAGTCAAGTTTAATTATATATGGTCTAAACTAGGTTTCTTTCCTCTAGTGTATAGTTACTTTTGAATGAAACTAAAAACTAAAATTCAATATATGTGTGGGTTTCTTTCCTAACTGTATTCTTACTTTTGTGTGAAACTAAAAATTAAAATCTCATATTTACGAGTATGCGTTTTGTGTGAAACTAAAATTAAAATCCAAATTTGAGAAAATGGATTGAGTTAGTTGGGTCAGTCTAAATTTCCCTAATGAAACATAGGGCCTGATCTTTAAATTTGAAGTGTTAATTAAATGCTAGTCTTTTAAACCCCATGTGAATTTAGCCTATCAAAATCTGTCAAAAACTTTACAAAACAAGTTTTTTAGGATGCTTAACCTTTTAGAAATCTGAATTGAATTTGACCTTTTTAAACTTACTCGCTACAATTTACAATCCAGAATTTTTTGGAATGAATGAAATAATTTTTTATGGTTAAAAGAAAATCTCTTTTTTATTTAATAAAATAAAAACAATATATTGTTATCTATATTTATTTTCTCCCTTCACTCCCAAACAAACCCTAATTCATGAAAGGATTTGTTATCCAGCATGGTAAAAAAAATGAGAACTCACCGACAACAATGGACAGCTGTGCCGTACGTGTTTGCAGTTTTCACTTTCCCCTCCCCGCCACCACAAAAAAGTTCCTTTGAACTATAAAGATTTTGGTGGATTTGGTGCCAGTGCGTGTTAGACCGTGGGCTGGAGTCAACTTTGCTCTTCGAAATTACCTTGATGCCCTTATTTAGGTCCCAAGCCCTGCATGCCACCTTGGCACCTTATCATGCGCCACTTACTCACCAATACCATCATCACATCATCCACCCATATGCATGCGTGCCATTGCATGGCCATCATAAGGTCATCAACCCTTTCGATCAATTCTTGAAGTCACACAGCGCATGCAACCCGTGCACATTCTATAGACTAGAGAGAGCCATAAAAAGGCCTTTGAATATTTTGGCTTCGCTATAAAATCAAATCAGGGAATCCATTCCCAACCTACTCTAGTGACTTGCAACAGAATTCCCACTAATTAATTAAGCTTCTTCTTCTCTATAGTGTACGTTAAAGTGTTTCGATCTAACATAATTGGATTTGCTTTATGATGACAAGCTCGCTCTAATAATATTAAAACAAAACCAAACTCACGATCAAGTGGTGCCTATCATCATATATTGAATAAATTGATCAGACTTTTAATACTATTCTCATGCTTCGAAGTGGCATATGTTTAAACCTCAAGATCTCCCATAACTAGTTCATTTGTCACATACGGGAAGTTCTTTTTCTTTTTTGACGGGATTGCAATATATAACAGATTACAAGTATTAGGTATCTTTTCTCTTCTGTTTGATTCTCCTCACTTGGTGACTAAACTCGAAATTTCGCGGTTTTAAAATTGATCAGGGATGTTGAAAAGGTGAGTGGTAGCCACCAGCCACATGTTGGCTTGATATTTAATTCATCACGAATTGTTGGTTTTGCCAAAACCACATAGGAAAAGGAAAAAAGAAATCATTTACTTTTCATCACCATTTTGATACCAACCTTTCAGTTGATTTAAATTGGCAATCAAATTCATAAGATGATAGATTATAGTGCGTATTTATGATGGGAGTTAGATGGTCCCCACAGAGTATTGTTCCATAATATCGGATTATATGCCAAATGTCCCACGAACAAGAAGATCTCGGGATTTATATGTCTTAACCTTGTCCCCAATTATTATCTGGCACTTCACTTCCGCATCCTCGATCATAGAGAGTGCTCACACGCTCCGATTAAGTGAGTAGTACATACTAATAAAGTGAGAAGATTAGCATGCGGATCTAATCATTAGATTTGAGAAACCAGTCTCAACTATCACGAAATTACATGGCAGGTTAATCTAATAAACATATACTAGTATAGGAGTATAAAAAAAGCTACATGAAATATATTACGTATTAATAATATTAACGGTATGTGTCAGTTATTGATATTCTTCTCTTCTAAATCTTCTTTTAATGCAGTCTTGTAATAAATATAATTTTATTTTTTTTATTTATAAAAATTGTAGATAGAATCAGAGGATAATATAATTTCTCATTTTAAGTAATATCTAAAATTCATGGTCAACTTAACATTTTAAAACTGCATTATTTTAAAACTATCTAATAACTGGTATTCTTTTCTTGATCATGTGCAAGTTGCTCTAAAAATAGTTACTATATTTTTTTTGGTAAAATCTCAAGAAAAAAATGGTTTAGTAATTTTCTCGAAATTTAATTACACAACAACTCCATGTTTGTCATTATTATTATTCAATTAAAAATTCACAAATATCTTATTTGAATCATTAATCTTTAAAATAATAGAATACCAATTATTCTTATTTATTATTTGATTATTTCAAATATTATTATTTTTTATTTTTTCATTTAAATTTTAACATATATATATACATTTAAAGACATTTAAATTTTAGCATAACAAATTATAATAAATTATTGTAACAATAAATATGACAGCAATGGGACTTTTTTGTGCGGAGGGATGGCACATGGGTGTGCGCGTGCATAATGTGTTAAAATTTTCACTGTTTTCATGTTCCTTTTTCGGTGCAAATGATTAAAATTTATGCTAGTTTAGTGATACAGAATTTATTTATGTGAATAAGTAATGATTCAAAATCTTAATTATTGATTATTTCATATTTTATTTTTTATGTTTGATACATTCATGTGTATCGAACGCATGCTAATTAAGTTAATAAAGTTAAAAAAACAAGGAACACATCCCTTGAATGAGTGAATGTATGGTGTGGGAGGACACTAGCTAGCATCTTGATAATAAGTAAATAAGAGTAGGCAATTATGGGAAGGACCAGGAACATTTGTCGTGAAGGAATTTAGGCTAACAAGGTTCAACCGTTGATATAGTACGTGACTAAGTGAGGAAAATATTCTTTAAAAAGTGAAAGGCACATGAATTCCCGACAAAGGAGAAGGCTAGGCCTCTTGCCCCTCAAATTTAGTTGGGTTGGAGACCGTGGTCTGTCGCTTTCTACTGAGGTAGGGATCTTTGTCTTTTGGATCTCTCCTCTCACCAATTTCACCTCTACTCCATAAACATGCTTAATCCTTACAAAATCATCTGTTTTGGTTGCATTTATGTTGTACTACTAGTAGTAAAGTTTTGTAAAATAAATTAATAAACTAAAAAAAATTCAAGAAAATTATAAATTATTTAACTAATAAATTTAAATAAATTCTTCCAATTTAAATAAATTATTTAACTTTATCATCTTCCTATTTGTTTTATTGATTTATTTGTTCATTACTACGTTTGTAATTAATTGATCTTATTACAATATGCTGGTATTGTATGAAAAAATAATCTATGATGAGAAGAAACATTATAAGTATATAAATTATGATAAAAAGGCCTGGGAGCTTTACCCAACATTTGGAAGAACTAAATTGCAAAAAATTTAATATGAAAGGGTCAAAATGTAAATAGCAAAAAGACTAAATTACAGAATTATAAAAGACAAGGGATTAAATTGAAAGTACGGAAACTTTTTTGGGCCTATGCTCACGTACCTCAGCCCTTAGGATCCACTACGAAAAATAGTAATAATAAAGTGGAAATTACTTCCTGCACCTCATTTTCATCTTTCTGCACCACCAATGAACTTGAATGGACAAATATGCCCTTCCCTTCCCTTTCCCTTGCGCCTCCTTCCCTTTCCTTTCCCTTGCGCTGCAGCTATGAACCCCCTTCTTATTTGTGCGCTGCATCAATATTGACAAGATCTCCACCCCTAGTATGCTTCTCTTGATTTTGTTCGCATCTAAAATTCATTTCCCATGTGCGCTGTTACATAATGATGTATCCATATGGTTGAGGAGCTATAATAGTTTCCGGACTACATAATCCGAAACTACTATTTTTTGTTGTCAAGAATACATGATCTAGAAATCTACTAGCTAATCGAGGATGTATTCTGAAATCCAAAATATTAAAATATGTTATGGAACAAGTTTTTTGGAATACATTCAAGATTAGCTTGTTGTTTTCTGAATTAGGTATTCTAGAAGTCTAAAAATTTAATCCAAATCATATAATCTGGAATTGTTGGTGCCTAAAAATTTAATCTGGGTAATGTAATGCGGAATTGTTGACGAGGCATGTTCACTTTTGTTAGGAAGAAGATGCAGCAATGGGCCAAGAGGATCAACAGTTGTACATGTACAGTTGTGTATAAAAGCAATATGAATGAATGAATAAGGCAGAGAATAATTTGGATAATTAGCTTGTTAGGAGGTCTTGGTCCTCGAAACCAAGTAGCTTAGCCTTTCCCCCTCACCTCTGCTCGTAATAATTGGTCCGACCTACCACCCATGGCTGCCTCTACTTGCCACAATCCCTACCTTCCACCATACCCACTCATTACAGCCACTAGGTCACCCTAGACCGCCTTGAAGAGGTTGTATACCTCCTCACCCTCAACCTTTCCTCCATGACCACCCAAACTTTGAAGATGACCACCAAGACTCTAGAGATGACCGCCAAGCTTTACATCATCCTTGACCGGCTTTCCGCGCTCATACCCACTCCATCTCCTCCTAAACCACCACCAACAATAGCACCCACGTCAGCTCCGCCTCCCTTGGTTGTTTCCCACCATCTCGAACTTAAAACAATCGCACCCATGGCTTTGTTGACGCTTCTCCAATTTCATTCGACCAACCGCCACATCCAACTCAGTCGTTCGTTGCCTCTATCACTCTACACCGCCCACCGTCCTTACCGCCACTGCCATTGCCGCGAAATCCCTTACAATAATGACATTATCCTGCTCAGCGACGCTGCCGTCGAGCATCAGATTCATCCGCACTCGATTTGGATTCTTTACGCCGTCAAGACTCGGCTTTGATCTGTCTATCATTGGTGACAACGTCCGCCGCCACACCTACCACCACATCCACCACCACTGAAGCCATCGCCTCCACCACCACCATGGCTGGCACAGGTTGAGCTTCGTCGACACGAGTGTTACGGCCGTCAACATTGAAGCAAAACCATTTTTGACAAAAGGGTAGCCACTCAGTGCGGAAGACTGTAGATTCCAATTACTGAAGCCTTCATTAACTTGACCTAAAAAAGCCCACAAACAAAGCAACTTTACTCATGTTATGTTTTCTACACCTAACACCTTGAGGATAAGATATTTTTGATGGACTAGGGAATGTTAGGAAGAAGATGCAGCAGTGGTCCAAGAGGATTAGCACACGGCCTAGCTACTTGAAGGACTTCGTGTAGTCACGACAAAGCTCTGCCATGGAAACCTATCATAAGAACAATTACAACAACTTATGAGAAGCAGTTATAATTTTGTTAATACAATTATCATTCAATTGTAATAGTTATCATTCAGTTGTACATGTACAGTTGTGTATAAAAGCAATGTGAATGAATGAATAAGGCAGAGAATAATTTGGATAATTAACTTGTTAGGAAGTCTTGGTCCTCGAAATCAAGTAGCTTAACCTTTCTCCCTCACCTCTGCTTGTAACAACTTTTTCTCAGGATCTCTCTCACCTCTTAAAAGTTGGGTCTTGGCTTTTAGGTGCACCATCATTGCCTACAAATAGTACGAAGCATTTTGCATCATGTGGGAAATGGATTTATGATGGCATGATAATGTGCTTGTTGGAAGGCATCAATGAAACATGACCACGTGGTTTTTGTCAAATGGAGGTGGTGCATGATTGAATTTCTATGCTGGAAGTGAATAGTGCGTGTCTTATAATTGGGATGAAAGGTGAATGGTTATAGTATAGAAGGGCTATAGTTAGACATCCATAGTTGGAAGGTTTTTTGTCTGTTATATACTTTGTGTCTTATATATACCGTGAAATGGTGGCGCCAGTTCAGAGCTGGGGTTCGGAGCTGCGGCGCTAGGAATAAAGGGAAGGAGGTGCAAGAAAAAGGTAAGGACATATTTGTCCATTCAAGTTACCTATGGGGTGAAGTAGTGCAGGAAGTAATTTCCTAATAAAGTCCAGTTTCTAGTTTTTGTCAGTTAGACATAAATAAGTCCACTTAAATTTCAAAAGCCGAAATAGATTTAAATATTTTTTTAACCCTGCATCTAAATAAAAATTTTGAGTAACTTAAAGGAAATATTAAAGGTTAAATAAAAATTTGAAGTTATATATATAAAAGGAAGATTAAAATAAATACTTAGTGAAATTCGTAAATAATTAAAAATATTAACAATTATGATAAATAGATAACAAATAAACTTAAAAAGTTGTATAAAGTAAAGTAATTGCTATAAATAATTAACGATATAAAATACTAGAATAAAATATAACTAGGATGTGAAATGAATTAGTTACGTGTAACCAAAAGTTACACCTAATGACAATATACCATTCGTTTTATCCATTATGTGAATCAACAAAATGTAGTGGATGTGTTTGTGGAGTATATTTAGTTAATAACGTAACATCCATTTTTTTGTATTTGTCAATTATTGTGCGAATCATTAAATAAGTGAAAAACTGAAAATCCTGGAGATAACTTTTTTTTTATAAAAATAACTAAATTATTTAATATTTGTAACTCACTTTTTATATTACAAGTATTGTAGTTTCACGTTGAGTTTCTAAGGACAAGTGGATGGGGCCGGGAAGAAAACCTTTTGACATAGTATGACCATGTGTACCAAAACTCCTTGCAAAAGGGGAGTTGTGTAGGAGACTTAGGGTGGTGGCTGGATGAGTTTTGGGTTTGGGGATCTACACTGGATAAGAGAATGGTTTTGTGGGAAAGGAAGCTTGTAAAACAGTTTTGGGATGACGTTGGAAAGGTTAATCTGAGGAAGAAACAAAATGATCAATGGTGTTGGGTAGCTTCAGCTTACAAGTGTATGCAACACTCCTGCAGATCCAGTGCAGTATTTTTAATAACGATGGCGATTCTTTGCTCCACCCTCAGCTTTGCACTTGGTTTGGAGGGTTGCCTTGAACACAATTCCAACAAGGTTTAACCTAAAAAAGAGAGGAATTATTTTGCAAGGAGGTAATTATGGATGTCCCTTTCGTGGATAAGTGAACGAAACAACATTGCACCTGTTGTTTTCTTGCTACGAGGCTCACAAATTTTTTTCTCAAGACTAACTCATTCCTAGGAATCTTTATTAACATGAATGTCTTCATATTCTCACGTAAAAGGATGGTCATCTTATATTCATGAAAATGAAAGTTATTTTTGAATTAATTAATTAATATTTTGATTTTAAAATTATATAAATTCACAAGCATTCAAAGGAATGTTTAAGTAATCAACAAACATGTTTGATGAGATTAACATTTCCCGTAATAACATTTTTAGAAATATTATTAACGTGAATATAATTAAATCTATGAAACAAATGCTTCCATTCTATTTGTGATTTTTTAAAAATTTATGTGATTTTTTTAAAATTGTTATTGTTTTTTATATTGGATCATAGATTATGGATATCTTCTAATCTAATGGGTCACAAATTAATTACACTCGTAATACATTCGTTGATCCAAACAAATTTTACATATTAACAAAATTAAATACATATTTTTTCACTAAATAAATTATTATCTTACATTTAAACAAAAAGTTATCTTATAACACTACCCTAACCTATATATCGTTTAAATTGCTATTGTCTGTCAATATGATGTATTAATTAATTTGTTAAAATAGATATTATGTGTTTTTTTACAATTGATATCACGTGTTAATATTAATAATTAGTTTTAGTATTGTAAATTTGAATTGTCATTCATGAATAAAAATGTTTTAATTACATGATTTTTTATATTAAATGTATTTAATAATATATATATAGAATTCAAATAATTAACGTGTCAATACTTATCAGCTTGTAAACTTTTCGATTTTTAATAATTTTGAAATAAATTATCAACACAATCCTTACTTTGTGCATAATTTTTGAAAACTTTATATATATATATATATATATATATATATATATATATATATATATATATATTTATATATCATGTATTTTATTTTTATAAATAAAATATTAAAATTACTATGCCAGATGTTACCAGTCTTCCGTCCCAAATAAGTATAGTTTTAGCATTTGAAAAAAAATTAAATTGATTGATATTCTTACTTAATGAAATATTTAAATTTCTATTTTTATTTTTTCTTATAATAAATAATATTACCTTTGTTTTAAAATAAGTATCATAGTAACATTAATTTTTATTTTTCACTAATAATTTTAATAAGTGTTATTTTAGTTTTTTAATCTAATTTTAATAATATCTGGTCTCATCTACTTAATAAAATTAGTTTTATAAAATTATTACTCTCTTTTATTTATTAATTATTTTTTTTGTTTGTGTAAAATAGTCTAAAAAAATACTTATTTTAAGACAAAAGTAAGTATTGCCTTTGAAAACTTAATAACACTTTTATGCAATTTCCAATCAATGTCCTATGTCATTGGTTAAAGAAATAAAAGAAAGAAATATTTACTATAAAAATCATTAGATAACATAAAATTATGGATAACATAATTTTGTATATTATAATATCTTTTAAATTTTCTTAATCAATATTCTAACAATACTAGTTAGCAAGACTTATATATTTATTGAAATTAAGAGAGAATAAAAATATTTTAATAAAAAGTCCCATAAATGTTAGTTTTCTTATAAGATAAATGCTAACCAACTTAAGGTATTTGTTAAGAAATTTTAAGTAAAAATATTTTTATTTAAAAATATAAATTTTACCGTTCATAATTTGTTTATATTCTCTTATGATTTAGATAATAAATATATTTTTTAATTGCTTAAAGAAGAAGGTTAAAAAATACTAATGAACAAAGAATACTTATTATGGGTTGGATAGAAAACGTGCAAAAATGACACGTACGCAGTAACGGATTGGAAAGAGGTTGGTTGGCGAGTGTTGTGGAACGGAACTTTATCCTCAAAAGTTTTCTAAAGAAAGAGGGTCAAGTCAGGTTCACACTCTGGGCATGGAAAAGACGCCAACGCCACCCCTGCATTCAGCATCAAAACCCGCGAAACTTCCAATCAGGTAAACTTTACTCACCGCGCTTACCCTATTTATTTATTATTTTTTCAAAACGTACGTTTTCGTTAGGGTTCACCTTCAGCGCACACGCTGCATTACTCTCCTCAGCCTCTCAACACCATGGACAACGTTAGGGAAACTTCTGCTTGGGTCGCTAGCCGCTCCTCCCATGTCCTCGTTGACGCTGCAGGTTCACTCCCTAAATAACTTCCTTCATTGTTCTTTTTTTTCTTTCGTTTCGACTACTTCGGCTTGTGCTTTCGAAAGGATAAATAAAACGAGAATGCGTTTTTTGCTTTGCTGATGTCGTTTTCAGGAATTGAGAAAGTGGTGAGCACCATTGAGTCCATTCCCAAGGTTGAGTGGGATTTCGAAGGGATTCACTACTTTGATAACGGACCACTCACCGTTCAGTACTTGCTTGTGTTGGACGCTTTAAATTTTTGCTTCTGGCCTGGTACGCTGCGTTTATTTTCATGTATATACATTGTTTTCTGTTATTCCTAATGCCATGCGAAAACTTATTCAGACGGGGTTAATTAATTAATTACGGATCTTCGGTGCCTTAAGGAGGGTGCCAATGGTTCCCTGTTTTTTCGTAAATTTCCTTTTAATTGCTATTTTTCTGAGAGACATTTCAATTTATCTGTCTATCATGTACTGGTTTCATGTTACCGGTCTCACTGAAATGAGTTCATATATAACAAAAAGGTAAACGAGACATGGTTTCTTATGAGTTGAATTTTGTCTTTGATTATTGATATATGTACGTGGATTAAGAGGCACTGTATTGGTGTCACAGAAGTTGTTGACCCTTGATAGATATGAAAGTGTTATGTGAATATGCAAGAGGTGGCAAATTTGGATTTCCATTTCTGTAACTTTGTATGTCACATTTTTAAAAGTATTTGATTTGGTCAGCGACATTTTGGTTCGTGTGTATTGGCCTATTATATATTCCCAATAGTTATTTGGTGGGCTTTTTAGAGTGGCCCTCCTTTATAAAATACGGCAGCTTACAAACATATCCATCATCCTAGCTTTCTTAATCTTCCATCATTATTGAAATTATATTACATTTCTTCGCCTTTGTATGATATATTTGAATAAGAAACTATACTAAGCCTAATTTCTTTTGTTGTAAATTATAAGGAATGGAAAAACATTTAGATAAAGTGCTCCGTGAGTTAGTTTCTAATATACAGATGATTAAGAGCAGCTGGTCAGATGACATTCTAATTGACAAAGACATGAAGTAGTGACTAGTAAACTGTCTCCCTTGGATATTAACATATCTTTTTTAATCCCTGGTTAACTTTTTCATCCTTTCTATTCTTTTCAACGGTCGCCCTATCTTATTTGCTAACAGATAAGGATTTGAATTATGATGATTTGGCATCTGGGCTAAAGGCAGCTCTTCAAAATGATAAATCTGCATTTGATGCTGATCGTCTGCAAAAGTACACCGGTAATTCTGCTTGAACCTTGTACTGCCTGCTTACAAATTAACATGATTGTTAAATTACATCCATTCTCATGCGCACATTTGAATGGAAATCACAACTGTTTCATATCTTCAATTCAGCTCATGTTTTTATTATCAATTGGAAGTTTGAAACTAAGGTTTGCCAAAATTTGTTAAGGCTGGATACAATATATAAAATTGATATGGGCCAATATTGCATTGTAGGACTGTAATGGTGCACATATGCTAGAACCAAATCTGGGATTTGTGTTTAAGCTATAGTATTTTCAAAATACACGTACATGTTTAGGTCATATGTTGATGTGCTTGTTTCTATGCTTCCATTGAAGAAATACTTTTCTACAAATAGCATAATGACAAAATCAATTCATAATTTTTAGGTCCACAACTGCGTGAGCTTTTGAGATGGCCTAGACCCCTTCCTTTGGAAGATGAACGGGTTAGGTTACTTCATGAGGTAAAACAAATCTTGCTGATGCTACCTCTAATCACATCTATATTTGTCATTATTTTTTTTCTTCTGAAGTTTCATTATTTTTGTTGGTTTTTCAATTCTGTGAACTTAGCTATGATGGTGAGCATGTCTTGAAGTATGATGGGCTGATGGCCATTTGTGTAATACTGTTCACTCTATTGTTAGGTTGGGATTGAATTGGAAAGAAACTTTGAGGGTAAAGCATCCAATCTTGTGGAGTGCTGTGGAAAATCAGCCATGAATCTTGTTGCTCTAGTTGCACGTCATTTTCCTGGTATATCCTTTTTTCTTCTTGTAGTTTTTATTACTCAAGCTTTGTAATATATAATGAGCAATTTATATATAATTGTTCTGTGTGAGGTTGCTATGGATTTTATGCAAAGAATTTCGTTCGTTGACTCCAATATTAATTGGTTCTAGGTTTTAGAGACCATACAGTGTACAAAGGGCGCCAGGTATTTTTATATAAAAGGGCTCAGATATTTGCAGCAGATTTGTGGGGTGCATTTAGGGGCCATGGATATGGTGAGTTTGAAGACATTGGCTCTCTAACTATAATGGCAGACTATATTGTCCCAGCTGTGCTTCGACAGCTTGGTGTTTTAAAATTTAGTCCGACACTTGCCAGTACTATTGAGGCCAGAGGAGAAATAGGTCCAGGGACGGAAGAAGAAGTTGAACTTCGGGCTTGCTCTGTACATGCAGTGGAGAAAATGAGGGAGCTAATAAGTGTAAAGTCAGGAAGACAGGTTAGTTCTTTTCTGTGCAGAGTATCTCCCACTCATGGCCTTTTTGCAATGCATGTAGAGTTTCATTTCTTACAAGTTTATTTAAAGTTCAAGCGTCAAAAATTAAACTAATTCACTGGTGATGTGTTTTGTGCACAAGTTATTCATTTTATCTGAAACTGAAAAGCCTTTCTGACTTAAATCCAGGTGCTCAGTGTGGAGCTGGATCTTTGGCTCTGGGCTTCTGGTGTTCAGTCCGCATCGCTGCAGCACCACCGTACACTTTCAATATATTACTGAGCACATGATATATGGTAACATCTAGCTATCAACAATTTAGTTGTTGAACAAGAAAATTTTGGCTGTTTTAAGGTAATTATTTAGGATAATGCTTGAATAACTACCTCCTTTTGCTCTAAAGTTTTGGAATCAGCTTTTGTAATTTAGGAAAAGAGATACCTAACCAGGTTCCTTCAAACTTAATTTTGAATAGTCATTGTATTTGGATTTTAGGACCTTAAATAGTTTACAGGGTGAACAATTAGGCTCATGGTTGTTTTACAACTGGAGTTGGTAAATATTTCCCTGGTCAAATATGACTGTTGGGATAGCCAAGGTTGGGAAAGCGGTGGGCATATTCACCTGTTTTTATCATACAGACTTCATACCTGTTCTTTGTAGTACCAAAATCGGATGTGGATAGTCAATGTCATTGAGTACAGCTCGCTTGTACGCAAAACTTGCATGCAGGTAGTGCTGCCTCTTTCATCATCCACTCAAAGCATATCACAATTCAACAAGGCCTATATCAAATATTCAGTTGACTTGAATGGGTGTAGACCCCATTGCTGTAAAGATCATTCGACTGCTTTTATATCACGCCTGATGACTAGAAACAACCTCCGTTTTCTTTCTAGAAACCACTTCCATTTTCTTTGTCAGATGTTGCTTTATAACCCCCATTCATCTCCAAAGTGGACCCAAGCTATATATTTCAACAGCGGGTTGTTGATCCCGTCATTCTCGAGAACTCTGATTAGAGCACTAAGGTACTGAATCTGAACCACTGCCCCAGTCTACAAACAATAACTTGATTTTGGAATAACTAGTGTATTTATTTGGTTTATGATTGCATTGGTCTTTAGAATCAGCATCCTCTTTATTATACTATGCCCGATTGAGGAATTTGATTTATAAACATAGGAATGGCATCATATCTATACGCAGTCTATTGGAATTTGGTACAACTTTATTTGTTGGTACAAACTATCTTCAATTTGATGGCGCCTTGACATAGTGGATGAATTTGGAAACGATCGACTTGGTGTAGATATTTTTATGCCTAGTTTGACGTCTGAGAAATGAGGTCGATTTAAGTTAGTAGACCACAAAGTAGACCAAGAGTTATGGGGGCCACTGGCTACCTCGATCCCCCAATTCAGTGTTTTGTTTTTGGTCCAGGGGGAGGGTATTTTTGTTGGAAATTGAGTCCGGTTATGTTTTTCTACAGGTCCCTGCACTTACGCAACCATTAAGAGAAAAATCAAGGGCTAGTTTTGTCTTTTTATAATTAATGGTTAATTTTTTATTGTGATTAAGGTAAAATAATTTTCTTACAAAAACTAGTAGTGTTTTATGAGAAAAGGTTGTATTAACAATGTATTTTTTTAAAGCTTATCCAAATTCTCTTAAAGCATTTTTTTTTTCTGGAATAGTGGTTGCTTGATAATTGATGGTTTTTATTTTGGGAATCTGTTCATTCTAAGCATTGGTGTGTTTTAGAGGACTCTACATTTTTTTTAATGTTGAACCATATCGGTTTACAATCTGCATCAATGGACTAAAAGTGACTAGTGTTGGCCACTAAAGTCCTTTATCACGAGTTCAAGCGAGGATAAAAGTCTTTTTTTTCAAAAAAAAGTGATAATGAATTTTCATTCTAACGTGTAATAATAGAAACGACACTGTCCTTGTGTATGAAAAAAATAGTAGTTGTAAGGAAAACTTTATCTCACTCAATTGAGACTAGTTGGGTGGGTCTAAAGTAGCTTCTAATTACAAGGGTCTATGACTCATAAGAATAATGAATTTTCATTCTAACGTGTAATAATAGAAACGACACTGTCCTTGTGTATGAAAAAAATAGTAGTTACTTGTAAGGAAAACTTTTTCTCACTCAATTGAGACTAGTTGGGTGGGTCTAAAGTAGCTTCTAATTACAAGGGTCTATGACTCTAAGAATGTTTATTTTTCCGGTAAAATTACGTATGGCACCAAGTTCGTGTACTGGAATTTAGGTTGCATCAGAAGATTTATATGTAAGCCTTTCAGGTTCAATAATAATTTCAAAGGGTGTTCCGAGTCAGTCTGGTGGTCTAGTTTGAGACTTCTTTTTTTTGGCTAAACATGCATCAAGCTAAGTTAATGTTAGGTTGACACTGGATACAAAAATTCTTTAGATGCAGCCTAAGCCTTGTTAGACTAAAACAAACTAATGCAAGGATTTTGTTTTTGGTTTAAGCTGTTCTCTTGTTCTAATGCATGTTGAACGCAATTTCACTTAGTAACTCTAACCTAATTAGATTCTGGGGAAGAATGTCAAGAAAAACAAAATATTCAATCTTATAAGTAATGCTTAATACTAATGTAGTGCAGTATATTTTTTATTGACTATTGATTGAAAGATTAAATTATTTCTGTTAATTTGTTCATGTTGGGGTCAGAACTGATGCAGCCGAAAGTTGATTCAAATAGAACGCCATTTTTATTAGAAAATTGAATTCACTTACAATTTAATAGCTACTTATTGTTTAACTTAAACAAGTTGATGAAATACTGATTTCGCCAACCTGCGGTGCACAAAAGAAGAAATCTTGAATTTTTCTTGTGATCTACCCTACAACGATATCCTTTTGTCGAGGAGTTTCTAATTTTCTTCCAACATCACACTAACAGACAACAGTTCACTGTTCGATGTGGGGGCATAGATCATCAGAAATTGCACCGCGTTGATGCTTGAACAAAATTTTAAAAGTAAATATCTAAAACACAATAGCAATTAGAAACACTCACAAATAAGAGGGATGAGCATACGTGATGTCATGGGAAGGTTGGAGATCTCAATTATTCCGAAACAGGTAACTCAAGTAGGGGTATTTCCGGATGCTAGATTGAGAAGAAGTTCAGTGTGTTCCCGAGGCTTCTCCCCATCCATACGGGAATCACTACCTTTAGACCGTACTCAGCATTTCTGTGCCCCAAAAAATCTCTAAGCTGATATAGTTCCACCAAATAAATAGTACGCGTGTTTTCAGTGAGAGGGTTCTTTTAATGGTGTCCATGTACCTTCACTTTCAGAATTCAGGTGTAAGTTCAAAAAGACAACTCTACTGGTATGTGGCAGCAACTTTGTTTCATCATATTTTTTTACTTCCCCTGTTCTGTTCTTTAGTTTAGTGGTTACACTTTTTTTATTACCACTCACCATCCTAATAAGTTTTTAACTTTGGTACACTTTTTTTTTTTTTTTTTATCTTTGTTATTTTACTTTGGTTAGATAAACAGTCCGAGGCCACTTATAACCATGCATAATACTTTAGCTTAGGTAAACTCTCAGCCACTCACGAGGGAATAATATCGTACCTCATATGGACCATCAAATTAATCTTATGAAAATTACTCCATCCGTGTCTGTAAGAATCACATTCACATCAATTTTATATATACGTAAATCAGAAATTCAGAAGTAGAATAAATATATTCGTATAAGAAAAATTAAATAATCTATTTAGTCTTTTATCTTATTTTTTTTAGTTTAATTCTTTATTTTTTTAAAAATTTAATTTGATTTTTTTATCATATTTTTAATTCATTTTAGTCTTTTATCTTTTAAAAAAATATTTTAATCATTTATTTTTTTTTCAATTTGACCATTCAGTCTAATTAATATTAATATTGTTAATCATTTAAAATTAAACTTTTTTTTTATTTAATCTTCTTCCCTTTCATTTCATTTCTAACAAAAGATGTTTATTTTTAAATAATTAATGACATTAATTTTAGATGGACCGAAAGATTAAATTGAAAAAAAATAAAATAAAAGATCGAAATAAAATTTTTAAAAATAAAAAATCAAACAAATAAGTTAAAGGATAAAAATATATTTTGTCCATAAATAATAATTATGTAAACATGAAGAGAAACGTGTATAATTACGTGGGAATATCTGGTTTTCTTTTGAAAATGTTGGATACAAATAGTCTCTAATTAAACAGAATTTCTGTACTTGGGGAATTGAGATGCCGATTGATTTGAAGAGGAAGGACAACCAAGCAAGTTACTTTATGTTAAGAGACATGGGGACCTTGCCATCAACATCATCATTCGTGAGTGGAATCGTACTCAAGCTAATCCAAATGTATGCTGGTAGTACAGGGACCCACAGATCGGAATCTTTAGGATATTGCCTACGTTTTCACCATGATTTGAGCTCTTTGTATTATGGAGATAAATATATTACGTCTTTTTTTCCCCTTGTAATTGATGATGGTCCTGAAAGCTATTCATTGTTCATTATTATTTAACACCTTACCTTCCAATACGAGTTTATCTCCGCACCATTCTAGGGTAGTTCTAACCACACATTCATTTTCATTTGTAGTTATTTTCACTAACATCACCTATCATTAGTTTTATCTGACAGTTCATCAACGCCACATTAGTAATGTGTGTTATGTAGCACACTTTTTTTTTTTCTCATTTGAGATGGATGTAGTCATGTCGATGAAACTATTTATCAGTGGATCGTGGCTTAATTCACATTAAATGAAGGTTTGACCAAACATGTTTTACTAAATAAGTTAGATTAATATTCTTTTAAATACAATTTACTCGAACTATATTGACCATATATAAGTTTTTTACACAATTATCTAATAATGAATCATTATGCAAAAAAATAATTTATTTTTATAATTATTTTAAAAGTTATATATTAAGTAACTTCTAATTGATTGACAATTTAATTTTTTTTATACTAAATATGTTTAAATTATACTCTTTTTGAAATTTCATTTAGTTAAATTAGGCTAGGACTTCGTATCTTAAAGAAATCATTTTAAGTTAAAAAAATTATTGGTATAATTATTATTCTATTTTGAAATTATATACTCATTTATCTATTTAAAAGTTAAGTCTGTCAGTCTGACGTACATGTTAGGCCATTAACTTATTTTTAAAAGTTTATAGACTTGTTTAAAAAGTAGCATTCTAAATAAATATGTCAAGTTCAGACTTATAAAATTTAACTTAATTCATTTTCATCCTTATCCCTGGGTAAAAGACGAGCATCAGCCTTTGGCATGTTTATATGCACATTTCATATATATCATAGGTAAAATCATGGCATGCAGCACAATTTCAATGGCTTGGACGGCGCATACGTCAAGAAGAAGTTCTTGATGTTTATGTGCGGACCCCTTTGGAAAGCTTCGATACAAAATAAAAAAAAAAAGTGACTCCAGTTTTACAAAATATGGTTTTATATTTCATCCCTGATCCTTTGCTTGAGCTGAAATTTGAAATGGACGCGTGATGGCGAAGTTCCATGTAGAGATTTTATATATATTTATGTGGTAGAGAGAAAAGAATCTCAATATCACATCGACAAAACCTCCTCGTAAAGAGAGGTGGATAAACGGATCGGTCTGTTCCGCGTAAGGTTCATCCGCATAAATTTGTATAAGTAGTAGATTGGGTCAGTCCGTTCTGCTTTTTATACGCATCAAATAAATTGATCCGCCCCGTCCTACGGACCCTGCGGGTCAAACAAGCCGGTCCGCGAGCTTAGTTTTAAAAGAATTTCAATTTTAATAAAAAAATACAATATAATCAAATTAAGTTCAATACACATGTAAATAAAATCTCAATAATTAGTCATTTACATCAATAAAATAAATAATGTCTTAACAAAAGAAATTCCAAGCAATAAATCTAAAATATGAAATTTAAGAGTACAATAACAATGAATCAGCCCCAACAAAAATAGGATAAAAACAAATTCTAGAAAGAGAAGAGATGTACTTTGCGTGGTGGCGCGGTGGTGGGTCGAGGGTATGCCGTTGTGGTGTGTCGCGTGAGTGTGAGTCGTGTTTTGTTTTCTTTGTGAGGGAAAGAATCCTATGACTTGCGCGCGAGCTAAATATTATGTGAACTATTTTTTATAAGAATTGATATTTTTATTATTTATGACTTACAGGAAAAGAAAAGGATAAATTAAAAGGAAAAAAGATCGAGAAAATATGAAAAAGGAAGATTTTAGCATGTTATTATCACTTATCTTTTTTTATCTTAATCTTTTATTTTTCTTATCTTATCTTTTTTTATCTTTATCATTTTTTATTTTTATCTTTAAATTTTTATCTTATTTAATATATTTCTTTATATGTTATTTTAAAAGAAAAGTTTAAAGTAAAAAAGAGAAAATCAAACATAATATAATTGGATCAACGTCACACAAATCAAACCTAATGTGGGTTACGGACAATCCACATACCCTGCGGGCCAAACCCGCATAGTTCATGAATTAAGCGGGACGGACCCAAAAATATGACATGATCATAGACCGTTAAAAAAAATT
Source organism: Glycine max (assembly GCF_000004515.6). Classification (NCBI taxonomy): domain Eukaryota; kingdom Viridiplantae; phylum Streptophyta; class Magnoliopsida; order Fabales; family Fabaceae; genus Glycine; species Glycine max. The sequence continues at coordinate 53,829,277 of NC_016088.4, read as the reverse complement.
AATTTATAACCCGCATGAACCATGAACCTGGACCCCTTTAGTGACCCCACTTGCAAAGTCTGAAACAATAACACAGGCCAAAATAAATAAGAAAACCCAATAAAAGCGCGAAACATTAAGTTCACCGTTCCATCCAGACCCAAAGTAACCAAGTTGTTATAATGCTTGTTTGGGATAAAAGTGTTGAATATTTTTTAATATTTTAAAAGTGACTCATGTAACTTATGTGTTTTGAGAATATTTAAAAAGGTTTATCTTCCACATTGTTTAGCGTTATATACATTAATGTTTTTTGAGTTCCCAACCAAGCAAGTAAGATCTTATATGTGCATGAGATTGGGACAAGTAGGTTTCATGATTTTTTTTTATCTTTATCTTAATTAATGCAATTGTTTTTAGAAATTAAATTAAATTTTAGATTTGAGCTAATGAGAAAATCTAGTTTTAAATGACATTTTTTTACTAAGTTTATGTATGAAAATGTGGGATTGAAGCTATATAAAAAAAAGAGTTATAAGCTCCTGCTACTATTTAAATTAGGAATATTCGTAAACCGATCCAATTCAATGTAAATAAAAAAATAAAAAATTAAATAGATAAAACGTTAAAAAATTGGTTTTTTTATTGGATTGGATTGGATTTTGGATTTGATTTTAGAAACTAATTCAAACCAAACTTATGCATATGTATACTCATTTCTATTTTTATTTCTTATATATTTATAAAATTATTATATAATTTATATCTATTGATGAAAAATATATTTAATTAAAGATATTTTTACTACTTATTTAAGTTAAGATACTTAAATATTCTATTATTAGTTATATAATGACATATAAATAAAATAATTGATATTTTAATATTTTTATTGTATTTATTGTATATGTTATGTTTTTAGTATTTTATTAAAAAAGTTTAAAGTAGAAATAAAACCAAAAATTAGTGCAATCTAAATCACTTTAAATTAAATCGAATTAAATTACAAATTTAAATTAAAAAATTAAAAAAATTAAATTATATGATTTTTTCCTATAAAATTAATGTAATCTAATCCACGAACACCTCTAATTCAAATAACATTCCAAAATCCTTCTCATGTCATTAGGACTGAATTAGGACAACAAACACCTAACTCACCTTTGTGTTGAGAACAATCCGAATTGTGAGGAACAAGATTATTCTTTTAGTAAAGGTAAGAAGGTTAATTGGGTGGGGCTTACCTATGAGAAGGCCCCATGAGATGCGAGTTGGAGTTGGAGGATGATATCAAAACTTTGTTTATATTTGTCGCTAAAGTCAACACGGTGACTCAGTGATCAGTCAGCAGACAGAAGTTGCCTGCAATTGCAAGCATTAGTGCTTTTCTCATAATTAAGAATTCTTATCCTGTCATCCTCGCTTGCATTAGTACTAATATTTGCACAGATATTATCTTTGTAAACTCACTGCGTGCTTTTACTGAGGCATAGTTTCATTTTTTAATCAATATAAATATTATACTATTTTTTAATTTTCTTGCATCCTATGAAAATTTATTAAGTGCCACTTCTATCATAAATTCTAATTCTAACAAGATCTAATTAGAAAAAAAGAAACTCAAGCAAAACGATAAGGATGCCACGTCTGTGACGACCAAGGACATGTAACATGTTCATGCTTCAAGTGCCGCCTCATTCTTTCTCTTCTTCACCCATAGCAACGGACTGACCAAGGAAGATAGGTTTTAAGTGTTTGTTTATGTTAAGTATGAATTTGATTCTCACATCTCATTATGACACAATATTTTTTAACCAAGTGAAGGTGATTTGGATAACAACTCAATCAGAATTATTTCTTTTCATGAATCAGAAGATTAATTTCAAAAAGCAACATAACATTTATAATTGTCTTGATGTCATAGGCTATTTAGTACTGTAGTTAGGAGATATTAAAAATATTTTTATTCTCAAAACGATAAATTATTTCTTTTATCAATCATTTTGTGTTTTGAAATTCGAGTATGTCTATTGAATTTTCCAAAAAAAAAAACACTTTTTTAACTTTTATCCAAACATAACCTTAATATTGGACACAATATATTGGATAACATTAAATTTTTTTATTTATTGGTACGTATAATATTTTAATCTATCATTGAGTGCATCAATCAACTAACATTATATTGTTTTAGTTTAATGACTAGTCTCATTAATGTTTACAACTTTTTTTTATCATTTTTAATTTACCTTCTTCTTTTTAATTTTAATTTTTTTTAAAAGAAATCATTAATATTTAAAAATAATCTTATATTAGAATTTAAATTATTTATTATAAATCTAAAATAAAATTTATATATTAAAATATTTTTATTACAAGACAAATTATAAATTATAAATATTTATTTATTTTGAATTTTATTTTATAAAAGAAAACATTTATCACAAGCAATATATGTGCTAAAATAATAGCTATAAGTATTTTTTAAGATAATAATACAATCCCCCCCCCCCCCAAAAAAAAAAAAAAGTCGCCTTTAAATTCATTAAAATTAACTTTGGATCCAATTAGATTAATAGGACGCGATGAGTCATGAATATTCTAATTTACATCTTTCTAAGATTAAAATTAATTAATATTTAATTCTTTTAAATTATCCCAACAGTATTTATTAATTTATTTTAATACATTAATTTCTTTAACAATTATCGTCTTTACTTTTATCAATAATTTAAGAATACTTATTAGTATTTTTGCTCCGTCAAGTCTATCTTAAAACTAATTGTAAAAAAAAAAATGATAAACTATAAAACTGACATCTTACGTGACAGAGAAATAAAGCTGATATCTCTCAACAACTTCTATAATTGATACATAGTTAGTATTTTAAATATATTAGTTAATTTTTTTAATTGTGTTTGTAAAAAAATTCATTACAAAATAAATTTCATTTTACTAATCTATATATTTTAAAAGAGATTAATAAATTTCTCTGAACTGATATATATCCTCAATACCAACAAGAAAAGATTCAATAAAAGAAAAATACCACCATGAAAAGTAAAATTGACATTTTTTTTTTTGCTGGCAAGAAGAGGCAACTAGCCCCACATGAAACCTATATTAATAACCACGAGAAAAAAAGTAAAATAGACATCTTATCATAAATATGTAACTCACAAAGAATATTAATATTTATAATTCAAGAATACCTTTTTATTATTTAAATTCTTTTTTAAGAAAAAAGGGATGCGCTAAAACAAGACTATAACACGAGGATCACAACTAGGTTGCCCCCCATGAAGTTAACAGACCAACAAATAGTATTTAAATTCTTTTAAACATATTTTAAAATATCATTCAAAAACTGAAAATTATTTTTCTATTATTTTTTAAATCAATTTTATTAAAATCTAAAAACATAATGTCAAAATAAAGGATCAAAACTGACAACAACAATCGATACAAATGATAACAAAATAAGTGTTATCCATAATTCAAATATTAAAAATTAAATGTATTGATATACATGCAGTCAAGGCTATAGTTCTTTTTTAGAATAATTTTATATCTTATTTAAACACTTTTATTACAAATAAACTTTTAAGTAACTTACAATAAAGGTTATATTACAACTTAAAAATAAGTTTATATAATATAAAAAAGTTAATTAATTAGACTTATTCTTTTAAAGTTTAGCATATATATTTTGTTTGTGTCCTATGCTTTGAGTACATATAAGTGATTTAAAAATTTATAACTTGTAGCAGGGGTGTTCAAATGGTTTAATGGGTAAAATGTGTATTCAACTTGACTTAAATTTAGATTTTGGTGTTGTTTAGGATAGACGTTAATATCATTTTAATTTTTGAATTTAACCTAATTTAACTCTAAAATTAATTTATATAAATAAAGTAATAAAAATTAAGTAAATTATATATATATTTTTTAACTTATTACAAGTTGATCCAAAATCTCTATGAAATCATGTTATGTTATGCTGAAAACATGAAGTAACTCTTGACAAGCCGCAAGCGGTAAATACCAACGAGTAAGAACAATTATGAAAATATCAGTCTTCTGTGACTACTACTAATGGTTCAAATTATTAAAATTGTCATATTAATTAAAAAAAATCAAATTTTTTAATTCCATTAGTTAAGCAAATTTGCACATACGTATTTGACTAATTTTAGCATTTTACTATGCTCCTTAATAATTTGGGGCACATGCATGGATGATGGATGCAGAACATGGTTTAATCCCAACTATGGTGGCACCCACCTTGCCCACACCTTCAATTAGCCAAAATATTATAGATGAAGATAAAATAAAACAAAAAATACGGAAAGATTATACTAAAATGCACCAAAGGAGGAATCAACCCAATCTGTAGTTAGGGCGATCTAATCTATTGTGCATATAATCGAGCCAACATAATTTAATCATTACTTAAGAGAGAGAGAAAAAATCTGAAGGTAAAAATAATTCACTTGCTAAAGGCATTGTTATAAAATTCAAATTATAAATAAGCCCCCAAAACTTTAATCTAAAGTAAAAATATTTATTAAGATTCCGAATTATTGAAGTTTTAAAATAGATCGATCTCTAAACTAATGTTTTAATTAAATCTTTGATCATACAAAATTTTTAATTGGACCTGTAGAATTTTTAAAAACGTCGTAAATTAATCTGAGAGACCTATATTTTTCCACGTTTACCCTTGAAAAAAATATAACAGCTGTGGTGCAACAGCGAGTTGGTGTCATCGACCACAGATTCTGACTTTTGAGGTTCGCGTGCGGAAATTTCGATGTGTGTTGGTTGCTTCATTGCTTGTAGGTAGCTAGATCTGCATGTTGTGCATTTGGCAATTAGGCGTGAAGAAGATGGTGACTGTACTTGGAGCTGTGTGGGTCACTTGAAGCAATGGTTTTGTTTTGCAGTGAAAAAAGATTTTTGCGGCTTAATGAGTCGATCTGGGACCTGCAAAAGGAGACGAGGAATTTGAAGCGAAAGTAAAGTTTGATACGCAGCTTTTCAATCTGTTTCAGATCCAACAGGATAAGTATGATCATTTAAGTTTACTTTGATCTCACTAAATACATGTATACGTGTGTGTTCAACTTATCGTCAATCCAAAGTCCAAACACACAAGCAGGAAAGCAATAAGTAATTAATTAAGTAGTAATACACTATCCTTTTCATTTGGTGCAAGTAGGGTAAAATTACATTAAGTTATATTTTATAATATATGAAAATAGTTTTAAAAAATTAAGTTAGTTTTTAAGGTTGTGTAAAATTTTGTATATTTATTTTTAAAAAATTAATATTTTCACTAAAAATTAGATGACTATTTTTTAAAGATAATTTATTTCCATGATGCAGGTGTAGATGATGTTAGCAGTATTATAAAACAAATTAATATTAAAAAATTTAATTTATTTTTTAATTGAAGTATATTTTTATTTGATTTTTTAAATAATATAAAGATTAAAAGTATTTTTAAGTTAGCATTAAAATAATTTATTATTAATTAAAATTTTGTTGTCTAAAAAAATAACAACAAAAATACTTGCTGGTCTTCGCAATCTGTCCCTTAAAAACTCTACAGAATAATTTGTTCATACTTATAGCAAGTGCATAGGTGTAATGGTTCTATTAATATTGGTTGTCACACTTGTGCAATTAAGCATGATAGTTAACATGTTTTTTTTTTTACATTTCTTAAATATTATTGTCAAATAATATGCAGGTCAAAATTGAATACCTAAAAATTGGCGGGTGGAATCAAAAGAAAAGATAAAAAAAAATTAAATTTAAATTGAAGAGAAAATAAGAGAAAAGGAAAAAATGAATTTTGCTTTTGAAAGTAATCTTTTCTCTTTCTTTTGTTTCTAAATTCTCTTCAATCAAACAAAATAAAATACTTTTTTCTGTAGAATTTATAAATCGTCTCATATTTTTCTTTCTACTAATCCAACTCCTTACTAAATAAATAAAGTATTGAATAAGTTGTATATTTTGAAGATATTGATTGTGGTTTTCATATTTAATATTTTCTTTATAACTTATAAGTAATTTTAAATAAAATAGACAAAAATATAATATTACTTGTATTGAACTCGATCTCGATATCTTTCCATAAAATAAATAGTAATATTATAACCTAAAGATTAAAACCTGACATTGTTTTTTTTATATTTTTATTTATATGAATTAAACTTAGATATTAACAATTAAGAAATTTATAAAATTTCACATACACCTCACCTTCTTTATCAATGCTTAATGAATATTCATATTTATTTTTCCAATGAATTGAATGTATGCGGAAAAGCAATTGAATCCTCATTATTGGACAAATACAATAACTAAACGAATCAGATGTTGCTTAATCAGTTAGACGTGTATTAGTTTCTTATTTTATGAGAAAAATGACACGATATCAAATAACCCCACGACAATACTTCCACTCTTATTTTTAGATTACAGGGTCGGTGGTTTTGCTTTGTACATAACAATGATAACACTATTCGAAAATTAAAAAAGGAAAAAGAAAGAATATGGTTTTGGGTTATCAATGAGTAATCCCATTGGTCTATATTGGTCAACGCAGGAAATGTTTATGTTTCTCATTCTTATTAAATTTGATATATACACGGAAAGGATCGATGTTCTTATGGACATTTAACTGTGCTGTAAAAAATAATCTCTTGATTAAAAAGAGAGAGAAGCATAGCGTGGTTTGCATTTAACAAAACCGAGGGACAAGTTGATGCAAAATCTGTGTGCTGCTTGTTGGGGAGAATAGAAACTAGAAATAATTTGACTTTCATGTAATTTAAATGTCTAAACTGCTACGCTAACAGTGCTTGTGTTTCCTGATCTTACACCAAACCTTCAATCATTAGTACCTTAAATATTATATATATTTGGCACTACCCATTTTACAACTGTTTTTTTTATTCCCATTTCCCACGTTAGCACCTCATACCCTTGCGGAATTATTTCCTTACAAAACTCGTACATGTGCACGTCATTCCATGGTCATTGGTAAAATAGCCACTAGGTTACGAAGCCCGTTTGGTAATTTCACTAGTATATACGTTATCTGATTTTTTTTTATAGGATTTCTTTTGAAAAGTTATCTTAATCTTTAATAGAAAACTTTTCAATTATACTCACAAAAACGTCATTAGTGATTTAGCAATTTCTTAGTTAATGAATAAAAAATACAGTAAATGAATTTTTTAATTCTCTCCCGCAAAAAGATCATTAGTCAAAATTATCGTTTATTTTGAGTTAGTCAAAACGAAGTGAAGAATGGTAAATGTGTTCACGTTTCAAAATTCAAATAATAGAAGGACTGGTGAGATGGATGATCGAATGGATACCAGTTTAATTTTCACCAGTTTTATGCTAAGTTCATCGGTTTATGCCGAATCAATTGCACAGGTGATCTAATAAATGATCAAATTAGCCAGCTATGGTTTTGATTTGGTCAAACCACTTGGATTGGACGGTCTGATCCGCTTTGTATAAGTCTACTCATACCCAAGTTTTTGATCTATAAATCAGGTACCATAACTCTTTAAGCAGGGTAAAAATTAATTCGATAAAAAAAAATTAAAATAGTTTCGAACTGTTTTAATTCGTTTAGTTTTATATTCACATAATCAAACTGATTTAAAAATTGGTTCAAAGTCAAACTGATTCTGAACTGAACTAATTTTTAACTCATTTTAAACTAGTTTTAAGAATCAAACTAGTTTTGAATTGATTTAAGAACTAGTTTTTGAATTATTTTTTTCAAATAGAAAAAATATTTAAATAAAAATTAATTCAGTTTCGGTTAACCGAATTTATTTTATAAAATAGTGTTCTATATTTTTTTTTGGAAGTAATTCAAGAAAAAACCAATTTTGATTTAGATTTGATTAGAATCTAATTCAATCCAAACCAGATTTTTTTAACACCCCCGTCTCCAAGGCACAAATTCGTCACCAACATCTTAAGTCCAACCGGGAGGTTATAACTCAAGATCATGTTTCAGTTTAATATCACTTAAATCAATAATTTGTTAGTTACTTTTTTTTATTTTGATCTCATTCTTATTTTGTTTTAATTCTTGTAATAAATTGATTTTTTATATATTTTTCTTGTAATATATAAATCATTTGTTTTTAGTCACTATTAAACATTTTTGAAAGATAATAATTCAAAATCAACAAAATATTATAATGACTAAAATAGAAATGATAAATATATTACAAGGAGAAAGTAAAATAACAATAACCAAAACAAAAAAAAATATAAAGACAATTTTGAAAAAAATGATAATTTTACAAGGACCAAAATATATATAAAAAAGTATATTATAAAGATTGAAAATATATTTAACTCTTATATTTTTTTATATTCAAAGTTACACATTATCACCAATTTTACTTCTAAATAATTTATTTCCTGAATTTACTCTCAATTTATAAAATATCCCGAATTTTATCCTAACACATTTAAATAACTACAATTAACACAATTTTGTGTTAATTTTTTCTTTAAACCGTTAAAATTAAAACATCTCACTACCTTTTGAACATTAGGAGAAAATTTGCCAAAAAAATTATATTTACGAACAATGTATATGAGATTATAAAATTTTGATGACAAAAAGTGAAATTATTATTATTGCTTTCATCTTTGTCCATATAATCAATCGAGTACAACAAAGCAAACATGCCGAGTCAAATACAATCTAATATATAGCATTAGTATAAATAATCAAGTCCATGGGTTTAGTTGAGAATGTTTAAACACTATATTAGAACTATTACAAATGCTAAAACACTATATTATAATAAGTGTCAGTTATCAACCAAGTACTTGAATTTACGGGAACTTGTATGCACATTCCTCATACATTCACGCGAGAGATGTCAATGTAACATTATAAACAAGCATATGAAAATTGAGAGCATTTTTTAATACATTCCTCAAACATTCATACAATAGATCTTAAACTAATGTGATATATAGCTATCCATAAAACACCAAAAATCTCAAAAGTTTGTTGATTATATTTTCATACATTTACCGGGAATGTCAACCTATTAGAAAAAATATTTTTTTACATTGATTATTAAAGACTTTTAATATTGATTATTAACTGATGTTAAAATTATCGACATTAAAGTATCAATTTAAACATCGACGGTTTAAAAACTGATGTTGTTTTATAAAAAAATAACCCTTTTTTTAATAAAAAAACGATGTTGTTTTCTTCTAAACAACATTAATTTTTCCAAAAATCGATATTGTTGTTTACTCACAACATCAATTTTTAGAACCGATGTTGTTTTTTTTTGGATTTTTTTAATATCTTGTATATTTTTTTAATTACCAACCTATAATTATTCATATCACAACTTATGATTCAAAGTTGTAAAAAAAACTGATAAAATAAGCTATACACCAAAAGTTATAAACAAAGTATATCATGCACCAAGAGTAGTTATAAATATTTATAAACAAAATATGCCACAAATGTGTTCAGAATGTTCCAATATTTCTCACAAAATATATCACCAAAACTTATAAACAAAAATTTACAGATTGATAATAGTTTCATATGTTTGAGTTCCAGTTTGTAAATTTTGTGGTTGTGCAAAATTCATTCATCCATTTCTAATTTTTGTAGTCTTTCTCCAATTATTATAAACTATCCTACACTTCGTAGTCCCTTCCAAGTTCAGATGGGTGAATCCTGCAGCTTTCATAAATGAGTACATGATATTCAACACATCCTGAAATTAACATGAAATTCATATTGGATATGTGTATGATTTTATAATTTGACATACAAAGGAATGTTTAATTACTCACCAAGTTGTTGTAATTCACTTTGTACTCAGTCAACGAGACTTTAAAAGTGACTGAGTTAAGAACTTGATGGTACAAGGAGTGTCATTTGGGCTGAGCTTTTTTGTTCAAAGCTGCTTTTGAAGATGGTGAGGAGGAAAATACTTTGTCCAAAGTGAGTCAAGGTCACTTGATGATTTCCAATGATCCTATAGAACTCTCTGAGTTCTGTCCATCTAGCTACTAGACCTGGACTCACCAGATCTTGGTGGTATGTAACAGAGTACATGTTTGCCACTAGAGTGTAGTATATGCCAAATATGTTCTAGTTCATTCTTCCATCTTACAGCGAATGACCTACTGATTTCACCATAAGGCTACATTTAGCAAGCAAATTAATATAAGCAAATGTGTTATATCATGTCATGTTTATTTGAGAATAGTCTTGAAATTTTTAACCTAATCCATAACAACAATGTTGAACATTTTTTCTGCTTTTTTGTTAATCTTACTCATTATGTTAGCAATTTCCTTCCAGTTTTGTTGAGCTTCATTTGTCGTTTCTAAACTCCATTTACAATATAAACATGACATTAAATAGATTTTGTTAAACCACCTAAATGCACTAACTCATCCATGCACAAATTGACTATGCACCTTATCTAGGTGCTTATTTCGTTCAACTAATATAATATGATACATTTGACATAACAATATGATATCAATAAATCTGTAAAACCAATAATTCTCACACCAGCACAAAGTCTATGGCAGAATGATGTTCCTATTTTGGAAACCAACAATGATATTCCTATTTTAGGGGCCTAAGGCTGTGGCAAAATTCTCACACTAGCATAAAGTCCCATTAACAACCATTTTCATGTTAGTAATACACGCAAAGTCCTAATATTAGTATTTGTATATCCAGAAAATAACACATGTTTTCAGCAACAACAAACAGAGAAACAATTATTTTCATGTTAGTAATACGCACATTAACAAGAAGCAATACGCGTATCAAAACGAAAGTTGGAAATCATCAAAACCAAGAATGAGCCCTAGTTTCTCGCTTACCATCACCGTCAAAACCAAACACAAAACCAAACATTTATAGAAGACTAACGTTTCATGAGTGAGTAAGAGCGCGAGAGCAAGAGGACGAAAATGACAGTGCAAGAACGAGATGATAGCAAGAGCGAGAGCGATAACGGTGTGACTACACTGCTACAGAGAATGCGTGAGAGTGAGAGTGAGAAGGAGAGTGCAAGAGTGAGAGATGATTCAGAATGAGCATAAGAAGTAAAAGAGACAAATTTAATTTAACTAATACAATATCGATATTTCAAAAAACTGATGTTAACATGAGTTTGGTAATGTCAATTTTTGAAAATATCGATGTTAACGAACTCATGTTAACATCAGTTTTTCCAAAAATCAACATTAATTAACTTGCGTTATTTACAAATACGCCACCATGTTTTTGTTAATATCAGATTTCTAAAAAATCGATGTTAACATAATAATGTTATGTTCATTCTTTGTACTTGTGCTAGTGTGATAGTTATTAATAATCACCTAAAATCACAATATATTGTTGAAAATAAATTTTCCATAAATTAACATATGACTATTACTTACAAGTATTTGAAATCACGGGAGATTGTTGAATACATTTTTCATACAGAAATATTAATCTAATGTGACAGTTACTAACAAGTATTAAATACGTTTTTCATATATACACATGAGAGAGATGTCAACCTATTTTGTTAAATACATTTCTCATACATTCATAAGAAAGATATTAACATATATAGTTATCAACATACACATGAAATTAGGAAAGATTGTTACATACAATTTTTATACATTCACATAACAATAGATGTAAATCTAATGTAACAATTATCAATAATCACCTGAAATCTCAGGATTATGGTTGAATGTATTTTCCGAACATTCACACGAGAGAGAATCAACCTAATATGACATTTATTGACCAACACTAAAAATCACATGAGTTTTATTTAATACATTTTCATATATTCACATGAGAGTTGTTAATCTAAAGCACTCAAAATCGTGATACTAGTAGTTAATTTGTTAAATACACTCCTAATACATTTAGAGTGTGTTTGGATGGAGGAATTTAAAATTTTGTGAAATTTTAAATTTTAAGAATTTCAAATATTTCAATTGAAATTCTTTTATTTTTAAAATTTTGTGTTTGGATAAAAAAGTTAAAATTATGAGGGTGAAAAAAAATAAATGAAAAAAAGAAAAAATATGATTGGTGTGCTAGTTATACGTGTTCCTCACTTAGACCAGATAGATGTTCTAAAATTGGGTGTTTCTTGAAGAAGAATGTAAAAAGAGAATTTCAATTTTTTCTTGGAAGGAAATTGAAATTTCAGATTTTTAGTTGTTTAAAATTCTATTTTAAAATTTTAAAATTTTGACAAAAAAAACATCCAAATAAATTTTAAATTATAGAAATTCAAATTGTTAGAGATATCAACTTAATGTTATAATTATCAACAAGAACCCAAAAATCACGAAAACTCATGTAAATACATTTTCCATTCATTACACAAGAAACTCCGAACTAATGAGTACATGATCATTCTATCGCTAACTATCATCATTTTCTACAAAAACTTAAACGCCAGAATTATCACATATAACATACTGCAGCTCAGTACGTAAATTTTTACCGGAAATTCCAACAACCCCGAACAAATATTCTACTCCCTCAATGCCAAAAATAAAGCACATTAAAAATTCTTCTGCTTCATATTTCTTTCTTTCTCGTATTAACAAAGATATAAATATTAGTAAAATGTAGAAGCATTATTATTATTGGTGTTAATTAAAAAAGGCAAGATTAGGAACAGTTGCATGGACGAAACGCAAGTAAGAGTATAATTCCAGAGGTGAAAAGGACGGGCAGCCATCAATATCGGAATTGTGTGATGGCCAAAGAAAATATAAAGAATCCAACGGTGGAGGAACATCCATCCGCGGAGACACGGAGCCGCTCACGCCCAAGTCCTTGGAATCTCACCCTTCCATACAAACCTAGCACACGCAGACACACTCAGTCTCACTCTCAACTAACCTAACCCTAGTTAATTCTCAACTCAACCCAACCCTCTCCTCTCTTCCTCCTCCCGTCCCGTTAACGTTTATTTATACCCCAAATGCACCTCTCCTCAATTTCCATTCTCCGTTTCTCAGTCTTCCTTTCCTCTCTCTCTCGTTTGCATTCATGTGAGGGTGATTTTGCAGAGAGTTAACAGCACAAACCACTCACTCTCTTAACTTGAGGTTATTTTTTTTCTTTCCCCAAACCCAAAGAGGCATGAGTTGCAACGGGTGCCGCGTCCTTCGAAAGGGTTGCAGCGAGTCTTGTATCCTGCGGCCGTGTCTACAGTGGATCGATACGCCCGAAGCACAAGGCCATGCCACTGTCTTCGTTGCCAAATTCTTTGGCCGTGCCGACCTCATGTCCTTCATTTCCAACGTCCCTGAACCCCAAAGGCCCGGTAACTAATTTCTTTTTTTTTTTTTTTTTACTTTTAACTTAAACTTAACCTCACTTAACTCGCTCTTTCGTTTTTCATCTCTGATAACTTTTCTTTTTTGCAGCTCTGTTTCAATCTCTGTTGTTCGAAGCGTGTGGAAGAACGGTGAACCCTGTCAACGGTGCTGTTGGGCTTTTATGGACCGGAAACTGGCACGTGTGCCAGGCGGCGGTTGAGACGGTGCTCCGCGGCGGCACCGTCAGGCCCATGCCGGAGCTTCTCGGCCTAGACGCTCCCACTCCCACTGCCGATGACGCTTCCGAAGGGGAAGTTACCTGTACCGACAAGTGGAGAGTCCGAGATCCGAACCCGAATTTCCCGGGAACCCGGTTCCCGGGTTCGAGGTCCGATAAGGCCGGTTCTGGTGGCAAACGCAAGCGATTTGAAGAGCTCGCCAAGCTTCAGACGGCGACGACGGATCTCAATCTCCGGCTGACGCCGAGTTTTCTGCAGAACGCGGCTAGCTACGGCTGCCGGCAGGAAATTCGCTGGCCAGGGTCGCCGTCAATGAATTCCGAGGAGTCCGGGACGACGACGGCGTGCTTGGAGAGCGGGATCGGAGATCACTACGCTCACGACGGAGACCGGAAAGTGCTGAACCTTTTCATTTGAGAGTTCTCTTTCGCTCTCCGAGATTCGTGTTTGAGGGTTCTCGCTGACGCGTCTTTTTGCCTTTTTTTTATAACGCTTTATTTTGAGAAAGAGGTTTTCCCGGAATTGAATCCGGTGAGATTTTGTAAGAATACCGGCACAGGATTTTTCTCTCTGTTGTTCTTGCTAGACAGGGAGAGAAAGATGAGGGTTAGTCGGTGATGATTTTTCCTTTTTTCTTTTCTTTTTTTTCCCCTTTGAGCTATCAAACATGTTATGATGGTGTGACATGAATGATGAAATATTAAATAACTTAATACATAGTTCTTTTATATTCATCGATACTTTTAACAGAGTAAAATCTGGACAAGAAATTTGTCTATCCCATACATGTTTGAACGTTAAATATAGTTTTAGTGGTAATTGGTAAAATTTTAGATAATGGAAAAGCTTAATTTGAACGAATTGATAGAGTTAAGAAGAATGATATGAATATTCAGCTTTTGATTATTTGTGTATGGTTTACCAGCTACGCCCGTAACTAAAGAATTTGACCTGATCCATTCATAAACGGCATGTGGGAGCTGTCTGATGACTCAGACTCGATCCATATGTCGTTGTTATTTCCCTGCCATTCAAGCCTTCAACGTAGTACAATATTGAATTGCTTTTGCATCCATTTAGTTTTGTGCTTTTTTGATGTATAAAAATAAAATAAACAGGCATCTGCAGTTCAAAATGACAGCATCTGATAATATAATTTAGAGTCAAATTCCTTCAGCATAATTTTTCGAACAATTTCTAATCGAATTCTTAATTATGATACAAGCCATTAACCAAAGCCTTATTATGCATATATTTTACTTGTTTAGGAGGACTGGAATGATCATTCTCGAAGCAGGTCTGATTAATTAAGAATACGAGAATAATGCTGTGATAATAAAATGTTGAAGGTTTTAGAAGGCAGAGACATAGTATTATTAGTTTGAAGTTTGAACAACTTTATGGACAGTGGAAAAAGAAAACTTTATTGGTAAGGATCATTTTTTGCGGAATCCTAGACTTTGTGAACAGTTGAAATTAGTCTTAGAAGTCGCATTTACATGAACTTTAGCGGATGTTGTTGGGGAAATACGTTGCCCGTAAGTGTGCAAGTGTACACTAATATCTTGTTGTTTTGGAATCATCTTAGGACTCCAGCCCCCGCCTTTGATGGGGGGAGTATATATGATAAAAGTTGCGCAGAAACGAGAAAATAGAAAAATACTTCTATTTGGATTTATGTGTTTATCCAGCGATAAGTAAATCGATAAATTAATCAGTAAAAGGGAAAGGGTTAGAAAGAGAAAGAAGCATAGCTTGTTAGGTGGCTTTTGGAGTATGCAAAGGAGACGTACAAATTTACAATGACAGAGTGGGAATCGAGGAGCTACAAAAAAAACTGGTGATTGCTTCTTGTCCTTGTTCGTTTGCCTTTACCATAGACATAGCCAAAGAGCACGGCTGGCGTCAGCCTCTAGTTTTGGTCCTCTTCCTGTGTTGTCCAATTCTCTTTTATTTTTTTTCTTTTTTCTTGATAAAGTGTTGTCCAATTCTTACTGGATAAAATTTAAGAGAAATAGTATTTAGATTTTGTGTAATTTCTTTAAGGATCATGAGATAAATAAGAAAAGAAGAAAAATGTGAAATAAGATGATGAGAACTAGAGAAGTAAATAATATTTAATATATATCAGTATTTTTAGACACAATTATTTTTTTTATCATTGGAGAATGTTGAATTGCTTAAAATTACATATAACATATCCACACGTTTTATCATAAATATCTTGAAGTTGAGTATTTAAAATGCAATTTATAAAAAGCTTTGATTAAAAATATACCAAGTTTAAATTTTAGATTTGAATTCATCTTTATTATTTTATTAATTGGATCTTAAAGAAGTCCAAAAGAGAAACTAGCAAGTAAATTAGATTAATTACAAATGAATTGTTGATCAAACCAGTATTAAACTCAATCTTTTAAATAAGATCTCGTATTTAAACTTGTAAATAATGAAAAAATATGATTAAAAAAAAAATCTTATCAAAAAGTTAAATTTTCTTACAAAATTAATCATTAACAAAACTAATAAAAATATCATTGATATGAGAACCCTTATAAATAAACACATAATTAGAATTTGCATTAATATTTATTTTGCTAGTTATCTTTCACATTGTGTTTTTTTAATCTACTTCTAAGCTAGTAAGTCATAAACATTTACAACAATTTCAAAATTTTACTTTTTTTAATATTTTTTTTACTTATTTGTAGTATAAAAAAATGTGTTTATAATGGTTTCAATTTGATTAAATATCTACTAGCTTTGGTTTGTCTTCCAAGTCCAAAATGGGGGGAGCGAGTGGGAGCCACTTCACCACAAAGCCACTCAAATTACAATATTTTGCTAAATCGCGGATAATCCAATAATAAGAATGTGGAGAAAAGAAAGTAAACGAAAAACCATTTGAGGATGAGGTGAATGGAAAGGAAAGGAAAGCAAGTGCAGCAAAATGGCTTTATTAATTTATCTGCAATGCTGCGTCTCGCCGCATTTGGCATGGACCCCACGGAACCTTCCCCCATCAAGCAATGAGGTTCTACAGTTCACATACACCTCTACTTCCACTACATAACATGTTCAACGTCTGTAGCTATCTCCTACTTCCACCTCAATTTCTATCCACTCTCGATGCGCCTCACCTAGCCTCGTCTCCTCCCTGCGTTGGAAATTGAGTCACTCACTAACACCACCACACCTAATCTACACCCATTTATCCCATCATATACTTCACTCGGGTTAAATAGTGGCTCTTCACTCTTCAGAGCATTTATAATAAAAAAAAAAATTCATGGTTATGAATTTATTTTTGATATAGAGTCACTTTTGTTTTTAAAAGTGTAATTTATTAATAAATGTATATTTAAAAGATAAAAATACAAAATTTAGTCCCATAAAGTATGAAAAGTACGATAAGTATATCTGCCCGTTAATTTTTGTTTGTCATCGTAGTAAAATAGTCTACATGACACAGAGGGATAAATTTGTCACTGAAATGATTGTCAACGTAACCATTTTTAATTGTTAGCACAGGAGCATATTTGTCATATAATATTTTGTTGACTTTCGTCTCTCCACCGTGCAAATAGATGCATCCCTCAAAGATAAAAATACAAAATTTAGTCTCCGAATATGTAAAAAAGTACGACAATACATCCAACCGTTAACAGTAGATTATGACTAATTATTATACTTTGTAAAAATTTATAATGATTGTGACAAATTTTTTAACAAACTCGTAAATTAAATTGAGTCTAAAAGAAAAAAGAATACTCACTTTATAAACTCGTAAATATTTTTTTATACTTCCATGCTTGATAAAAGGTTCAAGTAAAAAAATGTTTATTGTAAAGCATGATAGTTAAATTAGATCCATGAATAATTTTTAGGAAAAATTACAATTACAATAACACTTTTAATTTGTAAAAAAATTCACCTCCTTTTGAATGATTTTTTTTTTAAGATTATGATTTTTTAAATGATGAGTCAATAAAAAATAATCGTGTATATAAAAAAAATTTAAAAATCAACAAACTTTCATTATAATTTGTAATTTGATTTCATTGCATATACTAATAGACATTTATATTTGATTATAAAAAATTTATAAAAAAATAATTAAATAATTGTGTTTAATTAAACATAAACAATGATTTTCTTATCGTTTTATAGTAAAATTTCTTCTTTTTGTGTGGATAAAATTTATTCAAGAGTTAATAACCAAATGATTGATTTTTTTGTAGCTGAAGAAAAGTAAGAAAGATCCGTCAAAGGAATAAAAATTCACTTTCATTGATAATATTTTATGCATGTTTCAACTATTGATGAAACTTAAATATTATGACAGAAATAGAGACCAGTGTGATATAACTCTCCCAAAATTTTGTTGTAATCATTATAATTTTTTAAAAATTATAATAATTAGTCATAATTTATTATTAACGTTCAGATATATATGTTGCACATTTTACACTTTTAGGGACTAAATTTTATATTTTTATCTTTCAGGGATACATTTGTCAGTGGAGTGAGAAGATGAAAAGTAAAAAAATATTATATGACAAATATGCTCTCCTATGCTGGCAATTTTCAGTAACAAATTTATATCTCTCTGCCACGTAAGCTATTTTATTAACGGTAACGGACGAAAGTTAACGGTCAGATATATTTGTCACACTTTTTATACTTTTAGAGACTAAATTTTACATTTTTATCTTTTATGAATATATTTGTCAGTGAATTATACATTTAAGGACAAAAATAGTTATTTATCCTTTATTTATAGTACGACTTAGAGTGTTACTTCCTCTACACTCGTATATAAATAAGAATCATTAATTTCACATTAATTAAAAAATAATAATTTAATAAAATTATTTTTATTTATTATTAACTTATTTATAAATTTTGTTGTTTATAATTAAAATTATAAGAAATATAAATAAAAAATTATGATTAATGTTATATTGAAAAACTAAAATGAAAATTACTATTTTAGAATAATTTTTTTTCCTGAAATACAAAAATTATAATGGGATGGAGGGACTAGTTAACATCATTTAATTTTATTAATTTCAAGTCCTTAAAAAATAAAATTATTTCTAAAATATTATTTATTGAAACTTGTTATCATAAAAAAAATAATTAAAAATAAAATTAGAATTAAATAAATACTATTTTAGGAATAATAACATTGAATAGGTTAAAATTAATTATATTTATTTATATTTAAGTCTAATATATAATATCATGTTTTTGCTTATATATGAATCCAAAAAATATATATTTTAGAGTAAATTACTCTAAAACCATCTAGATACAAATAACTCAACTTTTTTTTCCCACACTAACTTCCTTTGTTTGAAAATATTACACTAATATTTCCTTCTATGTTTGAACACATTATAATGACATTTCCTCACCACTCTTTCAAATCTTATACTAATACTTTTTTTAAAAAATATAATGAAAAAAAGGAATTATTTATATAATTTATTCTTTATTATATTTAATATGAAATTATATTTTTATTCTATTTTTTAGAGTTTCTTGTCAGAAATTATTTTATCAACATTTAACTAAGTTGTGTAATACAGTCTATTAAATGTTTCAGGAACATAATTTTTTAGGATTATGAATCATCATAAAATAAATTTTCAAAAAAATATAATAAACAAATAATAAAATTAACGTTATATCATCATTTAGTAGACTAAACGATGTTTTTGAATCCATTTGCAAACATAAAAAATAAAAAAATAATTTTAAAACATAAATGACGAAAAATATATAATGAACTAAAATATATTTTTAGCCAAATATGAAATTGTCAAAATTTATCTCACAATGTGGTTCAGATATTCCAATTAACATCTATCTTACTTGTAGCAATTACCGAAAAAAAAGACCAATTCATTGCTGACGCCTCACAAATGATAAAAATAAAAAATAAAAATTCTTAGTTGTGTCCAAATCACGCCTCAGAATTTTTCAATCTCACTTTTTCATTCGTTGTAACCAAAATGACTGCTAATCTAGAGCCTTTACTATCTTTCATATTTCACTATTAACTTTATATATATAATCCTGTTCTCCACTATTTCTCAAAAATCCCACTTCTCTATAACCTTCACCTCACTTTTCAATCTGGTTTTTTACTCTAAAAAAACACACTTCTCCATTCAAAAGTTTTCACTTTTATTTTTTACATATCTTTAGTTTTGACATGATTAATATTAACACTATTAATAATGTTAGTATTAATATTGTCATTACATGTGCCGATAAAAAAATATTGCCATTGCATGTGTGTGTATTATTTTGTTATTTTGTTAAAAGTTGTGTGCAAGTCTAAATATTAATCTGGAAATTCCCAGAATGTTGAATCAAACTCAAAGTGATCAATTATATTTAGATTTAAATTTCTGTATGTCTAAAAAAAATTGAAAAATCAAAAGGATAATTATATAGCAACATAACGATGAATAATTAACAAAAATAGTCAAGACAAAATAATTGTCAGATAATTATTATAACGTATGATAAAATGACATTTTAAGTGGAAAAAATGGTTAGAATATTATTATATAATTTTTATATTTTTTCTGATGTTTGTGAAAAATCCTTATTTTTTACCCCAAAAATTAAAAAAAAAATACAATACATGAGTTATTTTGATGAGAAAGAATAGGTGCATATATATATATATATGGGTCTGACACGTGGATAAAAACATGTGGAATATGAAAAGTGGATGCGGCAAGCAAAATTATTCGAAGGAGAGCAAAGGTGTGACGCGGATTTCACCAACGTTCCCTTTCAAGTTTCAACAATTAATTTTGGCGAACACGACAAATTCCAAGCTTCTTGGTGTGGATGCAGTCTCGCTATTGAACAAAAAGATATCTTCTGGTAATTCTCAACTTAAATATCCTTCTCTGAAATCTGAACTGTAGGTCCCGACTCGTTATTAAATACTATTAAATAATAATGTTTTCGTTATTTTTATCTAAGAACTGCTATAAAAAAACGAAAATTTTCCAAAACTAAAACCCACTGCCACTGGACTGTATTGCTTGAGACTTTTACTTGAAAAGAATTTCATTAAAAAAAATTAATTTTATCATATTACAAATATTCTTAACTCTAATGAAATACTTTTCTGTTAAAAGAAACTCTGTTGATGAAAAAAAAATTAATGGAAAATCCCTCTAAATTGAATTGGGTTATATATATAATTTTAAAACTTAATAAAAATATACTTTTAGTGTGACCTTTTGCAGACATCTAATTACGTATTACCAATTAAAGTAATATTAACATTTTTTATAATGATCATTTTAAAAAATAACATTAATTTTTTTAATTAATAAATTAAAAATTTACACTCCCTTTAATCCCTTCTTATAAAACCCAATCAATAATTTACAAGAATTAAATATAATAGTAAACGTAGTTAGTAACAAAAATATTGTTATAAATTTATGTGCTATTATAGAATTTCTCTTAAAATTAATCTCTTTCATCAATAATATATTTATTACTTTAATTTTTATTGACTATGCATATATTCATGTAAAGTGGTACAGTTTCTAAAATGTTAAAGTTAGATTCTCAATAAGCTTAACATTAATGTATTTCACTAGAGAAATACATTAAAGATATTTTTATAAATAAATAATTAGAGATATTTTTAAATGACATATTTTTATAAATAAATAATTAATGGAATAGATTATTTTAGTTTAACAAATAGTCTCATGTTGAAGGTTTGAACATGCACGTCTTAAATACTCAAAAGAAAGATTTTGTTGCCCATACTTTACTTGAGCATGAATATCTTGTCTGAAAGATACATATAATCCATACCAAAACAAAATTAAGAAAAATTATAACATTGACTTTTTTAACCATTTAATACTTTTGACTCTTTGGTCAAATTTTGAGACATCTTTACAAAGGTCAATTTTTTGAAAAGTTATGGAGATCGGAGCATAATTATACTTAAAATTTCTTATTCCTTCAGAAAAATGTATTATGCATAGATTAAATTTGCATTTTTTCCTACATATTTAGTGTGTGTGGTCAATTAAGTCATGAGTATAGATGATATCAACTTTCATATTATATATTACATTTAGTTATACGTTTTTATAGAGACATATAGGATACACTTAATTTTATTTAAGAAAAAGATGTTTGCCTGTTTTTATGATATTTTAATTTTTTTTAAAACAAATTTTAAAAATATAATAAAATAAGTTTTTTGAATGCTTACTAATTAGTTTCAAAATTATCTAATTATTATAAAATTTTAACATACTTTTTATTCAAAAAATTATATATCTTAAAAAAAACCATAAAGACTTTTATTTATGTTTCCTTGCATGTTACATCTTGTTATGGAAGGAAGAAAATAAATAGAAAAGAGAAAAAATGTAGATAATGATAATTCTTCTTTTATTTAATTGAATAAAATAAAGTGAAAAATAGATAAAATACGGTTCAGGTATATATATTATTTAATTTATTATTCGTCTTACTGATACGAGTATATGATGAGCGATAATTGGGGGTAATGTTTGGAATGTTTTTTTAGTATTTGCAAGTTGTGCCGACCAAGTTGGCACCTTGGGTCTACCTGAAAGTGAATTAATGCGGATGACGTTGTCACACTATAATTTGCTGCTCTAAGATTCCCTTGGATGTGCTATATAATGCTTAGCTTGGCAGTGACTAATTAATATAATTATCTTATTCTTTTTTTAGGAATGCGATTGCAACTCTTGAATGGCTATGTTATCTGTTTGCACGCAAGACCCCCAAAACCTGGCCCTTCAAATGATTTTAAAGTCGCTTCTTCTATTCCACATTCCAACTCCACAGGTTATATATATTTTCCAATTTCTATTATTATGATTACGATTGGCTCTACTCCACCAGTTTCGTCCAGGGTATAAAGGTACGAGGTCCTTACATCCAAGTTGCGACAACAACAACTGCAATTATCGAGATATAACGCCTGATTATCCATTTGATTTACTATTTCATTTTCTATTTAATATAACTAATGCTCAACTAGTACTGAATAACGCTCCTAAATTTTGAATGAGTTCCACGTTATTATAGCCACTGCAAAAGAAAGTAGCATAAAGTATCGTACTTGTAATATTCGTAAAGCTTTTGCATATGTTTCTTTCCGAATCTGTGACTTTGCATCGTGGTTATGACTGTTTAACGAGCATTATTACATGTAAATCTGAGGTGTGGGATTAATATTGGGACTAATATTCGCGTGTCCCCTCACCACATCATTATTTCCTTTTGTGTTGCCCAACTCTCTTTATGTCTTCAGTGAGTGATAATGATAGGAGCAGTAAAGAGAAAACTTCAGTACGTTCATAAGTAACACGCACCAGAAAATTTTAGCCATATACGATACTATTCTAAATTTGTAGATACGTGCTCTCAGAGCAATGTGGGACTATATCCATGACCATACATGGGTTGAGAACTTGACATCAATTCTGATTGACCATCACCCACCAGCAATTTTTTTTTTTATCACATTGATGTAAAACATCAATTAGTTAATTAATCTTTATAAAAAATTTGACCAATTATTTTTAATAAATTTTTTTAAGCATTTTATTTATTTATAATATTTAAATCAGAAATCTTATTTAAAAAAATGAAGTACTAAGTCACTCATACCAAAATCTTATTCATGCACCTATTAGCAATTGAATTTTGGTCCCATTTCATTACAATTTCCAACCACCCTTAAAAGGTAGGAAAACTCGTTTCATATGTTTCTTTTCTCCTTCCCCCCCTATTCATATCATCATGTGGTACCAGTGAGTTGTACTTCGTTTTTAACATTGATCTTATCACATTGTCTATGTTTCTTTCGTCTTTCATAAAGCACCTAAAAGCTTAAAAAAAGACGTCACGATAATATAATGTTCAATATAAATCATATGATAAGATAGAATACAAGTATTAAAACGAGTTGAATTCAATGGATCAATTATACAAATATTTAAAATAAAAAATATGTTAAAAATGATAATCCATGAATTAACTCATAAAATTAATTAAAATATATTAAAAGAAAAAAACATAAAAACTATTTCAACTAATCAAAGAGAGTTTCAAAAGAGAGAGTACTAGTTTATTAGAGAGAACCCCTAGCACTTCGCCTTATATCATACGTAATTAAATTGTAAAATTAATTAAGTAAAAAATAAAATTGTAAATATTTTAAGATAAATGACATCAAATAAATTTAATATTATATTATACAAACATTCTAATTAAATAAATAGACAATTTTTTTATTCGTACATAATTATTGCAGTTTTTTTAAATATAAGACTTCAAACTAAATTGCAACAATTTAAAGTAGAATATAAACTTATTATCAATGCAAAATATATCAATTTTTATTTGTAAAACTTAAGACACCGAAATTAATTAACTTTAAATTAAAATTAACGTGACAAGACAAGTCATAAATATCACTAACATTCAGAAGGGTCAAGATTTATAGGAAAGGGTGCTAAGGATGGCAAGATATTTTGGTTCTTTTGTTAAAGCAAGTGGATATGAGAAATTTTTTAAAGAATTCCGCGAATCAAATTAGCAGTAGTAAATAAAATTTTAGTAAACTTCAAAATTAATTTGATGAATTCTATGACCAACTTTTGAATGAGTAGTTGAAAAATAAGATGTGGATTTTGTGAAAATTTGTACATAAATCTTTTGTACTGATAAGCATTAATTTTTTTTAAGATATGAAACCATGAGGTTTTTTATATAAAAATTTCAAAGGAGTTTCAAATTTCTAGAAGAATGTTTTGAGACTTGGAAGAACAGTCTTTAGCCCTAGAACCTATTTTTTTGTCTTCTTTCAATCTTTCTTGTTCTTTTGACTAAATAAACAATATTTTAGCATAAAAAGAACTAGCAGTTAGCTAGGAGAGAATATAATCTATCCCTATAAGCAGGCATAGTCAAAGATAAATGATACCATACCTCACAAATATTCTTCAACAAAATGTTAGCTCTTTCACATTGTTATGGGCTTTAACCCTGAAACGTTGGCGACATTGTGCTTCTATAGAAAGGAGAAAAATAAGGGCCAGCTCAGGGTTAGATCAATGGAGCCCAAAACAAAAAGGAATGTTTAATTCCCGGCCTAAAGTTATTTTCCTTAGTCTTTTGGGCACTGGTGCGATGGTAAAACCAGAGTATATTTCTCTGTCGCAGGTTTTATGAAAACCACTTATGAACTTTTGCATTTGAAATCTGGCTGTCACCCAATTTTTCGCATTGTATGCAAATTGGTCTTCATATGTATAAACACCCTGCTCCTTCCTCCATTTAGTTTTTTTTAATAACGAAACAGAAATTCATAAGAAAAGAGAGAACTAAACGACTTAGAGAAAATGATCAGCTGCAGTTCTTGTATTATTCATCAATGGCGGAAGCTTATATACATGTGATGAAAGGTTGTTATAACCGAAAGCTAACCATCCTAACTAACTTCTTCACAACAAACTTAACTAACCTAACTGATACCGTTAAGAGCCCCCCTCAAGCTGGGAATGGATATTCATCATTCCCAGCTTGTTACAAAAATGCTGAAAAATGGTAGGTGTTAGGGCCTTGGTGAATATGTCCGCGAGTTGTAGGGATGATGAAACGGGAAGAAGTTTGATGAGACTTGAGTTAAGCTTTTGTCGGACGATGTGACAATCTATCTCAATGTGTTTGGTTCGTTCATGAAAAACGGGGTTCGTGGCTATTTGGATTGCAGACTGGTTATCGCAATATAAGGTTGCTGGTTGAGTGAATGTGGCGCGAAAATCTTGAAGCAGAAAAGTTAGCCATTGTAGCTCGCAGGTGGTGGAAGCGAGAGCTCGATACTCAGCTTCGGAGGAGCTGCGCAACACGGTTGATTGCTTCTTTGATTGCCAAGAGACAAGGGAAGAGCCAAGGTAAACCAAGTACCCCGTAGTAGATTTTCTTGAATCTTTGCACCCTGCCCAATCCGAGTCACTGAATGCTTGAAGTTGGGGAGTGCCTGTGGCGGCGAAGAAGAGTCCTGAGCCTGGCGTACCCTTAAGGTATCGAAGGATGCGAAAGGCAGCTTGAAGATGGGTATCGGTAGGAGTGGCCATATACTGGCTGAGTTGCTGAACTGCATATGTTATGTCGGGTCGCGTGTTGGTAAGGTATATGAGTTTGCCTATCAATCTTCTATAGGAGGAAGAAGAATCTGCTGAAAGAAGATTTTCGAAATTTGCTTGCAGCTTTGTGGAGTAATCCATAGGTGTTGAGTTGGGCTTGCAACCTAACATTCCTGAATCACATAAAATATCCAAGGTATACTTACGTTGACACAGATGAATTCCCTTAGAGGTGCGTGCAATTTCGAGTCCAAGAAAGAACTTCAAATCTCCAAGATCCTTAATTTTGAACTCGCGATCCAAGAGCGTGATCATAGTTTGTATCTCAGCCATGTTGTTTCCCGTGAGGATGATATCATCCACGTATACTAGGAGTATTGTAGTGATGACTCCGGTGAAGCGCAGAAAGAGTGAATGATCTGCATTTGATTGTTGGAACCCATGAGAGCATAGGAAGCTAGATAACTTCATGAACCATTGTTTGCTAGCTTGTTTAAGCCCGTAAAGTGAGCGTTGAAGACGACACACAAGCTGTGGATTGTCAACTGAAAGACCTAGTGGTATTTGCATATACACTTCTTCGTCAAGCTCTCCATGGAGAAATGCATTGTTAACGTCCAGCTGCCGTAGATGCCATTGGTTGAGTGCGGCTAACGCAAGGAGAAGACAAACTGTAGTAAGCTTTGCCACCGGAGAGAATGTGTCGAGGTAATCCAACCCCTCCATTTGGGTGTACCCTTTTGCAACTAATCGTGCTTTGTGTCTCTCTATGGAACCATCTGCCCGATACTTGATTTTATATATCCACCTACATCCAATAGCTGTCTTGTGAGGGGGAAGACGTGTGAGTCTCCATGTGTTATTCGACTGGAGAGCCTGTAACTCGACCTTCATCGCCTTAATCCAACAGTCATGGCGGGAAGCTTCGGCATATGAGGAGGGTTCTGCTGTTGAGGAGATGCTTATGAAGAAATTCCTGTGTGCAGGTGACAAACGTGAGTATGAGAGTACGAAACTTAGAGGGTAACGAACAACCGCCGAAGTGTTTGGTGTAGATGAAGCATGTTCTCTGTGATAGTCCTAGAGATATGTCGGGGCGTGTTTGGTTCTTGTGGAACGCCTAAGATGTGGAGGAGATTGCTCATTTAAAGGTTCATTGGATGAAGGTATTGATATCGTGGGTTGTGATGAGCAATCTTCTATTTGTGGGTCAAGGTTCTTGCCGGAAAAGGAAACCGGAGAAGGAGCTGAATTTTCTGAGTTTAAATGCTGGGTTTCAGAGTAGTATGGGAAATGATTTTCATAAAATGTGACATTGCGAGACACTGTAACATTATTAGAATGTAAATCATATACAAGATATCCTTTTGTATGCGTTTTAAAACCGATGAAGATGCATGGGTGTGCCCTAGCATCAAGCTTTTGCCGATTTGCTTTGAGAGTATTGATGTAACAGACAGCCGAAAACTCGAAGATGAGAAATATCGCATGGATGCTTATGCAACTTTTCGTAAGGAGAAACATTATGCAAATATGGTGTGGGGATGCAATTAATCAAGTATGCGGCATGTGGCAAGGCATAACACCAGAAACTAGGTGGTAGACTCGCCTGAAATAGGAGTGCGCGTGTGATGTTGAGTAGATGCTGGTGCTTTCGTTCCGCGACACCGTTTTGTTCTGGGGTCTCAACACATGTAGTTTGGTGTATGATACCTTTTGATGCATAATAATGATGCATGAAGAATTCGACCCCATTATCACTTCTTATGATTTTAACCTTGCCATTATACTGTGTTTCAATGAATGCAATGAAATTTATAATGACCTGTCGTGTTTCAGCTTTAGACTTCATGAGATGTACCCATGTAAAGCGTGAGCAATTGTCAACTATGGTTAGGAAATATTTGTGTCCATGCATTGATAGTTTCGAGCACGAACCCCATATATCCATGTGAAGTAAATCGAAAACGTGAGATGCATGTGAACTGCTAGGAGAAAATGGCATTTTCTTGTGCTTTGCATAATGACATGTGTTGCAGACAAAATTTTTGTTATTTCGTAGAAGAGGATATTATGTTTTCATAAATTGTATTCTTTCAGCTGAGGGGTGGCCCAACCTAAAATGCCAAAGATCTATGGGGATTACATTGCATTGAGGATGAGTGATAGTAGAGTTTACAGCTTTGGTGGTCAACTGGTTTGGTATTAAGTGATAGAGACCGTGCTTTGCTTCAACTATATCAATCTTCATATGGTTGTTCATTTCCTGCAGTATACACGATGTGGAAGAAAAAATTAATTCACAATTAATAGAAGAGACAAGCTTTGAAATCGAAATGAGATTGAACGTGAAAGCGGGTATATAAAGAACATTGTGTAAGGTTATATTGGGTGAGAGCTGAACTGTTCCTGAGTGAGTGGCATGAACATATTGGCCGTTCGAAAGTTTCACTGTGATTGGATTGATTCGTCTATGGGAGTGAAGGTTATGCAAGGAGCAGGTTACATGATCTGTGGCCCCTGAATCTAATATCCAGGGGGTGGAAAGTGCACTGGGAGAAAGTGACATACCTGAGTCTATTGGGGTATTAACTGTGCACGATGAAATTGAAGCAACCTGTTTGGGTTGAGTAGATGCCGTGTTCCCGGCGAATGGCTCCTGGATTAAGGCAAGAAGTGCCTTGTATTACTCGGGGGAGAAGCAAACGAACTCATGGGACTCGTGATGCTGAGCTTGATCATCAGTAGCTTTGCTTTCAACTGCCACTACATTGTTCACGGTGGTCCTTCCATTGTAAGGTGGCCCGAGGCCCAAGCAGGAGCCTCTGGGGGCGCCTCTCCTGCTTGGGCCTCGTTGCCGCAGTGGGTGCACGTTTTTCTTCCACTGTTACTCTTATTCCTTGAACCGTAATTAGAGGGCACACCATGCTTCTTATAACACACACTTTCCACATGACCAATGCGTCCACAGAAGTCGCAAATGGTCTTTGCAGCGCTAATGGAGATATCTTTGGGTTCGAAGTTAATACCTGGTCCGGTGTTGCCCAGCAGTTGCCTTTCCTGTTGAGCTACATAGGAGAATATTTTGGATATGGCGGGTATAGGATCCATGAGAAGAACGTGGGAACGAATATTAGTGTATTGTTCGTTCAAGCCTCGCAGGAACTGCATAGCTCTATCCTCGAGCTTTCGTTGAGCGATAACGGTGAATGCATTGCAGGAGCATCTGATATTACAAGAACAGATGGGATCAGGCCTAAAGTTCTCGATCTCATCCCAAATTACACGTAGACGAGTGAAATACTCAGTCACTGTGAGTGAGCCTTGCTTCATCGTCGAAGCTTCTTGCTGGAGGTCGGAGATTCGAAGAAGATCACCCTGTGAATATCTTGATTTCAGATCGCGCCAGATTTCCTCCGCTTTGTCCATCCAAAGTATACTTTGACGTATCGAGGTAGCCACTGAGTGAACTATCCACGAAACAACCATATTGTTACATCGACGCCACGCTCCATGCATCCTATCTGTTTTCAGTGGTTCAGGCGCACTACCATCTATGAACTCTACTTTGTTCATGGCACTTAATGCAGTGATCATGGACCTACTCCATGAGTGGTAGTTAGTTGAGTCTAGGACTGGGGAAACGAGGGCAGTGGCCGGGTTCTTGCTTGGATGGAGGTATTGATAACTCTCCGTGTTGTTGATGGATGCTTCATTCATGGTGGATTCTTGTGGGCAGTGGAAGAGGGAACGTATGCGCAGCAGAACTCTTCACTAGAAGAGCTCTGATACCATAATAACGAAACAAGAATTCATAAGGAAAGAGAGAACTAAACGACTTAGAGAAAATGATTAGCTGCAACTCTTGTATTATTCATCAATGGCGGAAGCTTATATACATGTGATGAAAGGTTGTTATAACCGAAAGCTAACCATCCTAACTAACTTCTTCACAACAAACTTAACTAACCTAACTGATACCGTTAAGATTTTTACCTTTTATTGTTAAGGGGTCTAGAGGTTTGAATTACCTCAATGTGATAGTCTTGTAAGTTTTGATCATTATGATATAACAGTTGGTCGGTAATGTAAGGCTCTTTTTGCCACGGGTTGAAATTCATTAAAGTTGAAATGCATGCATGCATCACTCAGATGCATGTGTTTTTTTTTTTTTTTTGACGGGTACAACACAAGACTTTAATGTGCAACTACGTGCTTTTCATTAGCTACCCAAGCAATAATTTTTTGGACTTTTGCATGGTTTGGTTGAATTTTGATTTGATTCAGAGTCTTTAACTCATTGTGTTTATAGTTTTATTTTGGTGCTTGGGTATGATGAACTGTACGATGTATGTTTCACAAGTCCATATACAAAACCACACAACAATGCAGACGGAGCAGTAAATTTGTCGGCATTGAAAGAAACCACAGGGCATTATAAGAAAAGATTATGATCCTGCCGAAACAGCTATGTAACTGCTATGTTAGTTATCAATTAAGAATCTGAAGGCCAATATACAAAATTTTAGCACTTCCCATGATAAGGTGAGCAGCAAGCTATGTCGTGTAGAACTCGAAAAAAATATTGTTTACCTTTTTTTCAATTTTCATAGAGACTAATACCTTAATGTTAATTATCGAGTTGCACATAAAGTAATAGTGGAATTTGTGGTTGGTTCTATAAATTATATGGTTTTCCCTTGCTTATTATCTGAGACATTTGAAGTTTATGTAATTGCTTGTGTCTTTGCAAGGTTTAGTGCTTGCAGAATATTTGTAGTAGCCCATTTACACCATATTGTGAATTAAGCCATGAGATGGATGAACTAGCATGCATTCAAGTGAGCAAAACCTTTATGTATGGGTATCCTAACCATGCCCAAATATCTTTGCATATATTTAGAGATCAATGAGTTTTTCTACGCAAAGAAGGTTACTATTAAGGTGTTTGATGTAGTTAACCAAGTCACACTTAGTGTGCATTTTACTGTTTTTTCAGCAAGACAATTTGTCTTGCAAATTATTACTTCCACATTACTCAAAATATGGTCAACGAATTGAATAGTTACAAACTTGCTTTGTTATGCCGCTATGATCGTGGTGGAATAAGTTGATAATCTAAAGGGAACAATTAAAGAGAAAACAAAACAGAGGAATCATGACAAATGAGAAATTAAATACTTTCAGTACTTATTATTTTAAACACAGGGTAAATAATATACATAACGAATTCCCCTGACTAGATAATAATGTCCCTCCTTA
This sequence comes from Glycine max, assembly GCF_000004515.6. Lineage (NCBI taxonomy): Eukaryota > Viridiplantae > Streptophyta > Magnoliopsida > Fabales > Fabaceae > Glycine > Glycine max. The sequence continues at coordinate 53,798,205 of NC_016088.4, read as the reverse complement.
ACATGAGTTGTTTTTATCGTAAATTAAATGACAGAACAATCGGTGCGAATGTTTCCATTCTGTGCATTCTTGACTCCAACTCGGCCCAATTTGGTCATGGCAGCAGCGAAGTTGGCATGAAAGATATTGCTGCTACTAGCAAAGGCATTTACTGTGGCCTTGGATCTTGAGTCCGTGAAGAGAACTTGGTCTGAAGAGAAGAGGCCCTTCCCTTGCTGAAGATTCTTGAAATAAACATTGTCGAATGACCGTGGAGTGGTTGGGTCCATATCGATTGCAATCCTTGGATCCACATTCCTTGGGCACATTGACCTTAGCTGTGTTGCGTATTTCTCGTTCAGTGTAGGGTCCACTCGACTTTTGCTCTTGAAATTGTATACTCTGTTCGTGAATTTGTTGCAATGGGAGAATCCAACAGTGTGAGCACCTGTAGTGTAGAGTGAATCAATTATCATAAAGAAATTCAAACTATGATTAGCTTGACTTTTCTTTTTTTCTTCTTTTTCTAGTACGAAATTTTAAATATCCTTTTACGAAAATAATCCTACACTAAGTTATATTTATGCTGTATTTTGCATTCTTATTTAATGAAGGAATTCAAGAATACTAAACTAAGTAATGCTGTATTCTTCGACAAAACTTCCTGCTACTTTATAAAAGAATATTAAATAAAAAAATTCAATATCTTAAAAATGTAAAAAAGTTCAATACTTCTCGTATAAAAAAGTAGAGAGATTAATAATAGGATTTAAAATTATTCTACCAAACCCTTTTCAAAATATTACTTTCTGTCCATTGTTAGTACTAAATGTAAAATTTATTTATAATTGTGTATTTATTGAGAATAAAAACAATATAAATATTTATTTTGTTGATGACTACTGTGAAATATTTTTTCTACGTTTTTTAATTCACAGTATTCTAACATACAAATTTGATAATAAAGAAGTTAAACTGATTAACAACATATTGGTTGCACGGAATTCATTTGATAGTAAAGATCATGTTAAAAAAAAGATTAATTCACGTATTTAGATTTGATTATAATTTTTAAATAGCATAATAAAACATGATTGAGAGTTAAAAGATAGTGGATGAAATTTACCCATTACTTAGAAACCCAATAATGGGATTCCCTTGGGAATACAGATCATGTGTTTAGAATTGAGTTATTTGGCTGGCACTCTTGTATTGGAAAGTGCGTTACCTGACAGAGCTATCATTTCAGTTTGGGTGAGGCCGTTGGCCGCAAACAGTGAATTCAGCTGGTTCAAGTTGAACTCTGCCTGAGGCAGCCTCCTATTTACATCTGAAGATTTAGATCTTAGCCCATCAAATCTTCCCAATTCAACCTCGTAGAAAGGCCCACCAGCCTGAAGAATGTGCAATTGCATTATAAATTTACAATTCAATAAAGCTTCTAATAAGTCACATCTCAAAAAATCAAATGTTTTTCACCGGAATTAGAGTCAGCTAGGAGTAATTCATGAACAAACAAACCAGTGCAATAACATCACGGGTTGCCATAGCTAAAATATCAGCACATGAAACTTTGTTCCTGCACAATGGAACTGCATCCACTGCTTCTTTTGCTTTAATCACTGTATCAAACCCATCTCCAGCTAGTGAAAGATTATCAGGGTGATCCTTCTCTGCTTTGTTGTTTTTTGTGGATGCAACCAAAACCGAGGCATCACAGCCCTGCGTAATATTACAAGCAAAGCATAAATAGAATTTGATTAGTTCAACTAGAAGACACTGTGATGGGGGGATTTTCTCTTTTACTTTCTTTTTAACATTTATGCGGTGAATGAATCAAATGCATGCAATTGATTACCTGCACGAAGCAATCATGGAAGAAGAGACGAATGGTGGCAGGGACCGTAACAAATGTTTGATGAAACTTCTTTTTGACTGCTTCTCTGACAATGTTTTCTACATTGGGGCAAGTTTTTGCATAGTGGTGTCTACTTAACTGGGCCGAAGTAGGACACGAATAAAGACACAGACTCAAGAAAAATAACCAGACAAGTATGAGGTTAAGCAGAGCCATTTGCTGTTTTTGCAGGTAAAGGAGGACTGCAAAAAGCAGAGAGGGGGAAGTGAGTGATGTCTTAAGTGGAACTTCCAAAGAGGGGAATATATTAGTACATTACTATACGAGCCAGTTGTATTAGAATCTTTTAAACTGTTTTTACGGCAAGAAAGTTAATTTTGAATAATAATAGAAGAATGATGCACCTTGAAAGTGACAACATTAATTACGGCCAAAAAGAAAGAGACCGACACTAGTGTAGTGAGGTTGGTTCGGTTTTGATCTGCCTCCGCCTTCGTTTCAGTTATGTAGTTTTGTCCCAGTGAAATTAAATTGCTTTGCGTAAAATTGCATTTAGCCTAGGGAGGGGAGGGACCTGGTTCGAATCCTAAATTCCCAAATTCTAAAATTTTGTGGACCAAAGTTGGTAAAGTGAGATATCCCTTTATCCCACTCAATCTGATGGTTAAAAAAAATATCACTAATGTTAAAACTCCTTAACATAATGAGTGAGTATATAATTATAATGTGACTTCCAATTTTTAAGACAAAATCAAATTTAAATCCAAACTTGCATCTTTTTTAATTTTACGTTTTGTTGCCTCTACTAAGGATAGAATTTCGTCATATCGTTATTATCTTTAATAATAATGCGGATAAAATGTTTTTAACTTAATACTGTATTGTTATTTTTTTAATATTTAAATAAGAAAAGTCATATTTTTTTTTGTAATTATACATCTAAAAATATTTTTATTAGTATTATATAAATAATACTTATTATGTTGAAAATAATAATGTGTTCTCAAATATAAATTAAGTTATTCGTATTTATTTTTAATTAAAATCAACTTTATAATATTAAGTTTATCTATAATTAAGTTCATTAGCTATAATTCAAATACTAAGCAGTAGTCAAATAAAGTGCCATTGAAATATACTACTATTAACACAGAACTATAAAATTTTATTTCAGGTGGCTGCTGGTGAGAAAAGCAGTAAACCAGAAGGACACATTTTGATTGAGGGGAAAATTTTAACAAATAAAAAAATATTAAATAATTATTTAAAAAATGGTGTGACGCGTCAAGAACGTGAGACAATCCGTGAATATTTCCGATCTTGATAAATTAACAAAATCAACAGACCTCGCCTTGCAGCGGATAATATGTGTTTTTTGAGTATGAGAACCATCACACACGTATACATGTACATCACGATGAACAATGATGCAGGAATCTTTACTATTATCAAGAAATTTTAACATTTTTTTTCTTTATTTGAAAGTTATTCTGTTGCGAGCAGAAGTTTAGTTTGACTGTTGAGACACGGGTCCCTTATACTGCGTGTAATGTCATTTTTTTGTTGGATATACTTCCCCTCTTTTCTACTATTATTTGGATAGTAATATCTTGTGCTGCCTTAAAATTTAAAATCTGTCGTTGGCATGTGAGTAGGGTTATTGACCGGCCAATTGATTTGAGTATTGGATATATACTTGAAGTGGTGTGAATAAGTGTGATTAGGTCTTAATTTAAAAGTAAAACCAATGTGGATTGATACTGTGTATTTGATTGATCAGATTAAAAAAAATATATATTATCTGTTTCAAAATAATTATTCTTTATTATTTTACACAAATAAAAAAATCAAGAAAAATAATAAATAAATAAATAAATAATCATTTTATAAAATTAACCTTACATCATCATTAGTTTATTTTTAAATTTTTTTAGTTCATCATTAATATATAATGGATATAAGTACAAATATTAATTTTATTAAAAAGATAAAACTATTATTATTTTGAGAAAAAATTATTTTTTTACACAATAATTATAATAAAATAAAGGAAGGAAGTATTTAACATAACTCCCTTAAGTTAGTCATAATTAATTAACCTAAGTATCAACAAGACTGTTTTATCTCCCCATTTGAAATTACGTGCATATTTAATTTCTTAATTTTTTTCATTAATTAAATTTATTTTTAAATTCAAGTAAATCTAATCTAGCTTTCAATGTTATTCTTCCTAAGATTCTCGAATTATTATTTTTTATCTAAATATTAGTGATGAATTTAAATATAAAATATTTTTAAAAACTTATAATTTTTTTTTAAAAAAAATACTTCCTTTAGATTCATATATAAGTAAACAAATATCTTATATATTGGATTTAAATATAAATAAATCTAATTAATTTTATTATGTTTAATGTTATCATTTTAAAAATATTATTCAGTTAATTTTAATTTTATTTTTAATAATTTATTTTTATTCATGATAACAAGTTTTAATCAAAGACACTTTAAAAATAACTTTATTTTTAATAATATTTTTGTCATCTATCTTATTTTTTATTTTCTTTATTTTTTATTGTATTGCATAATTTATTATATTTATGTTGTTTTCATCCATATATAAAAAAGGCGGGTTTATGATACGTTTTTAATTTTATTTTTATGTTGGTCATCATTGTGCAGTTAATTAACCCATTTATCTGTGTGGGAGTGGAGGGACTAGATGGGGGAAGTGAGTTACATTGTTGAGGGGCTTAATTTTGTAGGGTAAAATACTAAAGTGCTCCTTTTACCCAAAAAAATTAAAGAGTTTGTTATTTATATCTATATAAAAACTGTTTAGTTAATTATCACCGCGTATCAACTGACGGAACAGTTTTATCTTTTTTATTTTTGAATAAATTATTTTTTTTCTCACTTAAAAATCCATACATTTTCATGGGACCCACTCCAACTTTTATAGTGATGAATGATCAAATTAGCATCGATAACACTGTCGGTGATTCGTATCATATAACCTTTTGAGGTGATTTTGAACTTTTTAGCCGTTTGACGTGGCATGGATAGGTAACAACGGTCGTCTGCTGTGTAATTGTTTAACTGCACTTGATCATGATAGTTAAAATAAATTACTTTTACAGAATAAAGAACTATATAAATTTCAAAAACACGTGACGGTGGGATTATTATAGTGTATGGACACGCGTGATCTTAACATTTTTTAGATTTTTACGTGAAATGCACTTAATGCAGAGCCAAAAAAAAAAATGCAGAAGCTACTGAACAGAAGAAGCGAATGCACAATGCAGATTCAAAGATACATATGATGATTTCAGAGGATTGGATTCACTTTCCATGATTAGGCTTATGCTTCCAAACTGTTGACGATCGCGAGCTGGAGAATATTGCACATGGCAACCACACTACCAATAGAAAAAGACCCCATAAGGATATTCTCAAGTTTAAATTTATATCTCTTTCTTTATAATTTTGGTATACAATTAATTTAGATTATATGCACTGTTATTAGTGTAAAAAAATATCAATCTATTAAAAATTATGATGTCAAGTATAATTTTTAAGATAGTTATTAAAAATTAAACAAAATTATGACAAGTATTTTAAAATAATTAATAATTATATTTTTTTAATTAAATTTCCTATAATTATGAAAATACTTTACTGCTTATACTTTACTTTAAAAATTTTTATTTTTTAATTCTTTAATGAATATTCGTAAACATTAATTGACAAAAATCCTCCTTTAAAATTGAAAACAAAAGGATATTGCTGGCGATGCAATCCATATAGAACGTGACGAATTAAATTAAAGCAGTTTGTGCATCCTGTTCTTTACATTGCCCCATTGATTGTGGCAATTGCGATTCAAAAATACATATGCATACCGCAATTCAATTATCATGGTTTTCTTATTCTTACTATGGGCACCAACCTGCATAATTATTGGGTGTTCATGCACGTAAGATTATTCTTAACTCCATTTATGACTTTTCCACCTCTTTTTGCTTCCTTTATCCCTCAAACATGGCTGCTCAAGTGGAGTCCGTTGTTTTTGGTGTCCAGTTCTTATCCATTGTGGGGTGACTTTTGCTGGTATGAAGATTTAACTTTTGGGTTTCTTGGAACTTTTTCATAGTGCTTTTGCTTTCATCTCTTTTAATTGTCGTTGTCTTGCAGCAACAAATTATTCGTGTTGTTTAAAAAAGAAAAAAACTCCCTAGTCTCCCCTACAAAAAAATACCCTTTGCTAATAATTTTTCTTCTTCTAATAATGCATATATACACACGCAGAGAGACGCACACACTGTGTGTGTATATGTTTCAACTTATTTTTCTAAGAAAAAAAAGCTATTTTTATTCTTTTATAGGAAGTTTCAAATTAAAAGTAATAATCAGGTTTTTAACATATACTAATTTAAATATACACTAAATTGACAATACGTACATTCAGATATTTTTCTAGGAAGAAAGGAAAATTTATTTTATGAATTACAAGTAATGTAACTAAATGAATTGCTAGTAAATATAATAATTAGAAATATAAAATGATTTTATATCACGCCAGGATTTGTATAATTATTTGATATAAAATTATAATGCGTTAATTAGAAAAGGGCATGCATGCATCCTATTCCTAGTCTCCTTGCCACAACGAAATTAAAGTTCAAGAAATTTCCATTATATTAAACACACAATGTTATTATTAATGAAAGTATTTACATAGATTACAATTATTTTAGTGACTTGATAAAGTTGAGTAAACAGTAATAGGGATAATATTATATAATAAACACGATGCCATTAATACAAAAATATTCTTGAAAGCTTGTGTTGTGACTTCTGGGCTATCAATTATCATGCACATAGATCCGGCCATCTCTGCCGGACAAAAAGTCTTCAGCAACCGAATGGGAATTGGCTGATTCAATCGGTCATTTTCTCTGATAGTAGTATAAAGCTAAGACTAATTGAGATTCAATTTCAAGGAAATATAAAGAAAATAGTATAAAAACAATCAATTTCAAGGTAATTTGTTGATAAATACTAGTAATACATAATTTTATTACTCATTATGAGGTGAGCTTTTTTTTTCAATGTATAGAAAAGGTAAGTTTTTAAATTCATCCTTAAAAATATGAAAATTATTTTGGTCTCCAAAAATAATTAATTTAGTTCTTTAAAACAATAAATGTAAAATACGTACTTTGTTCTTTTATTTTTTAAAACTTTTAACACATTTTTTTATAAAAAAAATGGGAATCATGCAGTAACTTTATTAATCCTGATAATATTATCAGTAAGCTTTACCAATTTCTGGAAATATTAATTCAAACAAATGAAAGGTTTAGCATTAAGTAATTATTCTATTTGGTTTGAAATCGAAGTGTCTTTCTTGTTTTATTAATTTGGACATCGCTAGTAACAAGTAATCAACAATTATCTGCATGTGAAGTGTGAGTTGTAATGAACACATTATATAATTAGTCTTGGCTTAATGGTTGGGTTAGGGAAAGTAATTATGTCAATCATTTATACATTTCGAAGCTAATAATGTCCTGTGAAAAAAAAAGGCAGAATATTATGAGAACAAATATATAGTTATTTAAAATTTTGTGCCTTAATTATATGAATAAATGTTTTAAAATTTTATATGAATAATACAAATAATAATAAACCTTTCTATTTCATATGATAAAAATTAATAAAAATAAAGTAATTTTTTTCTATCCACAATAATCAAATTAGTATTAGAAGATTTATAATCATTCACATTATTTATCAATTGAGTTAAATTTTCTTAATAATAAAGTGAAAAAGTTAAAGAAATTCTATTCAGGATTTAGTATGTTTTATGGTTCCAAAACTTTTTAGGAATGTTACTTTTAGTTTCTAAATTAAAAAATAATCAATTTTAATTTTTATATTTTTCTTTCGTTATCACTACTATCATGTATCATAATTATCATAATTAAATGAGGTGAAGATGCGATAATTATCTTGATAGTATTCCCACATTATCAATTAGAATGACATGATGTCCAAATATAATTTTTTTGGTCAACTATATTTTTAGTATGTTATATTTTTTATCACATTCACTTAGCTCCTCAATATTTTTTTGGCAATCTTAATCCTTAATCTTTATCAAAATTCACTTATAGTTTCTTATCATTTTTTAAGCAGACTTAATCAGTCAATTATGTTAGTTATTAGTTTTGATCCCTTCTATCAAATATATCTATTAAGATATTACTTGATAAGTGAGGTGACATTTCATGTGGAATATTAGTTTAACATAATAATATGATAAAATATTATTAGTTTAAGAAAATTTTTAAGTTCTAATGTGTTATAAATTTTTTGACAGTGTTAAAGTGTCATAAAATGATTTGAAAATATGGAAAAGTATTATTATATATATATATATATATAAATATATTTCTTAAATTATCCTTCTGTTCATATCAAATAGACTCAAAACAATAACCAGAGCATGCCGTTTCGCGTCTAGGTGTTTGCCTTTTCCGGTTCTGTAACTAATGGACCCAAATTTAAAGTCTGTTTCTATTTCTGAATCCAAGACCCATGCAAATCGAATAGTCAGCAATGTGGGCTTTGCTTTTTCATTTAAGATTTTTTTTTCTTTTTATGATAGTTTTCTCAGTTTTTTTCCTTTGTCTTTTTGATAAATTTGGCTCGTCGACTGCTCCTATTTTTTCATAATAATTTGAAACTCAGTAGTTAGTACCCCTTAAATTCATTTTGAGTGTTAATTAAATTATAAAAAAATCTATTACAATAAGTCAATAATGTTCTCACATATCAATAAAATATTAATTTTGAGTGTTTTAGCTTTATCCTTGTATTTCAGTAAAGTGGATAGCAGATGCTGGGTAGGTAGAATACTTCGTTAAAAAAAGTCAAATAAGAATAATCTGTAAAAGTTAATAATTAATATTTAGTTTTATCTAAATTTGGGAACTTGGATAGAAGTAAAAATTGTCATTCGGGTCAGCAGTATTTTATTATAGACAAAAAGGTATATTCATAGAAAATTATTTTATCTTATTATTCAAACACCCTCCATAAGTTATTAATTTTGATAATAATTATCATAAAAATCACAATAAAACTAATTTTTAATTAATTGACTATATACATGTATACGGCCAATTAATTAAAAAATAATTTTATATTGACAATACATATTGATATATAATGGTTGTACTGAAGTTAAAACCTATAACATCATGTTTATTAATCAATTTCTACCATTAGGCCAACCTAAGTGATTCCAAGTGTGTTATAATGAGGGCAAAATATTATTATTTTTAGAAAGTCTTTTTCAAGTCTAGGAGACATGTTGCACAATTTCCTTTTTATTTCTTCATTATTTACCTTTATAAAGATCCATCCCAATAAAAATGTAAAAAATTCATTTCATAGGAGACAAGCATAAATGTAAAAATGCATAGGACATTTTTAATTCGGAATAAAAACAGTGTCACACTGCTCAGGAATATATACCTGAAAAAAAAAGAGACATAAAAAATGAAAGAGAATAAAAGTGATAAATAGCATGATATATGCAAAAATAGGACTGTAACAACTGTGAATTTAATTTACAAACAAGCTTTGGCATCAGCATTAGCATATTTCCTCCTCCTCGATTTAGCTATGTTCTTCATAGGCATGGATCAAGTGGGACCGAACAACAGCATAAGCCCGTGCAACTCTGGCTTTTCCCTTTAGGACACCCATAGCATAGGACCCACTGCTCCATACAAATGCACCTTTCTGCCCCGGCAACGCGTGCTTCCATTCCATGTCCATCTCTCTCAATTTCCCGGACCTACATTTTCTCTAACCTTCTTGTACTGTATAATCCACATTCTAAAAAGAGATAAGCCCAACCTAACAAGCATGTGGTCACCTTGATAAGAGCCAACATACATACATGTATCTAATCTGTATTTTTCATTACCTTTTTTTCCCATATATTTCCCATGGGATGCATGTAAGTTGTTTTATATAAAGTATGTCAGGTGTGTTATTGATGAGTTTGACTAACTACTGTTTTGTCTTGTTAAGAAATTAAAAAAAAATTATTATGAAATTATAGAAAAATATAAAAAGATCATAAACAATACAATATTTTGTATGACAATGAAAACATTTCTACCTTAAGAACACCCATTAATATTTTCTATTATTGATTAGCACATAAACATCAACTTACCAGTTACCACACACATGGCCAATTAACGTCTACAATCATTGCGCTGGGTCTTTGTGCCAAGTCATGCTAAAATCCCGTCAAACAGCATACTGTATCTATATTACATAGTGAATTAGTGTTATTGATACGATAAACCTATCATTGCTTGTCCTTTTTTTAAAAAAAAATAGGCACCAATTAATCGTACGGTCAGGATCAACTTGTCAGCGGAAAAGGAGATGCCAGTGCCACCCAAGTTCTTTAGTATAAGCAGCACGCTTCAATTGAAATTTGTTTATTGTTACTATAATCGGGATTTGAAACACAGAAACTAAGGTGCATGTGATTCACCTCAGCAGACTAAGCTGTTCTATTGATGATTTGTCTCGTGATCCTAAACAATTATAAAAACTAGTACTCCTATGTACTAAGTAATGAATTATTTCTTCTTTTCTTGACAGTTAATTTAATATGCCCGCATTGCTGGACCTGTCTGAAGCATCTCCTCCATAAAACTTGAATCACATTGGTCAAGGCACTGGGGTTTGTTTGGCATGCCTCAATCCTCATGCAAATAGCACTTTGGTTTCCGTGACTGTCTTTCAGAGAGAATCTTAAATTCTACTACAACGGTTCAGTTGTATTATTATATTTAATCTCCAACAGTATACATATTATATACTGACGATTCTGATATGGGAGTGTGAGAACAGAGTAGCAGAGAGTGTTTCTCAAACAAACAAGGTTGTCTCTGAAGTTGTTGCGAAAGGAGGATCTTCTTGCCTTTGCTTGAGAGAGTTCTTTTTTGTTGTCTTCCTATACAGGACAGAAAGTGTTATGGTATCTTCGGTTCATTCTCACAGGTCAGAAGCTATATTCTATTTCTTACAACTTCTTGTGTTGGAGTTCAGTGAATTTGTGTCTGTTAATTAGGGGAAGGGGTTCTTATACAATCAATTAATCCAATGTTCATGATAGAAGTTCTGTTCCGTATTCTTTTTTAATTTCTCCTGCTGATTGTGAAATTTATACACGTCTCCTTCGTCCCCTGTGGCCTGCTTGCAAAACCTTTGCTTTATCCCAGTCATTGAGTTTTTGCCATTTGCGTAACTTCAATGAGCGTGCGAATATTAATTTTGTTAGAATTTGATATCATGTCATTGGTGTGATAATTTATAAGTCAGGTTGTAACATTAGATTGGAGCGTGGGTATATATATAACAAGATCCCCGTGAAAATGTCGCTTAAGATTGAAGTTTGTTGTCTCATATACGAGGAATATGGTTTGTCAACCTTAATTCAGGATAAAAAAAATAAAATCAGTTGTTATTTGTTAAACAAAAGAATTGCGGAATTACTTCACTTTTTAAAACTTTTAGAGTAACAGAAGCCAATTGTCTTGAGAAGATTTAGTAAAGAAAAAAAAATTCAAGTATGAAAAGAGACAGAAATTTAATGATGATAGCAGGTACCAAGATAAATGAGAGAAAGGAATTCGTGAGTGTTTGGGCTAAAAAGTCAAATGAATAGGTTTCTGTAGGGTCATGACTTTCTTTTTTTTTAAAAAAAACAAAAAAAAACTCGGTATTCTTCCACAGGAAATTGGGAATTAATTTGTTGAACTAGTGAGATTTATTTAAAAGATTAACTTTTTAAAGCAGAATTAAGGGCCACGTGATCAAACCCTAATTGCATACTGTACTTAAGGAAAATTATTTGTCTACCATGCTATTTAATGATATTACATTAATCATTTTTAAACTGGGCGTATGAAAAGAGAAAACATTGCGTTGATTAACTATTAAAATACTGCAGCAATTGGAAGCATAATGTGAATAATGACATCATGTCTATATATTGAGCTATGCGGAAAGTTATTATGGTAGGAAAATTCGACAAACTAAAGGTATCCGAAGATTTTTTTTTTCTTTTTTTGTTGTTGTTGAGAGTTTATTTCATTTAATTGTGGTCCAAAATCTTGGAAGGAGATAAGCAACTGAAGTTGATGTCATCATTTTGATTAGGCTTCAAGGCTACTCTATAAACATTTTCATTGATCAACTACTTTCTAAGTTAGGATTTTCCTCATTTCAGCTAAACAGTGGTAACTAAAATGGAGGTGAAGTGATACCATAAAAATGCATGCCTGAACATTCCAACAAAAGTAGTTAAGGTACACTAGCTGAACTGATCTCCGATGGAGAAGCTTATTAGGCCATGCGATAAAGAATACATGAGAATTACCATGCTAAAACACCAAGACACTTTCAAAGAACAGGTACTAAATCTCTTTCTGTTACTTTGAGCCATTTGTCCTCAATCAGTGTCAATAGAGTCTTGAGTGCCCTGAGAATGTTTTCAGGTGTACGAACTTCACCGTTTGTATCGGATTCAGAACATATTGATGAAAAATATGGAAGCCACTAGAGGTAATGAAGTAAATCAACGAGGATGGAACTTAAAAAACGTGATTAGTTTAACTCAAAATGGTTATCATAAAGGCGCGCAGCAAAATCCTAAGTTGAACTTTGATCTTGAAAGACCTGCTAAGGAGGACATGGCAGAAGCTGACAGCGATGGAGTTCTGGAGGTTATAAATGAGACTGAGATTGAGCTGACACTAGGCCCTTCAAGTTACAAACGTAAAAAAGTGGAGACACCACTAACTTCAGATTCGGCACATAGGTTGTCTTCTTCTTCTACTGGATCTAGCCTTATAAACAAGACAAGATTGAAGACCCGTCATAGCAGTTATTCAGCTGCAGAAGAATTAAGTGGAGGCTTAATTGGCCTTGTCCATGTGCGACATTCGACCGCAGGGTGCCAAAGTGGAATTAGAAGGAGTTATGAAATTGAAGAACGATCAAGAGATGAGAGAACGAAACAGCCACCTTGGTTTTTTCAAGTATTGAGTCTGAACACGAACTAAAAATATTCTAAGGTCAATGTGATGTATATTCGATTACTGTTTAAGACTAACTTTGTGAATGATGTTTCTGTTAAATTTTCTTCTTAGTTACCAAGTGTTGTGAGGGTATGATGATGTCTTGTATAGAAGTTACTTGTTTTCATGGTTAAACAAGCCAATTATAATTCCGGAATCACATATGACTGATATTTCTTTGGTCTTGTGACTATTCATATTTACATCATAATCTTTACCTCCGAAACCATGAAACATGGAGCTAATATTGTTAGCCCCGTACCTGAAAGAAGGCTATATATGCTAGTATCCTCCTTTATTAATCAAATCATTTAATTAGGTTCCCACCTTGAAATTCTGCCTTTGTGGAGAGCAACTCTGGATATATAGTAATCTTTCCATAATGATAAAATTCGTCCAACCTTCCTACTTAGTCCTAACTAACACTGGGGCGTTTCTCACAGTGCATCTCTCCAAAGCAATTGAACTCATACAGCTAGTTGATTTAGTATATATTTGGATTCAAGTTGTGTAACTTAAGTTTGGATGAAAATTCATTTTGCAAACTGAGTTTGTTAAAACAACTCTCTTTTTCCTTCCATTTCAAAATGAGTTTTAAGGCAAAATTGTAACAAAACTCAATTTAAAATTAGACTCAACTGAAAACCAAACAAGATGGTTGGTTTTTCAGTTTTACTTTTTGAACATAATTTTAGGCTTTCAAACTGAAAACCAAATATGCACTTAGTCTACTCTAGATTGTGCTTCTAAGGAGACAAACCCGTGGTGACTGAAGATGCTTCTGTCAATGTGAAATGGAGAAAAAAAAATTCAAGGTTTTTTCAGCTCATGCTTCAATTGTACGGGTTTCATATGCAGATTGGTGAAAAAACTACGTAAGTTGTGGGTGAGGGGTCATTCCAAATAGGAGACGTGATAATATTATTGTTGCTTATGGAAACATATTAGGTAGGTACGCAAAATTTATTTTCTCATTAATCTGATTTTATTTTCCATGATGATTCATGAAATTACAAGCCAACAAGAAGTAGGAGATCTAGTTCCTGCCTAGTGACTACCATCAAATGAACAGCATATTCTCTTCCAAATACTTAAACATCTTTTAACATGTTCTGGTAAGGTTTGTCCCAAAACATCAACACCGAACCATGATCTCTTTCTTTTCATCATGATTAGGCTTTAGACATCAACACCGACAATGCAAGGCTGTCACTTGAACTATTAGTCTATTATTCCCTTTACCGAAGCTTTTTATTCCCAAGGACAAGGACTTAAATAATTTATACATAGACCCCACCAACTGCTGTTATCAGATGTTGTATTCTTCCAGTGATTTTATGGTCCATTTATCTTTAGGAAGACATGATCTCACTGTGAGAAGCAACTGACCCACCTAATTTTATGATATCGTGTGTGAATGTGAAAATGCTCTGGGTGATATTTACACCCTTGATTCGCGATTCATTATTAATATTGTGCGAAAGGTAGATGATTTCCGTTCCTATCTTTCTCCTTGATCGCAGATAATAGTACATAATGAATTTTATAGGGCTGTTATTACAACTTTACAGAATTATTTTCAGCAAGATGCTGTGAAACTTAAATATGAGAGAACAAAATAAAAATCCATTCTAGCGTGTTAAAAAAAAAATCCCTTGATATGCTGATATCTGGGATTCTCAACTGATTTATGCAAGATTGATAGGAAGAATTATGATTCTTGCTTGGACTGCCAATGTTAAATTTAGTTTATTATTCTTGTATTACAACATTATTACTGCCACTCACCGGCTAGACAGCAATCCAACTCTACAATTATATTAAATTTTCATCACACTTTACAATATAGTTCGCACCAAAGGATCATGATCATTACTCATACAATCTAAATGGTATCACATAAATGAAGCAAAAAACTTGGAAAGACTAATCCTGTATTTTCAAACCCCTGAATCTAAGGAAGAACCTTTAGTCTGCACACCAAGAACTACCAATGGCCTCAGGAAATGGAGTGGCGTCGATTCTTATTTGGTTTTGTGCGACCTTTGGGAAAAGGCAAGACACCATCGGCACGCACAAAAGGAGAAAGCCTCCCAAGTTTTTTGGACACTGAACTCATGAATGATCTTCGAGGCAAAGGAGGCTTATCAGCAGAAGGTGAAGCACTTACAGCAGGACTATTAACCGTTGACTTAAGCGTGGAATTTTCGATCTCTTTTAATCTCATTTTCAGTTTCACTAACTCTAATTTCAGGTCTTCATTTTCTCTTCGTAAGGTGGAGAGCTCATTTGAAACTGGATGAAGATCAGTGGAGTATACGTTCAGTTTGGAATCAACCGAAGATTCCCCACTTCTACTGCCATTCATGGCATTGCGAAGTCGTTGCTGTTCATAATAGAGAACTTGAACCACTGTCTGGACAGGTAGCCGGTCATTTTGAGCGGCATGCGCACATGCCTCTCGCGATAACTTCTGACAGTCCATCACGCTGCAAACTTTCTTTCTGTCCATGTCACTTAGAGCAGGATGAGCCTGAGAATCAGCAGTAATTCAAAATAAACTCAGGTGTAAAAAATTCTATATCAAAATAGTAGCAAATGATAATACTGTTTAGTCCTTGAATTTGATGATAATACTGTTATAAATCCAATTGCGTAATGTAGCAAATGAACTATGATAAGGTTAGATCTAAAGCCAATTCAACTTGATGAATAGTGTGTTTGGATAATACACAAAAATAAATTCTACCTTACAAAATCATGGTGATGCCACGAAAAAGTAGAAGTAACTACACAATGAAAAATAATTGATTTTCACACCATGAAACTAGTCCAAAAACACTAGAAGCCTGTGAGAATACTCTGTAGGAGAGGAGAAATTATTACATGGTACAAGACTACCACATGTTCATGGTCTAAGATTAGTATTTAGACAGCATGGAACTGAATATTCCAATTAACAAAAAGGTTAACAAAACTTAATTATGTGTCATGTGAAGATTGTCTAGATCATGATAATCTCAAATTATGTAATAATTTCTCGTAGGAGACAGGTATTTAATCTTGGTTAGTGAATTGTGTGTGTTAATTCTGTTGTTCAAATAAGAGGTATCAACAATACAAAAACTAAATTATCAAATCTGTGGTATGATTAATTTGATATATAAAAAGGATTGCAGTCTGCACCTTAAGAAAGATGTCTATGGCTCTATACATCCCATCTTCTGTTGGCCTTGACTGTTCAGGAATTAATTCTGCCAAACTGGTGAACTTTGTAACGGCTAAATTTCGGTCGGTGGCTATTTCAGCAATGTAGTTTTCCATTAGCTTTCCAACCCGCTCCATATCACTCTGTGGAGGAGAAAAGTATTCATCATCTGCATTGAAGACCAAGTGGTTTCCCGTTTGAGATTCAAGGTAATTAGACATTATCCTATGCACTGTATCCACGTCAAACAATGTGTCCCCAGTGAAAGAGTAGGAAGGAATGAGAAGATCATCTAAAACAGCTTGTCCTAACTGCATGCCCATCCTCTTCTCCAAGTCAAGCCTGCAAGCAACTGTTGTCTCAAGATATATTGCTGCCCGAAGCAGCATAGAAAGGAAGCTTACTGACATTGAATTCTTCTCCCTTGGCAAAAGGCTCACTATTGTCTCTAAAACAACCCTTTTTTCATGCTCTTGTCGCGGCTCAATCTTCTTCCTTGCCTTTCCAAATACATCCTGTTCCTCAAAAAAAAAAAGAAAAAAGGGAGAGATGAGAGTTAAGGACTGAATCCATGAATCCATAAAATCATATTTACTTTTAATATTTCCGTCTTTTTAGAGAGGGAACTCACCAAACCTCGTAGAGATTTCTGTGCATAGAGCATTAGAATGGGGCCAATTGCATACTGTTTAAACCCTCTTGCCATCATTGCAATTATGACTCTTTGGAAAATGTCAATTCTAAGCACAGTTAAATCTTCAGCCCACCAGTCAACTACTGGTCTCTGGTTTGATGCCATGGAAGACACTACTCCCACAGAACCACTCTCACTTCTTGCAGATGAACAGAATTGGCTTTCTTTGCATGCTATAAATGCAATGGCATCTATGCATCTACTCACCAACTTTGCTCTCTCTGCTATTGCAAGGAGATTCTCTGACATATGTAAAACAGACACAGCCCCTGCAATGGTCTTTAGTGCCACTTCATTCAAGTAAGCATCGGTCCTTCCCATCAAGTTTCCAACTGAATAGTCCTCTGTCATCTCAAGATACTCGGCCACACAGCACAGCGTAGCGATGTTTTCAACGTTTATTTCGAAGTTTATCCCATAGCAGAACTTTGCTGCTAGTTCAAATGCTTCTGCTCCACCAGGAACATCAGGGAGCTCAATGAATGAAACGTCAGCATCATTAGATTCTGAGACGAGTTTCCTAATGTATCCACACTTGGAGACTAATGGAAACTGCAATTACAGTAGGAGATGTGTAAGAGAATTCAATATTAATTGATGGCCAGCATAACAATAACAATTTTATACACTAAAATATTGCGTTCATTTACTTTTCTTGCTTCCTAATTCAAGTCCTATTTTTAGGCAAACAAAAAAAGGCTGGTAACAAGTAAATAGTTGATCGAGATGTTCACGTTAAAGAACACATTTGCCAGAAACTCTAAAAGTTCGGTATGAACCTGAGTTTAATGAGCTTTACAACGTGTCAACAAAAATTAACAAGAGTAAGAAATCGTTAGTTTGTTCTGTGTGAACTCAAGAACCAAGTGAGCTCTAAGCGTGAACAACTAACAAGAGTAAGAAATCGTTAGTTTGCTCCTGTGCTCTTGAATTATTCTGAGACTAGTCATTAAGTTTGATATATGTACCAAAGAGTCGTGTTTCAATTGGTTAGCTACCTTATGTAACGAAAAGGAAGCTTCCCCAACTTGAACGTTGACATCACTTGGAATCTCCTGAGAAAAAATCCTGTAATTAAGTAGTTCAACTCGTGTGTTTCAGTTAAGCTATCCAACAGAAGGTAGCAACGTACACAAGAAAAGCAGGTTGGGTACATTTGACATAAAAGCCACCAAAGCATTAGTTTCACTCAGAGGACAAGAAGCATACCATTCACTTGTTCTCTTCATGGCACTAGAAAGAAGCTCCTTCTTCTTCAGAGACAAGTCACTACCAGCAGGTACGGTTTTCTCTTGACCACGATCCATCATAGCTGACACAGATTTCTAGCTCACGCACGATGCTTTTTTCTATATTACAGTTGATGGTTTAGCAGAAAAAGAAATGAACAGATTGAATCAGTAATTGTATAGGCTCGAGGTAATCTTTTATATTTGTGGATTCCTCGTACATTTTCTACAAGCAAAGGAGTACTGAAGGCTAGGGAAGAGGTATTTATTTATCCTTTGGAACTTTTATGTTTTTTTTTTTTTTCAAATAAGAACTTCAACGCTGAACTTGGAAAATGTTGTGGAATAATGAGGATAGAGTTAGAACCTGAACCTCAAATCAGTTTCCAAGCAACGTTAATCCAACGAATGATCAGCCTAGTGAATTCCCAAAACAAGGTCTTCTTTCGTGAATAAGAAAAGCAAGTCTATAAGGGTAGAATAAGGAAATATGAGGGGTAGTATCGACATTATGAAAAAGGAAGAGGGGCAAATTCGAAGTGATGAAGATGTAGTTGATGGTGTGTGGTGTGTGCTTAGGGAGTTTGTGTGGAAAGGATGAGATCGTTGCATGTTGATTGGCGTCTAACGCCGTTTGTTTCCACATGGGAAGTTGAATTTCTTTCTTATTCCCGTCCACAAACTGCAAAGGTGCCTGGCTCGTTTTTGAATTTCGTAAAATTATACTTTTAGCCTCCCTATTACCTTTTTTCTACAACCAACAATTTAATTTGATTTATATATATATATTAATTATTTTTAATATTTCTTATATTATTATTTACTGCCACTATAATGTTTTAAAATTAGTAGAAAAGCATTTTTTAAAGTATAGAAAGTAAATTAACAATTACTGTTATATTTAAAGATAAAAACAATTATTTTAAATTTTCACCTTTAATTGTGACCATTATTTTCAGTTTAGTTTTTACAATTTGTTATGTATTAATTCTAATAAGCAATCATAAAAATGATAATTGTTCTCCCCAAAATCTAATTACACTGAGAGCTGATTCAAACTCAAAAGCAGCTCATTTTTTTAGGTATAGTAATGGTAGAAGTGCCTCATTCGTTTATGAAGTTGCTATGCATACTGATGTATATTAAGTGGCCTAATCTATTTATCTATCTATCTCTATTACATGTAATGTAATGTAAGTGCTAAAGACGTGAACTGTGCAAGTTGCTCAAGTTCTTTGTTTGACAGTAAAAAAGACTAGGAGTCTCAGGAAGCTGACCCTCCCTCACGTAAGAATACTTCTTTTTGGGCCTATCATGACAATATGGATAGCTTTGGGCTGACCTAAGCCATTCCTGGAAGGGAAACAATCATGAAAATTAATCGTGACTAAATTGAAAATAGATAAATATATCAAAATAATTTTTTATAGAGAACAAATTAAAAACAAATCTTATATGATCTAAAAATATATTTAATTTTGAAAATTTTATCGTACACTGTACATTATATAATTTCAATGAATTTAACGAATAATTTCACATTTAAATTTAAGTATTAATAAATCAACTGGGTTTTTAATTAAATAAATCGACTGAACATGTATCAATGGATACGTAAACAAAATCAAAATAAAAATGTAACAATGGTTTCAATTTGAATTGTGTTCTGCCCAACTTTCGCTATGGCTATATGTTTTTATGTTGTTAAGTGCTATGTTATAACATCATAATGAAAACAAGCAAGATTTATGTCAAGTCCCTTGATAATCTGGTTGTTCCTTTTTTTTTTTTTGTACATGGTCATCTGATTTTTTATGCTCGAATCTTTGAGTCGGATTAGGAGATCGAGCTTGGTATTCTAACTATAAACTTGGTCCAAATGCAACAGGATACACACTCATATTTCCTAAAAATCAGTTTTTAAAATTTATTTTATAAAATAATTCTTAAAAACTAGAAACACAATCAAACACACTCTAAATCTTGAGTATCTGACACAAAAGAATGACTAGATTTTTAATTTCTAATACATTCTTTCCTTTCTTTTCTCTCCCAATCTAATAAACAAACGTAGCATTAGAAGGTTGTACGAATTAAGATTTTACAGTCAATCACTCCCCCAAAATAGATTTTAAGGCATAATTTGTGTATTTGAACTCCAAATTTAAATATTTCGTTTTACTCTTGCACATGCTAAAATTTCATAGTAAACTATTCATACTAAATATTTGCATTCATAAGTGACAACTAAATTTGTACACATAGTCTTTTTTCTCATAAACTCGACTTTAATTTATTGTATTTTAAGAAATTACTTATCACCGTTTGATTTTTTTAATTTAAAAAATATGAACACAAAAATAGGTGATAAATATGTTTATTAATAAGTATGATTAAAGATTAAATATTATCTATTTAGGATTTAGGGTTTAGATATACAGATATAACTAAAGCAACCGTATGCATATAGATTTGGGTACGTATGATATTTACCCAGAAAAAATATGTGTTGGCAAGTAGATAATCAACATATATAGCAATCAATTTGGGGAGATGGTATATCCCCAGACAGTCCCATAATCACCTCCTTTCCATAAGAAACTACAGTTTCTGTGCTTTTTGTTTATTAATTATACTTTTTACTGTGTTAATTTCCGTGGGTGCTAGGATGTCTTCTACAATAATTGGTGCTCTCGGTAATAATAGAATATTGCTTTCGTACAGATAAGAGTCATAATTTAGGTTCGTGTTTTCACATCATGTATGAAAAGGGACCCTTTTAGAATGCAGACTAATCATCAGAATCTTGATTTATATCAATTCATATAAGAGTGGTTTCTCTATCTAACCTCTATGTTTTTTGAATTGGATTCAAACTCCGAATATTGCAGGACATACATATAATGGACATCCATCAATTAGAGGCTGCCCCATTGCTATATGCTTTCGTTTTCAATCAATCCATGCCCTCTACTACTTCGGCAACCACTCTCCAACAAATTAAAATCAAAACATTTATGACCTGTATGCATGGCTTTAAGAGATCTTGATTCATGGTAGGTAGACGTAGATCCAAAATGGTGAATGACATTTCGTTCATTCTAATCCAAACTTAACATTTGATTCCCTTTGATATGGTTTTTTATGGGGTGAAGTTGGAAGACAAAGGCGCAATAACCCCTGTGGGCAATCATGTTTGCCAACCAGCTAGCACTATAGATGTGATACACATATATATATTCCAGCTAGCACTATAGATGTGATACACATATATATATTCTTGACAGATCATCAGGTGTATAAGCGAATAATTTCCAAAATGGTGATAATTTTGATCCTAATATATTCTTCAGATCACCCTTGTAATGGCTTTTAAATTAATCTGGAGCCATAAGTCTTTCTTTTTCCTTTTTTTTCATTCACTTATGGTGTGTGTGTATATATATATATATATATATAAACAAGTTTCTCAGTTCTCAATAAGCATTTATGAAAGAAAAAATAATAAGATAAAAAATAATTAAGTTTTTCTAATAAATTAAAATCAGTTTATTTACGATTTAAAAATCAGTTTTTGAAAAAAATAAATGAGACTTTTAATAAACATTGAAAACACAAAAATATATTAATGTATAGGGAAATTAATTCATTTTTTTATCTTATAAATATTTATTAAGAAGTTTATTAAAAGAAATCTTACTCTA
Source organism: Glycine max (assembly GCF_000004515.6). Classification (NCBI taxonomy): domain Eukaryota; kingdom Viridiplantae; phylum Streptophyta; class Magnoliopsida; order Fabales; family Fabaceae; genus Glycine; species Glycine max. The sequence continues at coordinate 53,776,350 of NC_016088.4, read as the reverse complement.
ACTAGCTAGGAAACGGCTAGAAAATCAAATCTGCTCAGTATTAAGAGAAAATAGTCATGGGAGACATGAGAAACTGTTCCATAGCACGTGGGATGCGAGCAAATTGTTCAACCTTAACCACAAAATCGAAAAGACAAATAGAAGGAAAAATTAGTGGAAAAGATAGGTTGCACTCATCTGTTTGATTGATTGATTCAAACAGATTTGTTCCATTATATTTGGCAATTCGCATCAGTTAACTCGGACATTTGGGTCTTTAAGTTTTATAAAATGCATTTCAGTCGGGCCTATTTCAATTTTTAAATATTATGTTATGAAATGAGGCTAGAAGTTAATTAATTCTAAAACGTTGACGAAATGGTCAAAATTTTGATATTAAATTTGAAATCAAAGTCAAGATTGTCATGTTTGAAGATGCCAAGATAGTTATGTTTTGGAAGAGATGAATTTGAGATAAGAGTTTGAGTAAAAAGGAAGTTGATTACAGTTATAGTTAATAATATATATTCAAGACAGATATTTGTCATTTAGTCTGTCACTGTATTTGGTTCCTTTGGACGGTATCTGGTTCTGTATCTTTTAGTGCTAGAGTCTTTCACGTCTTGTGATTTGCTCTTTGCACCTTTATTAATAAATTTTTTTGTTGGCCTTTAAAAAAAAAAAGACATCAGATATGAAAGTCTTATTGAGTCAATTTGTTTAACATTTGTCTATATAAGATTTTTTAACCATTAGATACAAAAACCTATAAATAATAAAAATGTGTTCATCGTTTGTTATGGAAACACTTACGTACACCAATACATAATAATAACTATCACACTTCAAGATGCCTACTGATTTAATGAGTCGATTGTATGCTTTCAATTACTTTTGTCAATAAAGTCTTTACTTTTTTAGTCATTTATATTGCTTTCTAATTTACATTCATGCAAATTAAATTCACAGGTAAGTCACTTTCCATTTCACATTTATTCTTTTTCCTCTCGCTTCTTTTAATTTAGTCTTAAAATTTATGTGTTTACATTTCGAGCAAGTTTTGTTAGAAGTAATTTTCTGAGGATATGCTTTTTATCTTTAATCCAATGGATTTTAAAACATGCATATTTCAAGAACAACTCGTTCTTGCGCACATATGATTTACATCATGATGAATTACTAAGGATAGGATAAATACATGGATTTATCGTGGATTCTTAATGTAAGCATTCTTCAACAACTAAGCATTCTTCAACAACTATCGTAGAATCTTTTCGATAATTAATCTCGAACACGAACAGAAAAAATAGTTGGCTTATAGTTTTTCTCAACCAAATCTCAGTTCCAAATGAGATTTTAAAATGAATTCATAAGTAGTGATTACATTTAATGACACGTACACAATCTTATATTGGTTATTATTTTCTTCTCATACCTTTTGATGTTCAAGATATTAGACATAAATTAAGAAATATTTAATAGAACTAAAAATATTATATTTAAATTAAAATAGCTTTATTTAATACTTTAATATTTATACTTGTATCACTAGTAATGAATATTAAATAATGTTATATTTGAAAAAAAATATTAATTAAACTTTAAAATCCTAAAACATCAATTGTTTTTGAAAAAATATAGAAAACTAAAACATAAAAAAATATAAAAGAAGATGATAAAATGTAAGTCTCACATTTTATTTAAGGGTTATCTTGATTTTATAATTTTTTTAAAAAAATTAATCAATAAAAAATATATGTTAAAGAGTATTTTTCATAACACCCCTCATATATATCATATATTCTTCAAAAAGCATAATTTTAAAAATAATTATACATTAATAATACAACTTCTTAACTTAACAAATATATTTTATATATACAGAGTATTGTATTGATATTGATATTATTTATTTTAAAATATATCATATAATATTATAAGTATATCTTTTTAAAAATTTATCATTTAATTTAAATTAATATATTATGCTAAGAATCATATCACATGTGATGCGAAAAAAAAATCGCATTAACATATTTTTTCGGGTTTTAATGGGATTGAGTATCATTAGGGTTCACAAAATTAACCTATCAAGTATCAAGAATTCAAACGGATAAAGAGATGAGTAAATCCGTCTCAATAAGTCCCACAAGGCACAAACACTCATAAAAATGAAATCTAGCAAAGTATCGGGTGTGGCACACTGGCAAGCTGCTTCACCTTATCCAACTAAACCCTGTCATCTATGGTGTTGTGAAAGTGTGAAAGCCAGGAATCAACCATCTTAATGTTGGCATAACCCGAACAACATTTCCTACCACAGTCACCCTCATCCGCTAATGGAACTCTCTTCCTCCTTTCTATTCTCCCCTAAACCATGCTCATGCCCGCCACCTAACTACTCCCTCTCCCCCTTGATCAGAAACAGAAACCCCAATTTCCGAATTGTCGCGGTGGCCTTAGAGCCCCAACAGCAACAAGACTTCCCCAGCGGGAACAGTCCTCAGCGACTCCTCAAGGAACTCGCCGAACGCAAGAAAGCAACTTCCCCCAAAAAAGGACCCCCGAGGAGGTTCATTCTAAGGCCCCCTATAGACGACAACAAATTAGCAGAAAGGTTTCTCAACAGCCCACAACTTTGTCTCAAATTGTTTCCCTTGTTGAGTTCGTGTTTGCCTTCGTCGCGCCTCAACAATGCGGATAAATTGTGGATTGACGAGTACTTGCTCGAAGCGAAGCAAGCTCTGGGGTACTCCCTCGAGCCCTCGGAGACGCTCGGGGACGATAACCCCGCGAAGCAGTTCGACACACTGCTGTACTTGGCGTTCCAGCACCCGTCGTGCGAGAGGACGAAGGCGCGGCACGTGCGGTCGGGGCATTCGAGGTTGTCTTTTCTGGGACAGTACGTGCTCGAGTTGGCGCTGACGGAGTTTTTCTTGCAGAGGTATCCGAGGGAGTCGCCGGGTCCGATGAGGGAGAGAGTGTTTGGGTTGATAGGGAAGAGGAGCTTGCCCAAGTGGATTAAAGCTGCTAGCTTGCACAATTTGATATTTACGTTTGATGATATGGATAAGATCATGAGGAGGGAGAAGGAAGGTCCTGTCAAGTAAGTTCTAACTTTTATTCTCCTCTCCTGAGATAAGGTTTTGTCACCAAGTTAGCCTTTCGTTTGTTTATAATTTGAAATCATGGCTGTGCAATTGTGCTAGTGATATATAGTTAATAATACTTAATACTCTCTGCCAATCTGGAATTGTGTTATTTCTGCTAAGAGCCATCCCGTTGCCAGAATTCCATTTACTTATGGTATGTCCATGTACGGCAACAACAAAAAAGCCTTATCCCACTAGGTGATCGGCTACATGGATCACACGACATCATTCAGCATGGTTTTCAGAAATATTATTAAGTCTAAGATCTCCTTTGATGATATTCTCCAACATCCATGTATGGCAATGAAATAAAAATAGAAAATAACAATATGACTCTATGACCATTTTCATGTGTCTGGTCAAATTGAGTTGATTTATTAGGTTAACGGTTGACATGTGTATTTCTTGTCATGAATTAAGATTATATTGTTATTTGCTTTTAAGTTTGTTAACTGGGTTTTCTGTTTCCTCTCTTGGTATTCTTTTGAGTGATGCTTAAACATACATACAATATGTCATACTCGTATGTATGTGCTTGGGATGCAGAAGAATGGAGAATTCAGATTTGAAAATCATGTTGATGTTGTATTGGCTTCAAGCAGAACAAGTGACTGAAATGTAGAGTGATGTGAATCCTTGTATGCTTAGGTGTCATTTCCTTTTCAAGTCGAAGATGTTTGATGATTAATGAATCAAAATAATAAGATGCTTTGGCTAGTTCACTGTCTAAAAGGATGTAGGAAAGAGAAAGGAATTTTTTTGAAGATTTAGGCCTTTTTGTTTACTGTTTTTTGAAAAAAGAATTCTGTTTTCTAAAATTGAAAAATTAAAAAAACTTAATGAGTGAAAAGAGAGGTGGACTCATGCTTACAGTTTCAACATTTGAAAAGGATTCACCCTTACGGTTTCAGAACTCCAGCACTACTTTCTTCTACTACAAAGAGCAGGGGCTAGTAATGTGTGTCACAGTTCTCTCAGTCGTATACAGATATCTCTCAACTGTATACTGTTTTTCAGCTGCTTGACTGTCAAAACTCCATTGCCCACAACCTTTACAATCAACTCTAGGTAAACAGGTGGATTTGCAACAAAGAAAACTCAATTGAACAAAGCACTCAAGGAAAATATAAGAGGGTGAGAAAACATCTCTTGGTTTCTATTTTTTGGTTTTTAAAACTTTGATTTGAAAACATTTTTCAAAATTTAATAGATTTTGGATGAGAAATTGATTGCTGAGTAGTGTGGAATTGTTTTGAAACAAAATTTTTGGAAGGGAATTAAACAGACCCTTGCCTTTCTGCTTGAGAAGGGATAAATAGAAGCATAAAAGACTAGTTTGTCCACTTCCTCACGTTTTTTTATTGGTTTATGATAGAACCATTTTAATTAATGAAGTTGGTCTCTGTCTAATCTATTTGTGAAATGAATTGTTCACTACATTCTCAAATTTGTTATTCTATGCACATGCAGGTCAGTATTTTGGGCTTTGTTTGGGGCTATCTATCTTTGTTTTGGTATGCCAGAAGTGTATCGTGTTCTTTTTGAAGTCTTCGGAATGGATCCAGATGCCGAAGATTGCCAGCCCAAATTGCGTAGACAACTTGAAGATGTGGATTATGTATCTGCTGAGTTTGAAGGCAAGCTAAGCTGGCAAGATATCGTTGCATATAAGGCAAGCTACACATGTCTTCTGCTAAAGTAATATTTACTTTTTTGAAAAAAAAAGCTTACAAAGATCTATATATCATGCACATGGCTCAGACTTAATTTATTTCTGTTAGAAGTTCAGCTGGGTTTTGCTGCATTATTCAGCAATTTTTGATACAAAGTACCTGTCCTACAATAAAATACTTTAGTTTTTGATGATGACACAGAAATGATTACTGTTCTTCATTCAGCCTCCCGCAGATGCTCTGTTTGAACACCCAAGGCTATTCAGAGCTTGTGTTCCCCCAGGAATGCATCGGTTTAGGGGCAATATATGGGATTACGATACAAGACCCCATGTTATGAAAACACTTGGATATCCATTAGAAATGACAGACAGAATCCCAGAAATTACTGAAGCCAGGAACGTAGAGCTTGGACTTGGATTGCAGGTAGCTCTTCTATCACCTCTCACTCTACTTTTCCCTTTGGTGTATCAGGATATCAAAAACACAGATCTGGCTTGATTTGTGAGGGTAGGGCAATTTAATACCTTGAATGTGTCTCTGAACAAGTGGACAAACAAGTCTTTATGCTTCTATTTATCCCTTCTCCGGCTTCACATTAGATGGCATCAAATCTGTTTAGTGATAGGGAGGGTTTGTTTGTTTGTCTGAGTTGCAGAGCTATTTAGCCTACAGTGATACTTTCAAGGTTTTTTTTAGGAAATTAGGAAGGTAAACTTAAAAGAAGCAGAAATACTAAGAACTGGCAACACATTTGATAGTTAATTGTTCTTGCTCTGGACCATTTTAATTTTACCTGGTTTATGTATTGCTTTTTACTGTATTTTGCTCATCACTGCACAACTCACTTGAGAACAAGAAAGTCCTTCCTTAAAGTTAAAACCACCCAAATAAAGACTTAGCACATTAATAGTTCAAATAGGAAATAGCACACTAAATGTTATAACTTATAAGTTCTGATGTTGAATGTCTTATCTAATTGCAGCTTTGTTTCATGCATCCATCGAAGTTCAAATTTGAGCATCCTCGATTTTGCTATGAGAGATTAGAATACATTGGCCAAAAGATACAGGTACTATTCTGTCTGCTGTCCAAATGACAATTTGAATGAAGTTGTGGTAAGACTCTAGTTTCATTAATGGGATGTATCATATTTTATTGCTCAAGTTCTATTTACAATCTAATTTTTTTTTTCATTGGATAATGTATAATTTTTTAATATTATTATTTATTATTTTCTTAAGGATTTGGTGATGGCTGAAAGATTATTGATGAAGCATTTAGATGCTCCGGGGTTGTGGCTACAAGAGAAGCACCGTCGCCTTCTTATGAACAAGTATTGTGGAAGATATTTGAGGGCCAAACATCTTCACCGGGTTATTATATTTGATGAGAAGGTTCAAGACACTTATGAGCATAACCGGAGAAAGAGAAACCCAGCCACGACAGCTGTTCAACAAGCTCTTCATGGGCTTTCGTATCTTGTTTATGGGAAACGTGATGTGAGGCGTCTGATGTTTGAGGTTTTTGACTTTGAGCAGATCCAGCCAAAAGAAGTAGTTTAAATATGGAGACAAAAAGACTGATAAAAGCTCTTTTGTTTTCCTTTATTATTTACCTCCTGTTTTCCGTTTCTATCCCCTTGATTTAAGTTTTTTTTCATATTATCATTTGATGTGCCTGGTTGTAGGTGAATTGCAAAAATTATTATCCATGCAAAAATTATTATTAATTTGCAAACCCTCCAAACACCACCAAATCATTTTCCCACTCAAACCACCTTATTCTCCATTTAAGTTCCCAAATCCACACTCCTTTCCTCCAATTTCCCATGTCCAATATACAACAATTCTTTTATTCCAAATTCATATACAATCTTAGAAATTTGAGTGCTAATGGCTCTTCTCCAACCCACATATCTAGTCAAAATCTAAATACACCCCCCTTTCCTACCTTTCACTCAACCAATCCCTCAAACCAAGAAGTATCTTTCACATGTCACACCACCTTACACAAATCTCTCCACTAAATGGAATTTGAGTGCTAATGGCTCTTCTCCAACCCGTGTATCTAGCTGATATTTATCAAATGTCATTGATATTTTGTTTCCATGACATAACTATGATATATTGTTTCCACAATGACAAGGGGGTTGTTGTACTTTTAAGATGCCCCAAAACATAATAAATATTCAAGGGAAAGTGTTTTGAGTTTAGATTAAAATTATGAAACTTATAAAATTGATCTACATTTTATTTTCAGTGCTCGCTTCTCTTTTCTCTTAATCCCTGAATCGTAGTACTTGGGGTATAAGTTAGGACCATCTAGGTGGAATGCATATTACTATCAGTGACATAATATTAGCAATATGTCATAAATTAAGTTTTTATAATTTATTTCATCTTATGGGGCCAATATATATATATATTATATACTAGTAAATTTCTTAAACTTTGTGAGAGCAATTACTCCCATTGTTATATAAGGTGGATTCGTCTCCGATAACAATGAGAAAAAAAAATTATTAGATATGATGAATGTTACAAGTCCTTCTGAGGTCACTGCATGTTGTCCTAAGGCATTGAAATTCCATCAAATCTATTGTGCTTCCCTCCAATTCTTATCGTCTGCACGATGATTAATTACTATGTCTTCTATTGTTCTCATTTTGAATTCCTTCAAGACAATAGAAGTACCAAGGAGTCTATTCAACACAATTGGGAAATGAAAAAAAAAATTATGAGATTTTGTTACTAGAGTTCAAGAGAAAAATAAAACACCGAATTCTTGTTAAGGCTATATAATCCTTTGGTCCATAAGGATTTGTGGTGGCGACAATCACACCCACACCGAATTTTTTTTAAAATAAATTCATCAATAATAACAGGTTACATTAATTTATCTTCTATATAACATAGTAATATTGGGATCTAAATCAGCCTACAATATCTTATATGTACGGTACAATATATTATTTGTGAACAATATCTTATTCACGAACTATATCATATCCATATTGTACAATATATTATTTGCAGATAATATCTTATCCGTACCGTACTGTAGGACTTCATCCCCATACCCTCTACTCGCATCCTAACTTAACAACATGTAACCCAAGCAAGCCCAACGGACACCATTGTGCTCCGCTCCACTTTGCTTCAACGTTTACCTGCCCATAAAATATGAGTCTTGCACATCAGTGGTAAAGTAAGAGAAGGTGTGTGAAGTGTTTATGTCTAAAATTAATATATTGTGGTGGTCGATATTATGAAACTCATCGAAAACTTGCCATTGTGTTATGTATTGCTCCTGTATTAAGCAATTTAAGTTCACGCTGCATGAGCCCTGTAATCATGTATTGTGTGATGTAAGGATTTAGAGTCTATGTGTGAAGGAAACCCCTTCCCAAAAGAGATATAATACAACGACAAAATGGTCACTGTTGTGAGCTTTTCGGCTTGTGGCTTGTGTGGTCACCTGCTATTGTAGGATGGTAAACACATGATTAATTTAAGCCCAAATGAATAAGTTTGGCTGTGGTAGAATTTTTGGGATCAATTTGCATGAGCAATAAACAAGTGTCTTAAGCAAAAACTTCAAAAAAATTCTCATAAGCTAAAGATAACAGCTTCTGAAAAAATGTTCTTAAAAAATGTATTATTATCACATAGTCCCTCTTTTTAAGCTTATACAGTCCTGAGATCAAATTTTTGTATAGGATCTCCCTAGCTCATATAAGAGATTATCCAGTATCAGGATCAGGAACTTATCCTTCACATTTTGATTAATGATCCCCAAATAATCTATGGATAATCTACAACGTAGAATATCCTTGTCAAACATTTCATGCACTTAGTTAATTTCTTTATAATATGAACTATCACTTTTACAAAGATGGATGCCTATAAGTGCCTTTTATTCACATGTCTAGATTTAAGTAAACTTTTAAATTCTCCAAAGCCACAAGCTCCCCTATGGAATATTATACCAATTAGCCCATCATATTAATTATGTTTGCGGGATGCTGCCCGAGTAGTATTATGATAGCATACTGACCTTCATTATTATTGAAGTTTCTGAGAGCTAAGATAGAAGAACTGTTAGTGAAAATTGCAAAATGGAAAAGTGAGTTGAAAAGATAAGTGAAAGAGGAAGAGATGGTTTTCCAATCATTGACTGGGATAGTTGAAAATCTCTGTGATGTATATGCCAAGTTTATTATTTGTCAAGTTTTGCACCTCAGAATGATAATTGTTTGTTTATCTTAAAGAAAAAACTTCAAAAAGATTCTCAACTTATGAACTCAACTGCTGTAAAAGCTCTTTCATGCGACTTCTCCGAAAATTGAGATGCATATACTTACTCAATTCATTTTTCCATTTTATTTTCTTTTCGTATAAGTACAGAAGTTTATCCAAACAAGTTCATTAAATATTTCTATAAGCTTTTTAAACAAAATTTTCAGTTTTGTTTTTTCTACGTTCACGATATTTATTTATTGGATTAGGTTTTCACAACACGTGTCAAATTGGACTGATTTGCCATTCTGAGAGACTGCAGCGCTGGAAGTCAAGAATGAGCTTGATTTCAAGAATAAGGCATTATTTACCCAATGTATAGACAACCTCTTCATTCGACAGTAGTGTAACTTAAAATCATCAAGGAGGTCCGGGGCTTTACTGATTTAGGTTTGAAGGAGGCAAAGGATTTAGTGGAAAAAACTCCTTCCGTTATAAAGAAAGGCGTTTCAAAGGAAGAAGCAGAGCAATAATAGAGAAAATGAAAATTCTTGGTGCAAAAGTTGTTATGGAATGAAGTGATATATTTTGTTTCTTCCCGCTTTCAATATTTTAGTTGTTAGAAAATTTTGTATTGTTGGCCAAGGATACTACTTTGCTAGTGCTGTGTTAATTTTTTTTTTAGCACGAACTGGAATTTGATTTTATGCAGCTTACAATACAAGGGAATAATACTTTTATTTTATTGAGAGGGAATTTGATTTTATGCAGCTTTGCAACATTATTCTTCAATTCCCTCTCAATGAAATAAAAGTATTATTCCCTTGTGCAATATTGATTTGCAAACATTTATTTGCATTACTTTCTACAAGTAAATTAGTGTTTTTTGGACCTTTTTCTTGTATCAATTGAATTTTGTTGTGGTTACCATAAATGAGAAGCATCAACCAAGATAACGAACCTCATCTTTTGAATTGTGTTTGAAACTGGTTTTAAACAAAAAAAAAAAAAGTTTTCAAATTGATTTTGAACCAAAACTCAATTTTTGGTTTAAAATCTGTTTTGAAAACTGATTTCAAATTAGTTTTTTAAAAAAAATATGAATTTGACCAATCCATTTAATTAGATTTAAATTGAATTTTTAAAAATTCAATTCATATCCATCCTTACCGAATCCCAAGACATTGGTATCGACCCTTGTGTCCTACAACCATTCAGTGATTTACCACAACATGGACACCTCTACTCAATACTGACCATTGGTATAGTATGACCATCATTGAGGATAGATGTGTGATTTACAATGAGACTCTTGCTTAATACGTCCCTCTTATCGCCTTTCAAGACAAACAATCCCTGTCTCAAGTATGGATCTTTCATAGAACTATGTTACTATGCTAGGAATTGGAGTTGGGTATATTGGTCAGCCCAATTTACATAGATAAACAAATAGATTATATCTCATTAGCCTACAAATTAAATGGATCAGTATAATGGCCGGTCCACATTAGTCCGGTATTGGAGGGCTAGTTGACAAAAAAAATCATAAGACACAAACATGTGCAAGGTTTTTGCAATAATTTCTTCCTAAAAAAAGTAAAGAATCTTTCAGATGGATTCTAATTGGGTTGCTAACAGATATTTTTCGAGACAAGTCACTAATCGCCACGTCGATAGATTCTAGGGAGTAGGATAGACCCACAACTCGAAGCATATTAAACAAGAAAGAATCCCCGGTTGGAGATATTTTTAAAACGAACACCGGATCAAACGCAGCTTTATTACCTTGCCTGCGAAGCGTTGATAAGCGGAGGATGACATGGGCCCATGATGAGAGATATGCGCACAAATCATCACGCTATTAATACTACTGCTCCGCTACTTGCTGCCTAGGCTAGTGCGCACCCCTGTCTTCAACCTCTTACCGTGCGAATCTCTCAATTCATCAAAACTAACAACATCATCACCATCGTCGCACCGAAATCAATCGCCACAACCTCGGGATCTCAGATTCGACGCGCCAAATCATGTCGAAGGCGCGTGTCTACACCGATGTCAATGTCCTTCGCCCCAAGGAGTATTCGGATTACGAGTCTCTCACCCTTCAATGGGGGTAATGTTCCGAACCCTAATTTTTATGTTTCTTTTATTTTTTTCTGATCCCCAAAGTGAACAATCCACAATGAAGGGGAATTTTATTGTAGATAGTTTCTTAGCTGCTGTTTTGTTGCATTCTTCCCCATTCCTTGTGAATTCCAATGGCATAATGCAATTTTATCTAGCATTTTGTGTTAACTAACTGATTGACGAGGAATTATGCCATTTCCGTTGCTCTGATATGTTTTTTTATTGGATCGCATGTTTTTGCTTAGTTTTTATGTGGTAGGACCAGAGACAGAAGGTGGTCGAGAATCACCGTGTGCTGCTGAGTTCATTGATCGAATTTGTTCTCTGAATCCTCAATATAACTTTGTATACCATTTCTTTTTTTAATTTACTGAGCGAGTGTTGCCTTTTATTTTTCAGTGATCAAGATGATTATGAGGTTGTGCGAAAAGTGGGCAGGGGTAAATATAGTGAAGTTTTTGAAGGCATAAATGTCAATAGCAATGAGCGCTGTATAATTAAGATTCTGAAACCTGTCAAGAAAAAGAAGGTACTCCTTCTTTCGTTTGTCCTGCTTTTATCCCTACATAGTACCTGCAGACTGTGAATTAAGCCAGCCATTGGTGCTTTATCAGAACTTTTCTCTTAAAATCTGCTGCACAATGAACATAACAAATTCATTATGAGATGTTAAACATATGACATAATATAAATCGGTTTTTAACATTAAGAATATAATTGTATGGAATAATACTTTTAAGTTCTAAAAAAAAAAAAAATAGAAGGCATAATGGCATGGTATTCAACATTGATGCGATAATAGTTTAGTTATATAGCATGGCAGCAGAGACCACCATATAGGGTTTTAGGTGAAAATTGGAGATTCAAGCTTGATGAATTTTCTTGAAAAAAAGGCAAGTGTCATTGTAAAATATCCAGAGGAGTGGTTAAGGCATGTCTCAACTTATTCTTTACACACACACACACACGATGTAAGTGAAAACCACTATTATACCATTAAGTAGCTTTTTACTGGATCATTTTATCACAAAATCCACCGTTGGATAGAAAAGTCTTGTCACAGATACCATGTCTATAAAATTTTCCATTAATCCCGATTTGTGCAGTACTCTATTAATGTACAATTAAATATCAAGATTAACATAATATACTTTGAAATTAATAATATACTTGAGCAGGGAGAACATTTCCATACTGTTGGTATTAATAATATACTTGTCAGCTTCAATTGTTATTTTTTTAAAACTTATTTTGTTTCACGTACTATGCCATTTCAAATTCTTCTGATATTTTTTATTACTTTATGAGCTCTTCAATATCATTTTGCAGATTAAAAGAGAGATAAAAATACTTCAGAATATTTGCGGAGGCCCAAATATTGTTAAGCTTCTTGATATTGTCAGAGATCAACATTCGAAAACTCCCAGTTTGATATTTGAGTATGTCAACAGTACAGATTTTAAAGTTTTGTATCCAACCTTGACTGATTATGACATACGCTATTACATATATGAGCTCCTTAAGGTAGTATGATCCTTCAATCTCATGTATTATACTTGGTACTGCCATTCTTTATGTCCTCTCCGTAATCAACATATTGTTTTTCCATAAACAAAATTGGAGTATCATATCTTGAATAAGGCTTCATGTGTGAATACAATGTGCATCTATATACTGTATAGGGCCTATAGTCATTTGCTTCTGTATCCAGAAAATTATTACTAAATATTTGAGCAAATGTGTATTGTGAACCTTTCCATGTTACCTGAATGCTTTAGTTTTGAATTGCAGGCCTTGGATTACTGCCATTCTCAAGGCATCATGCATAGGGATGTCAAGCCTCATAATGTTATGATAGATCATGAGTTACGAAAACTTCGCTTGATAGATTGGGGTCTTGCTGAATTTTATCATCCTGGAAAGGAATATAATGTTCGTGTGGCTTCAAGGTACTGTTCTCTGACGAATAAACCATAGTTTCAAAGAACAGGTGTGAAATACAAAAGACTAAATGGTAGTATGTGACTTAAATTGAAACCAATAAGGCCCAAGTCAACATGATTTTTTTCAGAATGGACAGATTGATGGAAAATTGTCTTATATCATTTGTGTGGCAAGTTTGGTGTAGCCATAAAAGTAATTCTGAAATGGTGGAAGCATTTAGTACTAAGTATGGATCTGGAAGGGATTTTTGGAATTTTGGTTAATTGAGATGTGACCATTCTTGCTACCGAACATAGTGGCACTTAAGACTTGCAAAAAAAACATTATATGGTGAACTACTTTCACCAATTTATGCAAGATAAATGTTACATACAAATTGCAAATTTTCCTGGGATTTGAATAAAGCACCCTATTAATTGTGTTATGGTCCTTTCTCGGTTTTTATTCTGTAGTTCTCTAGCTTCTTGTAACAGGACAGTTCTACAATGTTTACAAAGTTAAATTAACTGAGGGTTTGATGTGAGTCAGAGTCTTCTGGTATTCTCGCTTACTCTTTTAAGCTGTCCAGTGTCCTTCCTCTTTTTTCTTTTCTAGCAGAAACACACTCTTGTCCTTTTATCTGGTAAAAATTAATCCCTAATCCTACACTCTAAAGTCTAAACATCTGTCAGCACTATTAGTATTATGTTGCAAATACATAATCTTCCATTTGGTTTGTAGTAAAAAGACAATCTTATCACCATCACAGCTCCCTTAATTTGATTTTCTTTTGACTTTTTTTTTTGTATAATCGTTGTTAGGTTAAAACTTGACAAGAAAAAATGATTATCAAAATTTTCCTAGGCTTATATTTTATAATTGTAACGTAAGGATTACCTGTGGTTTCTTTTTAAATGTCACTGACCCAACACAATTGTCATGTGTCCTGCTTTTGTTTCTCAGATACTTTAAGGGGCCTGAACTTCTAGTTGATTTGCAAGACTATGACTACTCATTAGATATGTGGAGCCTTGGCTGCATGTTTGCTGGAATGGTGTGAATCATAACTACAAGTTTCTGATTATATATGGCATACTCTTGACATTTATGCAGATGGTCTAAATTTGAGCATACATGATTAAAAATGTGAGATTCTGGTCATAATTTTCATTGTACTTTTTGTAGATATTTCGCAAAGAACCTTTCTTTTATGGTCATGACAACCATGATCAGCTTGTCAAAATAGCTAAGGTAATATCCATCGTGGTTTGCAATTGCTTATAAATGTTTGGTTATCTTGCTGTCACTGTACACAGTAATTTCATGTGTTAGTTCGAGACTATGATATATTGTCCTCTATTTAAGGTGGGTTGTTGAAGTATAAAATCATTGGCCACTGTTTAGCATATTAAAATATTCTTTTTTAATCAAGTTGCCCTTTCCTAATGATCCTTTATAGAGATACTTTTCTTTCCAGATTTAAGTTATTGTTATTATTGTTAGTGCTTGGTTATTTTTTTAAAGTTTATATTATTAATTATTATTTGTGATATGTAGGTGCTTGGGACTGATGAATTGAATGCATATCTTAATAAGTATCATCTGGAGCTTGATCCTCAACTTGATGCACTTGTTGGAAGGTATCATCTAACATTTAATCTTATTTATTTCACAGCAAAATTGATTTATTTATTATTAACTATTTATCATAAATATGAACTGGAAGTGTAACATTACATCACAGCAAAAGTGATGATTCAGTATGTGGTAGGCTTGGTTGTAGAGCACGTTATTTTCTGCATGTGTATACAAATTTCGTGCTTCTATGCTTGGGAGTAATGTAAGGGGATTTATTGTGATTGAGGGGATGGTTATTCTTTATTTATGGACATTTATTGCCATAAATAAATTATAAAAGCCTACTTCTATCAGATATATTAAGACTGGGCCTTGGATTTCTCGTTCGTAATCAGTTTACGGTACCACTGATACCTTTCTTTTTATTAATATTTTTCATTGCTGATTTTAAAAAAAAAATCACTAATTCCTCTTTAAGCTCTCCTTAGATGCGTGCTGCTTTTATTTTGACTTTATTTTCTGTTGGTAGATAAATGACTTGACACACATTTTATAATGTAATGCTATTTTCTGTTGCAGACACAGTCGAAAGCCCTGGTCTAAATTCATCAATGCAGATAATCAGCATCTTGTGTCTCCTGAGGTGAATCTTCAGTTTTCCTATCTGGCATTGACCTTGCATTTAGTATGGACTGCAATTTAACATTTCTTGTATGACATGTAGGCAATTGATTTTCTTGATAAGCTCCTTCGATATGATCACCAGGACAGGCTAACAGCTAGAGAAGCAATGGTAATGATAAAGAGCTCATTAATTTGTAGTTTTTTCAACTTGCAGTAACATGGTTCTTTTGTTGCATGAACTTTAAAACATTTTGGATTAACAAATACTTATATTTTGGAAAAATTATAGTTTTTGTCTTCTAAGTTTAATTTAGGTTTTAGTTTAGTTCTCTTAACTTTTTTTATATTCAATTTCATCCTATTAGTTCATCTTTCATGCCAATGTTTGTCTTTAACTTCTTGATTTAATGTGGTCTTCCAAGTTATTTCTTCATGTCAACATTTTGGACCAAGGTTTCTTTTGCACTGCAATCTCAAATCGTCAGTCAAAACTGTCAAATAGCCACTGAAACCTTTATAGCCACCCTGTTCCTGTCCAACCAACCTATCCCTGCTTTGTTCTCCGTTTAGACACCCAACTACCACTGTGAAGTCATCACATAATTGATCAAAAGACTACATTGAATAAGAGAGTTAGATGATTAAATTGAAACCTAAATTAAACTAAGAGGACAAAAATTATAATTGTCTTATTTTTTTCTCATATTGATTAATTGGTTAATATGTTTATTTTTAAGTTGTGTGCACTAACTTTTTGTTGTCATCTTGGTGTGTCCCGCAGGCACATCCATATTTCTCTCAGGTAAGGGCAGCTGAGAGTAGCAGAATGAGGACACAGTAACTTGATCACATATGGATCCATAAACTTGAGTTAATATATTTGGGATTGTTTTATGATACCCTAACGCGCACCTCCGTTACCTTCTGTTTATTAGAGATTAGTTTTCCTGGGGAGTGTATCGATATTATGTTTTCAGTTGAGGAATAATGCCATTGCCAGTTATTGAAAATTGAAATTGTCTTGAAAGTTGTGACTATATATAAGCTTAAAGGTGTGTGTTTTTTATTTTTTTAGTACATCTTAAAAGCGTGTTTGGAATTGGTTAGAGGCATTAACTTCCGTTCAACATGAATGAGGCTAGACACTATGATTCACAGTGGAAGTGTTCTGAAAAGTGAGAATGAGCGTTTAAACGGGTAAACTATAACATGTAAATGCATGTTTGGTTCAGTTTGAAGGTACAAAAATATGTTCAAAAGGTGTTAGATTAATTTCATTTCATAGGTCAAATTTACATCCTCTACACTAGATTATCTCTCCCACAAATTTCTCCCTGACAACCATTGTCCCCGATCACCGTAGTTGCCTTCTCTTTGCACAGATCCACACCCCAAATCCTTTTTTTTAGTGATTTTCTCTTCTCCTTTCTCTTCGCACAGATTTATCTCCCTCAATTATCGTAATCCCCTCCTTTTCCAGAGATCTTTCTAATGCTGATGATCACGATTTTCGTGTCTCTGGAATTGACTAGTTTAGGGTGTGCCACACCAAATCCGCAACAGATATACACGACGTCATCAACTTTATCGGAGCTGCACCAAATCTGCACTAACTTTGTCACCATCACGACTAGAACAAACACTGCGATGGGTTCACGTTTAACGCTCCAAAATCCTCATCTTCATGGTACGCTCGCACCAAATCTACAATGACACCGAGTTCGTTGAAGCCTAGATCTACGACACTAGATTCCTCAAGATCTACATTTGTTTCAATTCCTTATTGTTTTTCTTTATTTGTTTATGTATTTATTTTCCCTACTCGCTCTTTGGTGGAACTTTATGTTTGTGTTTATTTGACGTTGTTGCGTTTGTTGATTTCACGCAGTAAGTTATCGATTGCAAAGTTTTTATTGACAATGTGTAGTTTGAGTGCCTAGGGGATTCTATTTTGCCTAGGAGGATCCTTGTGATATTTTTTTTTCTCCAGATTTCTAGTGTTCACAGAGTTTAACAGGTTTTGGAGTCGGGAAATGCTATGAATTTCAGTGTGAAAATGTTCGTCTCCACCATTTTGGAGGGAGATGGGAAGAAGAGAAGAAAAAAAAAGTATTATCACCAAAAATAGTCTCCAGCGGCAGTTTCAGGAAGAAAACATGAATCTGGTAGGAAAGATGTAGGATAAGAGAAATAATGATCCATTTATATGAGAGTGGTTCATCCTAAAAATGGTCTGTTCAAAAAGTAAAATTGAAACACCTTGATTGTTTTTAGTTGAGCCTGATTTTGAGGTGCGTTACAGTTTTGCCCTCAGTTTGAAATGAATGTAAAGGGAATCCAAACTTAAACACAACCTAAATAACTTGGATTGTTTGATTTGAAAATCGGTTTTCTTTTTTTAGTTTTAATTATAAAATTATTTCACTAATTTTATTTTATTTAGGGTTAAATGTTTTATTTCCTGTGAAATAAAATGAGTGACTTTTGACCTTAGTTCTTATTTAAAAAAAAAATTTGTTTGTTTTCATCCTTAAAAAGTTAAAATCATTTTTTTTATCTCTTATTATATGACACTTGTTAACTGTAGGTGTTTAACAAAAAGCTAAGTGACCATCTTAGGTGACATCCACCAATGTGTATGGCACCACGCTAGCATGTGATAAGTCAACATTTTAAGGATGAACCACTTTGGTTAGCATAGAAATTCAAAGGTGAGTTTCATAACTTTTATTTCTTATGTATTTAGATTTAAATATTTTTTTTTCTCTATTTCATTCCCTTCACTCCCTTTCTTTCCTTGCAACCAAACTCGCCCTAAAATACACAAGCAAAGGAAATTTACTTGTAAGTAAACGATTTGAGATCTTGGTGGGTACTTGAGGACATGAGAATGAATCTTGGCATGTTTCCCACCAGCTGCATATAATGCAAAATCCGGGATAATATTTATATACTATCGTCTTATATCTCCAAGCATGGTGCAAATACTACTAAATACACAAGCAAAGTGTTGTACGGATATCAAACCACTTTTTTCACGTCAAAATACGGAGATAACACAAGCAACAAAATATTGCTTGAGTGAACATGGGATTGAATGACAATACACGTTTAACCAAGCACACTACAAAGCTGTGCCTTTGACACCTCAGTCTCAGACTCCCACACTTTCTAGATCTATTGATCTTTTAAAACCGAAAAAGACCAATTACAAGTCAAAAATTGTTTGGACTGTTAGCTTTTAGAAATAAAAAATGAATAGTAAAGTTTTACGGGATCAGGTCCACCCTGGTAAAGACTACATTTTGGTTCCAGACTCGTGAGCCGAAATTATTGATAGTCAGATATTTCCTCTGATAAGACTAGAATTTAGGTTTCTGTGACACACTTTCATATTAACACGAACCATCATTAAACAGTTACACCTAGACAGAAAGAGAAAGCATCACACAGTTTCTTGCCCTGTTATCAGGGAAATCATAATAAAATAGTTTTCCTCTCCTTGTCCCTCCTAATTCCCAAGGCACAAACACAGAAAAACACATTTTTATATAGATAGAAAATGGGGAAGATCTCTGTCAATAGGTTTTAAGGAAGAGGCCATAATGATATAAAGTTTTCTCCATTTGCAGTCTCCAATATGTTCACTTTTTCAGATGAGGAAAACAAGCATAAACATCAGATTTAGGGTGTTTGGCTTCAGCATGCTCCCTACACTTCACTTCCGATGTGGTGCACATAAATGTTTGCATGCACACCTTGCACTGCAATCATCAATCACAACATTATTGATGTTCAGTAAAGACTTCCAATTCTGCTGCAATCACTGCAGCAACATGTATATTTCAATAATATTACTAGAGAATATAAGTTGGCATACCCATGACTTTGATGCAAACAGCAAGTATGACTCTTAGTCTTTTCTTTGCTGTATTTTCCTTTTTGTTCCAATTAGTTTTAATGTTCTGAGATATTTTAAGTTCAGAAAATAAAAAGCATGTAATTGAGGTGATAAATTAAGAATTGGCGATTACCAGGCCTTGTATGAAACCAGAATCCCATTTTTACTGATTTACATTTTCCATGAACAGGGAACGTAATCGCAAAAGACATTCCAGAAATGAAGATAAATTGAAAAAATGAAACAGCCCTAGTCCCAAGGGATGAATGGAAAACACTACACAAAGAACTCTTTTAGCCGTAACAGAAATGCAGCCTTTATTAGCAAATCTATACAGCAATCTTCACCCAAAATAATGGAATAAACAATCAATTTGGACCCCTAAGTATTACTTTCTCCCGTGTAGTCCCCTCCCAAGTCCCAAGTATTAAATATCCATTTAGTAGAGAAGGTAAAACATCAAGACGAAATTGATCATTTATTGCAATATTAATTATCGAAGTTCATTATTCTATACAAGAAACCGTGTCAGAAATTCAACTTAAGCGGAGAAAAATAAAACGAGATGCTGTGAGAGATTACAAGCACCATATTACCTGAATCGACATTGCTTTCTTGTTTGAATCCAGCTGGCTTCCTGCGCATATCAAACAAAATACTAAAATCATGAACCAAGCCAGATCTAACACATACCGTCTCGATTTTCAGAAGAATTTTTTTTTCAATTTTTCAATTTATTTTTGGGCATAAAAAACGGAAGGCGTCAAAGGCTGGATTGGAACCCTAATCAATTGAACAACGATGAATGGAAAATTACCCTTTGAGGCGGCCTTCTGCTTCTCGAGGTTCTTCTCGCGTGCCATCTTTGCCTTTTGCCCATTGCCTCCTCCCATGTCTGATGCCGCAGAATGAAACCCTTAAGACCCTAAATTTCTTTTTCTCAAGTCACGGAAGCAAGCGCCGAAGGAAACACACGAATGGGAATATATGGCTCAATGGTCAAGGCCTGACGCTACACCCAAATTATTTGGTCGGACCAAGTACTTTCCATTTTATTTTATTTTTAAAGCCGCCGGGGTAAAGTTGTCTTTTCAATGTCTTTTATCAACCAATTTCCTATGAACTTTTCGTTCTTATTTCTTTCCCAAGTTTGTGCCATTCAAATATACGAGATTATTATTATTATTATTATTATTATTATTATTATTATTATTATTATTATTATTATTATTATTATTATTATTATTATTATTATTATTATCATTATTATTGATGAGGGAGTATTACAACTTTTTTTTTTTTAGAGAAGGGAGTATTACAACATCGGTAATTTTACGTTTAAGTCTAGACATAAAAAAATGTGTAAAGACATATATCGGATTTATAACAATTAATGTGCCATATTTAAACAAACTCACATACATTCTTTAAAGATAACATGTTTTAATTTTAGTAATTTATTTTCATATTTTTGTAATTTTAAAAGTATTATCTCTTTATTTATTTTTAGTTTAATTTAATAAAATAAATGTGATTAATTATACAATATATATTACTTATTTAAATTTAAAATATATGTCAAATAAAAATAAATGTTAGTAATATTTATGTAATGATGAGCATTTGATCTAAGAAATAGTAAAAGTTTATTTTTTATATACCATCTTCCTCGGTGCAAAGTTTTGTATATTACAAATCAATTAAAAATTATTGCAAATATATTTTTTAAATAATTATTATTATTATAAATTTAATAATTTGTGATTGAATGGGTAACATAAAAAAAAGTAAAAATAGATTATAATCGAATTTTAAATACTAATAGAGCTGAAATTATTCAACTCAAAAACAGGAAACTGTTAGATAGAAGTAGAATCCCTTCGCCTTGGGATTTAGTTATTTGGTAATTACAAAATCGTTTTAAAATTATCTTTCTACATTTCCCCCTTCTAAGTTCCTCGCCCCGGAGCTATTCGGGGTGGTGGAGGAGTCATTTTCCAACACCGACATGTATATGGCTTGAGTAAAACATTTACATGTTGCCACACCTAACATAAGTATGATATACAAATGAGAATATACCTTGCTCTTCTATGCTAAATCCACTTTCTTCCTATTGGTAACGTTATCATCAGAAAATAGTCTCTGACTTTGGTCCTCCCACTCACACACATACAAACTCAAATTCTTTAATTCTCTCTCCATTGGCAAGTCATGGAGCTCCTATGGGAGCTTGCCTTCACCATAGCTCTTTCTCTTTTACTTCCATTGGTTTTCCTCAAACTCCTTTCCGTGACCCCAAACTTCGAAGCAAATGAGAAAGTGGCTGTTATTCGGCGTGATCATGATCATCGAGTTGAATCTGATTCCAATAGTTGGGAAACGGATAAAGTTGTTCAAATTGGTGGGAAAATTGATGAATTCAGAGACAAACCTATAGTGGGAAAATTAGTAGTCCCGGAAATTGTGGATGTGAGTTGTGGATCGCCCA
This sequence comes from Glycine max, assembly GCF_000004515.6. Lineage (NCBI taxonomy): Eukaryota > Viridiplantae > Streptophyta > Magnoliopsida > Fabales > Fabaceae > Glycine > Glycine max. The sequence continues at coordinate 53,754,661 of NC_016088.4, read as the reverse complement.
AGATACACAATTCAGAAAAGATTGATGGGGACAGACTTCACAACGAAATTGAACTCGAGGATTTGGCAGAGGATCCTGTTGTGGATGAGGGTAATGAAGGGGTTGTTAATATTAACAAAGTTGAGGTAGAATTGATGGAATGTGATTCTAGAGAGAACAAAGTTGAAGAGGTTGAGATCTCGCAGTGCGAAAGATATTATAATGAGATTGAAGAATCTAGTATGAACGAGGAAATGGGTGAAAACAAGGGCTCGGTGGTGGATGAGGATGATTGGGAAGGAATAGAAAGAACTGAATTGGAGAGGCGCTTTGGTGCTGCAGTTGTATTTGTCGGTTCCAAGAGCAATGCTAATCTTAGTAATGATGTGAAGATGAAGCTTCATGGTTATCACCGAATTGCTACTCAGGGTCCTTGCCATGAACCTCAGCCAATGGCTCTGAAGTTCTCTGCTCGAGCAAAGTGGTAATTGATTAATGATTGCCCTGCTTATTTATCTCCAAATACTTAGAAAAAGAAAAAAATTATAACCATTTCCCTCTACCTCTAGTTTTGGTTTGAGTTGCTTAGAGTTACAGTTACTTCATTAGATTCTTTGATGTAGTTAACTGGATCATTCTTTTTGTGTAAGGATTGCATGGCGACAGCTTGGGATTATGAGTCCAGAGGAAGCTATGGAGCAATATATCAGCCTTCTATCAGAAAACATTCCTGATTGGATTGTAGAAAATCCTTATGTAAGTATATCTAAAAATACTATTCGGTTGCTCACCCTTTTCTAAATAAGATAAGATATATATTTTATTTGATCTCTTTTTGGTCAGTTGTACTTTAACTTGATGAACAAGAGAAATTTTATCCTTTTTCTCAATTGTCCTGTCTGTACTGGAAGGAAGCCTATGCCTTCCCTGATTCCCAATTTACCCCTCTGTGTGGTGGAGGGATGATTTATTTCTTTATTAAATCTATTAGATAGAGCCTTGAAGCTTTATATTAATTATCCAGAGATGAATTTTTGTATTACGGATGCTACTATGGTTGAATTTTTATATTTCTTTTTATTACAGGATAATGCTAAACCGGCTTCTGCAAAACTAACCTTATGATTTGAAGGCATAGCTATTAGCTACCATGGCAAAGAAGCTGAAAATTATAAGGTATAACCATATAAGTTGATTGTTTCATTTTGAATTCCGACGCTTAGCAATTGAAAAGATTTCCAAAATGTAGAATTTATTGTTTTTTAAGGAAGTCCCCTGCCATTGGGTACTTAACACATGATAATGGAGTTGGGGTTTACCATATTTGGTATTCTTTGTTACCTGCACAATACTACAGATCCCTGGGATCAACGAACTGAAGAAGCAAATTCGCTTGTAAAATTATGGTTATTGAGTTGTAGTTGTAGGCACATTATCAAATAATTCTGCTTCTCTCTGTTAAAGAGGAACTGGTCTGTGTATGATTATTCAATTTAATGTCTACTCCTATTGAACTTCCATCCGTTGGCGTAGGTAAGATTTTTTGTCCAGTGTGCATATGTAAAACTGCGTAGGGAAGGTTGATTATAGAAGGATTTTTTTTTTTTTTTTTTTGGCAAAATCTTTGACTCACATAACTATAAGTAAGCGCCAAACAGAGAACCGCAACCATAATTCGCTTGCAGCAGAAATTATTTGAGCCTTGACGATAAATTGATTGCGTGTTAGTAGGAAGTAGGATTAGATTATACGTCATATTCATCAGTCTTTTTCCTCAATTTCATTTACATGAACAAAAAAACCAAAGTAGAGGAGTCAGATGCGTCAAGGTAAAATTAACTTCAAGATTTTTTCGAACGAAGATTAAATTGGAGATGGCAAATTGTAAATGCAAAATGCTCACAAGAGTATTCTCACTGAAAATTTCCACGAGGAGATCTCTTACTCTTAAGTGGGTACCGGATAGTTATTGCCCAATGTCCACGATCTAGTACAGAACAAAACTAGTAATGCTTGTAATATTTCTCTTAAGAGTAATCATGGTAGACACTGATATGAACAGAGTATAAATTCCTTGTATTCGAGGACAAGGACCTCCTTTCTATGCTAAATAAAATTGGTCTGAAATTCTTCTCCCTTTGTTTACTCATTGCTAAGGTATTTATACATTGTTCTTAGGATGAATTCGTGCCTGCAGGAAAGCAAAACAGAATTCCTAACAGTAAAACAGAATTTGCTGATTGCAATGCAAAGGGAATATTCCTAAGTGGTTGCAACTAACTCCTTCAAAGCAGCCAAGTAACAGCTAGACAGGATCTTCCAGTCGAGCTGGTCATTTAGTGATCCTTTTGGGCTATTGTGGTCAGTAAGGATGGTGAACTGTGGCCAAGTAAGTATTGACGCCACTTTCGAACGGTTGTGGTAATGGCGTGCAATTCTCAGCCATACGTGGATGTGTTTTGCATACGAGGGGCAAATGGCTTACTATAAAAAGTAATGGGATGTCCGTGTTGCATCAGTGCAAGCCCGAAAGCATCTGTTTCTAACACAAGAGGCAAAGAAAAATTTGGGAGAACCAGGACTAGTGCCTTGGTCATGGCGCGTTTGAGATTATCAAATGCAAGTTGAGCCTCAGGTGTACAGTTGCACAAGAGAGAATTGAGGGGAGAAGTAATTGAAGCATACCCGTTAATGAATTTGTGATAAAAGTCTGTGAGACCAAGGAATCCACATAAATCCTTTTGATTGGAAGGAATAGGCCAGTCTAACATAACCTTGATCTGGGATTGCTCAAGTTCAACTCCTTTGCCAAAGATAACGTGACCTAAGTATACTCCAACTGATGTTGCGCAAATAAGCACTTAGAATGCTTGAGGTAAAATTTCCATTGCCATAAAGTTTGGAAAATAAGCTCTAAATGGTGAAGGTGTGACGACAATGTTCCACTATAGATGAGAATGACGTCGAAGAACACAATAACGAATTTGTGCAAAAATGGTTGGAGAAGTGTACTCATTGTTGCTTGGAAGGTCGAAGGTGCATTGCAGAGGTCAAACGACATGACCCGATATTCGTAATGACCTTGATGAGTTTGAAACATAGTTTTCACAATGTCATCGTCGACCATTAAAATTTGATCAGAACCTTGACGTAAATCAAGTTTGGAGAACCACGACACATGGTCGAGATCATCCAAAAGCTCGTTGATTGTTGGCATTAGAAAACGATCTTTAATGGTAATGGAGTTCATGATAACGGTTAATTATGAGTATATTTTGGGGGGTTAAATTATAGAGAAATTTGTAATTTTTTTCTCTTCTAATTTTTCTTTTTTGAGCAAATAATTGTTAAATTAACATTATTTAAGTTTTTGTGCAAATAATATTAAAAGTGATGGATTTATGAAGTTTAGTGAGTAAAATAAAGCCCAAAAAAGCATGAATAATTAAGGAAATCATAGCTAATTAAGAAAAGAAGACTAATTGAGGGAATAATGGTTAATTAAGGAAACAAACTAATTGAGGAAGCATGACTAATTAATGAAAGAAGACTAGGCTAATTGAGGAAAGCACAACTAATTAAGGAAAGAAAACTAATTGAGGAAAGGATGACTAATTAAGGAAAGTAAAGACGGACTTAGTGCAAGAAGTCTGTTAATCTGCATCTATAAAAGAAAAAGAGAGAAGAAGGTAAAGACATTCACAAATTCCAACAAAATACAATTCTTTATAGAAGACAGAGATTAGAAGAAGGAGAAGCAGAGTCATTCCTTCTCTTTCTTATCTTTTCCCTCTCTACTAAATATTATTTTCTTCTTGTAATTGTAAAGTCTCCATAACAATAAGAAACTAAACCCCTGGGAACTTAACAGCCAATTACTCGTAATGTAATCTCTCTTCCTATTTATTTATGAATATTACATTTGCATTATCTTTTCTTGTGCTTAATATTATTGATCACCCATTTGCATGATAAGTTTTAGGGGTAGTTTGAAAAACATTATTTTCCAATAGAACTGGGAAAGTGTATCTAAATAAAGTCATTAGTAGGGATAAGTTGATATTTGTTTAGCTTGATATACATCTTTATTTTTAATACAATTTACTATTTTAGCTTTGCAAAAAAGGGATTTGGGAGAAAAAATAGATAAACTAGACTCTTTCGTGCAAGAGACCAAAGTTAAAATATACTAATAGATGCATATGTAAATTTGAATAATAATGAATAAAGAAAAATCATTAAGATTACGTCAAAGAATAACTTTTGTAAGTTAAGTTTCCAATATTCTCATCTTTTTTACATTTAATTAATTCATCTTTAATTCTTTTCTTGTTTGATTAAATTTTTGGTCAATAAATGTCTTGTATTCGAGGACAAGGAGCTCCTTTTTATACTAAATAAAATTGGTCTGAAATCCCCCCCCCCCCCTCCCCCCTTTGTTTATTCATTGCTGAGGTACTTATACATTGTTCCTAGGGGGGTGAATTTGTGCCTGCATGAAAACAAAGCAGAATCCCTAACTACAAAACAGAATTTATAGATTGCAATACAAAGGGAATATTATTCATAAGCAGTTGCAACTAACTCCTTCAAGATAGCCAAGTAATCGCTGGACAGTCGAGAGGGTCGTTTAGTGATCCTTTTGAGCCTTTCAGCATGGGCCTTAGGTATGTCTTCAACCCTATTGCTACCAGACATTCTCACTCTAAACATCTTGTTAATATTTTTTTTTATTTCTCTTTCTATAACATATTATACATTTATTCTTATTATTAGTTCACTAACATTCTCTCTTCTATCTTTTTCTCTCAGTGATTTTCATCTAAACTCTAAGGAGGTGTTTGGTTTGGTTGTTTTCTGTTTTCATTTTCACTGAAAACAGAAAACGGGGATGAAAATGTGTTTGATTGGATTTCTGAAAATATTTTTAGTGAAAATGAAAACAGGAAACAACAAGAAAATGAAAACAATAAATTTTCGTTTTCAGTTGAGAACAAAAATCTCATTTCGGGTAAAATGAAATTGTGGTAACAATGAATGTAATTTTAAGCAAATTTAAAAATACAAAAAGACAAGAAGTCAATATATCATAAATTTTAAGTATTTTTATTTCATGAAAACAGAAAATAAGAAGTCAAACTAAACATATTTTCAGAATTCTAATTTTTTAAAAATGAAAACAGTTTTTAAAAATGAAAACAGAAAATGAAAACAGAAAATGAAAATGCAAACCAAACACACCCTAAAGTTTTAAGTGAAGATGTCCACTATCCACTAACCATTTTTAAATTATGAATGCAAAATGCTAGCAATTACACTTCCTAGGTGGAGAGTTGTTCTCCATTATTCAATACGAAGTTAGTGCTAGACGCACATTTTTCCTTGCACTCGAAAACTACAATACGCATTACGTACCTTCCGCTCAAACGTTCTTCTGCAAACAAATGTCAAGAATCCGCTGTATGTGATATTGTAATTTCCTCACTGGGTTCCGTTGTTGTTTGAACAGAAAACACCAATTCAAAATTTCGTTAAATATAGTTGAGTTAAATTTTGAAAAGGAAAATGTTAACGAGTTTTTTTTAAGCAGTGTTTAAAAAAAATAGTAAAAATAAAATTCTTTAAATAAATAATGAAACATTTTAAAAAAATGTAACATATCTTTTGACTGATCATTTTAATTTTTAAAATACTCATTAACAATACCTCATTGTCCTAATTTTAATAAAAGAAATATTTATTCAATACACTTTCACTAATGGTTGGTTCAAGTAGAGTATAACTGCAAATGAACTTTATTTGCATGGTCATAGATTTGATTTCTCTATTGTGACTTATATAAGATTCTGGTATTTCAATAGTGTTTATTTAAATTTAATATCTTGGTTTTAAATTATTATTGCAATTAAAAGTTTAAGGAATATTTAAAATAAAAAAGATTTCAATGGTTCAATAACTGAAGTTTGATATAAAAAAATAAAAAAGTAAAAAAAAAGTATTTTAAGACTCAATTAAAATTAGGGTAAAATATGTTTTAACTTCTTATAAAATTTGAAAAAATTAATTTAATCCTCATAATTTTTTATATTAATTTGGTACTTAAAAATAAAACATTTTTTATGGTTTTTAGTTGCAATTCCATTGGAGTATAATTTGATCTAACTAACAAACTTATAACTTATAGGTTTGATTTGATTATAAATGAATTAAATAATTTATAATAGTTAAAACTCTCAAAATAAATTTAAAAATTTATTGGCTAAAAATCTCAAAAAATTACAACTTTATTACTTCTTAGATGATTTTTTCGTAATTTTTTTATGAGATTAAAGAAAAATATGAAATAATAATGGATTCTAATGTCTTTTTAAGAGTGTGTATGAAAGGATAAAAAAAATGTAATTAAGAATACTAGTTATTTAAAAAAATTATATAAACCTTTTATTTTTATAGAATCAAATAAATATAATTTTTTTCAAAAGGAATTAAATTAATACTTTTTAAATCTTATAAGATCTCACACATATTTTATTATTAAAATTATTAAAAATAAAAAATAAATTCAAGTAAAGTTATACTCCCTTTTTTTTTCTTTCCCAAAATCATATATTAAGCTACAACATAAACAAAATATAATCAAGCATTCTAGTTTTTATAATTTATACTAATATAACTACCATTACAATATGAGGAAAAACAGATTTCAGCACACCAACGGACCATGATTCATTCCTCCTGTTTTTAGCTCCATCAGCAGTATATAAGGAGCCACGGGGAGGGACTAATGGACTACATAACACATTAACAGTATGGGTATAGAATAACCGAACCATCTCTCGTGATCAAATCCATCCCCTCCCTCAGTCTCACTCTCCGTCTCTTCCCGTGCTCGAACCACGATCTAGGGTTTACTTCAGATTCCAACGGAACGTAAATTTTCTGGCATTCTCTTTTCCTGCTTCTTCAAACCGAAATTATAAAAAGCTGATGGGAGTAGTCGTTGAGAGCTCCGTTTGGGAGCCAAATCCATCCACATACATCTTCATCTTCGTTTGTTGCTGCTTCTCGATCTTCCTTTTCCCTCACGTCTCTAACCTCAACAGAACCTCCACAATCTTCGACCATGGAACCTCTCACCCGTTCCTCCGTTTCCAGCGGAACTTCCTCCTCCTCTATTCTCTCGCATCAGGTTCGCTTTCGCTTCGCTTTCTTATTCATTATAACACCGTTTGGTTTCGTAGACAATGTGCGCGATCAGATTTCGAAACTTCGGTGTTCTTTTGTTTAGGAAGTATTGAATCCTAATGAAAAACAAAATCTCTGATTAACTTTAGCCTAACTGAACATTTACTGCTATCTTAATTTTTGTTATCAAAATTTATTTATATTTTGATTTTTTTAATCTGTTGTTCTGTTTCTGAAGCAAAATTCCGAAACTCGTTTTTTCGTTTGTGTTAATTAATTACCCAATTGAGCTTTAGAACGGTAATGTAAGTGTGAATGACGGTTTCGTTTGTCTTTTCTTTCGTCTTCTCAGTAATGGAAGGTCTCTGGTCGGTGTTCGGGGAGTATGAATTAGCTTCTTATGGAATCGGAAGGGAAAATATGGTTAAGTCTCTCTGTTACGGATATACGACAGCTCTCTTTGCTGCTCCTTTCCTTGGCGTGCTTTCGGATTTGATGTGAGCCTCTAGTTTTACTCGTTGACGTTACTAGATCAATTATGACTAATTATGTTTTAGTAATTCAACGTTGTGTTGAGTATTAAAAGAGCCAGTCTATGCAATTGTGATGTTGATATAACACCAGACTATGGTATTTGTTTCAGTAAATATGATTTGCTTGTTTATTTATCTATATTACAGTATAGCATGAAAGTCCTTCCATGTGGAAGAATTACTGATGCTCTGAATGAGTATTGATGCTGCACAATTTACTGGAGTGTTTTCTGTTTATTAGTGGTTGTTTGAGATGATATTAGGATTTAGGAGTATTTTTTTTTAATGCAGCCTTTTAAGACATTTTCATTTCCGGTTGTTGAGGAAGAATATGATCATTATTCAGATGTCAATCTGATCTTCTTGTGATTGTTCTCACTTTTCAATGTTTCTATCATTTTGGTGATGACATCCTTCCATGTGTGATTTCAACTGTGAAGCTGGATTTGCTATGTTGAATATTGTTATAGGAAGCTTCTTGGTTATTCCAGAAGCATTATTACTGCTAAATTATGCATATTCAAGAAATATTTACATTTTTATATAAAAGTTTCTGATGATTTGTCACAAGATTAAACTAACATACTGCTTACTATTGGTTTAGAGGTCACAAGAAAGTTAGTTTAATCTTTTGCATCCTACACTTCATTGTTGGTGTGTGGAAGAAGATTTCAGAGCCACCAAGCATGTTCATGACTAGCATATGTCTCTCTCTCACCAATACAATATTTTCATTCAGTTTTGAGACCTGGATGGTCACTCAACATGAAAAGGTAATCAGTAAATCTTAACCTTTTATCTTGATTTCCACATAGATGCAAGCATCCACAACTTTGCCACTGGAAAGTGGCATAGTAGGAGCTTACTTCTTCCTGATTGAATAACTTGATCCAGATATTTATTTTTCTTTTCACCTTTATATGGAAAGTCACCTTTAAAGTGAAAGTATGTGGCTTCCTAGAAAAGAACATAGGAATGCTTAAAATATCTAGAATTAAATGTCAATCAGGAATTTTGTGTGTGTGTTTTTTTTTTTTTGCAGCAAGGGCACAGGCTTGATTCACTTAATGACGCATATTGGTTAATGACTTTCTTTGAGTCTGCATGTTTTATTGCCAGCCAAATGTTTGCAAATTGGCTGATTGGTAATAATACAGAAAAAAACACTGCTCCTTCGTCTGCAGCTATCTTCTTTGCTGCCATATGCTTCACTTTTATCACCAGAGGATGGACAGAAAATCCAGGATCAGCATCTCTTAAGGAGTATAGTCACGCATTCTATGCATACATTTTAGGTGGTAAGTTCACATGCTTCTCGTGTTCTTCTTTATTCTTATCATTTTATGATCAACAAATCTGCTTTTACTTTTTTTAACAACTCAATGCTATTAAGAATGCCATTCTTAACATTTGTTTGGCAATCAGACAACTTAGTAATAGTTTCTGCTATTAGATAATAGTTGCTATTTTGTCTTCAGAATATGTGCATACGACTAGTTAGTATTTAGTAGGAACTGCTTATAAGAATTTCTTTCTTTCCTTTTGTTTTCCACACATATATCTGAATTATGCTTTTCTTGTTGGTATCCTTTGCTTTATGGTTGCTCCCTTCCGTTGCTTTGATCAATACTGGTTATTTAATTCCTTTTCTGTGACAATTTATCCATTGTGAATTGTGATATCCTTATACTAGTTTCATACAAGTTATAAATGATCCACCATTTATCCCTTTGTTTGCAAGAAAAGCTGCGATAAGAATCTAGTGCAAATACAATAAGAGAGGAAATACACATGCAGAGGCTCAATTGTATTAAATTTGGATTTGGATCTCATGGTTTAAGATTTGACTTCTCTGAGTCTGACAGCATGGAAATATATAATGGAATTCATGAATGCTTATATCAAGTTGCTATTTGATTAATTTTTTAAAATTTCTAAGTTTCTGATTATTAAACCACTTGATCTCCTTGTAATCTTTTCATATATAATTTGCCATCTCAACAGTTTCATCTTATTTGATTTTAGTTATTTTATTTTAGTTTCCCTCTCAAGCTATAATTAGACCTGAGCTATGCATGATAATCAATCTGTATGTTCAGACTGACATGGGATAATACTTGATGTGGAAATGAGTTGATACTATTGAAACACATTACTGAATTTTACATCAATGTAATGAAAAGTTTGTCATGTACTGATTATATACTGATTGTAATTTTATACTCCACAGATAAAAGGATATGGCTGTTGGCGTGGGCACAAACTTGCCTTCACTTCTCTACTGGAATATTTTGGATCCTTTGGGCACCTACAGTGGTGGTATGACAACAAATTTAGAGCACATATTATGATATACTGAGTCCTCAATGTATGTGGAGAATATTTAAAACACTAAGACCATATTGCATTAAATGGATGTTTTACTGGCTTCCTTTTATCCTTCAGGCTTCTTTGTATTGGTGAATCTAGAAATGGACTTAATTGAACAAATTTATAAAGAATTTTTTTTCTCAGTCCATTATTGCAGGAAAATCTGTCTCCATGATTGAGTCATTATGAAAAGAGGCTTTTAACTTTTAAGTTATTGAAGCATTTATATTATTAGTCTAAGTCTTAGAATGCTTATATATACATTCCTAATGTTTCTGGTTTTAGGCCGATGGCCGAGAAGTGCAGCTGGGATTGATATATCCGTGCTTTCTGGGCTCAAGAATGCTAGGAAGCACTGCATTTCCGTGTCTCACTAGTGGGCCATCATCGCTTAGAACTGAGGACTGCCTTGTTATTGCATACATTATACTGGCTCTTCTCCTTTCTATTGTGGCTTATGACTATCAGGTGCAGTTATTTATATATTTAGAAAGTATCAAATATATTTTTGGTCAGATTTTTGAGCTGGAAGTCTAGAGTCTACTCTCATGTGCAGGAAATTGGGGTTCTGGTGACACTATTTTGCTTGTTTCATGCTTGTGTTGGATTTGTTTTGCCATCACTTGCTAGATTGAGGACCATGTAATCTCTTTAACTGGAGTTTTGCTTTTGCATTTTCTTAATCTTGGATTTTTAGTTGTATTTACATTGTTTGCAGGTATGTTCCTAATGAATTGCGTGGAGGGATGATGGGCTTCTCTCTTGCCCCTGCAAATGCAGCTATTCTGCTTTCTGTGGTGCAGGTATATTTGTGCATAATGTTATCTAAAATTGTAGGAAGCATGTAATTAACCAATTAAGCATTATTAACAAGAGTTAAATGAACCATGCGATGAAAGATAAGAGACTACTTGGTTTGAAATAATGTTCTGTTTTTATTTTCTGTCTCACTTTTTATTGCAAAAATGTCACATTGTTTTATTTTGTTTTCTATTTTGAAAGATTTGTGTAGAAAACAGTGAAAACAATAGAAAAGCTATTTTCAGTTTCACTATTTTCTATGCAAATATTTGAAAACACAAAACAAAATGAAAATAAGGCGACATTTTGGTAATTAAAAGTGAAAAGAAGAAACAAAAATAGAAGACTTTTTTATAAACATCTACTCAAAACAGACGCTAATTTTTGTGTGAGGTTTTAAAGTTGCAATGCTATAATCATGGAGGGTGGCATAAGAAGGACTTCATTCTTGTTAATTATCTAAATTCCTACACAGTCATTTCTAAAGTAGCAGATACAAGTCCTAGTTTAAATTCTTAATTGTGCATGCCACTTCTTTGAAAATAGATATAAGTTTTTGAGTACGGCTTGAACTTCTTGATTGCCCCAACTTGTCCCTGTAGCTGATTAACTAAATATGCTGACATTGCGTGTTCATATGACTCGTGAAGGAGGGTTAAATTAATGGAATACAATATTTTAGGTGTAATACAACTTTTGAGGGAGTGGCTATGCTAACCTGTAAGGTATTATACCTGAGGTGAATAGTTACTTTTGTTATAAATGTTTTGTAAATTTATTAAATATAATCAACAAGCAATAAATGATTGACAATGCACACTTGGTATCGGTACCCTTGAAAAAAAGATAGGTACTAAGGCAATATTCTCAATACATTGGCTTCTGTCAAATGATTTTGTGAAAGACATTGTGTTTTATTTGTGTTTCAACTAGTTGATGTGTGTATTTGGCTATTTGCTGTCATATATATTGGACTTCCTCTTTATTTTTGCAGGGTGGCTATTATCGGAATGTAGGAAATGCAGCATTAATGGCATTTGGCGTGTGTGGTTTATTGCTAGCAGCTGGTTGCATGCATGCCCTGAAGCAATGGGGGAAGCAACCATATAACAACTGGCATAAACAGTGAATGTATGCCCCTTTGGCAGGCTTTGGTAGTGGTGGATGACCTTCTCTTTTATTGAATGCATTGAGGAGTAAAGAGATGAATAACTTAGATGATGCGAATTCAGGCAAGGAGAATTAAATTTCAAAAAAGATACAAACATCGACCGACCGAACATTGAAAGTTCAGTTTAATTCTTTCTTTAAATTCTTAGTCCGTGAGACCAAGTTCTCTTCTAATTTGAGTGTCAGCCATATAAGTTACTCCTGACTAATGGGTTTCTAATTCTGATTATATATTGTAGCTTGCATACTTTCCTGCTTGGGTTTGCTTATATGGAGGATATATTCAATTGCACAAGCTTTGGAAGCTGCTTTCAGAATCTGTATCGGGTGACATATGTCAGTTTCTCCAGAAGAGCATCTAATGATCAAAAGGTGAAAATTGAATATTATGTTTTGTTCTTGTTAGCATATTAAGGTTAGTCATGTGTTATGGGCTGAGTTGTTAGTTTATTCCAAGTTTATTTGCATAAACCATTACACTGACTAACCCTAACATGCTAAGAGGTAAGGAGGTTTATATGAAGCCACAACCACAATGAAACCATTCGAAGCTCTGGTGATGTGATTTTTATCAATTTGATCAAGACAAGTTCAGTTAGTAACAACTAACAACTAACAAGTTGGTTTACTTGTTTTTCTGCCATATAGGACTGGCCTCTCTGTTTCTCTTCCTTTTTTAGAAAAAACCAATCATGTCTAAAAAAGTTTTAGAATTTTTTTAAAAGCTAAAATACATTAAAAGAAAAGGTACTAGTGGTTTAGTGTTGTTTGTTCACAAGTTAGAAACAGTAGTTTCTTTAAAATTAAAAGGACTAAATGTAATCGTGGTCCCTCTATTTTAAAATAGAAACATTTGACTTTCTATTTTAAAAAATTTGTAATTTTAGTCTTCTGTTTTAAAACAGAGACATTTGACCTTTCTACTTTACAAAATTTCTAATTTTAGTCAAATTTTCTTACTTTTTATTTCTTTTATTTAGATCTAATTGAATCATAGATTTAACATATTTATTCAAGATATTATCAAAAAATGGTTTAATTAATTATGATGTAAGAAATAAACGACATAAAATGTAAATAACGTTGAAGATTGTGCTAAAATTGCTGATTTTTTTAAAATATGAAGATCAATGTTGTAAATTTTCTAAAATAAAAGGATCACATATCTTTATTTTGATATATGGAAATTAAAATCACGGATTTTTTTAAAATACAAAGGGTCAAAATGTCTTTATTTTAAAATGAAAAGACCAAAATTACATATTTAACAAAATAAGAGAACTAAAATTACAGATTGAACAAAATAAGAGGATACAAATTGCATTCAAATCAAATTAAAAATGCCTTATCAATAAATTCTTACACTAACTGCATCCCAATCATAAATAGGCTGCTTGTTTTCTTTATAGAATTTAAGCTGAATAAATTATTTGTTTCAGACGAAGAGAAATGCTAACGTGTTTTTTCTGATACATTCTCCCATCTCCACTCAGATAAAATTAAATAAAATTCCTGTAACGTGGGGTATGCTAAAGGATACGAGTCTTATTTTTTATTAAGTGAAGTACCGCTGAATTCTATGTACTTATCAACTAGGATAGAATATGTTAATGTATGTATGTCGGAATGTTATTAGCATTCCTCTTCGTATGAAATCAACGTTTTGAATTGAAAATCTGTTATAACTTTGATTTTACATTTTATTTAATGATTTTCGCATATGATATTTTGAATCTTAATAAATTTCAGTCGTAATCAAAACTGTTAGAAAAAGTATTGTTAAGAGAAGCATTTCTCTCATCTCTTCATTTGTGATATGTAGAGATTAAAGATCTAAGGTATATCAAATACAAGGTTACTACTCAAAAACATTTTAGTCCAAGTTTCTAGAAAATCTTTAACAATTGACTTTTGAATGACGGGGCTCCTTAAGGAAATGTGGCTGTTGCTAGGTATCTTCGACAATATTGCTTGTGTACCCAACAATTTAAGTGAAGTGGTAAAAATACTTTTCACTTAAATTTTAAAAACCCTCTCCCTCACGCATTCCGTACATACTTTCATCGCAATGCAGCTTGTTCCTCCTCTGTCTTTGTGTTATCGTTGCCGCACCGTCATCATTGTCAGCCTCCATTGGTTTCATTCAGGCCGTTGTGCTTTTTCACAGTTAAGGTAATGTTTTTTTTTTCATGGTTTAGGATTGCGTTTGGTATCCATGTAACACATTCAGATTATCTAATCTGTATGAGTTATACGGATTAATTAATCCGTGTAACACATACAGATTATCTAATTTGTATGAGTTATACGGAATACAGATTAGTTAATCTTTATGTTTTTTTTAATTTATTTATAAATTATTTTTTTAATAGTAAATGTTTTTTATTTATAAAAATATTATTTTGATTTTTTGTTTTTAAATAGTTATTTTGTTAAATATATATGTATTATTTTTTTGTTTGTAAATAGTTATTGTTTATTTTTTAAATAAAAATAAATTATTTTAAATAGTATTTGTTTTTTTAATTGTAAATATATTAATTTTTTTTATTTTTAAATAGTTATTGTTTCTTTTTTAACAATCATATTAACATATTTATAATTTTAAAAAATTCAAAAAATTAATATTTCTTTTAAGTAAAAAAAATTAAAAATCCATATAACTCATACGAATTAATCAATATGTGAGTTACATAAAACTTACGGATTAATCAATTCATAACTTATATAAAAAAATTTACTTAAAAGAAAATAAAAAACACTTAAGGATATTTTTATAATTTATTAAGGATATTTTTATAATTTTATTTTAATGCTGATGTACATGTCTCTGGTGCACCTACCAACACCCTAGAAAGTGCACCTACCAACACCCTCTAGAAATGTTTATTGACTGTGATTTAACCGTATCCTATCTAAACACCGTATCCTATCTAAATGTGCACTGTCCAGCCCTTGTTTCACAATTTCCGTATCTAATGAAATTTTGGCCCCGATTATTCACCATGCGATAAACATTTTAGCTCAAAAATCTTAATGGCTATTAAAGTGACATGAATACTGCTACTGGTGGTGTAAGAATTTGAAAGTCAATTGCAGGTAGCATTCATCTAATCGTCCAGCACTTGATCCCTTATCCACTTTGTTGCCACCCACTTCTCTCCTTTTATGACGGGGCAGCTTCCATGGACTGATGTCTGCCAAAGTACACATAGAAAGATGGCCAAATAATGAGCGGTTGAGCTGAGCGCATCCAGTTCAGAATGTCTTAAAATTTAGCCAAAAAATAATCAGAATATTACAGCCGTCGTAAGTTATCCAGAGAATTAGAGAAATTAAATTCACATTTGACATAAAGTAATTAACTTATATAATGTGTTAGGTTAACACCCGTAGTTAGTTAACTGGTATGCTCTCATCATGTTTTGGTCTTAATGCCAATTCTATATTCTAAAATTTTATACAAAATTCTATTTATAAGTTTGTTATTTAATGTTATATAAGAGAAATATTTCACTGTTATATGCTCTCATCAAGTTTTCTGTCAAAATCAAAAGTTAGTTTATCAATTTAACCTCTTTCTTTTTGGAAAGGAATTTAACCTTTTTCTATCTTATATTAACTTGATTAATAGTTAAGTGGATCTAACTTAATTGGTTGAACCAGTGAGTGAGTTATTATTATAAATCCTCTAATATTGTCTTCAATTTTCACGGATTAAAAAATATTAACTTGATTAATAGATAGAAGATAAGAAATTAATCTTCAAAAATACCGAATAAAGGCCATAAATTTCAATGTCAACGATGAAGGCTAACATCTTTGTATATTCTCCTCCTTTAGAAGCTATATATATATATATATAGAAGCGAAGAAAGGATTTTTCGGTACCTCAAAACTGCTATCTTGTTCGCTTGTGATTGAATGAGTTAAAAATGATGATAACGATAATTGATAGAAGAAGAAAAAAAAAAACACTAACCTGATCAATAGTACCATTAGGTAATAATGAATAAAATAGAAGTCCATCCCCCTTGCGTGGTCTTACTCTTAAACCGATACAGTCCTCAAAATCATAGCTACCATCCCTGTTGAATCCATTCTGCCGAAAATAATGCGTTAATTACCTTGGAAAAATGCAAAGTGCATGAATAAAAATCTAACGACAAACTTGGTCTTACCTCATACGGAAACAAGGTCTCCCCACCTTCTGGAACATCAGTTAAATACAGCAAAAAAGAAGCTGCCTGCATGGAACTTAGTTAAGAATCGAACTTATTAAACTTATATGCAAGTTCAAGAGCCAATAATATAAAGCAAAAAAGCGATTTAATACTAAAATATGAGATGGAGATAAGTATAAGCAATTTGAGTCGAATTAGGTAACTAGAAATAGGAACAGCTCCAACGGGTTTGGATAGGATACTTCATTAATCATTATCTGTTTCCATATTCACTCTATCCTTCATCAACAAAGGTGCTATTCTACAAAAGCTTTCTTTTAAAAAAAAAAGTAAGTTCCTTTCTTTTTTTCGGTTTTCGATAATGAATATGTTCCTTTCTTTTCATCAACAAAGGTGCTATTCTACAAATACTTTTGATACTTCTCTTATATTTTTATTAACGAACTACAATTCTTGGTGTATTTTTATTTAGAAACAACACGAAAATTACCTATGAAACAACATTGAGTCTTGTCCAATTTTAAAACTTATTACACTTTAAACGTCTTTTACGAGACAAGAGTACAATTTAACATAAGTATTAACTCTTTTATATTCAATCCCCCGTTAAGTAGCCTTGGATGAATACCAAACTTGGTAGAAAATGACAAATCATGTGCCATTGTTGTCGGTCCTAGTTCGCGAACAACTATCCTCATAACAGCTTGAAAATAAGCATGTACGAGTTTAACTTTAGACGTACTCTTTGGCTCTGCAGTGGGCCAAATTCTGCCTCATCAAATGCATCATAATGAGGACTGTATTTTTGTCCAACCTCATAGCGTAGAATATTAAATGCCTGAAACATTGGTTATTTCTCAGATACTTTAGAATCACCCTAAAAGTAAAAGATTTACAAATTCAACAACATAAAATGGCACCGTAGTTGCAGATAATTTAGCTCAGATAGGAAAGCTAATATAATTTGTAGTCTAAATGTACAAGAACATTGGCTTTAAAGGTATTAAAAGTTGTTTTCCCCTTTCTTTTAGTAAAAAATGTATTACGGTTAATTAAAGGTGAAGGCAACAGCTCTAAACAATAGTTCTAGCCTACATAGAAGTTTTGATTGCAACTAATCAAAAGTAAAATTGGATATTAAAATTTTCCAAAATCGTAGTAGGTGATGTTATTTTCTCAGCATTGGTGACCTTATTTTTATTTATTATTTTATTATTTTATTTCAATATCAGTGACAACTGGTGGTTTGGGCCATGAAAATATAGAAGACAACATAGAAAATTTAGTCCAAATTCACTAGCAACATGAGAACTAGTATAACTTTGTTAGGGAAGGAAAGAATTAAGAAGACGCCAACTCATATCACTCCTATCATGTCAGTGGCAACACAAATGTGTCGTTGAACCATGAAAGATTCGTTTGTACAAAATGTACGAAATCAAACCTCATAGGCATCAAACAGCCAACCATGAAGAACAAATTCACCGTTCGAAATGGTACAGATTTACAAAAAGATTCTCTGAATTTCAATTAGCCCATCCCCACCAATGTGTGTTAATTTTAATGTACCATTTCCATCAACAGACAGGTCTTTCATGTAATAGGAACCTATGGTATTAAAATGATCTCTTGATACTGGACAGATATTAATATTATCATAGGAAAAAGGGGAAAATGTGAATCGCATGATTGTTTTTATGTTGAACATTGTTCACAGTTAATAGATCTCTTCTACATCAAGCAATAATAACTGGAACCTCAACAAAAGGGACCACCGGTTAAATACTGAAACAGGAAAGGATCAATCCAACTAAACACTACAAACTCCCTTAGTAGTCTCTACTCTGCTTCATTTCCCACATTAAGCTAACATTCCTTTACCTTCATGAACTGGATTATGATCCAACAAAAGCACCCAATCTTTTCTATTTTGTGTGGGGAAAATGGTACAACAGAAGTAAGGCAAGTAACAATTTAACATTCACGAAGCATTATTCTAGAGCATTCAAAGGTAAATAAGGTTATGTAAAAGTACTAGTGTGCGCCTATTAAAGAAACAATTTGGTGCTGTATAAACACGTTGTAGTAGTATTTTCTCTGACTTAAGCGACTAAGGGGAAAGATGAAAACAAAGAACAAGTTTTGCAGAAAATATAGAAACTGACACCAAAAGGGAAAAAGTGGCAGTTAGAACAAAGAAAATATAGAGTAGAGACCAATTATAATAAGGGTTCCATTGGCCACTTGTGCAAAAAGCCTTTTCTCTTCCCCTAGAATAACTGCTTTGCAGAAGTAATGGATGATGCTAGTTTTACTAGAAATGAAAAACTGTAAATTAACAGTTTTTAACTTTTTATTACAGATACAGATTCAAACAATGGACTAGCTAAAGCAAAAAACATAAGAAAAATCTTTTTAGTGAATCAGATTAACAAGCTTTTTCAAAATGCCCTTTTTGCAGAGCGAGACAGCCAGCTAAATAGGGATGTTACCTCTCCATGAGTCCTTGGTATTTTTGTTGCTTTGGCAATTTTCTCCTCAATGGAATCTAAAATGCCCGTTTCATCCTCAGAAGCACTCATAAAAACACCATAGCTGTAAAAAGAAAAGGTGGATATAAGCTTGCAATATATAATGTACATCTTTGGATTTTAGTAGAAGGTCCTCATAACCATAATCGCCAATTCTCCCATGAGCCAGATCATTTATCTTAGATTGTATTTGCACCATAAAAAGGTGCATAAAATCTTGGCATATTACCAAAAGTCTCAGTAATTGAAACTCCCACGAATTACTTGAGGAGATTTTTTTTTATGGAATTTAGTTTAGAACATAATAAATTATAAAACCTGTCATCTAAGAACCACATGTGGCCTTACATTCTTATCTTCAAGCAGACAGGAATTGAAAGATTCGGGAAGTCAAAACAAGATGTGTTAATATCTTGCTCATAAAGTTCAGTGTCTAAGTTAGAAGAGCAAATATAAAGGAATCTAACAGATTGCATCAAATTTCTCAGAACTTGAAAATCTGTTAGGCTCACCATAATAATCCCAATCAGAAATTGACTTTTTTCCGAATTTGTGATAAAATCACACATTTAACATTCTAATTTGTGCAGTTTTTAATGAAGTCAGAGAGTTAAGTATTCCACGGACACATAACGTACATACTACCTTGTTCTGATTCCCTTTGTACTCTCCTCCGTTTCTCCCTTGCGTAACACCAATGTTGACGGCTTGAGTCCTCCCCTTGCCATTTCAATTATGGTTTCACATTGTTCTGCACTCACAAAATTAGGAAAGTACAGAGCGCGAGGATACCAACTCAAAACCTAAGGAACACAAATCAAAGACATATTTATTTGAAAGTCAAAGCTCAAGTCAATCCTTCAACAGAGCTGTAAGCCTAAATTATCATATTCAGGCAACAATGATATTATTAACTTCTCATGAACGTTCATGAAATCAAAATGTTAAACGTAAATTCACCGTAGTAAACTAATTCACACATATTGCACTATTTCAAATAGGAATCACAAAATGCCACGATCTTAACAGATGAATAGCTGATTTTAAGTAACCTAGCAGAAGAACATTTCAGCAAAAACTCGCGAAGCATGAAAAAACGAGATCACGCACCTGAAAAGGAATCAATGTAATGTAATCGTCGCCGGAGTCTCCGGCTTTCAACAAATGATGCTCCGTCTTCTCGTGCGTCGATTTTTCAAGTAACCTCGCTCTCGGTATCAGCCTCAGGTCATATTCATGTTCCTGCAAATTCTCAGCGATCCGTTACTCCGAATATTTTCCAGCTAAACAGAACAAAATCAAAGGAAAACAAGCGTAAAATGTGAAAGAACAACGTGATTAGATTAGGAGTATTGAGAAGGAAAACCTGAGAGGGAGAGAAGAGACTGGAAGCAGAGAATCCAGCGAGAAAGAAGAAGATGCAAATAAGGAAGACGGAAGGCAAGTCGAGCTTGTTCATCCTCCAATTCCATCTCCAATTTCCTTTAACCGTTTTGGTTTTCATGTGGAATGTGTGTGTGGAGAGTTTTTTTCTGCTTTACGTTCTTCGAGGTGCAAATCGAATGCTAACTGACATTACCAAGTGCCAAGTCCGACACTTATAGAAGTTGACAATGCGCTTCTCTTTCTAACGGATTTCCAGGTGCTGCACCTTGTATATGTACTTGAAGGAAAATCGTAACGTGTCCTAAAAGATACTGGTTTAAAAAAATAAAAATAAAATTTTTTTTATTAGAAAGTATAAAAGTATATTTTGTTGTGATTTTTAATGTAATCTTAATTTAAAGATTCTTATTTGTTGATTTTTTTTTACACTTGTTTACTGGACAACCGTATTTAAATTTGCATCAAATACAATCTTCATGAAAAATTACAAATATAGTTATAAGTTGGATTCAGTAATTAATGTATATTCTTTTTTTTTGCTTCGGATTCAGTAATTAATGTATAGCAAGACATGTGCAAAAAAGAAAAAATCTTATTCAGACTCCTGAGACTTCATAAAAAAAAGACTCCTGAGACTTGTACTATAAAGTCCGAATAGTTAGAAAATAAAGAAGAATGATTATTTTTTGGCTTAATTACATTTTTTATCTATAACTTTTTTAATTTTAGTAAATTTATTCTCAATAAATTAATTTAATGGCTTTTATCCTAAATTTTAAAAAAATTTATAAATTTTAACCTCCATCATTTTAGCTGAATGTAAAATTTATAAATTTATTCATTAATTGTTCATTGAGAAAGTTGAATGTAAAATTCAGTAAAAGGTTAGAAATAAAGTTTGCCAAAAAGTACGAAAGTTACGGGAAAATTTGTCAAAAAATTAAAAAATTGAAAGTAAAAAATGCATTATCCTATGTCATTTTAGCTCTCCATTAATCAATTAACAAAAATGGCAAAAGATAAAATTTACAAGTTTCTTAAATGTAACACAAAATGTAACATATAAAATGGGTGAAACTAATTTATTAGGATGAAATTTGTCAAAAAAAAAAAGTTGGGAAGAAAAGCAATTAAACCTTTTTTTATTTATTTCCACGTGGTTAGGTTTCTAAATAATAGTGATAAGAATAATTGAACCTAAGTTTTTATTCATCTACTTTAATCTCTCTTCATTAGGTCAACCTAAATATATTTTTTATTTTTTGATATAGTATAATCTTTAGGTAAAATTGTATTTTTAGTTTCCCTAGTTGTCTCTAATTTCGATTTTGGTTCTCCTTTAAAATTATTGATGCATTTAGTACTTCAATCATGTTCAATATCATAAATGTGATCCCTAAGTCTAGATTTAAATGTTGACTGTTACAAAAGAATGTGACTTACTGCCCCTTGTCACACATTCTGATTTCCCTTGTTACACATTCTGATTGGATGTTGACTCTATCGATTATGAAAATGTATTGTTGTTGTCAACTTTCAATCAAACGTGACACGTGACAATCAATATTCTTTTGTAGCAATCAACGTTTAAATCTGAACTTGGGGATCACTTTTACGAGATTGAATATAATTGGAGGACTAAATGCATCAATAATTTTAAAGAGAGATTAAAATCGAAATTGGAGACAAATAGAGAAATAAAAAATGCAAATTTGGCTGATATTTACAAGTGTTTGGTGTCGATTTCAAATTAAAATTTGGTTGTTCACCTTATTAATCAATATGGACATTTAATGTTAACATTTATTGGATGAGTTACTAAGGCTAAATTCAATATTAATTGAAGAACAATATCATAAATACTTAAAAAGCTGTATTTAAATTTTTTTACCATATAAAGGATCTTTGATTGTGTACCTGTACCATATAAATTATTTTTTTGGTGCAACCATATAAATCCTTTAAATTACTTAAGTAAGCAACTGTTTCATGGCTTTTATTTTTTACATATAACATAGACTTTGTCAAATTTTTTTATCATTTTATCACATGTCATCAATGCACAATAAAAGAATCTTATTTATAAAGATCCATACCATATATAAATTTTGTATAGGAAATACTAATCCATTCCTTTTTAACACATCACTTAATTTATTTTTGAAAAATATATATTATTCACTTATATATATTATTCTGTATCAAAAATTACATATTCATTTTAAAATACAACCCCCCTAAATCTTAGTGGATTAAGCGGGTCACCCGTCTTGCCTCGCCTTAAACCCAGATTAAGACGAATTGGTGAATCAAATAACCTAACCTATCCTGCCATTTTTTGCGTTTTGATCCGTTAAGTTCAACTAATTTTGCCTTCCTTACTTAGCTTCCGTCCATACAGGGAGTAGAAAGAGTGAGTTTTCTTATTAGTGTATCGGGAATCATAGCTATTTATAAGTGTATTAATTAACCTATAAAAACTTCTAACTATTATTCAATGATGAGGCAACACTACACTAGTATCTACTTATTAAGCCCATACTACTATCAAATTTATTAATAACAGTATAATGAACTCACTTAATTTTAACCATTTAAATAAAAGTTACTTTGATAATAAATAATTAATATAATTGTTTTATAATATATGTTCTCATAAATCATTGGAAATATATAAACTTCCAAAACTGCTTTGCTTTGGTCATGTTAAGATTGATAGTGGATGTGTCGTTGCTTTTGCTTGCCAACTGATCGTATGCTCGTTCCCACTGCGTGCAGGCAACAGGAACAGATTGCAATTTGCGTGCAAGGGAGCAGCGGCCACGTTGTTCCAGCAACATTTCACTTGGCGTTAGGCATGGCACCCACGCGGAGCCCCGAACCTTACCTGTTCCCCGTCCCCATCTCCATCCCCGCTTTCTGTACTGAGAGTATTTTTTGCTCCGTTCTCATTCTTGCTTCCCGCGAGTCGGAAATTCCATTTTACATTAAAAAATGTCAAAAATTATTAAAAATATAATTTTTTTTGTTTTATTTCAATTTTTCAACAATAATAAATTTAAAGTTTAATTCTAAATTTAAAACATGACTAAAAATACTAAAATAAATCAATAATAATAGTAATAAAATCAGCGTAAAAAGTGAAAAAGGAAGTTAAGGAACTAAGTCTGAATATTTGATGCGACTTCTTAAGGTTTGGATAATGTTTGTGTTTTTGTGACTTATGAGATATTACTTATATATATGATAATTTTATTTTGTATTTTTTTTACTAATAAAATACTATATTAACTCTTATATTTGAATGTTTGATGCGACTTTTTAGAGTTTGAATAATGTTTGTGTCTTTGTGACTTATGAGATATTACTTATATACATGATAATTTTATTTTATATTTTTATTACTTATATACATTTTACATGATAATTTATACATATCATTGAGAATATATAAATAAAATTCTATATATGCGGGGATATGGGAATCCTGCGGGATTTTTTATCCCCATTCCCAAATTAGTTGCGGGATTTTTTATCTCCATCTCCGCGGGGAATTTTTCCCCAATCGCAGGATCCCGATTAGGATAGTCCCTGCGCGAATCCTGGGGAGAATTGCCCTGCCTACTTGGCAGTTTCTCAGACCACAAAAATATAAAAGCACGAAATGCATTTGGTTCGGATAATCTGAGTCCTATGGGCGTCTAGCGCATCAGATGAACGGTGCATGAGAAGCCCACGTGGACAAAAAGCTTGTCCACATAACTAAGAGGCAGGGTAGGGCCACAGGGTCTGTCTCTCATCTTTGAAAATGCTGACTTTATTTACTTGCTCTCCTCCTCCACGTAAATAATATGTGGTCCCTGGAACGAAGACATGAAAATCATTGTTGTTAATTGGTGAACATAATATCATCTCCTTCCTCCTCTTCCTCCTTCAAGTCGAAAATTGAAACAGAATTAAAAACCAAACACTACCCTGTTGCTTTGGTGATAGCTTAAAACTCAACAAGTAAATGATTAGACTAAATGTCTACTGTTCGCTAATTCCAAGTGCAAGACAAGCCAGACCTGGCAGCAGCTATGGCTCCTTGATCATCCATAATCACAAAGCTTCAAAATTTTCTCATCGGATTTCCATCAAGGCTAAGGCCATAAAAGATGAGATGGACGGAGAAACAAGCGGATCTTCAGGACGTAGCTGGGATCCTGGGTTGGAAATTGAGGTCCCTTTTGAGCAGAGGCCGGTATGTGTTAACAACTACACAATTGTGGCAATAACTGTTTTCTTTGGATGCTCTTCGAAATCAACATGATATATAATGTTGTATTATTAGCTCATGACTTTTATGGCTGAAACTAGCTAGTGAGTTACATATCCGGGCATGCATGCATAAAAACTGGAACGGTTCATGAGAAGGGATTAAAATGAATTATTAGTTATCAGGATTGTTTCACTAAAACTCGTTTCATTTTTCATTTTATGCTAACCCCGATTCCTCATGGTGTAATAGGTGAATGAGTACTCATCTCTAAAGGATGGAATCTTGTATTCGTGGGGTGAACTAGGTCCGGGATCGTTCTTCCTTCGCCTTGGAGGTCTCTGGCTGGCAGTATTTACAGTTCTTGGGGGGCCAATTGCAGCTGCAAGCTTTAATCCTTCAAAAGTAAGGAACAATTTTAAAAATGTGCATAATTATTGAAACATCTAATCAACTAATCAACTATGCATACACACGAATACGTGCCAGCTGCACACAACATTTATAACGCTCATAAAATTTCCTTATGTCTGCATTAACGTTCACAACCTTGCAGGAGCCTCTAAGATTTATACTAGCTGGTGGAACAGGAACACTCTTCATTGTGTCTTTGATTGTCTTGAGGATTTATCTGGTGCGTTCTAAATTCCAATCTTCCTTTTGTTCTTCATGTCACGGCCATTTCATTACTGGGGACAGGGGAGGATGAGGCAAGGCAGAGATTTCAAAACAAATTTGTCCTGGTGTAGTATAGCATGAATTCAAAACTGTGATGCATTTGTCGAAGGATTGGAAGTTGTCGGAACTCACTTTTGTAGTCATCATGCTTTCTGCTTATATTGTTGCCAAAGTGCACATTATAATGAGATTTTCAACTGAATGTAAATCTGTTTGTCATTCACACTAACTATACCCGATGAATTAAGTGACTGAGCTATGGCTGCACCTTCACACTAAAATAACTGTTGCAGTTAAGATAATTGAATTACAATGCAGGGTTGGAGTTATGTTGGTGATAGACTTCTATCAGCGGTCATCCCTTATGAAGAAAGTGGATGGTACGACGGACAGATGTGGGTCAAGCCGCCCGAGGTTAGCCTCTTCTACACATTCTTCCTGTACCTAGAGGGAACAGAACAAAAATATGCCTGAAAACATCACACGTGCAAAATCATTTTGATGGTGGTAGATTCAGTGCGCTATAAGATATATACACATTGCAAACTGAAAAATTTATGATTCTATCGACAGCAGAATATTGACAGTAAAATATGCCTCCCTCAATGAATATAAAAGTAGCCAATTTTAGACATTGCTTGCAATTTGGCACTAGGTAGGATAAAATCAACTGCTGGCCTTTTTACAAAAGACAGGGTCATTGGTAAAGGTGAACACATAATAGGGTAGCAACTTGTAATTGGCTTTCAAATTGTAAGAGATACTTCTAGATTAAGCAACAAGCAGTCTTCAGAATTAGTGAACATGAAGGATATGGAATAAAGTGTAGCTGAAATGTGCTAACAAATATTAATACTACTAAATGAACCAGTGACATGTTTCATTTCTGGAATTTCAGGCAATATAATCTGAAAACTTAATTTCTTTGCAGATCCTAGCTCGTGATAGATTGTTGGGCTCTTACAAGGTACTGGACATCACAAAGTATCACAGCATTGCTTGAATTCAGAAAGATTTTGGATACAGACTAGAAGAGCAATATGTTAAATTTGATTTCTTGCAGCATGATTCACGTATATTCCATGTCCCCAGGTTAAACCAGTCGTTAAATTGCTGAAACAAACTCTAGTTGGGACAGGAGCATTGCTTGTTACAGGAGTTATGCTATTTATCTTTGCTACACCATTGGAGAATTTTTTTCGAACTACCTTTACCAAAGAAGAAATTAAATCAACTGTTCAAGCTCCCAAGGTTAACACAAAGCTCTTAAGGTAAGAGAAGACATAAAGATCCCTTACTATCTTCCAGAGTTTTTCCACCATGTCATAGCAATTTTTTAATGCATACTGCAGAAAAGAGGAGCTGCTTAAATTACCAGTCGAGGTGATAACTGATGATGATCTAGCAGCTGCTGCTGCTGAGGCTGCTGATGGAAGACCTGTCTACTGTAGGGATAGGTATTATCGAGCATTAGCAGGAGGGCAGTACTGCAAATGGGAAGATCTGCTCAAATAAAGGATAAAAAAGAGGCAGCATATGTAGTCAATTTCATTTAGTAAAAGCAGTTTGCAATTTGTGGAGACTCTGGCCCAAGGCCATATTCTATTAGTTGAGAAAATTGTTTTAAGTCATTCAAAGCAAAGCCAAAGCCAGAAATAGATGGAGAAGAAACATAGATCAAACGTAACATTAACAATATAAAACATGTCATAATATTCATACTACTATTTGCATATAAATCCAGAGGGAAGAGCAACACATTTTTAGGGGGGGGGGGGGGGGGGGGGGGGGGGGGGGGATGTAAACAAGAAAAACAGGCTTAAATATATAGATAAATATATACACGTAAGTTCCACATGCCTATATGGGCAAGTCTACGTAAGCAGAAATTGTATTTGCTATACCTTGAGCTATTATGGCCAAGTAAATTCCAGGAAATTGTCCAGCTCCATGACCTCTCCAAGGGGATGAAACTCATTGTGCAGCAAAACAACTAGCTTCCAAAATACTGACCAAAATAAAGAATCTTTGATTTATAACAGAAAGGAAATTGCAGAGGTATATTCCACGCATAGAAATCCATGATGTATATCCGTGGATATTCGGATTGCACAACAACTATGAGACAAGTAGCGCCAGAAAATATTTTTGACAAAATCGATGTTGGTGCAAATCAGCTCAGGCATGATATTGGTTCCTTATATATTAAAACAGCACCAGCAGCCAATCCTAGACCAAGTGAAGTGATTTCAGTAATTGGCAAACATATCCATCACTAGGCAGATGAAAAGTTGAATTTGCTCTGTTCAATAGAGGCTCGTAATGAGTTTTCCTTTCAGTACTTACAGAGCATCCCTCCCAAGAGTCATTTCGTAACTGTAAATGGACAGGGAAATATTCTGAAATCAGTAAATCACTTAATAGAGATTAGTAAACAATTTATTGATCTTTCCAAATTGTTCTAGCAAGGACACAATAAATTCATTGACAGTGTCAGTCAGAAGCCCAATGGATATACCTATTGAACAAGTTTCTTGCACCAATGAAGAATTCGGAACATTTGTGCTCCAACAACATTCCTAAATGATCTCTTGCTTGCTTTGGCATATTCAAGATCAAGTGTCCGATATGCAAGAGCAAACAGATACATTGCTGGATGGAGTCTTCTGCAGATTGCAGAACAGAGACAGTCAGTATACTCCTCAGCAAATTACTTGGGTTGGGTCTTTGGGAGAGAATTTCTAAAATATTGATTAGCTTGTACCACTTCTAAATGTCCAAGATGAAACAAAATAGTTTAAAAAGGAGATATTTGATTCCTACTGTGAGAAAAAATTAGCTAAAAGTTTTCAGAATTCAGTAAGCAGAGGTAAGCTGAAGTTATTATAAAGTAGGTTTATAAATCTGAACAACTTCTCTTCTATATGAATGGTTCCACACAACTTAACAGTCAAGAGCCAATCAGATAATTCTTGTTAAAAAATATATGAAATGTGGCTGTGGCCTGTGGGCACTTTACCAAGCCAAAATGCATATCAAACAGACTTCAATAATTTCAAAAATAGATTAAACAAAATACAGTTTTAGTGCAAAATCCAAACTACAGATGCCAACTTTTCATTTCTGTGAACATTACAAATTTCCCCCAAGATCCATATTTATACATCATTCTATAATAATCATTTGATACCATACATTTTAAAAACAAAAATTTCTGTTGCTAACATTAAATAAGTTTTCACAAAAAAAGGAGAGAATAAATAACACCTAATTACTCAACTTACCTGTCAGCTTGCTCGCTATAGTCCAAGCCATCCCAGAACCTTTGTGATGGCATTGTACGACCATTCTTATCTTTGCCATATGTTTCAACATACCAACCCCCTATGTCATGGAAGCCACAACGAGGCTCAAATAGCCAAAATCTGTATAATTAAGGCAATGAAATTATTAAAAAGTATTATGGACAGCAATGAGAGAGCAGCGGACAATCTTCATCTTCATAAAACAACAAGTTACGGTACCATGAAAAATTCACATAAACTTGAGAATACGGCAATAAGTTCATTTTGGCAGTTAGAAGCAGTACAGATAATGAGAAAGAGTTCAAGAGTTCTGCGTAATAAATCCACAAACCATAATATTACTTCATCAATCTTGGTTCCTTCACCTGAGAAGGTGTGGCAACACCATTTTCCAGATAATTGAAAGCTAACATAAGTAAATTAACCCAATGACCACATTGCTTTAACCTTTAATAGAAGCATTGATTAGCCTAACATCAACACTAGGAAAAGAATGGAAAAAAAAATGCAACCATGGAAAGAGAAGATTGGTATGCATAAAAAGATCACATGTTCCGACACAAAAAAATCCTCTAAGAAATTATATAATAATAAGAAAACAGACAGCATCAGGGTATATGCGTTAATGAACCCCAAAGAGATTGTTGTGCTAACTCAAACATCAATACAGTTATAAAGAGATGTCAAAGCTTTACTTGCTTGGGGGTAAACGTGCTCTAGTGCATCTACATTCACAAACTGAAACTTTCTCACCCACTTCATACCAGTGCATATGCTTTACCTGAAAATTTCATCATACATTACATAATTATAAGCATCTAGCTATACCAACTTATATATAAGACTAAATTTCTAGCAACTAGCAAAATCCCAAAAACCAAACCACGTTTCTTCTCATATTTAAAAATATTGGAAATGGAAACAAACAAGACTTGGTGCTAATGCAAAAGTAAAATTCCCAATTAAGTTGTTAGAATCGATCAATATTCATTATAATCAGTCAATAGATATTATTGATTTCATTATTGTAACAAGTATTCTGATTGATTAGATCAGACAGTAAATATTTTATAAATTGGGAAATCAACCTTTGTTGTGCTTTTACTGTGATGGAAATCTCTCCTATTTCTTTCTTGTTGTAATCTTCCATTATGGCATATTGTTTCCCCTTTTTATAAGAGAGATTGTACTGTTTGACTAAAGTAAGAGACAGAAATATCTTCCAAATTAAGCTCTCCATTAGTTAAACCATCAAGACCATGGAAAAGCAACATTACATACCATCAATGTTCTATGCTTCATAATCACATGGGTCTTTGTACCCTTATCATTGTAGACATAACAACAACCTTCATCTGGACTGCTCCCAAGTCCAGATATGCTTCCCAAACGAATTCTTCTTCCAACTGCACCATTTGCAAGGTAATCTTTCCAAAAATCACTGCTGATATGTTTGGGATCTTCATATAAATTAAGGAACACATGAATGTGATCTTCAGTATCTTCTGTCTGCATCTC
Source organism: Glycine max (assembly GCF_000004515.6). Lineage (NCBI taxonomy): Eukaryota > Viridiplantae > Streptophyta > Magnoliopsida > Fabales > Fabaceae > Glycine > Glycine max. Next base: position 53,724,763 of record NC_016088.4, on the reverse strand, counting down.
ATCAGAACAGCATCTAGGTAGTGCCCTAGATGCTGTAGCAACCACTCTTCCACTGATGTGCAATTCTAGATGTCTATATGCATCTGATACAATACTTGAAGTTTTAGAGCTGTGACCTTGATGAGTTTCAAAATCATCTGATCTTTCTGCATTCCTGTGGACATTCAAATGTGTTATAGATTGACACAGGCCTGAATGGAAGGACCTAAAAGAAGTTAACTTCTCATTGTTAGTAATTGATATCTCTGGAACCCTGTTGGCTAGGCAAACCATCCCAAAAAGATCACGTCCTGAAACTAAGTGCAAAACCTCAGGAGTTTCATAGGAGGACCTCTCCTCAGCCTCAAAGCAGTCAGGAAGAAGCTCCATGGAATCAATTTCAGGACCATAGTATGCTGCATGAATAGCTGAATAAAAATCTCTCTCAAGTACATCAAAATAGCCTGTTCCAACTACCACCTTCTTTTCTGCCAAAATATTATTTATAGTTAACCTGTACCATTTTAACCATTCAACAACTTCCATCTCCTTGAATGTAGTAGCCTGTGATTTGTAAATATGCAGTTTTGAACCCTGTCCAGAATGCCTTTGCATAAGTTTTTTCTGAGACAACAGGTACATGTCATAATGGGCTCTCTTTTGAGAATCTGAAAGAATCTGCAATGCATCATAGATTATTCTGTTATGTCAATATTCCCTGCAATGTAACCAAAGAAAAACCTTACTCCAGTTACCCACACAGACTCCATGTATGCTCTTGCTCCGCAAGATTTCCCGTAGTTAAAGTCATGAAGTATGTGGTCATCTTGCCAATACGATGAACATATTATAGCCAATTAATTAGCAGAAACACTAACAAATATGTATTAGACCATGTAAAACATATTCAAAATTGGAAATATGTAGTCTGTTTGCCCCACCACTAACTTGATCCATGTTCCTATCAAGTAACCGATGCAAGCAGTACCAAAAATCAATGTAATAAAATGAAAACCAGACTGGCAGAAGCCAAGTTATCAGGATGATGCTATTTATTCAAACTTTGGGCATTACAAACTATCAAGGATCAACTAGAAATCCGTTAAGCGACTCCCCATCCGGTTTTTCATTTGACTGAACTATTGAATGCAGAACATCCTTCAAGGGAAAATAGACAGCTGTTCACATAATTCACATTAATATCCGTGGAGCTTCTTCGAACTCATTGCATCAATTTTCCTGTGATTAAGAGCTAACTAAACACGCAAACAATACAGACTATCAAAAGGTTACAATGAGCACGTTATTTCTCAATTTCGCAGCCATTTAACAATCAACTTCGATATACATTGGTCGTACTCAGAATATTCAAACAAAACCAATTATTCAGCCCACTAAACACAACAGTAAAGGAAACGTCCCCTAAACATAATATTATGGCATTCTTCAATAAGCCAAACCTGGTTGATTCGTTTTAATTCAAGCTCTAATTTAGCCAGGAATACAATGATTCGTTTTAGTTAAGCTGTCTAAAAAAATTTAGTCAGGAATAAAACCACCCCTACACTTATGATTGAGGCTATATTTATTCATCAACGACAATGATCATGATTCATAAATCAGAACATGATTTGCACAAACCTCATAGGCAGCCAGAATTTGTACAAATCGTCGAGACGCAGTGGAATCGTTCCTTGACTCAGCGAGGTCCGGGTGAGTCTCTTTGGCCAATTTGCGAAACGACGCTTTAATCTCGTCAAAGGAGCTCGTCTCGGACACTCCTAACAGCTCGTACGCGTTCTCAACGGGAAAATCTGTCCAAGCGGATTCGGAAGCGCTACTGAAGCCATGTTCTCTGCAGCACCGGCACAGAGATGCGACGGAATAGAGCGTTGAAATGGTGTTGTTTGGTATAATTGGTATGAAAAAATTTGGCCTCCGGTTATTGATTCCGGCGACTGAGCTGTATCCGGCACCGGCGACGGCGAGATAAGCCATGGCTATCCCTGTCTTTTCTGTTATTGTTATATAAAAATGTAATTGCAGAACCTCCGTACAGTAACAGTTCCGAAGCGAGTGGGTTACATAACTGCGATACTTTTTTTATACAGTAAAACTGTTTGATGAACAGTCATTGTAATAATTACGTGAGAATCAACTAAAAACAATTTTTTTATATAAAATACATATTAAATTAAATTAGATGATATAAAAATACGAAAATTAAAATTAAAATTTTACGTATATATAAAAATTAAAAACATATTTTTTCCTTCCTTAAATACACAAAGACAATGAAATACCATGCACCTTTTTATAGATATAAGACCATAGCCCCTCGGACTCTCGTTACTTCTTCGGTTAAAAATCAATATACATACTTATTACAACTCTTTTTGGTTCAAATTTCAAAAAAATACCTGCAAAATAAACTATTTTCATATAACCGGCTCAAATTCGTTTTATATTATTACCTCAAATTCTTTTTGATTTTAATAAATTACTTAAAATTTGATCTTATTTACCTTGTTAAGTCAATACAAAAGATAGTATTAAAACATCATAAATTAATTTCATTAGAAACATCTAATTACATCAAATACAACATAATTACTTTTCAAGTTTTACCTCCTACCAACCTATCAAATTCAACAATACAACTATTGAAAGAACCGAATAAATTCAGTTACAACTCAGTTTCTTCTATGACCACCAACATTCATTATAATTACAATGTTTAGTAAAGAAATGAACATCCAAAGAACTACAATTACAAAACCTAATAGCTTCACTTTATTCCTTTCAACAACAATATTTTTCTTTTTCCTTCCAATTTTACTTTTCAAGTGCACAACTTCAGCCAAGGATGCACGACATTCTTCTCCATGTGCAACAATTCTTTCCCTCAAATTTGCTATCTCTTCTACATTTGTTTTAGCTTCCTCCATTAATGAAGCAAGTTTCACCTTCACCTTTTCATTTTCGTGAACATACCGAATCAACTCACTCCCTTTTGCGGAAACCTTATTACCAGCCTCAATATCAACAATCCATTGAAAAAAATCTGCAAGAACTGGATTCCTACAATACAATACCAATTAAACACGGTAAAATCCAAAACAAAACACAAAATTGACATTTCCTTACATTCCAGTGTATGATCTCCAAAACCTTTTCCCCGGATGGTTCATACTACGCAACGTGAACATAATAGCAGGTACCTCACATTTGCACTTAACCATCATAAGAGATGACAACGACGATGATGACCCACCCTTTTTCCTTCATCCTTTCACCCATCAACCAAACAGCCTCCGTTAGGGTTCCAAAATAGCCTTAGAGTTCCAAAATCCCAAATGTCTCCCTTAGACGAAGAGGACGTCGGAGGTAGTCGACGATGTAGAAGATGACATCAGAGCAGGAGGCGACGACATGGGGGCTGAGAAGTGGCCTCCAGGGTCAACGAGTGGTTGGGCCTTCGAAGGAGTGTCATTGAAGATGGTGAGGGGTTCAGTTTGATTTAAATTTCATTTTTTAAATATTTAAAAACAAAAATTAATGACATGGAAAAAAAAGGCGCTTACGTGGTAAGTGACTATGCGAGATGACGTGACACTTTATCGATCATGTCATCACAGATACAGCCTAATAACAAGTACTAAAATGAAATGTAAAATTTTTTCAGGTATCTAGAGGAAAAAACGAGTGTTAAGTAATTTTTTGAACCAACCTTATTTTCGACCCAAAGCTAGAATAATGACTCCAACAACCACTTTGTTTAGGCAATGCTTGCGGCTTCTACAAATCACATGGATGATTCTTGGTATTCGGACACCAGTGCTACCCACCACCTAACACATGATCTTGGCAATTTCATGATAAAAAATGAATACAATGGAGGTGATCGTGTGCACGTGGGAGATGGTACTGGTCTAACCATTTCTCATGCTGGACATTCATCTTTTTACTCTAAAAATTCAAATATTCGTTTTACCCTAAAAAACCTCTTACATGTCCCTGATATAACCAAAAATCTTATCAGTGTTTCCTAATTTGCAAAGAAAAATGGTGTTTTCTTTGAATTTCATTCTAACAAGTGTGCGGTTAAATGTCAGGAAACTCAACATGTTCTTCTCAAAGGTCGCCTTAAGGATAAACTTTATGTCTTTGAAGATCTGAAACTCATTTCTCCAAGATCAAAATTTCCTATGTCTGCCTATAATTCTACTGTTCATGCTAATAATTTTGATACCTAGCATAATAACTCCATTTTTATAGTTGTTGTAGTGGATCTGGGCCTTTCTAAAAAATTTCCTTTTTGATATTTTCTTGATTTTTTTCTCTTTTAATCTATCATTTTCATATTTGCAAGTCATAAATAATAAAAATATCAATTCCTATCATTTAAGTCAAAAATAACTGTTAAATAAATATTTTTAATGATATTTCAGTATATTTTTATTATAAAAAATAGTTCATATTTAACAGTTATCACATAGAAGGCTAGGTCATTGTTCAAATAAAAATGTCAAACATGTCTTGAATCTTTGTAATATTCCATGTTCTGAGAATAATAAATCTACTTGCCAAGCATGTTGTCTTGGCAAATCACACAAATTACCATTTCCAGTTTCTGATTTTGTTTATCACTATCCCCTTGATTTGATTTACATTGATGTATGGGGTCTCTCTCCCACACCTTCAAAAACATTTGACTCAAACAGGTCTCACCTTGCTAGCTGCTTCCTCCCTTCCTTCAAAATTTTGGGTAGAAGCATTTAGAACTGCCACATTCATCATTAATCACATACCCTCTCCAGTGATTAACTACAAGTCTCCCTTTGAGGTTTTTTTTCATAAAACCCCTAACTACTCCATTTTCAAACCATTCGGGTGTCTTTGCTACCCTTATTTATGACCCTACACCAAAACCAAACTTGATTTTCGATCCACCCCTTGCATATTCCTTGGCTACAACACCAAATACAAAGGCTATAAATGTATAACAAATTATGGAAAAGAGTACACTATCAGACACATCATATTTGATGAAACCCAATATCCTATGATAACAAACCCATCCTTCTTTGCTCAAAATACCTCTGTTACCTCCACTTTCTCTACTCTCCCTCCCCCCATACCATAAATCAATACTACCATTCGCTCAAATCAAACACCAGCCAAACTCATAACTTCCTTAACTAATCTTATTCCTACTTCATCTCCTATTCATGACCCGTTACCACCAAATATTAACCCTACAATTCATGACCCTGTCAACTCAGCCCCTGAACAACCTCCTCATCCTATTCCTACAACAAATGTTCATCCTATGACTACTTAAGCTAAAACTGGTGTCTTTAAACCTAAAGCTTTACTGACAGAGATCACTCCCCGATGTACCAAGGATGCAATGCAAGATCCTCAATGATTAGCTGCAATGAAGGAAGAATACATGGCTCTTAAGCGGAATAAAACATGGTATCTTGTCTCTTTGCCTCCTCATAGGAAGGCTATTGGTTCTAAATGGATATATCGGCTAAAATACAACGTTTGATGGCTCTGTAGCCAGACACAAAGCTAGATTGGTAGCTCAAGGGTATTCTCAACGATCGGGTCTTGATTGTAATGAGACATTCAGTCCCGTTATCAAACTAGCAACCATTCGAACGGTCTTGAGCATTGTTGTCACCAAAAAATGGAATATACGACAGGTGGACGTTAACAACACTTTCCTAAACAGTTCCATTCAAGAGGAAGTATATATGCAGCAACCAGAGGGCTTCATTTCTATCAATCCTCATTTTGTCTGTAAATTGAAGAAATCTCTCTATGGGCTCAAGCAGACACCAAAAGCTTGGTTTTCCAAGCTTGCATCCAGTTTAATTTCCTTTGGTTTTAAGCCCGCTAGATGTGATACATCTCTTTTTGTGCATGCTACACCCAAATTCATCACATACATTCGGGTATATGTTGATGATATCATAATAACAGGCAACTCAAACTCTGCAATCCAATCTGTGATTTCCAAACTCCACTCTCTGTATCCTCTCAAAGACCTTGGTACCTTACATTTTTTCTTAGACATTCAAGGCAAACACACTACTACTGGTGCTCTTCTCCTCTCTCGATCCAAATACATAACTGATCTCTTATCCAAAGTCAGCATGCATAATGCAAAACCATAAAGACTCATCTAGCCCTTGGTTTAAAATTGCAAATGGATGGTACTGATTCTTTTTCTGATCCAACTTTATACAGATCTGTGATTGGAGCATTGCAATATGCCACCATAACACGTCCAGATATAGCTTATGCAATCAATAAATTATGTCAATTTATGCATAGCCCACTTGAAAGTCATTGGAAAGCTACAAAACGTGTTTTACGATATCTAAATGGTACTATTGATCATGATTTAGCATGTTATCCTTCACACAATCTTTTATCACTAGCTACAGTGATTCAGATTGGGCTTACGACTCCTCTGATATGAGGTCCACCTCAGGATTCTGTGTTTATCTGGGAAATAATCTTGTTTCCTGGTTTGCAAAGAAGCAACATTCAGTTTCTCGGTCTAGCACTGAAGCAGAATTCAGAATTTTAGCAGCTCTAATTGCTGAAATTAAATGGATAAAGTCTCTTCTTATGGTGTCGATTGTTAATGCATTCATATTGAAAAAGAGTGTGTGTGCCTATAAACATTCTCATATATACATATATATATATATATATATATATATATATATATATATATATATATGCGTTAATTTTGATTTATGTGAATGATTCAATAAAAATAATCTCTATAAAATGAACTTTCAATTCAACAGTATGTTTTAAGATAAAAAAATATTCAATTAAAAATTATTGAATGATATAATAATTTATATAAATTACACATAAATCATTTGATCTCGCCTAATAATTAGATATTATCTTAAAATACAAACAGAAAAAATAAATCAAATTACAATCAATGAAACTTTAAAACAATGACATCCAATCCTAAGTATTTATTCTATTATCATATGACACCTTTAATAAAATTACTAATACTAGTTACTTGCCTATTAATACCTACCTCGGGACTAAAATTTCATGTATTGCTCCCTCAAAAGATTACCGACAGTCGTCGGTAAGCTCCTTACCCAAAACAAGTGTTGCATTTGTTCTCATTTATATTAAAAAAAAAAAAAAAACTAATTTCTTACTTATTAAGAAAGTTAGTTATTTTTATTAATTATGTAAATTTTAATTAAAAACAATTTTTTTCCTAAATTACCCTTTATTTGGAAGCATCCAATAATAATATAATGAACATTAGAATTTGATATAATATATATATATATATATATATATATATATATATATAATTACAAATAACTTACTAAATATATAAATTCATATATGATAAAAGCTTATTAAAAAATTAATTAATATATCTTTTCAAATAGATACATTAAAACGTCTTAATAATTTAAATTTTAAATTTTTTTCACCTCTTACTTTCTTCAGTCTGAAAAGAAAAATGTTTCTTGAATAACCTTAAATTATTTATAACTTAAGAGAGAAAAATAAATGATTAATTTGATTAATAATAATATAATATGATAGAAAAAAATATTAATTAAATATTTAAAATTTTTTGTTTTCAAAATATAATCGGACCCATACTAAACAAACATATCGTAGATGTCATGAAGAGGAGGCACACAATGTGCACGGTACATCAATATTCGATTTTAAATATATAGCACACTCGACCCCACTCTTGAGGATTATTCATCCAGAAGAATAACATCAAAAGCGACGGTAGAGACGTACTGTCTCTGATAGTGCCCATGCCAAAAGGAGCTCTCGCACACAGTTCTTTTCTTCACCCTCAAACATGGAAAAGACATTATCTTAGGTCGCCTACACCGATAACTTCACTTCTCAATACTTGCACTTTTTTCCTCTTTATATTCCAAACTCTCTCTGTCACCGATCCACCCTCCCCTGTTCAAATATTTCCACTCACATTTTCCCTATAAATCCCAATCTTTCAACAGCACCTGTTCCTTTTGTGAGATGACGACAAATAGTACCCAGGGGAAAAAAATCCAACACTTGAAAGAAGAGGAGGAGGAGGAGGAGGAGGAGGAGGAGGAAGAAGCAGAAATAGAAGCATTGTCACTTTGCGATCTTCCTGTCAATCTGGTCGACCACGAAGTCCAATCAAAAGCAAAACCAGATTCTCAAATCATTGAAGCCCAAGAAGAAGATTTTGATTTCCGCTTATGGGGTGGCCCCTTCTCCACAGAATCAGAAATGTGTGCTGCAGATGAAGTTTTCTTCCAAGGCCAAATTCTCCCATTGCATCTCTCACTTAAGCGATGTGAATCCTTGGACCACGTTTCCGTGAGAGAATTTCGTAGCAATAGCAGTAGAAGCAGCAGCAGCATTAGAAGCCAGAATTCGTCTAGTAGCAGCTGCTCCACCGCCACTACAACCCCAAGAATCTCCAAACCCAGACTTCAAAATCAAAATCATTTCCACGCGCATCCAAGTCCCCAACCTCAGTTGAAGGTAACCGTTCCAAGACAAACAAGCTTCAGCAATCACGGTAGAAAATCATCAGCATGGGACTTTTTCCGTCTGGGTGTGGTGCCTGCACCTGAGATAGCATTGCAAGATCTCAAGGTTCGTAGTACCAACGGTGTTAGTAAAAATCACATGGGTCGCAGCACTAGCATTGGCAGCAACAATAGCAACGCCAATGCTAATGGCTCTGTGAAAACGAGTTACAGCGGCAACAAAAATCAGGTTTTCAAAAAATTTGGTGGCTTTTGGAGTGGTTGCAAATGTTCTGTTGAAACAGTGCAATCGGGCATGGCCATGATTAAGGGTGGTATTAAAAGCGCCAACACAACGCACGCAACGAAAGAAAAAGTGATCGAAAGGAAGAGGCAGAAACACAGACAAAAGCAAGGAAAGAGAACCATGTCGCGTCGTCGAACGTTTGAATGGATAAAGGAGCTTTCGCATGTAAGCTATCACGATGAAGAAGCTTTGTTATCTTAAACCTCAAATGCTTTGGCTCACCACACGCTTGTAATTTTCTGTTATTTTTTATTATGTTAGAATTTTAGATTAAATTGCCTTTATAGCCGCTGGCTTTTGTTTTGCTTTGTTCTGAATTAGAATTACATCATTGTGGTGGAGACTGGAGACTCTGTAATCAAAACTTGTTACCCTCGTGAGAATGATAGTTTTGCTTTTTCGTTCCTCTTTTTGACTGATGGTGATTGAAGGCGTGTTAAAGATTGAATATGTTTAGTAAGATATTGTTGGTGAGATCTGTGTCCGTGAATTATAAAATGATAAGGTCCGCCATAAGTGCTGATAATTTGGTGCTTATGCTTGTCATGACTGGAGGAACTTCGATGCTTAATGATTGGATTGGTTGGTTGGAGTATGTATGTGAAATAATAATGATATTTTCATAGCTAATAATTTATCCCATTCTATGATTTGTAATACTTGCAGCATTTTCTTTGTATGTGTTTCGGTGTTATCTTGCTTCACACATCTTGTGTGGGCAGGTGGCAAAAAAGTTTCTTTTTGGCCTTCTAAAAAAATCATCCAATAATAATAATAATAATAATAATAATAATAATAATAATAATATACATTTCAACACTTTTTTTAAAATTTGAAATAAGTACAATGTAACGACATCTTTTTAATTAATTCACATCAGTTAAGATAATTAATTAATTAACTAATTAATGATAATAAATTGTTAAAAAATTGAGCTATTATTTTTGAAAATACTCTGACTCGTTATGTTATTTTTTTAATCTAATTATTTTTTTACCTAATTAGTTAACGTGTAAAGGGAGAATAATAGTTATATATTTTATCTTATTTATTTGTTGCTAGTTATCTTTCTCAAACCTTATAAGATAGATAAATGGTTTATCTTATTAATTTATAATATTATTATTTATTAACTAAAAACATTTTAAAGATATTAAGGATATTTTAGTAAAAAAAATAATACAAAAGACATTTTTTTTATTATCATGTTACGCCTGTAAAAAAAACCTATTATAATCTTTAAGTTCAGTTTTACTGGTACAAACATAAACAAGGGATAAACATATACAAATTTCCAAAAAGATTCCAATATAAAGGGATGAAGAAATCAGGTTTTGAATTTTCATTGGAAGAAATTTTTATATATTTAATGTCTTGAATAAAATTATCTCTGAAAAAAAATATCTGTGAGAAGAAAAAAAAATCATTTTAAGACAATGGTAATAATTAGGATTGGTACTCATAACTACCATAACGTTCATAATCAATTATAATTATAATGATGTCTAATCAGTTTTATTTTATTTTATTTGTCAAATCCTGTTTTATTTATATCAGTCACCCAACGAATTTGGAATGGGACGTTAGGCCAACTCTCTGATTAACTAAACAAAACAGCATGCCTTAATCTAGCCCAAGTATGGACAGTTACGGATACTTTATATGGGGGAATTGCTTGGGGCACCAGCATTTTTGCTGGGGCACCCAGCAATTTCCCAAAATGTCAAAAATATCCTTATGGTATTTTCGGTTGTAAATAGCAGGTTAAATTTTTCATTTCTGCAGCACTATTTTTTTCGTAAAATTTCCGTGACTTAGTGTAAGTTGCTTCCGTTTAGGGCATTTTGAAAGCGTATTTGGTCTTTGGTGGTATACGTGCATTTTTTAGGAGTATACGGTAAATTTTTATCAATTTTCGTTGTCGGAAAAGGAGAGGAGTGCAAAAAAGAATTTGAGTACGTACGGATTGACAATCCGTATGTGGCAATCCGTATGGCCATACAGATTGTCAATCCGTACGTACAAATCATTTTTAATTTTTTTCTTTTAAAGTTTACAATGATAAATTAAATCAATTAGAAAAATTTAATTCACTTATTGCTTAAAACAAATCAATTAGAAAAATTTAATTTAGTTATGGCCATACGGATTACAAAATTTTGCAATGATAAAAGAAAATAATTTAAAAAATATTTTAATGATTAATTTAGTAATTGGTTAAATTTAACAATGATAAAAAAATTTATTTGGTCATTAATTAAAAATAATTTATTTCAAAAACATGACCAATTTTTTTAAAAAACAATGGGATAATGTTATACATGACAAAACAACTATTATATATAAGAACATTGTTGCAACAAATTTAGAATCAAGACATGATAAAACAATTATTATAAAACAACTAATATGTAATTAAAATGTTCATAATAATTAAAAATGTTCAAAATCCTAAATTGTTCATAAACACGACCAATAGAGCACACGGTTAACATTGGGATCAATGAATTCAAAAAACTATTTTCATGTCAGCGGTCAATGACAATGTCTCGCAAAACTATTTCCATCTGCCTCCAATATTCAGTGTCTTCCTATAATGAATGAACACGAGCCGACATTCTGCAACGTCCTTTAAGTGCAAATGCGTTCAGCCTTTGTCTTTAAGAAAATAATACATGCCACTTGGAACGTCCTGACAAATAAAGAAATGTTATGTCAACAATTTATGTTATGAAATTTAAAACTTGAAAAATAAAGAAATGCTGACAACTAAATTAGGAAGTTGCTTACTAGACTGCTACAAGTAACTTTCTGCTCAGTGAGATAAACCTTGAAGGTGACAGAACTTGACACTTGATGGTATAAAGAGTGTCATCTTGAGAATGATCTGGGCAAACAACTGGTCTTGAATATGATAAGAAAAAATGCACCGCTACCATAATAATACAAGGATACTAGATGATCTTCGGTCAACTAGTAAAAATCTCATAATGTTGTCTGTCCTGCTACAATGGTTGGTTGGTCCAAATCTTTGTTGTACACAACGTTATGATAGTTTCGTCTTTGTCAACCAAATGTCATACACCGTCCAGTACATCATTCCACTTGACAGCATATACCTTACCAACTTCACCGAAAATCTACATGTCATATCACAAAATAAGGTTGGTTAGTTACAGAAAATAACAAAAAAAATCAAATCTTAATTAAATCAACATGACTTGGTCCTTGGCATGAACGATCTGGGAAAAAGCCTCTGGTGGAGCCGTGACATTCTGCATGAATGGTCTGAAAAAAAGCCTCTGGTGGAGCCGTGACATTCTGCATCATGTTTGTCAATTCCCTCCATTCCCCGTGCTCTTTAATTGTTAATTCTAACATGGTTAACGTTCAAACAATTAACAGACATTCAAACACAAAACAGAATTAACATTCAAGTAACTATATGTTAATTCTTACTAGGCACATTCGCAAGAATATGTTCCAGTTCCTCATTGAGGCTGGTCCAACGTGATGACAACGCACGAGAGCGTGACATTCTGAAATATATTTGACAAAATAATATTTTAGTATTTTTGTTCTACTAACATTTTCCTGTTTCTAATCTAATTTTTCTTTCCGAAATCTAATCTAAATTGTAATATAATCCTACTAACATTTCTTAGATAAACTGAAAAAATAAATAAATCATTCATAAAATCAATAATAAACAAACTAAAATGAATATAAATATTTTTCGTTATTCCTATTTTTTTCCAAAAAAATGTTTTTTAAAAAATAAACTCTTACAGATTAGCAATTCATATGGCTCATACGGATTGCAAATCCGTAAGACAAGATTTTTTTTTTAAAAAAAAAAAGTCATATGAATTGGCAATCCGTATGACATTTTTTTTAAAAAAAAAAGCTATACAGATTTACAATCCGTATGACAGATTTTTTTATTTTAAAAAAAGCCATACGGATTGTCAATCTGTATGACAATTTTTTTTAAAAAAACAAGTCATACAGATTGACAATCCATATGGATTTTAACTAACAAAAACCACAATTTAAAAAAAAATCATATACAGATTGCTAATCCATGTCTCATTTTTGCAGACCACCAACAAAAACGCAGTGAACACACATAGAAAATGCCAATGAAGGAGAAGACAAACGCAGTGAACACCAAGAAAAACGCAATCAATAAGGAGAACAAGCAGTAACAACCACAAACAAACAACAACAACAAAAGAAGAAGGATAACTTACCTCGAAGGAGAAGAAGAAGGAAGAAGCAGCAACAACACAACACGATCACGGCGACAGCAGTAGCATGAACACAACACGAATGACACGGTCACGGAGGAACATAATGAAGGAATAAGGAAGGAGAACGGAGGAAGAAGGAAGAGAAAAAAAAGTTAAATAATGACTCGTATGGATGAGTCACTATTTGACTTTTATAAGAAAAAGTGAAGGGCATTTTCGCCCTTTCACCCGGATTGTTGGGTGCCCCAAGCAACCACCTTTATTTGGGTACCTTGATTGGATCATTGGAGGGCCGAAGACCCCAGAGGAAATGTTCTAAACTAAAGATAAAAGTAAAGCCCTTGCTATTGGCACCATCCCTCCCACTCAATGTAAAAAGACAAAAAATATCCGTTGTATTTAGTTAAAAATACCTTTGATGAAAACATATTTCCGTTGATTAAAGTTACACAATAAAAAAATTGTTTCTGTTATTTAATTTTTTTTTAAAAATGTTCAAAACAATTCAACGTAACAAAATGTTGTCATTGTTTTGTTTTTTTTTTCAAAACAAATTTTTAATGGAAGTATTTTTCATAAAATAATAAGAACAAAAATTTGAGTTTTTAAACTGTCAATTGAATTTGTTAAGAAAATGCTCCATCCATGTTATTATAATTGTTGTGTAACAGAAAAAAATTATCCCAAAACTAATTATCATTTTAATTTTTAATACAACATTAGTTACGTTTTTTTTTTATATTTCTTATAATATTATGCTGGCAATAAATCTATAAATGAATTAATGATGATATAATATTAATTTTGTAAAATTATCACTATTTTTATATTTGTGTAAAATTACAAATGATTATTATTTTGAGACAAGGAATAATCAATTGGAAGTGCCGACAGTATGACCGGATGATCCATAAAGTTAAAAATGAATAATTCTCTATAAAACGAAAGAAAAAACATTTTTTTTAAATCTTACAATTGTCGACGACCTTTCGTCTTTGTTTGGCTGGTGAAAAATTAGATAGCTAAAAAAAATCCAAATCAGATCCCGTGCAACAAAGTTTGTTTGCAGCCAAATATCTGCCATTAATTATTTAGTGTACAGTAATTTAAGGAAAAAATAGAATGTAATGAATGGTTTAGATTTTGGCGGTAGAGACGTGGGGGATGTAGAGGCGATAAAGGATCTTGGTTAGACATGTTTGGGGACGGGTTTTTTATGGACTGAAAATAATGTGAAAACATTTTAAAAATGATGAGATATACTGTATTACTTTTCACATATTTCTATTCATTTATTAATTTTTTTATCTTTCATTTATTTTTTAAAACACCTTTAATTTATATTTTATTTCTCACTTATTTTTATTTTTAATTACATCCTATTTCTTTTCACTTTACCAAATAGACCCTTCATGCTATGTTTGCATGTGGGAAAAAATCAAAAGGGTTCAAAAGAACCAAATATATTTCCTGGTTATTTCAATTGAGAAAAGAAAAAAAAATATAAAGAATATATTTGGTAAATTATTTCATAAGATAATTGTAAGTTAAAAAGATCAGTTTTAATTAAATAACATAGTAGCGCTTATCTTTTTTTTTTTTTTTTAGAGGAAGTAGCATTTATCTTGTTAGTTGTTACTTATCACGTGAAGATGTTATTATATGTGAAGGTAATCAAGTTGATACATTGGCCATGGCCAAGCATAGATTGGAAATTCAGGGTACAGTTGCATCTTTTTATGTTGTTCCTTCTTGTAATGTCTTAAAGGCTGATAATGCTAGTACAACCTTTTCTAGAGGTTTTTAGTTTCTAATAAATTATTCATTCACAAATCAATGTAAATTATTTATTATAAATCTAAAATATAATTTATATATTTAAACTTGTATTATAAATTTTAATCATATAAAGTAAATATTTATCATATTCATCATACATACTAAAATATTAATCGTCGAGAAAAGGGTTATTCCATTTCAAGCAAGACTGGGACTGGGACTGGGTGGGTGGGTCCTATATTGGAGTTAACTGACTGTAATAACCTAATAGGTTTCTGTAAAACAAACAAGCAGACTTTAAAAAAACAGTTTTTAATTAAATAACATATTAGAATTTAACACAAATTTAAATTATATTTAATAATTTAAAATGAATTGTGTTTACTTTTAAAATAAGAGACTCTTAAATCATCAGGATTTCAAGAGTAAAATTTAATTTTTTCATTCTCATTATCTCATAATATGTATTTTTACATTTTCATTTTCTTTTTTTTTTAGTTTTTCCTTATTTATTTATTATTTTAATTCAACAATTTCATCTATTTATATTTTTTTCCATCTCAAATAAATAACCTAATATAATACTCCTTTTCCACTTTTTTTCCATCCATTTTCATTCTATTTGACCTCTCGCACAGGGGTGGAACTGCCTATGCCTACAGGGGCACCTCAATTCTAAATTTCCCTTAAGATACTACATGTTCGCCCCCCTTTTTCATTGTAATTCCCTTTCTTCCTTCGGAATTGTAATCTTAACTCCACGACCCTTGTTAGGATTAAAAATATTAGGCAATGTCTTCTCCTTTTAGGTAGATAGAGTATATGTTGATTGCTATTTTCTTTTAATTAATTGCTCATGTATATTTATTTTATCTATAACTATTCCCTTTTACAATAATTCTTATATAAATAATTTTGATTTTCTTATTAATTATAACAACATTAATTATTTTAATTTTGTCATTTTTTTGGCACAGTTTGAATAAAATTAATTGCTTTTAATCGTGCCATTTGTGGGCACAGCTTGAATTATATTAATTGCTTTCAAATAGGTTTTGTCATCTATATGTTAGGTTTTAATTTTTTTTATTTGATAAATAAATAATTTATACAAGAAAAATTAATTTTAACTATGGATCATGGGTGATTCATGTGTTTGAAATACGTGTATGTATAAATATAAACACTCAAATACTAATTTTTCTAGGTTTAAACGCGGAATCCACACGTTCTTCGTCTCTCCCATTTACTGCACGGGACAAGACATCATAGTTTATTTATTGACTAACCCAAAACTCACTCCCTCTTTTTTCAAGTACCGCGTATACCACACCGAACAACACAACAGAGAGACAGAGCATTAAGGATGTTGGAGCTGTGCCGCAAGCCACTGAAGATGTGCTTCGGTGGTGGAGGCAACGACGACGGCCTCCTCTGGCACACAGACCTTAAGCCCCACGCTTCAGGGAACTACTCAATTGCAGTGGTGCAAGCTAATTCATCCTTGGAAGACCAAGCACAAGTATTTACCTCTCCCTCCGCAACCTTTGTTGGTGTATACGACGGTCACGGTGGTCCTGAAGCTTCCCGTTTCATCACCAACCACCTCTTCTCCTTCCTTCGCAGTAAGATGCGAAAAAAAAAATCAATTTTACATTATTATATACAGTAGTAGCTGTATTATCCAGTATGAAGAAAAATTACTATTAGATAGTCTCTGACAATTATATGTTCATGATCCTGGTTAACTTCTGTGTAACACATATTTAAGTTTTTCAAACTAAGATAAAAAGTTTTTTATATTGTTTTCAAAAAAATATGATGGGAAATACAATCAGGCATCCTGGAATAATAGTGTGGCCAGTTAGAGAATTAGCTACCCTATCAAAGCTATGAGAGTCAAATTCGCTAACCACCTCCTTACAAACCAAACTTTAAAAGTTTGATAACCGATGAAGGAATAGCCTACACTTTATTTGGTGCTGTATGGATATTAGTCTGAATGATGATGGTTTAGGACCATCTTTTTTTTTTTTCCATAACAGAGATTATTAGGTGATCTAATATCATGATTTAGACTAATTTTCACATTTTAAGTATTAATTGTTTTAGCAATTAAAATTTTTTAAATAAGTGTTACATAAAAATTAGTTAGGACCATATGTCTAGAGTTACCTAATAATTTCCCACTCGCAACAATATATATGTTTTGATCGTTTCATTGGTTTTTAAATTTTGACATAAAAATGACGAAACTGATTATTCAGAGTGGCAGAATTCACAACAGAGGAGGGTGGTTTGTCGGAGGAAGTTATAAAGAAGGCGTTCGAGGCAACGGAAGATGAGTTTTTGCGTGTAGTGAGGGAATCATGGATTGCGCGGCCACAGATAGCTTCCGTGGGTTCGTGTTGTCTTCTGGGAGCGATTTCAAAGGGAGTTCTTTATGTTGCTAATCTCGGGGATTCGAGGGCGGTTTTGGGTCGGAAAGCGTTGGAAGGAGAGGTGAATTGTGGTGCTGGTGCTGTGGTGGCAGAGCGTTTGTCCACTGATCATAATGTTGGAGTGGAGAATGTTAGAAAGGAGGTTGAAGCTCTTCACCCTGATGATCCACACATTGTGGTTTGCACTCGTGGAGTTTGGCGAATCAAGGGCATTATTCAGGTATAAATACATTTACCCTTCATCTATTTTCCTCTTCCTTCGGTTTTCTGTTCAACAATTGTTTGTATCTATTTTCTGCTTATATTTGTGTTTAACTAGTGATGTGAACTAACAAGATCAGCAAACTTCAGCTTCATTGGCACTAGGACAACTTTTACTTGACCTAGGCACCACATTCTGCACTTAAAAAAATATATTTGCATGTCTTCTTTATTTCTTTTTCCCCCCTAAAAAAATTATAGTTCCATGGGACTATTTGAGTGTGTTTGAGCTTCAATAAATTATGTCATGCGATTCTGTACGGTCACCTGGAAACTGAATTTTACTATGCATACAGCATTGCCCTGTGGTCCAACAGAAGTTATAACCAAAATAACTTTTACAAAAATATTGGTAGTCACCAAGAAGCTATTTGACAACTTAGTGAAAAAAGAGAGAAGTATAAATATAATAGATGAAATGTTATTTTAGACTCTGAGAGAAAAAATAAAGAAATATAGACATGATAGTGTGATAAAAAGAAAGAAAAAATAGAGAAAATAAAAATATCTAATAAATATTTGTGAAACATGAATGTTCATTTATAATTTATTAAACATAAATTTTCACCAACTTATAATTGATCAAAGAAAAAAAAAACGAAAATTGCTTTTTAAAAATAAAATAATTTTATTTTTTTGTATTTTTGATTTGTTTCAAATTATAAACCTTTTTCTCCTCTCTTGTTTTGCTTTTTTCATGTAACAGAGTTCCAAGGGTTAGTTTAAGCTTTGGTCGTCATCTAGTGCGATTTAGTGATTGTGATTTTGAGAGATAAGGAGTGCGTTGTTTTAGTTGTTCTCTTAAAAAGATTCCACCTAAGGAAGCAAATCTTCTTAAAATGAATATTTAGGCACAATATTTTGTTCCACTTCCATGTTTCGAGTCCCGTCACATGTTTTCGTCTCCTCTTGTTTATGGCCTGACGAGTGGGCGTGGATCATTGATGTGATTTTATGATGGATTACTTTACATGACATAATCTTGGTATTAAATTTGTCTCCATTATAGGACAAATCTGAGTGGAGCGTGTAATTGGTTTCTCAATAGGTCCTCATGATCTGATTCTGTAACCAGTAATCACGTTCAACTTTTGAGGAAAATCCTTTGGAAAAAAAAAATCTTACAACATTTCTTCCCAACTCGTGAGAAGCTATGCAGAAAGAATCAATCATTGATGAAACCAGTTAATATCATGGTTACAAAAAAAATCAGCTTATATCATGCTGGTACTAGTTTACCTCCATTATAATTTGTGTAACTCAAGTGATATTCTTCTTCCGCGTCATTCCAGAGCTTCTGTTTAAACTTTAACTAGTTTCATATTTTCAGTTTGAATTTCTACCTCCGTAAAAGCTAGTCCAGTGAACTTTCTAATTTTATAAAATTCGTAATGTTTCTCATAAACTATTTTTGGCCTTATAGGTCTCAAGATCAATAGGAGATGTTTACCTAAAGAAACCAGAATTTGACACTAATCCTCTGTTCCAACAATTTGTATGTCCACTATACTTGAGGAGACCTGTAATGACAGCTGAACCATCGATATTGGCGCGTAAATTGAAGGCAGATGATCTGTTTTTGATCTTTGCATCAGACGGGCTTTGGGAGCATTTAACTGATGAAGCGGCTGTTGAAATCATCTCCAGAAGTCCCAGAATAGTAAGTGTACACACTACACACTCAACAAACCTCCCGAACTACACACTCATGTTAATGGTTTAGTGTTAGACTATTTCTTAGTATATTTATGAGCACAAATTAAAAAGTTAGTATAAACAAACAAATAAACGATTGGTGAGAACTGTAAGTTTTATCATTGTAGGGAATTGCAAAACGATTGGCGAGAGCTGCACTAGAAGAGGTTGCAAAGAAAAGAGAAATGAGGTATGGGGATCTAAGGAAAACAGATAAAGGTCTAAGGCGCCATTTTCATGATGATATTACAGTGATCGTTCTATATCTCGATCATTCAAAAGAATCTCAAAATGGTAGATCAAGACGTAAAGGAGTTTATGATTGCATTAATACTCCTATTGATATCTTCTCTGTGAGCTCAGATGAAGCTGATCTTTAAATTGAATTAGCTATTAGCAGTGACTCTCCACGTACTGCTTTTTACACAAGAAATTTGTCACATACAAAAGTAGTAGTTACGGTGGCCAAATGAAAAGGATTGTAAAAGGAGTAATACTCATTATCTTAATCATCATATTTTTTTCTATTTCTCTAACTATCAAATCATAAAACCCACTATACTTTATATATATATATATATATATATATATATATATATATATATATATATATATATATATATTCTTTCTAGATATAGAATAACATATAAGATATTTATTGAATATGTAAAAATAAGGTAAACTAGTAATCGTAAATTATTATTATTAGGGATAAAAGTTTAGGTGATTTGACTTGGGTCCCAAAGTATTATTATTAGAGGAATGTTATTTGGAATTTCCCTAACACCTTTACAATAAGTAGAAAAAAAAGAAGACAAAAATGTGAAATGAGATGAAACCAATTAAAGATTATATTGTTAATAGTTTCTATAAAAGATTATTTTAAATTTATTGACCAATAACATAAAAATACTTGTTAATATTTTTATTTAAAATATAGGAATGTATTTCTTTTATTTCTATAAAGTTGTTGCAGCCTTTGGGCCATGGGCAGTTAGTTGGGTAGCAAAGCATTTTACGCATGTTTGATTGTATGTTTTCAATATTTAATAAGATGATTATTATAACTTTTACATCACAATTCTCTACTTTTTGTCTTTCTGATGGGTTTCCTAATTTGCAGATCAAGGCGTATAATATTGCAAAAACTAATACTTTTTCTAGGTCACTATATTATTATATAAAATTTTATTAATAATTAATTTCTTTCCAAAATTTAACTGAATATTTTTAATAACGTCTATCCACCATCTTGTTATTTTTCTATGGACGCTCATATTTTGTTCAGAAACAACATTTTGTAACGTTAAAGGACCTGCGTCAACATATAAGTATATGACAGTTTCCAGACCATATAGCACTGCACAGGTTTGACGCTCGTTATTTTGGTCTTCGGAGTGAGTTCCAATTGTCTTCTCCCTTGACGCCAACCTTATTGTTTCTCTCCGTCTTTTTAGACCATTGTTCCCAATTCCCACTATAGAATTTGATCGCTTGAGTCGTTATTTGGGGATTATATTTTCTGAGGAATGTATAATTTAGGGTAGTTTTAAATTCATATAAGATTTTAAAAGAAATTACCAAATTTAAATTTACAAAATATATATAGTTTATTTAGATGAAATTTAAAATATCTGGATATGAACAGTACCAGTGTATTGTTCCAGTGTTGGGCTTCTCTCAAATTTCATCCCATAATTTTTTTATTAAAAAAAGGTGAGAATATAAAAACCAAAAACAAGACTAGGAAGGAAGGTTTTCTTTGTGGTTATGTGAGATATTTTGGGATGCAGGTTGATATTATTTTCCGAAGAGAGAAATTTTAATAAATAATGATACACAAATGTTTTTTTATTATATTATAAATTTTATCATACTTATATTTTTTTTTATCTTTTTAAATGTTAAACAGCATAATAAATGTTGGATGTAACTTTTTTCAACTTTTTGCTTTTCAATGATAAGTTTTGTACTTTGTACGGTAACTTAGCCTATCAATGCTATTTAGATTTATTACAGTACAATTTTCGTAATAACAGCAGGTGTTCTTTCAAAAAAAAAAAAGAACAGAACAGCTGAAAAAAATAAATATTAAATTAATTCGTATAATTTCATGATTTATATTTTTTAGTTTTTATAGTTTAAAAATAATTTTTTTAATTTTTATAATTTACATTTTAATTCTCTTTTAATTCATATAATTTAAAAATGATATTTTTAATTTTTATAGTGTATTTTAATTTTTTTAATCCTATAGTTTGAAAGTAATCTTTTTAGTTCTTATAACTTATATTTTAAATACATCTTAATTCTTATAAAAAAAATATAAAAATAATTAGTTACAAATTAGTTATAAATTATCAACTATTTTTTATTTCAAATTATCTTGTGATAAATTATTTATGAATTATTTGTTAATATTTTTGTAGTTAATTATAATTGATAATATTATTCATATTTTGATGATAAGGATTAAAAAGAAATTAAAATATAAAGTATAGTAACTAAAAATATCATTTTCAAATTATATAAACTAAAAATAAATTAAAATGCAAAAACTAAAAAAATCACTTTCAAATTATAGAATTAAAAGAAAATTAAAATGTAAACCGTAGAGACTAAAAAAATCACTTTAAAACTATCATGACTAAAAGATACAAATAATAAAAATATAAAGATCAAATGAGTAATTAAACAAAAAATAAATTAATAACAATTCCAACTTTTAATAAATGATTGTGAGTGTATTTTATTTTCTACTAAGTTCTCCCACTTTAGATGAATCAAATATCAGTTCCTATATGTACAAAAAAAAAACATATGTACCAAAAAAATATCAGTCCTTATATTTTAAAAACGTAAATTTTAATTCTTGTATTTTTATAATTGATAATTTTTTTCCTCTTTATAAAATTTAAATATCAGGATGCGCGAAAAATCATTAATTATAAAAAATATGAAAACAAAAAATAATTGATTTTAAAATATAAGGACTAAGAACAACTTAAAAAAAACAATGAGAAACCTTAAACACTTGTTCCCATTATATTTATAGAAGGTAGAAAGAAAGAAGTAGATGACCTAAGTTGTGATACATTGCAAATCATTCAGCTGGTTATGTTAATTGTTTCAAATTAAAATAACTTAATCTTCACACCTTAATTTTTGTTTATACCTTATAATTCTTATTTTATTTTTCATCCAATTATTTATTATTTTTACTATTTTGTCTCAAGTCTTTTTTATTTCCTTTTTAGGTATATACATTTTAAGCTTACGAAAAAAAATCATTTTTAAAAAGGTAACCTAAAAAACTGGGCACTTTCGCGTTAGAAGTTAGAACCAAAATATCATTATTCTTCTGATAAAGATATGTATGTTGTGCTGTACCTCTTGTCTAGCACTGGAGCTCAGGCGCAAAGGCCAAGAATGGGCACCGGGATGCCGTGGTCTCTAGGTTTTGCATCTTTTGACGTAGTTTTCTTTTTCTTTTTTAATTTTTAACGTAGTTATGTAATTTTTAATTAATCATATTTTCAATTATATAAAAAAATACAAGATATTTTATCAAGTAAAATGTATCTTTTTTCATTATAACAACAACTGTGACTGTGATGTGAAATAGCCATTATAAAGAGTAACTTATCGATCCCCCCTTAATTAACATTTTAATGGAATGCCAAGAAGATATTGAAGCCATCGAATAAGAAAGGTAAGTTATAAGACGTGAAAAACACTAATAATGTTATTGTGATTAGGGGAAGAGACATTCTATCTCTTTCTAATTTTTTTAAATAATAAAAAATAGAAGTTAGATATAATTAATAAAAAATGATAAAAAAAACAATAATATAAAAATAGTGAAAAGTTAATATAAGCTAAAATAAAATTTTAAAATTTAAAAGTAAAATTGTTCCATAAAATATGTATAACAAATGAGATAATTTTCATTATTAATAATTATAGATTATACATATAAAAAAAACGTCAGTTTGAAGATGTCCAAATAAAGTAACTAAAAAATCTGAAAATATCTTATTCTCATTAATATTTTACTTATAATAATTGAAATAAAATAAGAAGAACATTTTCTCGCTTAGTTTTCAATTTCGTCATTTTGTCTGGCAATGACCTAGACCAAAATCAAGACCAGGTCACAGAACGTGCACATGCTCACGGCCCCATCGTGGATAACTATTTTTTGTTAGTTGGACTTGGGCTCGACCAGTTGCTCTCTAGTCTCTGTGAGAGTTTGATGCCTATAATGTTCCTATCAATTTGCAAGGATAATGCCAAGTTCCCATTAATTCGGATCCCATGGGAGTTGGGACGTGCAACTATCCACATGTTTGGATAACAGGAAAAAATAAATAATAAAGAAGAGAAAAGACAGAAAAAGTATTTTCTTTTTATTTAATTTTTTGTTGAAATCACATGTATCTCTTTTACTAAAATGATCTTGTTTGGGCAAGTAAAATTATTATAATTGACAATTTTTCACGAGTGCTTAACATAATACAAGTTAAATTACTAATTTCAATGATCCACTTTTAAAAATATTTTTTTCTTTTATTTCTGTTGAATTCAAATTTAATTTTCCTCCCCATTCCTTGTTTCTTTCTTTCTTTTTCTTTTAAGGATACATTGATTGCAACAAGATTAAAATCTAAAATATTGTACAAACTACTCGTTCCTTGTTTCTTTTCTCTGAAACCAGGGATAATGTATGGTTTTAGTTTTGGGATATATATTATCCACTTGTTTTCCTATCCAGTATCCAACGAACAAAGAAAAAAAAAATCCAGAATCCTCTTTTTGCAATTTATATTTTATAGTATTATTAAATTACATATATCGGTAGGTGTGGTGCTACTTCTCCTCTATATAGAAGTTCAAATATAGGGCGGGCCTGTAAGCCTGAAAGTCGTGCTTTCACACAGAGGTCGATAACTAAGCAAAAGTGAAAACAGAAACAGAGAGGCAACATTTCGCAGTGTACACAGAGAGGAAGAGGAAGGAGAAAGTTTGAGTGACAAAATGGGGATAGCAGCTGAAGCTCATAACGTGAAAATTTTGGGACCAGGCACTGAATGTATAGTTTTGGCTCACGGATTTGGCACGGATCAGTCTGTGTGGAAACACTTGGTACCTTATCTCGTCGACGATTACCGTGTCATTCTCTATGACAATATGGGTGCGGGTACCACCAACCCTGACTACTTCGATTTTGAGCGCCACTCGAGCTTAGAAGGCTATGCCTCTGATTTGCTTGCAATTTTAGAAGAGCTCCAAGTTGAATCTTGCATTTTCGTTGGCCACTCTGTTTCCGCAATGATCGGCGCTATTGCTTCTATTTCTCGCCCCGATCTCTTCACCAAACTCATCATGGTCAGCGCTTCCCCCAGGTAATAATTGACATGCAGTCATTTTTAAAATTTCATCACTAAAATTTTCGTCACACGTGAAATAGCAATTTTCCTCACTAAACCTCTTTTTTTAATCGGATGTTAGTATGTTAATTTTATTAATAAAAAAAAATCGAATCTGAATTTTTTTTTTCTTTTTTCTTAATCATCAAACTTATCTTATGTCTTCATTAGTTTGACTTTTGTTAAGCAAAAAATTGGCTTGCAATTACATTTATTCTTTGTTTTGGGGGAAGGTATTTGAACGACGTGGAATACTATGGAGGATTTGAGCAGGAAGATCTGAACCAATTATTCGACGCTATGGCGGCGAATTACAAAGCATGGTGCTATGGGTTTGCTCCTTTGGCTGTGGGCGGGGACATGGAGTCTGTGGCGGTGCAGGAGTTTAGTCGAACGTTGTTCAACATGCGGCCAGACATAGCGCTAATTGTGTCGCGAACCATTTTTCAAAGCGATATGAGGCAGATTCTGAGCCTTGTTTCTGTCCCTTGCCACATCATACAAGCTGAGAAAGACATGGCTGTTCCGGTGATGATATCGGAGTACCTCCACCAACACATTGGTGCTGAGTCCATCGTGGAGGTCATGGCAACGGACGGTCATTTGCCGCAGCTAAGCTCGCCGGATATCGTTATTCCGGTGTTGCTCAAACACATTCAACTTGATATTGAGTCAAGAAGGTAGACATCGACGTGATGTGACTCCGTTAGGAAAGAGAATCTCTCTGTGTGGTTCTTTCTTTCTTTTTTTTTTTTTTTTTTTTTTTTGTATTTGCTGTGTAAAAGAACAACTGAAATGGGGGGAATAAGTTCCCTTCTTCAACTGTCTATCTATATGTGTTTGTTGCATTCGAACTCGTTGTGGTAGAACCGTAGAGCAAGACTCTATTGTAGTGGGAATCAAATGTCAATGTCCGTCACTGTGTTGTGAACATTTCTCCCTGGTAAATTGGGGAACGGCTGAACAACCAGAAAAACAAAAACGAAAAAACCCGCGTAGTAATAGCATTATCAATTATTGATAAGGTTTAAATTTATGTAGCTGTGCTACTCCAGCTAAGGAAGCATTGAGAATTGATATTGGACTTGAGTTTTCTTAGGGACTTGATAATCCCTAGGGGTACGTGGACAAGATCTTCACGATTTCTTCAAAAAATAAATTCAAAAGTTGGAGGAAAGGGCTGCTTGGCCAAATTAAATGAAGGGGCGTAGGGAGCTCCACCATGAAGTTGCTCTCTCTTAATATAAAGGGTATTAGAGATCGAATTAAATGCACAACAATAAACAAAATCAGAGCACATAGAAGAGACTACAATCAATGATATCTGGGGTGTTAAAGTTTGGCCACACATCCGAGAGGTTCTCTTAAAAATCGATTCTTAAGGAGATGGTCTACCCAATTATATAAGTACTTACTATGCTGGTTAATCACTCGATGTGAGATTCGCAACACGTCCCCTTGCCGTCACCACAAAGCAAGAGCTAACGGCACTATCCACACCATCGGGCAGAATTGGCTTTGATATCATGTTAAAGTTCACTCGAGGGGATGTGTTGCGAGTCTCACATTGGATGGTTAACGAGCATGATAAATGCTTATATAGCTGGATAGGCTACCCCTTAAGAATCGGTTTTTAAGAGGACCTTTCGGATGTCTGATCGAACTTTAACCTGATATCAGAGCCAGTTATGTCCGATGGTGTGGATAGTGTTTGGCCAAACTTTAACATGGGGGAATATCATTGGTTAGCTCTGCCTTTGGGATCTGATTCGTATAAAAAAACTTTGGTTCCATTTGTTATGTTGTCAACATCTCCTCTCTAAATGGATCAGATTATGTGACTACAATACCCGATACTTCTACTCTTTCATGAAGGTCATACAGAGGAGGAACCAAATTTTAGCATCAATTAATATTTTATTTTTTAATTGAAAATGATTTTTAATCAAATCTCTTAATCGATGCTAACAAATACATTAAACGATTTCAACATCAATTTTACCAATGAGGATGGCGAAATCCACTATCAGTATCATGATAAAAAAAATTCAATTATGATAACAAATTTGGAAAGATTAAAAATCGTTTATAATCATAAGATAATTGATGCTAATAAATATATTTATTTTATAACATAATTGATGTCAAAATCGTTTAATCAAATCTCTTAATTGATGCTAATAAATATATTTACTTTTTTTAGCATCAATTAATATTTTATTTTATAATTGAAAATGATTTTTAATCAAATCTCTACTAATAAATATGATTTCAGCAACAATTTCGTCAATAAAGATGGCAAAATCCACTCAATGCACCTATTTCGCCAAAGGAGGATGATGAAATCCATTCTACCAAGCCTGTTTCGCCAACCCCAATGACGAAATGCTAACTAATGCACTCCAAGCTGTCACGTGGACGAATTCACTGATCATGTAAAATGCTTACCAAATCAGACGCTCGAGTAATATGTTTCAAAATTGACCCTTATTGAAAAATAGTTTGTAAATAAAACCTGTGTGGTCAATTTGCCGAGATTGGTGCTTATAAACTCTGTCCTTTCAAGCCTACCCCTCTTCTACTTCTCTTTGTATAAAGCACCTAAAAAATTATAAGGACTCTCTCTGGCATTCAGAGAACCTTTTTGTGGAACGGGGTCTCAGAAAATCAATTGGCTCCAGTGGGACAAAGTTTGTTTACCGAAGGATAAAGGCGGTCTCAGTATCAAGAACCTCCAGCTATTCAATATAAGCTTGTTATCCAAGTGCAAATAGAGATTCTTAACGGATCATAACTCGATTTGATATCCTCTGCTACAATTCAGATATGGCACGCTACATTGTCCAGACCTTTCATCAGGGGAATGGGTAAACTCCTCCCAATGGTGGCGAGACATACATAACTCAACTGGTTCCCAGATTGGTAGTCGTGGTTGGTTTGATGATTGTGTTCAAAGGAAAACATGGGATGGCAGAAGTACACTCTTCTGGGAGCAAAAATGGCACGGGGATGCACCATTAAAAGATATCTTTCCTAGATTATACCAGATTTGTTGCAACAAGGGAGCACTCATATCAGACATGGTTGATTTGGTTGGAGATTCTTCAATTTGGCTATGGGAATGGCGCAGAACTTTGTTTATTTGGGAAGATGAAGTTCTCTCGCAATTGCATAACATGTTACAGCAAGTGAGGTTAAATCCACTTCAGAAGGATAGATGGGTTTGGTTATTAGATGAAGACAAAGGTTTCTCGGTGACCCCAACTTATAATCAACTAATCTCACTTTCTATGCAACTGCAAGATTTAATTCCTAGGACCCGAAGCAAATTTTGGGTGAGTGAAGCACCCTCCAAGGTACTTGTTTTTTCATGGAGACTTTTGTTAGATAGATTGCCTTCGTGTGAACAACTTCATAAAAGGCATATTCAGATTCAAAATTTAGAAGCCTCTTGTTACTTCTGCAATTCAAGAAAGGAAACCACTCAACATTTATTCCTCATGTGTTTTGAATCTATTCGGGTTTGGCATGGGATTTTTGGATTGTTGGGAGTTGACATTGAGCTTCCACTGGAGATTAATTTGGCTTGTTGATTTGCGGAAGGAAAGGTCGTAGATGGAAACACTTGATTTGGCATGCCACTTGTTGGTGCATATGGAAATTAAGGAATGCTATTGCTTTCGGGGAAACTCTTTTTGATGGAGCAGAACTCTTGGAAGATATTAAGATCACTTCATGGCAGTGGTTTTTATATAAGAGAAAGAAGAAACCAATGATATTCTTCTCATCTTGGTGCAATAACCCCCTTGCTGTATTTGAACACATACAGTTAGGTAGACTTAAATACTTTTTGGTTATACGGTGCCACACTCTTGTATAGTGGATTGACACTTTTGGGATGTAAATTGCAGCTGTACAACTTGTGCATGCTTGTTGTTCATTAATATATGAAATTATACTTTGCCTTTCAAAAAAAAAAAAAAGATAGTTATTGAGCTAGGAGTGTAGATCCTCTGTAGTGAAATGAAGCATTATTTAAAGTAGTAAGCAATTTATTAGTTAGTTTAGTATTAAAATTATCTACCAAACCTTACTGAATCTTTTTTTTATACACACCTGTATTTCTATTTCATTTATTTTATTATGTTTTCTATTTTTTTTAACAACACGTATTCACCCAGTTTTATATATCAACATTTTTTTAAATGTAAAAAAAACAAATAATACTCTAGAATGAGTATAAATTTTGTTCTTTTTTTTATCCTTTGAAAGCGTTTAACACTTGTGATTATGTTACTATAAACGACTTTCCAAAAATAATATAACCATAGAAATAAAATTATATTTTTTAGAAAAGTATTTAGTTTAGTATTTATAATATCATAAATAATCACACTCGGTTATTATTTAGCGATTGACTTTTCAAGTGAAATAACACAGTGCACATCGAAAAGGAATCAAGATGCTTGCAAGTTAGAGTCCCATGAGCTTTGAATTGTACAGGAAATAAATTCCTTCTTTTGCTATTTTGAATGTGAAAAGGCTCAAAAGGTAAACAGAAATATAGAAGAAATAATAAAATAGAATACATGTGGGTGTGTATTTATGAAGAAAAAAAATCTAGTGTGATTAGGTGTATAATTTTGGTGTTAAACTGACCAATAAATTGATTACTGTTCTAAATAATGTTTCATTATACTGCAGAGTATCTGCACTCTTGAGCTAGTATTGTGTGTTTTATTAACGTTATTTTTGGAAAACACAAACTTTGTTCGAGTTACTTTTTCTTTGGGGAAAAGAAAAAGGAAAATTAGAAATCATCAACAAAGGAAATTAATTAACAAAAACTTGAAAATGACGTGGCAAAGTGATATGAGATCATTTGATTTTCGAAAAAAAAAAATATGAAGACAAGGAGACAAGTATGATAAAGGAATAAATAAGCCAAAAGGCAAATAATACATAAAAACCAAGTATTATTTGTATGAATGTAGTTCACGTAATTATAAAATAGTTTCTCGGTCATACACGTGTGTGTGTAGATGAGGGCTACAAAACTTTAGTGGCAACATAACATAATACTTACATGTAAAACACGGGTTCTTAGTTCATACGTGTCTAGCTTAGTTAACTATTACTTTTTTTTTTTTTTTTAACTTTTGGTAAGAAAAGCTTAAGAGAAGATATGTTGTCTTATTCTAATGTATTTGTTACACATGTTTTTCCTTTTTATTTTTTGACAAATTGTTTTTCTTTTATAGTTTATATTAATACCGAAAAATTATCCATTAATAAATGTTCATTACTAACTATTTGTGGATACTATTTGATTTTACCATGACCATCAAACAACTTTATAGATCATTTTTGGTAAAATGGAATAAAATGAAAATAAATTGAAATGAAAGTTTTAAATTAAAATAAAAAATATAAATATAAGTTTCATCTTTATTTTTCTTGTTTTCTTATCACTTTAACTGCTCATCCGTTTGTTTGTAGAGAAAAAAGTTTATTCATTTACCATGAAAGATAACAAAAAAAAAAAAAACAAAATAAGATAAGATCAATATTTTTATACTCAACCTTAATTTAAAATTTTTATTTTCAGTGGCCTTTTTGGGTCACAACAACCGCATAGTCCAGTCCCTTACGAGGGCAATTCTTTTTTATGTTCGTATATTTTACAATTAGATAGAATTTAATTTAATTTTAAAAATAAACTGTGGAACATAATTAAAATATTTGTTTAAATTGTTATTTTTATTTGTTTCCTAAATTAATTTAAACCATAAATTTAGACTAGAGCAAATATTTTTTATTAAAATAATTTTCTAACGTCAAAGGAATTAATGATTTCATTTATGCGATCAAAGCGAGTTTTCTAGAGCTAAGCCCCACTAACTTTTTGACAAATATTAAGTGTTGAAAATGACAAGAAAATTGGGATTTAAATTCATTGGTCCTGTGATTTGATATTTTGATAGCCTATAACAAGTTTTTGCTATTTACGTTTCTACCACAATAGTACATTACTATTATTTGTTATTTTGGTATAAATGATAGTATTGCAATTTGCACCTCATTCTTGACAGCCAGCCACCTTTACCTCTTCTTCTTCGCATCTCCAAAATAAAAAATCAAAGTGTATTACCTAAAAAATGTTTTTTATTTTATTTTAATACCTGACATTTTAAATTTTTACTTTTTGATATATGTTTCTGTCCAATAATGACGTGCAACAACACTTTATTAGTTTATCATTTCATCATTTAACATACAAAAACTAATAATGAATACCATAAGTAAAATTTTAGAAATATAAAATAGTAAAATAAAATAAAAAATTTAAGTAATAAATTAAAAAAAGGATATATAAAATGTATAAACAACTTTAAGCCTCACACAAAGAAAACAACATAAATTTTACAGTGAGCTATTTATTTCTTCAACAAACAGTACTTAAATATAGTCTCTAATCAATTTACCACAAGAAAGTGCGGAAGGAGCAAAGAACCTGAACCTGAACCACCATAATCCAATACACTTCCACCGAAAATCGTCCTCTTCTCCCTTGAGTTGAAGGAGTTGGAGAGCGAGAGATGCTGCGTGATTTCAATTCAATGGAAGAGATAGATTAATGAGATATGGAGAAGACAGAAAAGTGAGAAAGGGTAGAAAGGCAAAAATACTGAATACTGAAAAGCTACAGCACTCTCACAATTGTCTGTGTAATTAAATAATTAAAATTAGTAAACAAAATTAAAAAGTTCATGAAAGTATATATATAAACCATTTAAGTATAAAATTTTAAAAAGTTTTGTATTTTAAATGATAACACTAATATGTTTTAAGAATCAAAGTGATAATAAATAGTCAAATTTCAAAAATTAATTAAATAACTAAAAAAATTTAAGGATTTCTTTTAAATTTTCTTAATTTTAAAAATTAATGTAACATCACTCTGTACTTTTAAAACTTCAATAGTTTTTTACCTTAATTAAAAAAAAAAGGAGAGAATTGCAATTTTCAAGAATTAGCAAAATTCCTTAAAATGCAAAAAAAATATTTAAGAAAAATATTAATCAATGTTCTTATGGTGTTGATTAAGAAAGCAAAAGAAAAATATATTTTTTATTATAATGCAGAAAAATACACACATTTACTATCAACCATCTTAAAAGTGCTCACATATAATTTTCAATAAACCTTTCTATTTTTTAATTTTTTTTAACCAGCGTGGACGCTAGTTAACAAGAATCAAATCTTAAATGTCAAAGAGATGAAAGGAGTATATATATAATTGTATGTTTTTTTTTTTTGGTTAAAGTATGGTTGTATATGCTTGAATTTCATTGAACCGTTGATGGTCCAAAATTTATTGGGTTGGGATCTATTGTTATCAGCCCAACGGGTGGGATCCCTCACAAGTCCTCAATTATGAGGGAGTATCCATTTGATAAGTCCCGAACCCGTTACAAGGTCTCTTATCAGCGTCGCCATGCTCTGATCCTTCTTTGCCTCGTCAATGTATTCACCAATATTGCATGAAATCAAATGGATGCAAAGTATTGATGATGATGGACGTGAAGTCAAAAAACAAA
Organism: Glycine max; assembly: GCF_000004515.6. Taxonomy (NCBI): domain Eukaryota; kingdom Viridiplantae; phylum Streptophyta; class Magnoliopsida; order Fabales; family Fabaceae; genus Glycine; species Glycine max. The sequence goes on along the minus strand of NC_016088.4, from coordinate 53,692,460 downwards.
AAACAACGTGCTCACTGCTTATATTGTAAAATAGTTGAAAGATTGAAAACTTGACATTAACAAAATATTTTATCCGATCCTCTTATTCTTTGCTCCCTCAATACTCTATCCCTTTCTTATCGTTAGCATTGCGGTGGAGTTCTATGGCCAAGAAAGGAATCTGAAGTTCAGGACTCGGAACTCTTGTTGTACTTCTTCCTTTTTGTTCTTTTTTAAATTTAACACCTACATGCTTAACCATTATTTATTACTCTTATGTATACACTACACCTGACGACATTAACAGCACATTTTCCTAATACAATTTCTATTTCTTTATTATTATTTAAAATTTATTAAAAATTATCAAATATCAACTAACATCTCTCTCAAAAAAAAAAAGAGGCATACTAACTTGTCTCTTCTAATACTGAAAAACAAAGCAGTCCACTGTCTAAATATTGAGTCAATTTAACTTGGATCGGAGTACTTATTTTACTTTCATAATTAGGTGAGGAGAAGTATTGAAAATACACATACTTTTTTAAATATTATTTTTTTTATTAATTAAAATTTATTTTAAACCACAAAAACAAAAAAAGATAATTATTAAATGTGATGTGACATCTATAAAAATTTGTCATTTTTAATAATTTTTAACAGATGAAGGGGAGTGTGTAAAATAGTTTGTCACATAATTTTCTTAGCATTTCTCTTAACTACAACTCAGACAAAATAATTAATGCAATCAAATTATACTTTGAAGATTGAAGTCATATTAAACCAACGCCTAGTTATTTTGTCATTCTTATTTGCATATCACTAGTCTAAATAAATAAAAATGAGAATAATTATTACTCAAACACATGCTTGAAAGAAAATACCACTCATCCATAAAACTATTTTTAATGTCATGAAAAAATGTCATTAAGTGTCATGTAATGTAGTTTTTAAAGTTATTTGATAAAAAAGAATAAATGCAAAAAAGGCTTAAATAATCCTAATAATTTGTTTTATATAATATAAATATAAGATTTAAATTATTTTGTTATTAGTTTAAAATTTTACATTTCATAATTTTCTTTCCACATTTTATATTTTCATATTGAATTTCATATTAGAAGTGAAAGAAATAAACTGAGTAATTGTTAACGGTTTTTAAACCACCAAACATTGTAAAAGCAAATTTAATTAAACCAATTTTAAAAATTAAAACATTTAAAAATTGAAAAATTAAATCGAATTTCAAAAATTAATTAGAAGGAAAAATAGTAATTTAGCCTTTCTTTTTCTGGCCACCTTCTTCTTCCTAGTTTCCAAACCTTTGCCTTTCCCATTTTACCCTCGCTCTGCATCTCCACCCCCAAATTTCTTTTTGGTCGCGACCTCGTCGAAACTCCGAAAGCAGAAACAACACACACATCCTCTCTGATCAGTGCACCTGGTTTCTGTTCTTGAGCCATGGCTCCTACTACCTCCCAGCGAGCCACGCTAGCCAGGCTCTGCAGCTCCAAGGACTGGTCCAAGGCCATTCGAGTCCTCGATTCGCTCGTTTCTCAGTCTGGTGCAATCCAAGACATCTGGTTCGGACCTCCATTCCTCTCCGATTCTGTTTCTTTTTCATCACGAATCACGATTAAGTTTAATTCTCTTCCGTGAATGCTAATGTGATGTTCAATGCTTGCTTTCAGTAACAGGGCCTTCTGTTACAGCCGATTGGAGCTGCACAAGCACGTAATTAAGGATTGCAACAAAGCGCTTCAGCTTGACCCCTCGCGACTTCAAGCCTACATTCTCAAAGGTCTCTTGCTTGTTAAATTCATCCAATTCTTGATGAATCTTTTTAACTTTTTGTACCCTGGGAAGTGCGATTTAAGTTCTTTTAAGAATAACAGAGGTGGTTACTGGTTGATGAATAAAAAGTTAAGAACCGTGTTGGAACTTGGAATTTATATTTTGATGGATTTATCATTTATTCGTTCTGTTTATGGATTATTATCATCACGCGACAGTTTTGTTTAAATTTTACCATAGAAAGAGTCATAGAGGCAAATGCCTTGTCTTTTGAACTTAGCACTGGTTGATTCTGTCATCTAGGTCACGCCCTTTCTGCATTGGGAAGGAAAACAGATGCTCTGTTAGTATGGGAGCAAGGTTATGAACACGCCCAGCATCAGTCTGCAGATTTGAAGCTGTTGCTAGAACTGGAAGAGCTTTTGACGACAACAAAACAAGGCAACAGTGCATTGTATGAAACAAATGGGTCGCCCGTTTCACAATCCGAATCAGATTCTCCGAGTGATGGGAACTTGACTGAAATTTGTGAGAATCAAGATAGGTTGAGTGTTCAAGATGAATTATGTGACAACGCAAGTGATAAATCATTGATCTTGCTGAAGTCTGCTGATAATTTTGACTTGCGAAATGAATTAAATATTGAAGATAGGGAGTCTAATAAATCTGACAGCCAAGTGAATGGAAGCCCTGACGTTATTGATAAACTGAGTTATAATTCTGAATCATGTAATGACTCAAGTGACACTTCAGAATCATGTGATAAAGATAAAGTATTTACCAATAGTGGGGAGTCTAGTAGTGACTCACTTGATGTTGCTGAAATTCTTAGAAAGCTAAGTAGTAAGTTTAATTTTCCCCATGAAAAAATTGGTGAAGCAAGGAAAAATAAGTTTTGTGTTGCTCGGATTTCAAAGACTAAGTCTATAAGTGTAGATTTTCGGCTCTCACGGGGAATAGGAGAGGTTTGTTTGCACAACTGCTGCATTGGTTTATTTATTTGTTTGATAGCATATTTGATATTATGATTGTTTTGCAGGTTAATGAAGGGAAATATGCTCACGCCATATCCATTTTTGATCAGGTGCAATGTTCTCCTCCCTAGTGATATTTGTGGTGTTTCCTTTTATTTACTTGTTAGTGATACTTGTGTCGTTTCCTTTTATGATATCTACTTGTTATCTTATCCCCCTCTTTTTCTATCATCAAATGACAAACTGTGGTCTTGTCTCCGTCATTTACTCAGATACTAAAAGAGGACCCTGCATATCCCGAAGCACTGATAGGAAGAGGGACTGCTTATGCATTCAAGAGAGAACTTGATGCTGCTATAGCTGATTTTTCAAAGGTATTTGAATTTGAACAAACACTATCTGAAAGTACATAGAGATATGGATATCTCCTCTATTTATAAGTAGTCCACATTGTATTTCTTAGGCTATAGAATTTAATCCATCAGCTGGTGAGGCATGGAAGAGGAGAGGTCAGGCACGGGCAGCCTTGGGGGAGTTTGTCGAGGTGAGGGTGGCTTACTCTATCTTAGTATCTGTCTAACATTTTGAAGTTTACCTGAATCTCATTGCTGTTTGAAATTTTATGTTTGTTGTTTGAAACATTGGCTATTTTAGTTAATCAATGCTTCATCTTAGGTATGGTCCATTGACACACACACACACACTCTGAATGAAATGGACCTATTCTGTTACAGAAAATGAAAAAAGGTCTGGAAATTTGGTTTTTACTTATGTTTGAATTGACTTATTTTAACTAAGGCGTGAAACTTGATATGGTTTGGCTTTGGGCATTAACACTTGGGTTAATTATTTTATTGTTAAACAGAACTAATGTGGCAGTCAAGAGTTACGTAGTTTCATGTTATTGCACTGTTATCTTATTATATGTTCATTGAAAAAAAGTGATTGAAATATGAAATTTTCAGTGACTCATGATGCCTCACTTGAGTCACTTTTGATTGCATATGATTTTCTTGCACAAATAACAATTCATAACGTGACATTGACAACTGTTTCCTGATATCTCAGGCTATTGAAGATTTGACTATGGCATTAGAGTTTGAATCTAACTCAGCAGATATTTTACACGAAAGAGGTATCTTGTCTGACACAGTCTTTTTCATTTTTTTATTTGGCTTACTGATTGGTGCTGGCATAATTAATTATGCCTCCTTTTATTATGATGGGTTAATGCATGTATCTTGTGGTAGCTCCTAGAAGTCTAGACAGAGGGACTTGACTTGATTAGTTTGATCACTTTTATGTGAAATGAGTTTATAGTATATATTAATAATACTATCCTGTATTTTGTTTACATCGTCACTGTTAATTTCAAGTTGAAGTTTGATTTAAAATTATTGTGGTGATAATGTTGATCTAATTATTTTCTTTTTGTAGAGAGTAGCTACTTATATATGTCTAATTTATGATTTTGTAAAATTCAATGCAGGAATTGTCAATTTCAAATTTAAAGAGTTTGATGCTGCAGTTGAAGACCTTTCAGCATGTGTGCAGCTAGACAGGGATAATAAGTCTGCCTATACATATTTGGTGGGTCCTAAGTCTTAACATTTGAATCCTCATTGACTATGGACCTTTATGTTGGTTTTCTTGTCTTTCACATGGGAATATATCTTCATCATTTTGCTGATCAAACGGTGTCTTTTACAGGGTTTAGCATTATCTTCAATTGGTGAATATAAGAAAGCTGAGGAAGCACATCTGAAATCACTTCAAATTGATAGAAATTTTCTTGAAGCATGGGCACACCTGACTCAGGTATCTATCAAGTATCAACCTTATTGTACTGATAGTTGTTGGCTCAGTTAATTGTTATCTGGAAGCTTGATTCTGAAAATCCTGAATCATCTGTAAGGATATTATTTTCTGGTTTAAATGTGATAAGTTGTATACTTGCATGCTCTCTGGTCTCTAATCATATCTTTCCTCACTACTTTCATCCATGCCATTTCTCTCTGCATGTATTATAATTTACTCATTTAACTTGGATTAAAGTTCACATTTCATGTCAGCTTAGTTACTTAATTCACATTTACATTTTCCTTTAGTAACTTGTAGGCTTAATTCTACGAAATAGGTTACATCATTCATGATTATTATTTCAAGTTATAGGCTTATAGCTGTTCTGTTGGATGATTTTGTTGCTAGCTTTGTTCTCAATGTGTGATGTTGGTAATTAATTAGGATTTATCACTCTTTGGTTTATAGTTAATTAGCTGTTAAGTATGAAACACATTTTTTGGCCTTTTATTTTCAGTTATATGCTTAAAGCTTCTATTTTACATAATTTTGGTTTAGTTTTATTCTGAACATGAGGGTTTTGGCAGTTCTATCAAGATTTATCAAAGCCAACAAAAGCTCAGGAATGTCTAAATCAGATGCTGCAAATTGATGGGAGGTAATTGTTGTTAATGAAAGGGTACCACGCCCATTACAATTGTTAGCTGGTAACCGGTTTATCATGTTTGATGTACTTTGTGCCCTTTGCTGTGTATCTGAGGGCTGAGGCTGATTACTTGAGTTTTGATGTTAGGTTTGCCAGAGCTTATCATTTGCGCGGCCTTTTGTTCCATGCAATGGGAGAGCATAGGTATTTTTTAACAACCATAACTGCCGATTAGTTGGAGAGTAAATATTTATTTGACGCAACTGTAGCTTGCAAACTTTCAATAGTCTTGATGATTGGGCCCACGAATGCAAGTAATGAAAACATTGAGATATAGTGGCACATTTACAACTTACAAGCAGTTATAGAACAAAATTTGGTGGTAGAGCATGGAAATAGGATGAAACCTTTCAAGGAGTGAAATTTTTTTAGAATACTGCTTCAGGAACTTAGGAGTGTTCATGGAGGAATAACTAGGATTACTTGCTCTTTTCCATGTCAACTATGTTGATTGAAATGGGATCTTTTTAGGGGGATGATTTCTGTATTTGTAAATTTTTGGTTGGCAGTAGAAGGTGCACTTCAATGAAGATTTGTGTTTGTGCCTGAAGTCTCAAAGCATGTAGTTATATAGTATTTATTATTTGTTTGAATCCAAATGTTAATGGTGAATTCAGTGGTTTGCAACTTGCATTTGCAATGCAAGATTTTAGAAATATAAATTGTGTGTGATACAATGTGGGTAGTGCCATATGATGATTTGTTGGTAGCTTTGAATTTATAATAGCAACCACATTCAAGTAAATTGCTTTCAAATATTTCATAACAATGGTCAGTGTTAAAATGTTTTGGTCTAGAATTTTACTTTCTACTACTTGATCTTGTTTATGACTTAGATTGGGTTTGACTGTGACAGGAAGGCTATCAGTGATTTGACAATGAGCTTGAACGTTGATGGTGCCAATGTCGAGTGTTTATATTTGCGAGGTTCATGCTACCATGCTGTTGGACGATACAAAGAGGCGGTATGATTTTAACTTTTTTTCTTTTTGGAGAAATGCTGGTTAACCTTTGCCACTCTACAGATTTATTTAATGATCTCAGGTCAAGGATTATGATGCTGCATTGGATTTGGAATTGGATTCAATGGATAAGTTTGTGCTTCAGTGCCTTGCCTTTTACCAGGTTTGTTGTATTGTAAAATAGTATATTTTTACATCTGTTTTTTCCCCTTAATACTATTTTATTTATCAAAAAGAAAACACAAAGTTGGGAGCGTGTAGTAAATTTTCAAAGGATGCATTAGGTTAGAGTGAGGGATTCTAACCTTCCAACATACAAACCAAAAGCTTACTAATGTCAACTTGCAAAATTCTTTTGACATTTTTTTATATGGAGCTTTCTCTTCTGCTCTACTTCATGTTGCTTAGATTTCATGTGAGTCTTCATTGAGAAACACTTGTGAGACTTGCATTCCCTTGATTAAGAATTTGTACATTCATTTTGCACATTAAATTCAACGATGAACTTATGTATTGGTTAACCACTAATGAATGTTAACATTGTCCTTTTAATTGTTATGCATTTGGGCCTAGCTGTATAATGTGCATCAAACTCTTTTTTCCCCCTTTTGCAGAAAGAGATTGCTCTTTACACAGCCTCAAAATTTAACAGTGAATTTTGCTGGTTTGACATTGATGGGGATATTGATCCACTTTTTAAGGTAAAGTTATGCCAGTTATTCCACATTCCTTTGACACTTTTCATCTCTTAATTTAACCCAACTAAATTTGTTATGGGATAGGATTACTGATGTGAACTGAACAATTAGGTATCTTGGTATTATAGTCACACTTGCTGAATGTCAGAAACTCATAAATTTTGCTTGTTTGCATTTAGCTTAAGTTGCTATTATGCTATATGGGTTTCAGAAGCATATAAACTTTTACTTCTATGTTGGAGTTGTGTTTTGTAATGCCTGGATTCTTATTTCTATGATATTTATGTCTTTGTTATATTCAGGAGTACTGGTGCAAGAGGTTGCATCCCAAGAATGTATGTGAAAAGGTTTACAGGCAACCTCCTTTTCGTGAGTCTTTAAGAAAGGGAAAACTTAGAAAGCAAGAATTAGTTCTTACGAAGCAGAAGACTGCTCTTATACAGGCAGCGGACTCCATTGGCAAGAGAATCCAGTATGATTGTCCTGGTTTCCTACCTAATGGACGCCAGGTAAAGCTATTTCTTTTTAATGTTAAGGTCGCCATATGTGGGTTATTAGTTTTAAACATTTTGTTTTCCTTTTTTTTCCATGGAATCCTGTTTTTCCTGTGGGTGGGACTTTTATCATTGCAGTCTTTTTTGTGAAAAACTAAATTTCTACTTTTTTCCCCTGTGTTAATATACTTTAGGAAAGGCTTTTGGCTTTTAGTAGATAACTTGTCTTTGATTTGGTAATTGCTGCCGAGTGGTGCATTTGACAAACCCAACATTCATTGAGTATATCATGGTGTGAAATTGTCCCTTATTATAGATAATACTCTTTTATCTTATCCTTATAATTTTGGAGTAATCTTTTATTTGGGATTTGAATTATGATCAGATATGAATATAAATTCATACAGGCTGAGAAGAATTTTTAGGCAGTTCCAAGTATTCTGAAGAGTTCAAATGAAATCAAATTATAGAAGAAAATAAGTAAAATGCGTTTTGTATGTATTATTTTTCATTTACATAATTTTTGCAGCTTCTTGAGTCCTTTTCTTTGGTGTAGATTTATGTATTATTGTACCCAAATAAAGACATGCTTAGGAAATTTTGAGGATGGAACAAAAGTAATAATATATCATGGTTGAATAACATTAAAATTAAGATCAAGACTGCATGTTAGAGAGTAAAGTGCAGAGTAATAAATATTACTGTTTAATGAAAAATCAGTGGTTCAGATTTTCATAAAATACAAGCATCTGGATAACAAATCAAATGGCAACCATTCTTTTGTTTTTTTTCCAGTGCTTACCACTTGCATTTTACATCTAAAGTGCACCTCATCCTTCATAGAAATTAATGTGGTGAAAGGATGCTACTTTCTGGTTGAAAGACAAGAACTGACTTCAAAACAGGTTTTTTACACCCAATAAATTGCTAACAAAGCAAAAGAAAATTTCATACTTTTTCCTAGAGTAAGAAGCATGCGATTGTCATATAAATATATCTTATGTTTGCTGTCAGTGTCACATAGTCCCAGAACTATGGATTATCTTATATCTTGGTTGAAGATTTTGCTAGAGTTCTATCGCTGAAAGATTAGCTATATTAGTATTAGTAGACAATAATTTTATAAAATAAAAAATAAGTAGGCTTCACATTAGTGAGTACTGGTTTTGTGGCTTTTCTCTGTACAAATATTCTCCATTTGCCCCTTCTTTTTAGTTTTATTTTTTTTTAATATTTATAATGTCATTTTCTGAACAAAGGTTGTGCTACCTTATCTGTAGCCATTTGCTACTGGGTTATGTATTATCTAATATCATGGGTTTAAAATTTAATAATGTGTTTGATCTCTTTATTAAGCTTGTCTTTTCAAGTTATAAAGTAATACATATGTTTGGCACTGCAAAGAAATTACATTCTTATTAAATTTCCATCTGAGACTGTTATCATATTTATTATCTTGTTCTCAGTACTTGACTCTTAGTATCTGTAACTTGATAGATTTTCCCTTTATTAATTTTCAAATTTTCATGTTTGAACTTTAAAGCAACTTTTTCAGCCAATCAATGGTTGTAATTATACTTGTATTGTTGATATTTCTTTCTTTTTAACATGTGTATATCTCTAATTCTGTTAATATTATTTATCAGCATCGTATGGCAGGATTTGCTGCTATTGAAATTGCACAAAAGGTCTCCAAGGCTTGGCGTTCCTTTCAAGCAGAATGGAAACATTCTAATAAAAATAACTCAAACTCAAAGAATGGCAAAAGGGCAAGGAGAAGGGAAAGAATTAATATGCTCAGTCAGAATAGGGGAGGTGCAGGTTGTAGCACAAGTAGTGCCTCTGAAATATCTCCTTCATATGGCATTGCAGTTGATAGATCATCCAGCCGTTCCATGTCATGGCAAGATGTTTATTCAATAGCTGTTAGATGGAGACAAATTTCTGAGCCTTGTGATCCTGTTGTGTGGGTGAACAAGTTAAGGTATTTCATCTTTGGGCCAAGTATTCTTGCAGACCATATTGTGTTCCCACGTTTTAGATTTTTATTGGTTTCTTTGCACTGCAGTGAAGAGTTTAATTCTGGATTTGGTTCTCACACTCCTATGATTCTGGGACAAGCCAAAGTTGTCCGTTACTTTCCTAACTATGAAAGGTAAAGACCCTGTTTAAGTTCTATATTGGTAGACTGGCTCTGGAATGCTCATTCTTTTTAAACATCACAGGACATTAGATATTGCAAAGACTGTCATAAAAGAGAAATCATATGTCTACAGCAAGACAGATCAGATCATTCGTCTTTCCAAAGATGGGAAATTAGAAGAGGTGATTTGTATATTGTTGAATTAGACCCAGTGCTTGTTTTATTGTTGCTTTATTTACTATGCAATAGGCCTCCACCATGACTTGTAACCCAGCTGGTGTAGCTTTGGAAAACTTTTACTTTTCTTTGCTCACATTAGTAATGATTTTTACATCTTAAGTTGTTAGTTGAAGACATAAATGATTTTTACATCTCAAAAAACTATGAACCATGTAATCTGAAATTTTTAGTTGGTTTCATTTTCTTAATTAACTGATAGAATATGACTTCCCTTCTATATTGTTTAAAGCTTAAGGATTTCTAAGTATTAGTTAATTTTTTATGAATAAATGCTTCCTGACTCTCTTGCTGGGGATTGTTACTGATTCTTAATAATGGTCTAAGGTTGATGTTACATGTTCTGATGTTACTCTTTTTTTCTTTTTTAACATAGTTTGAATAATGATATTTCAGTAGTTCATGCTTTTATGAAAATGGAGACTTCAATATTTGATGTGCAGGTCATTCATGCCAATTCTGTCTCTGATCTTTATAATGTTGTTGGTGAGGATTTCTGGTCATCTACTTGGTGCAACAGTACTGCATTTGAAGGGTATGTGTATGTAGTGCAAATGGTGCTTGGGGAACATATAATGTTTACAAATACTTATTTCTGGATGTTAATGCTTCAGGAAACAACTTGAGGGGACAAGGATAACACTTGTAAAAATGTAAGCTTGATAGAGTGAAAATTTTGTTCCCCATTTCCCTTTCTTTTGTTGCTTAACTGTTCATACCTGTATATTTTATTGTGGAAATTGATGAATATTTTTTTCCAGGGGGGAGAATGGTTTTGACTTTGCAATTAGAACACCTTGTACACCTGCTAGATGGGAGGATTATGATGCAGAAATGGCAATGGCATGGGAAGTACGATATTGTTTTACCGAATAACTTTGATTATATTTTTTTCACCAATATATGACCCCATGGGGCCACTTTATGTGTGGCTTGCTTCTGAAAGGAATGTGTGTTTTAGTCTTTACTGATGATCCTATGTCCCTTTTATCATTAAACAATGGTTGATTGCTTTCATTTGAATTGTTTAGAAATTTGCTGACAGTATTTTTCATTTTTTAAAGTTTCATATGAATTCATATGTATTTACTTTTAAAGTTACGTGATGAATTGTGACAATTTACCTTGTATCCATCTTGATATTGTTAATCTGTCAGGCTCTCTGCAATGCTTACTGTGGTGAAAATTATGGGTCTACTGATTTCGACGTGCTTGAAAATGTGAGAGATGCAATTTTAAGGATGACATATTACTGGTATGGCATTATCAAAATACATAAATTTCTAGCCTCTGGGAGCATTTGAAGTTGTCATTCTGTAAATCTATCTCACTGTTTTTTAGGTATAACTTCATGCCACTGTCCAGAGGATCTGCTGTAGTCGGATTTGTAGTCATGCTGGGTTTGTTACTTGCTGCCAATATGGAGTTCACAGGAAGCATCCCACAAGGTTTTCAGGTTGATTGGGAAGCCGTTTTGAACTTGGATCCTAATTCCTTTGTGGATTCTGTCAAAAGTTGGCTATACCCATCTCTGAAGGTAACAACCTCATGGAAAGACTATCATGATGTTGCGTCAACTTTTGCAACAACAGGGTCGGTTGTTGCTGCCTTGAGCTCTTCTGATGATTGAACTCCTTGGAATAATGACAGGTTAGTCAATGGCCAAGTTATTTTCAATTTCTGTTTTTCTTAATTTCTGGTCTTGTACTGTTGTTTTTGCAATTAATTACCCAATACAACAGAACGGTTCAATTCAATGTCTCTGCTAAAGCAAACACAAGGTTCTATCTGCTTTTGTACGCTTCTGTATGCTCACCTAATAACTATATTGCTGCTGGTCTTTCATAAATCATAACCTGCGGAAAATGCAGCAGAACCGTAAAAGCTTTGACATTTACTTATTGATCTTCCTATTGATGCTTAATCTGTATGCAGTCTTTATAAATTGTAATAATATATGATAGCCATTGTACAGTCTTGTAACTTAAGGCGTTGGATGATGAAATTATCATTTATCTTTTCCACTATTCCAATAACCACCACTACTTTGTCTCTGCCCCGCCCCGTAAAAGAAAACAGATGAGAGACGTAATGCCGTTTGTTTGTATTTTCGTTATTAAATTGTTCAAGTGAGAATGATGGGGTACCCATTACGTTATTCTTAGCATTTTTAAACACTCCCAATCAAAACTTCATTTCCTGATTTATCGTTTATGGTACGTCATGGTTCGGTGTGCATTCACTATGCAAATGTTTCAACCTGAATATCATTATTTTATGTAGGATTAGGTGCATCAATCCAATTTTAATGACCAAATAATCTCTAGATTTCGCGAGAGATCCTGCACTGATTTTGGAAGTGGAAAAGGCGCAAGTAGATAATTAGCGGTAAAAGTCATAAGCTCGATTTTAACCGAGCCAAGCAGAAAAATAAAATTCATCGAAAAGTCCTAGGTCAAGTCTCTTTTTTTTTTTTCCTGAAAAAAATTATAATTTTCTCATTTAGTTATAAGATATGTATTTTTTTAGGTTAAATTAACGAGTAAGTTTTTAAGTTATTTGACAATTTTTAACTAGGTCTTTAAACTAAATATATATAATTTAGTTATCGATCTTATATATTGTATATAATTGAGTTCTTGAAATTAGTTTATTGCGGCTTGAAACTGTAAAAAAATGACAATTCGTAGCTGTTTTAAAAATCTTAGGGACTCAATTATAAAAAAATTACAAGATCAAAGGACTAATTCTATTTTTTGTTAGTTTAGGAGCTTAATTAAAAATTCTTAAATATTTGGAGATCTACTAATTAATTTTTTTTATTAAATAATTATACTAAACATTCATTTGTTTTGTGACCTACTGATTAATTTAAAAGTTTTTTTATTAAATAGTTATACTTGTTTTTTTTATTTAGGCGTAATGTTTGTTCACTTTTTAGTCATAAAAATATTATGAACTCATCTAGTTTCTTTAAATATTTAATCCTTTTAAAATGGGGTTAAATAAAAAAAAAGCGTGTTATAAAAATAGATTAAATAAAATAAATAGAATACGAATGAAATTAATGGAGAAATTATTAGGTATAAATATCATGAAAACATTTGCTTCTCTTTTTAACTCAGAAAAATGTGACTTTTGGCCATATGAATTAATTTTTTACTGTTGTATTCCATGCACTATAAGCTCCTCTTATATTATGTGTTGAGTACATAATAATGTAGCATAACTTAATTATTGTATCACCTATATTTATTTTCATTTAGAAAATTAAAGACAAGACACAAAAGCCCTAGGCCTAATTAACATGGAGAGTGCTACAAACATCTGACAAAAGCATCAGATTAAGAGAGGAAGGGCACTCATGCAGGATTTCTAACTTTACAAGAGAAAAGGATCTTCTCTTAGCCAAGAATAGATATCCGTATATTGTCCTCTCTAAAGGTATGTTAAATACAAAAACTCTACTCCCTAGCTAGCAACTAATTAAACTACGAATATAGTTAACTCCAGCTACGATCAAGTCCACTGCAAGTTGAGAGTCCGTCTCGCAAATGAGAAGCCTTCACAGATAACAAGTAACTCGATCAGCACGAAGGCTGGTTGTGTAACCGCAAAAGTATTACCTATTATTATATAGCATTATTTTCTTAATTCCCTCATCCAACTTCTATAATTTAAGAGTAATGATACATATATACTCACTTTTTAAACACTTAATTAACTCTTACAATTCTTTTTTATTTCTCACATTATGTCACATCATAATATTTATATTTTTTTCTCTTTTATCTCTTTTTCACTAAGTGTATAATGATACATTAGATGTTTGTGAATACTTTTCTATAATTTAACTCCTTTCTTTGTCTTTCTCCACTTTTGATAATAAATTATATTTTCTGTCAATATTCCATCAGTTCCATCTTCTCAAAACTATCTATTGTATCCTAAGAAATTTTTGCATTATTAAAAATACATTGTATCAGATGAATAAATCCTCGATGGGAGTTTACAAGTGTCAAATTACATATTTTCTTCTAATTTTTACAACACATATTTATAATATTTACGACTTCTCCTTTTTCTCTTATCTCCTTTTAGAAACTGTTTTTCCCCCCCCATATTCTCTTGTATGCAGTGTGAAATAGGCTATGAAAAGAAAATAAAGACGGAAAGAAAAGAGAAAGCAACCTAAGAAAAAGTCAGATATATGCATACATCTAAAAGAAATGCAAGAAAAAATAAACGTGCAAAAAAGAAAAATCTCTTCTTTTTTTGGGTACGGATATATGCATATATCTAAGGCTCTAACTGAAATAATTATTTTCCAAAATAAAAAAAATATTGCGTATGTAATAATGTATATATGTCCGGCGAACAAGTGTACCGAATACCTACTCGTGGCCGGTACAGTAACTATTCAACAGTACCATGCATGAGCTTTTACGCGGGAAACAAACAACACAAGACAATTTTTCCAGACACCAAACAAAACCCTTCTACAACTCATCACCTTACGATTTTCTCCTCCTCAACTTGAGAGAATCAATTTTATTTTGGACCACAAATTCTTTCACTTCTTCGTGAGCGCCGTTTTTCCAACTTGACTTGGCTGAAGCAAAGAGCCACGTGGCGTTCATCTGTTTGTTAACCATTCGGGCTGCGGAGTGTTGGATCTTGAATCCCTTCCTCTTGAAGCGGTTGCTAACGAACATTATACAATCCATCAAACTCTCCTTGGCGAGCCACTTCATGTCCAAGCCTCTGATCTTCTCCACAAACTCTTGCTATGAAGACACGCAACACTCGCCACATTCGATAGGCACAGTGCTCGAGTTGTATCACTGAGTGCAGCTTCTGGATCTCTAAGAAGCAAGTGACACTGAACTCTATTGCTATGAATCACTATTCTCTCTTTCTTAGACTTTAATGGACACAAACTCAAAGCCTCTGTGTACTTCACCACAGCTTTTTCAATCTCCCTTGACCCAAATTCCCGATTCCCTTCTTTTTTCAAAATACCTGCCAACACTTGTTTTTCTCTTATTTCTTGCTCACTCATTAGGCTTTCTTTTTTCACTCTTTCCACCTTCAAGTCCCATAGCTCTCCTAATGTTCTCTTGGTTCTTTCACTCTTCAACTCACCAAACTTGACTTTGTGGTAATCCTGTAAGAGAGTCTGCGTGATTGCTTGTCCTACTTTTGGTTTCCTTCCCAAACTTCTAATCTCAACCAAATCAGCAAGAACTGGAGCAGCTTTATCTATTACTTTATACCTTCTAACTGGATCTCTTAGAAGTTGCAAGAGACTATCAATTGCCATGTGTTGCGTATCATCTGAGGATCTTGACACATTACAAAGATTCACAACCACTTCTTCTAAATCTGCAACATTTTCTCTGCTATTTGGGTGTCACACAGAGTTCTGAGAAGTCCTATTCCAGCAGGTGATGTTGGGTTTGCCAAACCACCCCACATTCCACACAAGTCCTTCAAGAATTTTTTTTTGCAGATTAGTCCCAGAGATCTTTCCCTACAAGCAAAGCAATCAAGGAGATAGAGAGACCAACACTGAAGCTGGCTGGCCCATTCTTCTGCCTTTATGTTGGCCAATTCCAAGTCTCCATGCCCTCTTGTAAGCAAGTTTCTGTGGTACTCCAATCTCTCCGATTCCTTCAACCCAACGAACTTTTCATACACCTCTTTTAGGCACGTGGAAGCTATGTCAATGGCTGCTTCTACCACTTCAGCTTCGTGTTCAGCAACGGCTTCAAAAGTTGCTTCATGGCTGGCCAAATGACCCAGTGCGCGAAGTGCAACTCTTTGCTCAAGCCAACTAATCTTGCCCGGAGAAGCTCAATCAGCGGCTGAACCACGTTGGACTTAACAGACTTGTCAGCAAACTTGGGTTTGTTCATGGTGTAAGAACCAATGATATGCGCTGCGTAATAAGGGGTATACATGTTCTGACACCTAAGGAGCCAATCTTTGTGATTCACCCCTTTTTGAATCAACTTGACCATGCATCTGAAGATGCCAAGGGAAGGAAACTCTGGATCATTGGGGTTGGTTATGGCGATTTTCCAGAGGCCACTTAACGCGAGGATGTGTTCTTGGTCGTCAGTGAGAGGCATTTGTTTCAAATAGCGAGCGATTTTGGCTCTTCAGACATGATGATGCAGAGGAAACAAGAGCAGTAGTTGTTAGTGTATGTTGGAATAGAAGGCGTCAAATTATGAGTTTTGGTGTTGGTGGGTGGATTTTGTGGGAGTTGGTACTCCTTGGTGTTAATCTGTGGAAAGAAAATGGAAGTGTTTCAGGGCTTTGGTTATGTGAAAGTGACATGCACAACGAATAGAAGGATTAATAACATATATTGGTTGTGGCGCACCTTGCTGCTCGTGACACGATAATAAGCTGTGTTGCACATGTAACACAGTACAGACAGTGAGTGAGTATCATATGCGCACCCTCTCCCTAAAAGCCTTTGTGTTTTAATACATGGGAAGCATCATTGCTTCAATGTTTGAAGATGGATGAGAAGTAGTTGAAGAAATTTAACGGTTTTTTTTAATTATTATTTTCTTCTCAGTATGGCTATTTTAGTTCCAAAACTTTTTCGTTAAAAACTTTTCTAACGGTCGTCCTAGATTAATCGTATATCAGATTCCTGTAATAAAACTAGAACGTTATAACCTTCACGTTCCTTTTTTTTTATCAATCAAGAATACAACAAAATGTTTTTTTTTTTAATGAAAAGAGATGGAAGAACTGTGATTAATAGTATTATTTCGCTTTCAGTAAAAAAAATTCAGTTCACAATCTCAATATATTTTACAACTCTTTTTTTTTATCATATCATTCATCTTATTTTACGTCTTTTAATATCTCTCCTTATTGTAAAAATTGAAGTAAAAATATTACTTAATATAAAAATACATTCGACAAATATCATTTGATTTATGATAGGGCAAGGGCTTCTAGACAAGACCAAGTGCAAACATTAACTTTTTTAGTCCAGAAAATTGATCAATATGCTAAACGTGTGCTACAGTTGCGTATTTCTCATTTTATTTTCTTATGTAAAAGGGAAGGAAATAATCAGTATGAAGTAAAAATGCTAAAGTAAATGGTATTGGGCTGAGCCAATAAATGGTTAATGAACAGATAAATATAAAACAGATCGATTAGCTAAACCTTGTTCAGTTCTTTACCTGCTGACTTAAAATGGGGGATGGACCACGAATACATTCCCAACATATATATGCAATAGACAAAATTAGCGGTCACTTTGAAATGAGTTGCCAAAAATGAAATGGCTCTAGGAAAAGTGGAAAATTTGGTTTGAAAAGGAAAAAGAGAATAGAGGGAAGATCTCTTGGGAATTAAGCATAAGAGTTAATCAGTCTGGTCCCCTCCATAACAAGCCAATCAACGTCCTTAATGTATTCAAACTCCCCTGCTGAATGTATGATGGAGTCATTCCTTTTCCAACTCAAAAAGTGACCAACTCCGATAAATACTACACATGCAAGTACAAGCGGGTTGGTCTCAAGAAAATGCGGCTACCGAAGGACATATAGAAATAATTTGATTTTGAAGATTATTAATTTTTTATAATAAAGGTTAGTAGTAAGATTAAGTTTTTTAGGTATAGACAAGCACACATGTTACATTTGTTTTAACATCTTGATATAAGTCTTCTTGTATTAAGGAAATTTTTTATTTTTTCTAGCTGCGGGATATACCCCGTTTATTGTTGTATCATTTAGGATTTAATATAATTTATATTTTTTTCCAAGAAAAGTTACATTAGCCTAGCTGAATAGAACATTAACTTAAATTAAACAAACTCTATTTGAAACATCTTTTAACCATGGGAGTAACGGGTGCTGAAAAAGTACCACGACACAAGTTCGTTGATTGGCATTTATCCACGAAAATGAAATTATTTTTTTCACTTGATATTTTGATGCTTTTTTCATAGGATAAAATTATGCGAAAACTTTGTATTTCTTTCATAAACACTAACTTAAAATGCTGTTAAAAAAAACTACAGAAAAAAATGTTCGCAGGAAGGAATCTCGTAAAAAAATCAACATAAAAAATATTTCTTCTCCCCGTCAACATAGGCGTGCACAACATAGATTCTGTGGGCACGTGATCTAAAACACTGCCAGCTCTACGGGTTTCTAGAAAATCCCCATTTTAAGATTTAACTTAATTCAAAAGTTTCCTGGAGGAGGTGGCGTGCTAAAGAGTAAAGAAAGAAATTTTGTTTGATTTTCGGTCATTCTCTTGTAAGGCAAAGGGTATTTGATTACTTGTTAGAAACGGCATCAATCTCAGTCGTCTAAATCAATTTATATAAGTGAATTAAAAAGGACGCTGTTTAGTGTTCGATCGAAGTGCTGGTACGGACTATATATAAATCATTAATTGTTTTACATTTAAAATAATTTTATTATCCGTAATCCAATTCCAACATAATTATTTTCAATAAAAATTCTCTGTAGTCTATAACAAAGTTAATTTATGTTCAATATTTTGAAGGAAAAGACTCAATTCGAGAAACAATGTCTTGCGCAAAAGAGTACATGCGGTCTCTATGTAAGAACAATTTACATTTTGTTTCTTGATTAATGATTTGAACAACAGGTAAACAAAATTTAAGCAACAGTCCTAATGTATTTCTAGAATATACCTATTTCGAAAATATATCTCTAAAACTATGATTCATAATCCGGAAGATATACTTTCAAAATAAATATATATTTTTTAATAAAATATCACTTAAAAATTAAAATGATTGACAAGAAATAACAAAAAAAATAATAAACACTTATATTATATCCATATTTGTTAGTTTTATTTTTATTTTTTTAAGTAATATTTTATTGAAATATATATATATATTCTGAAAGTATATCTCTCGAACTATGAATCATAGTTTCAAAGATAAACTTCTAGAATATGTATATATAATTTTGGAAATACATTTTTAGAAAGCAAAAGAGATGTATTTCTTTAAGAAAAAGGGTATAATGGGTAATTAAGAGGTAGAAAGGGGGTATGGGAGTGCACTTGTGAAAAACGGGGGAGTAAATAGAAGGAGCCTACATATTAGGGGAAAGCCCATTCAAGCATTTTATTTTAATCGAGAGTCCAGTCTGTTAGGGAAAAGTCCATTCTTCATATTACTATTCTATCCATACCTCATTCTTGTTTAGCCGTTGTTATATCCACTTCTCTTCTTTGTTTCTCCACTTCCCTTTTCAATTTGTTTTCCAAAAACTACACTCTCCTATTTACTTAGAAAAGGAGAGTGGATAAGCAAAAAAAGGAAAGTAAATATAAGTACCTTGTGTTTTGGTCATCAGGGAGGAGGTGGGGTACCCAATTCCTCCTTGTATTCTGAGATGGGCTTGAAGCCCGTAATGCTCCTATTATATCAGCAAGGATGTTTCTTCCTCCACTCCACAAATGTTTTCTTGCACTCTTTTACATTTTGAAAAAATTAATCTAAAATGTAAAATTATATTCTGGATTGTAAAAGGGGTGGCGCCTTACATTTCAGAAATGCTAGAATATAAAATTACATTCTAAATTATGCCTTTTTGGAATATAGGGCTGCAGGAAGAAATTTATAGGGCGCAAAAAAAAAAGCCTCAAATGAACCTACAAAACTTAATTCAATATTTTTTATGTGTATATCATTAGTTTGATAATAGCATCAATTTTTTTTTAATTCTACAAATATTTTTAATGGAAATTTGTAATAGAAAAAAAATCTCGGTATTATTATTTGAGTTAAAAATTTAATAATATATATATGCGCGCGCGTGCGTGTAAATAGCTTATGCACTCATAATCCTACGAAATTGCTTATTTCTTTTATAATAGTTCCTATAAATTTAATTTTTAAAATTATTAAAAAATTAAAATAAATCCTAAAGCTAAACATTATCAATTAAAAATCAAATTTAGTTATATTAAAATTATATAAAATTGGACTTCGAAATTATAATTCTCATTCAACAACAAAAATCATATTCCCATCGGCCAGATTGGGTCATTAAACTTGGTTAAGAACCAAATTCATTTCGAATTTGTAATTTTAATTTTAAAAACTTTTTAATGTCTCAATTATAATTTGAATATCCAACTCTAATTCTGAATCTAAATTTCTTGCTTAATTTCACTGGTCAAACGGACATTTAAAGTTTTTAAAATTTTAACGTAGGACCCAAAATATTCATAAAAAACTAACAGGATTTAAAAAAATCTTTGAACGGTTGAAGCATGAAGACGGGTTCGTCTTCTACTAGTTGGCGGTGGGGGCTAATTGTGTGGGTATGAGCAGCTCCATCTTGTAATCTCACGGGCAATTATTGCATTTGCAGGACATCCTTTCTGGCTTACACTGATGGTTTCATGACTCCATGGCTCCACTACAGCAACCCAGTTCTATCACCAACACCACTATGTACCATATGCTACTGTGGGATCATACATATACCAACCAACCAGAAAACCTATTGTTGTTATACATTATAGCCGTTTAACGTGTGTCGCATAAATTATTGGATTGAATTTTGATTATTGGGTAATAAAAATATAATTTATTATTTTCTTTCTTCCGTTATAATGATCGATCGTACAAGAAAAAATAACTGTTATTTTAGTTTCTAAATATAATTTTTTTTATTTATATCTGTTATAATATTAATGGGAGATCACGAAATTTATAAATACATTATTGATAATATAAATTTAATTTTATAAAATTGTCATTTTATTTATTTATTTTTATCTGTATGAAATAATCTAAGATAATTATTATTTTGGGATGAAGGGAGGAGATAGTTGTGCATTGTATTTTTTTTATTTGTTAAACTATAAATTACCAAGAAATCAAGTCCTTTTAATAATTTAACCGACGCTAATTAGCAACTATATATACGATTAAAATGTAGTTACTTTTAACTTTGATTGTTGCAACTAACTTTTTAGAGTTAGGTTATCATGTATTAGTTTTTTTAATAATTGGTTTTCATGTATAGGTAGCGTAAATCTTTTAATCGTCAATTACTTAAAAATTATGTTATACATAATAATTTATAATTATATGACAATATAAAAAATATGTTACTATCAAGGCATTTTAATTAAATTCAAAATGTAATTCTAACATATTACCTAATTTAGGTATTTTTAATGATTTATCCTTTTCAAAGTTCAATCTTACTTGAAAGTCAATTTAAAGATTTATTTTGTTCTAAAGTCTTTTCTTAAGTAAAAAAAAAAATAGCAAGTTTCTCACTAAATGCTTGTATTAATTGGTATAAAATTTTTATAATCTCTGAAAAAAAAAATTTAATTAATAGTCAATTTTGTTAGTTAAATATTTAAATAGAAGACTTTATTATTCATGTTAATCATACAATATTTAAGTATAATTATTTTTTGTATAAAATATTTATAATCTCTGAAAAAAATAATTTGAAGTTAGTAAACTTTTAATTGAAAGTATAAGTTAATAAACTTGAACATCTAGAAAGATAAATAAAAATAAATTGTTAGTTTAAGTGATATTGAATTTGATTTTTTTAAGTAAAATTTTAAATTTAAATATTATGGATGAAAAAGATATATAATTTGAATGAGATATTGTCAAATAAGTATATAAAAATAAAAATATAATACATTGTCATCATTGTTTAGTTAAATATGAAAATATCCATGAAGAACATGATCTGTTTTTTTGTTTTACACTTAGACTAATGAAATAATGATCCGCCCTAATCAACGTTGAGATGTCTCACGCGGGTCCAGACTGGGCGAATCGTAGAGCAACAGGAAAAATGTTGTTTGGTTCTGGAATACGTTGGGCCCCACTCATCTCAGCCTAGGGAGGGAAGGGTCCTCTGTTTATAAATCTTCTCACTCGCTCTATTCTCAAACTCAAACACACTTCTATAATGGATCGGAAAAGCCTCCTCTCCCTCGCAATCATCGCCATTGTCGTCGCCGCCGTCGGAGGACAGTCTCCAGCGGCGTCGCCCACCACTTCTCCTCCGGCTGCCACCACCACTCCCTTTGCATCCCCAGCCACAGCCCCTTCTAAGCCAAAATCACCGGCGCCAGTTGCTTCTCCCACGTCATCATCTCCACCAGCTTCGTCCCCCAATGCTGCAACCGCAACCCCACCCGCTTCATCTCCCACAGTAGCATCTCCTCCGTCTAAAGCTGCCGCTCCAGCTCCGGTGGCTACACCTCCCGCAGCCACTCCTCCTGCGGCTACACCACCGGCAGCCACACCTCCTGCCGTGACTCCAGTGAGTTCGCCGCCAGCGCCAGTTCCGGTGAGTTCTCCACCTGCTCCTGTTCCGGTGAGCTCTCCACCTGCACTCGCACCGACAACTCCCGCACCCGTGGTAGCACCCAGCGCTGAGGTTCCGGCACCCGCTCCCAAGTCAAAGAAGAAGACAAAGAAGAGTAAGAAGCACACTGCACCAGCACCGTCGCCGTCATTGCTTGGCCCTCCCGCTCCTCCGGTAGGAGCTCCGGGATCAAGCCAGGATTCCATGTCTCCTGGTCCAGCTGTATCTGAGGACGAGGTACGCCTTGTGTTCTTTTAAAGATCTCACATTCACTACTAAGATCATCAAAACTAAACGGTGTATATAAGTAGCAGATAATTCTTATTGTATGAACTGATGTTTGGATTCAGTTGAACTAAAATTCAAATTTTAAGATAATTAATAACAGAGTCTATAGTTGAGTTATTGCAAATTTTATGTTTGAGATGTCCAGTCTTAGTCTTGAGGGGTCGTGCCTCTCACTCACTTGAGTTGGGTTAGTATATTACTTTTAACTTTTACTGTTTGTGCAATTTGGGTCAGATCTGCAATTTACAAATGTACTCTCAGATCTGAGGATTGACATGAGACATTGATATGCTTACTTGACTTTAACTTCAGTTGAGGTTTTTTAGTTGTCTTCAACATCATGGAATTAGTTAAGGTAGATTTGGTCATTTCGTTAGTTTAGTCCCTTTTATCGAAGGAAAAAAAAAAGAAAAAAGAAGAAGAGCAAATTATAAATCCTTCTTTTAGAATCCAACAAGATATTAGCAAAAGTCATGAAATGTTAATAAAATCAAAGGGTTCAGTTGCTGTCGGAATGTATCATGCATTGGTCGTGATGTCAATTATGTCTGTGTCACAAAGCAAGTTAATTACACCATAGTATAGTATGTAAAATGTTAAAGGAGTGAATAATGTTGGGATCTTAAATTTCTACGGTTTCTGTTTTACAGAGTGGAGCTGAAACCATCAGGTGCTTGAAGAAGGTCATTGGATGCTTAGCCTTGAGCTGGGCTACCCTTGTTTTGTTCTTCTAGAGAAGAGGCTGAGGCTTCATTGCTGCTGTTACATAGTATTATTGTATCATTTATTGTCTTTTTTGGACCCTGTCGGGGGGCTAAAATTAAATTTATTACCATTGTTTTCTTCAATCTCTTATTACTTTATAATTGATGATGTTTGTTGACACTATTATTATTTTAGTACTCCTTGCTCCCTTGCTTCGTGTTCGTGCATGTTGTGCTTTACCTTGGGATTGCTTGAAGAGGGTAGGCACCGACACAAGGATGCCTTTCTATTTTTATTTTTTTTATTCTACTTGAGTTTGTGGTAAACATTCTATTCTTGTTTCTAGGTTTAACGGCCTCGGCTAAGATTAAAAATTGATTGGTAGTGACATGATTCTTTTATTATATGAATGTCACATTTATTTTAAAAGGTCATTTGTAATTTACTTTTATATATATATTTAATACGAAGAAACAACAAACTATATGTTATAATTTTGATTATTACATGATTTTTATAATTTAGTATAAAATGTGATTTTTTATTAATTTAATTGTTGAATTATATGTATATATTATTGAGTCAAATTTTGTCAAAATTGAACAAGAAAAATATAATCAAATGATTTATATTTTAGTATATTTTGAAATATTTGTATTGTATCTATTTTAATTTATATGAATAATAAGGTAACAATAATTTTGGATTAATATTAAATTATTAACTACATTTTAAATAAAATATTAACTAAAACAAATAAAAAAGCAAAAAATAAGAAACTTTAAATTAAATATTTTTAGTAAAATGTATAATTTTAACTTTATTATATAATTATTATTTAAATTATTTAACAATTAAAATATTTTTTTAATAAATATAAAAAATGAAGGTATAAAAAGAATTTCTAACTATAACATTGTAGATAGATAATATGAAGTGAAAACTCTTAATTATTATGATAAATAAGAATAATAAATATAAATAATTAAATCACATTTGAATGGTTAAGATTTAGTAGATCAATTATATATCGTATTAAGCATCCCTCATATGCAATGTACATGTATGCAACAAGAGTAGTTACGTGATTTGAAGGATTAAATGTTAGGTGGTTATTGACTTGAAGATCATGTTTAAGGAGTAGGCCAAGCATAGAGTTGGCATTAAGTGGTTACTGAATGTGGTGGATTTCGGGCAATGTTGCTCAACCCTAATATCATTCTAAAGCAAAACAACTACATGTTTGGAAAATCTTTTACACCTCCAAATATCCGTTTGCTTCTAAAGATACAAAGGGGTTCCTCCGGTGAAATTTCGTTCATGTCCAACGAACGAATTCCCAAATATGCACTAATTTATTTTAGATGAATATTATTGGATCAACCAAAAATATCGACAACAACTTAATGAATCTTTCTGATGTCTATTTGTTGAAATCAAATGCCGTACGTCTTTTTTCATTAGCCCCGTCTAACTTTATTCCACACTTTGTTTTCGTTTTCTTCGATGCGTCGTTTTCATGGTATGTAATTAAGGTTCAACCAACTTACAGGCGCCAGCTTGCACATTCAGTAATCTTAGGGTCCTAACTTCTCTGTTTTGTAATTGTGAATGAGAAAAGTGAAGCAAATATTCAGATGAAAGTTCTAGAGATTTGCCACACAAATTCGGAGATCCCCTCGGATCATATATGTAGGTGACAATTGACGTAGCCTTGTTTTGTACTACTTGTTGCCTGCCCCAGAAAATGGCCATTATCAGTATAAGTCTCTTTTAATAGCTAATGCAGGTCACCATTTTACTTGCACGTGTTAGGCCTGGCTTACAAGAATTAAAAGCATGCTCGGCTTTCACTATCAGATTCAGATGGTATATTTCTCGTGTAATATGGAAAATTTCTCTGTTATTTCTTTACCTGCACTGCACCCATATGAATTTGTTTTGCGGCTAGTGGCCACAAATTTATTTGCTGTGGGGTAATGTCTTTTTTCAGTTAAGGACAAGACTATCTTTAAGCGCAAATCTATCGGAACTCACATTTTTGCCTTTCCTAAGTTTCCTTCGGTAGGACGAAACGATCAATGCCAAAATCGCACTCAACGAATTTACTTTTTAGCCACCAAGGCAACTGGTAAAAAAGGAGCTTATAGTTTTTTTTTCCCAATGGCCTTGCCTTAAATAAAGTAAATTCTTTACATTTATTAGTCAGACAGAAATAATTCAAGCAAGTTAAAACGATTCCCAAGTGTTCATATAACTTGGTAATCATGTGATGATAAAGAATAATTGGGTTCCAATAGGATTATTGGTACGACGATGACAATACCCGTGTAAAAGGAGAGTGGATGTATCTCTGCAAATCAGAATTTGAATATCATTTTCACACTCATTGTTGGTTGATAGTATATAATTTTTATTTGATAGTGTACGTTAACAGGTTTTTTTTATCAAATAATGCAAATTGCTTATAAAAAATTTATAGTTCGTTAACCAATATAAAAATTGTGTATGTAAATGATGTTCAAGAATCATTTTATGGCACAAAACAAATGAGGTCGTGAACAAGCTGCGGTCCAAGTCTACCAAAAATAAAGACTGGCCAAGCGCTGCTTCGTTGTGGTAAAACATGAAAAATATTCCACAAATCTGTTTCCTTAAACTAATGATCTCATATCTAAGTAGGCAAATGAAATTGCATCACAATATTGTCTAAGTTATTATTATTGAGGGATCAAGTTACTTTAATAATAGTTTTTAAAAAATTATTTATCATCATCATTCAATTTTTAAAATCTAATGATTATAAGGAGTAATTAATCTTAATCATTAAATTTTAAATAAATAAATAATAATGATGTGAAATAAATTTATTAATATTACTCCTATATTAATTTGATCTCTCCTCATTATTAAATATTAATTTTTTTTCACTATTAAACTCAAGTTTAAAACTGAGAAATCATTAAATTTCAACTTATTTAATTGAAATTCAACCAGAATTATTGAGAGAAAAACTTATATTAACAAAATAGTGTATAAATGATTCTCAATGACTTTTGAGGGGTCTCGACTCTTCCACAACAATCTAAATTTCCTTTCAAATCACAAGATAAAAATCTCCCTCTCAATCCCTTTTCTTATTTATAGGCAACATGTATTGTTTCTCTATTTATCTCAACCCACAACTATCTAATTCTCTGATTATTCTCTCAACTACTATGAGGTTGCATATCATTATCATTATCTTCAACCATAACCACATCATATAATTTTATTGTTACTAATTACTAATGATTAGTAAATAGACTGCGATACAAGAATGAAGATTAATTTCATTGAACCAAAATTAGAAAAACGTGAACAGAAAAGTAAGATATAAACCAAGCAAAATGCAATAAAAACTTCGTACCCCATTGCCCAGAGGCTCTTCGCTATGCGAAGGTATGGAGGAGGGATGTTGTACGCAGCCTTACCCTTGCATATGCAAAGAGGCTGTTTCCGGATTCGAACCCATGACCAATAAGCAAAATGGCAATAACTAAACAAAAAG